>NC_091690.1:49492500-50117500 GCF_041296265.1 Equus caballus
AGAAAGACTGGCTGTGAGCTAACATCTGTGCCCATCTTCCTCTACTTTATATGTGGGACACCTACCACAACATGGCTTGCTAAGCAGTGCCGTGTTGGCACCTGGGATCCGAACCAGAGAACTGTGGGCTGCCAAAGTGGAAGATGTGCAGTTAACTGCTGTGCCACCAGGCCGGCCCCTGGAATTTTCTTTCTTGGGAGGTTTTTGATTACTGTTTCTATCTCTTTACTTGTGATTGGTCTATTCAGATTCGCTATTTCTTCTTGACTCAGTTTTGGGAGATTTTATGAGTCTAAGAATTTATCCATTCCTTCTAGATTGTCCCATTTGTTGGCATACAGGTTTTCACAGTATTCTCGTATAATCCTTTGTATTTCTGTGGTATCTGTTGCAATTTCTTCTCTTTCATTTCTTATTTTATTTATTTGAGCCTTCTCTCTTTTTTCTTAGTGAGGCCGGCTAAGGGTTTGTCAATTTTGTTCCTCTTCTCAAAGATCCAGCTGTCAGTTTCATTCATCATTTCTAGCATTTTGGGGGTTCCTATTGCATTTATTTCCCCTCTAATGTTTATTATTTCCCTCGTTCTGCTGACTTTGGGCTTTGTTCTTTTGCTAGTTCTGTTAGGTGTAGTTTAAGATTGCTTATTTGAGATTTTTATTTTTTGTTAAGGTGGGCCTCTATTGCTATGAATTTCCCTCTCAGGACAACTTTTGCTGCATCCCATAGGAGTTATATGATGTATTTTCATTTTCACTTGTCTCCAGGTATTTTTGATTTCTCCTTTAATTACACTGGGTGTTCAGTAGCATGTTGTTTAGTCTCCATATATTTGTCACTTCTCAGCATTTTGCTTGTTGTTTTCTTCTAATTTTGTAGCATTAGGTCAGAAAAGATGCTCGATATGATTTCAATCTTCTTAAATTTATTGAGATTTGCCTTGTTTCCCAACGTGTGGTCTATCTTTGAGAATGTTGCATGTGAACTTAAGAAGAATGTGTATTCATCTGGTTTTGGATGGAGTGTTCTAAATATATCCATTAAGTCCTTCTGGTCTAGTTTTTCATTTAATTCCACTATTTCCTTGTTGACTTTCAGTCTGGATGATCTATCCTTTGATGTCAGAGGGTTTCTCCCTGTAGGTCTGTTAATAGTTGCTTTATGTACTTTGGTGCTGTGTTAGGTGCATATATATTCATAAGTGTTATGTCCTCTTGGGGGAGTGTCCCTTTTATCAGTATTTGCTGCCCCTCTTTGTCTCTCTTTGCCTTTTCATCTTGAAGTCTACTTTGTGTGATATAAGTATTGTGACACCTGCTTTGTTTTGTTGGTCATTAGCTTGGAGTATCATCTTCCATCCCTTCACTCTGAGTCTGTGTCTGTCTTTAGAGCTGAGAAATGTTTCCTGGAGACAGCATATTGCTGGGTTTTGTTTTTCAATCCATCTTGCCACTCTGTGTGTTTTCATTGGAGAATTCAATCCGTTTACATTTAGAGGGATTATTGATATACGAGGGCTTGATACTGCCATTTTAAGACGTATTGTATGGTTGTTCTTTCTTTTTTTCTTATCCTGTGTATTTCCGACTTCCGATTCTATGATGCTTTTCTCAGTTTTCTGTGATTCTCATTTGTGTGTCTGTTCTGATTTTTTTTTAGTGCTTACCATGTGATTTGTATAAAAGATTTCATAAATGACATAGTCCATTTTCTCCTAGCCACTTATTCCCTTAGTTTAAGCAGGTGCCCCCCCTTATTTAAATTCTTGTTTAAATTTAAATTATTGTTATCAAAACTTATTGCATTTTGTGTTGTGAGTGTGTGATTCAAACGAAGTGATTATAGTTATTCTTGGTGCTTTCCTTCCATTTATCTTTAATGTTATAATTAAGTGTTTAGTAACCTGTTCTGATAGCTGCAATTTTCTGATTTTGTCTATTCATCTCTTTGCTCAAGGCTTTCTAAACCCTTCTTTTCATGTCTGAGGGCCTCCTTGATCATTTCTTGAAGGGGTGGTCTTATGGAAATGAAGTCCCTCAGCTTTTCTTTCTTCATATGGGAAAGTTTTATTTCTCCATCACAGCTGGAGGATGGTTTCACCGGATAGAATATTCTTGACTGAAAATTTTTGTCTTTCAAAAGTTTGAATATATTATTAAACTCTCCTAGCCTGTAAGGTTTCTGCTGAGAAATCTGCTGAAAGCCTGATAGAAACTCCTATTAGGTTATTTTCTTCTGCCTTACTGCCCTTACTATTTTTTTCTTTTTCATTGAATTTTGCCAGTTTTATTAATATATGCCTTGGAGAAGGTCTTTTTACAATGAAACAATTAGCACTTCCATTAGCTTCATTTACATGTAATTCCAGCTGATTCCCCCGGTTGGGAAGTTTTCAGCGATTATTTCTTTGAACAAGCTCACTGCTCCCTTCTCCCTCTGGAATATCTACAATGCTTATGTTGCATTTGCTAATTCAGTCAGGTATTTCTCAAGGGTTTCTTCATTTCTTTTTAGTCTTAGTTCTCTCACCTCCTCCATCAGAAACATTTCTATATTTCTATTCTCTAAATTATTGATTCTCTTCTCCATAATATCAGCTCTGTTTATTAAGTATTCCAGATTTTTCTTTATCTCACTAATTGTGTTTTTCATCTGTAACACTTCTGATTGGATTTTATTTTATATCTTCAGTCTCTTTTGTGAAGAATTCCTTGTGTTCATTAATTTTATTCCAGATTTTATTGAACTGTCTTTCTGAATTCTCTTGTAACTCGCTGAGTTTATTTATGGTAACTATTTTGAATTCTCTGTCATTTAGATTTTAAATTTCTGTGACTTCTTGATTGATTTCTAGATACTTGTCATTTTCCTTCTGGTCTGGAATGTTAGTCTACTTCTTTACGATATTTGATGGGGTGGACTTTTCCCACTAAATAGGGGTACTATGTGGTTGCACATTCCACTGGCCACCACTCGGGGTGGCGGGAGCTGTGTTTTCTGGGCCCACCATGACCCCTGGCAGTTGTTCCTATTGTTGGTAGCTGTGCCACCAGGGCCCATCTCTGTTTGCCTGCTGGCTGCTGCTGCTTTACACACATAGGCACAGGCACTCTGTCAGGGATCCCCTGCTCTGACTGGCCAGCAGAGCCTATGCACCAGGCAGGAGGGGTGCTTTCTTTCATGCATGTGGGCCTGCACACTTCTGCTCTGCAAATACTGTCTGCCTCATTGGGCTGCTTGGCTTGGTGGGGACACCCTTGCTATTGCCTTGGTGTAGAGCATTCCCACAGGCTGAGGCAACTCCAAGAGTGAGAGTGTTCCCATGGATGGCTGCCTTTCCCCCCTTCTTCTCAGAGTCATGTGCCAGGCACCACATGAAGTCCCACACCCAAATGGCTGCCACTCGGGAGGGAGAAGAGATCTGCTTACCTCCTTCCACTGCCTGCTGGGGGGTGGGGACTTTGCACCCCGACCTCCAGACATATGGCTGCTTGGATCTCTCAGACATCTATTGTCTCTTGTGAACGTCCTCTCTTGGTTTAGGAACATCCTTTTCATTGTATCTTAGAGGGAGACTAGGGGAAGATCTCACTCTGCCATGATGCTGACGTCACCTCATTTTTGATATTTGACTCTCAATAAGGTTTAGATACCTGCTCACCCTGTCTGGCCCACAATGGATAAAGAAGTCAGGAAGGTTGACACATGCATCTTTTCTTTTTGTGTGAACTCTTAGGAGGGTCAAACCTTGGAAATCTGCAGCCTTTACACAAATACACCTTAAAGTTCAAGCTATTCTCCCTCACACAAGCCGCTCCAGCCTGCTTAGCCTTGCCCTGCTCTCCTTAGAAAGTATCTGTGAGCAATGAACATATTCTTATTCACTTGATGCATGTGGCAACATAGTCGTGGCATCCAATCCTATTTTTGTAGGGTGTTAATCCTGACCCCCAAAAGGCCCTGATACAACAGAAGATAACATATAGAAAATGTCTTTTGGGTGACAAATGGGTATTCAGGTGATGGAATTTTTATAAGATGAGAAAAAGAAATCCAAAACCAGAGAAAACATAATCTTTTTAGATGCATTAGACAAAAAAGAAAACTTTGAAACCACCCACGTTGCTCTAGCAGTAGAACTCACACATTCAAATGGGATAGTCTCAAAAGGGAAAACCCAGCAGCAGAGGTGAATGGATGGTTTCTGTTCTGATGTATAAAGAGCTCTCTGAGTGATCTCATCTTCACAACAAGAAAAAACAACCACCTGAAAAGCAACACTTCTCCTTAGATCCAAGCGAGATTTGAGATGACATAACAAACCAATGCTTCCCAAATGAGAAACTGAGAAGTATGGAGAATTACTGCTTACCTGGAGGAGAAGCAATTGCTGCCAGCAACCCCTGGAAACACATGTCCTGTTACAATGAATTTGCTGGAGATACAGTTTGGAGTAGTTTGAGAGTTAAAAGCATCAGGGAGTCCAGTCTTAGGGAACCTGCAAAATGTATGTATATTTCCACTAGTAACCCAAGGACGTTCTCATTTTGAAGACTGGAAAAAACTGTCTCATGCTTCATGCAGGAAAGCACGGTAAAACTTTTTCCTATATGCACAAAGTTTTCTATGCTCTGTTAACTTAGGCTATCACCCAAAGGAATCTAATTGGCCAAAACTTTATCTGATCGAGGAAAGAGCTATAAGACAACTCCCAGATCCTTCAGAATTTCTCTGACAATAGGGGAGGAATGAACGCTAAGAACTTGTTCTGAAGCTCATAGTCCAGAGATTCTGTCTCATCGAAACATTACAGCTTCTTTTTTCTGAGCAAGACTCACCCTGAACTAACAAATGTTGCCAATCTTCCTCTGTTTGCTTGAGGAAAATTAGCCCTGAGCTTACGTCTGTGCCAATCGTCCTCGATTTTCTATGTGAGTAACTGCCACAGCATGGCTGAAGAGTGGTGTAGGTTTGCACCCAGGATCTGAACCTGCAAACCTGAGCCACTGAGGACGTCAGCATCATGGCAGAATGAACTTTCCTGGTAATCTTCCCCCTCCAACACACAATGAAAAAGCATTCATACTCCAACAGAGGACATCCAAACACAACACAAATAACGTTGGAGAGACACAAGCAGCCCTACTACAGAGGGTGGAGGGGCTGGAGCCCCCCTCGGAGGAGGTAGAATGGGGTAAGAGAAGACTTCACCCCACCCAAAGGCCACAATCGGGGAATGCCAGAAGCCTCTGAGAGGGAAGGTACCAGGGAGGGGACGTTCATGTGTGGGAGCACCAAGCATCCCAGAGGGCCCATGCAGCCTAGAGGGAGGACGTCTACTGGGGCAAGAGCTTTTGCAGGAGGTGACCTCATCAAGCCAACACACCAGGGGAGCGGATGGTGAGAGCAGAGGTGGAAAACCCGGAGAGCATGCAGGAGAAAGAACACCTCCCAGAACCCAGCAGCATTGCTACAGACCCTGGGATTCCAGCTGAGGGCAGATGGCTCAGCATACATGGCTCTTGACCACCACCCAGTGGCCATAGGAGGTAATTTCAACTCAATAATACCAGGATGCAGAAAAACAGAGTGACCCCTTCTAGCAATATCAGAAATTATATCAAATTTCCAGAAGAGAGAGAAAACTGAGAAGTACCTGGAAATCAGTCCTGAGGACAAAGAAATATGTTGACTAAATGATGATGAATTCAAAATAGCTATCATCAAAAAACTCAACGAGGTAAAAGACAATGTAGAGAAACAACTCAAGGAGTTCAGGAGCTACTTCATAAAAGTGATTGAAACTATAAAGGAGAATGAAATAGAAATATTAGAGATGGAAGACACAATGGAAGAAAGAAAAGAAAAACGCATCCCTGAACACTCAAGCAGACATCACAGAGGAGTGTATCAGGGGCCAGCCCTGTGGTGCAGTGGTTAAGTGTGCACGTTCTGGTTCGGCAGCCCAGGGTTCACCAGTTCGGACCCCATTTGTGGTCATGGCACCACTCAGCAAGCTATGCTGTGGCACGCATCCCATATATAACGTAGAGGAAGACAGGCATGGATGTGGGCTCAGGGCCAGTCTTCCTCAGCAAAAAGAAGAGGATTGGCAGCAGATGTCAGCTCAGGGCTAATCGTTCTCAAAAAAAAAAAAAAAGAAAAAGAGGAGCTTATCAGCATAATCCAAGATAGACATGTTGAAATGCTCCAGACAGAGGAGGAGACAGAACGAAGGCTAGAAAGAAATGAAGGAAGTCTCCAAGAAATATCTGACTCAATTAGGAAATGCAACATAAGAATTACAGGTATTCAAGAAGGAGAATGGAGCAGAAAGTGTGTTCAAATAATAGCAGAGAACTTCCCAAACCTAGATAAAGGGATGGAAATCCATGTGGAAGAGGCTTCCAGATCTCCTAGATATGTCAATGTAAAAAGACATACTGCAAGGCATATAGTAGTAAAACCGGGAAAAATGAATGACAAGGAAAGAATACTAAGGGCAGCAAGGCAGAAGAAAATAACCTGCAAAGGAACCATCATCAGTCTTTCAGCGGATTTCTCTGCAGAAACCTTACAGGTGGGGAGAGAATGGAATGCCATATTCAAATCTTTAAAAGACAAAAATTTTCAGCCAAGAATACTCCATCCAGCAAAAATATCCTTCAGATATGGTGGAGAAACAAAAACTTTGCCAGACAAACCAAAGCTAAGGGAGTTCAAACCAGAAGACCCCCACCAAGAAATCCTCAAGAAGGCCCTCATACCCGGAAATAAAAACAAAAACAGGGAGAAAGGGGTTACAAAGCTCAGAGTAAGAAGATAAGTAGATAGACAGAATCAGAATAGGATAGCAAATACTCAAGTATAGAATTAAAGATAAAGGGAAGGAAAATACTGAAAACAAAGATAACCTTGTCATTTTAACCACCAGCTCACAACACAAGATGGAATAAGATGTGACAAAAACCACTTACGAGGGGAAGAGGAAAGAGATTGAATCGGTTTAGACTAAGGAAATAAGAGGCCATCAGAAAATGGACTATCTTATACACGAGATTCTGAACACAAACCCCTAAACAAAAAAGCAGAAAGAGACGCAAATAACGAATAAGGACAAAACAAAGAAACACCTCATAACAAACTACATCATTCAATGGGTAGAACAAAGCACACAGGACAAGAAACAAAGGAAATGCAGGAGAACCAGAAAACGAGTGATAACATGGCAGCATTAAGCCCTCCTATATCGATAATCACCCTAAGTGTAAATGGATTGAATTCTCCAATAAAAAGACACAGAGTGGCAGGATGGATTAAAGAATAAGAGCCAACAATATGCTGCCTCCAGGAAACACATCTCAGATCCAATGACAAACACAGGCTCAGAGCCAAGGGATGGAACATGATACACCAAGCTAATGGCAAACGAAAGAAAGCAGGTGTTTTATACTTACATCAGAAAAACTGGACTTCAAGATAAGACAGGTAAAGAGAGACAAAGAGGGGCACTATGTAATGATCAAAGGGACACTCCACCAAGAAGAAATAACACTTACAGATATCTATGCACCCAACACAGGAACACCAAAGTTCATAAAGAAGCTATTAACAAACCTAAAAGTAGATATTAATACTAACTCAATAGTAGGGGACCTCAACACTCCACTCACATCAATGGATAGATCATCTAGACAGAAAGTCAACAAGGAAACAGTGGAATTACATGAAAAGCTAAACCAGTTGGACTTAATAGACATATATAGAACACTCCATCCCAAAACAGCAGAATACACAGTCTTCTCAAGTGCACATGGAACATTCTCAAGGATAGACCATATGTGGCGAAACAAGGCAAGCCTCAATAAATTCAAGAAAATTGAAATAATAACAACCATCTTTTCTGATCACAAAGCTATAAAGCTAGAAATTAATCAAAAGAAAAAAGCGGAGAAAAGCACAAAGATGTGGAGACTAAACAACATGCTATTGAACAAGCAATGGAGCATTGAACAAATTTAAGGACAAATAAAAAATATCTGTGGAGAAATGAAAGTGAAAACATACTATACCAACTCACATGAGATGCAGCAAAAGGCATATTAAGAGGGAAATTCATCGCAATACAGGCACACCTTAATAAGCCAGAAAACTCCCAAATCAGCAATCTCAAATTACACCTAACTGAACTAGAAAAAGAAGAACAAACAAAGCCTAAAGTCAGCAGAAGGAGAGAAATAATAAAAATCAGAGCAGAGATAAACGCTATTGAAACAAAAAAGGCGGTAGAAAGGATCAATGAAACCAAGAGCTGGTTCTTTGAGAAGATAAATAAAATTGACAAACTCCTAGCCAGACCTACAAAGAAAAAAAGAGAGAAAGCTCAAATGAACAAAATCAGAAATGAAAGAGGAGAAATAACAACAGACTCCACAGAAATACAACAGATTATAACAGAACACTACAAAAAACTATATGCCAACAAAATGGATAACCTAGAGGAAATGGATAAATTCTTAGACTCTTACAACGTCCCAAAGCTGAGTCTAGAAGAAACAGACAATCTTAATAGACCCATCACAAGGAAAGAGAGTGAAACAGCAATCAAAAGCATCCCAAAGGATAAAAGCCCAGGACCAGATGGCTTTCCTGGGGAATTCTACTAAACTTTCAGACAGGATTTAATACCTATCCTTTTCAAGCTATTCCAAAACTTTAGGGAGGATGGAATACTTCCTAACACATTCTACGAGGCCAACATCACGCTGATACCAAAGCCTGACAAGGACAGCACGCAAAAGGAGAACTACAGGCCAATATCGCTGATGAACATAGACGCAAAAATTCTCAACAAAATATTGGCAACCTGAATTCAGCAATACGTGAAAAGGATCCTATATCACAATAGAGTGGGATTCATACCAGGGACACAGGGATGGTTCAACATCCGAAAATCAATCAATGTGATACACCATCAACAAATGGAGGAATAAAAATCACAGGATCATATCAATAGATGCAGAGAAAGCATTTCACAAGATCCAACAGCCATTTATGATAAAAAACTGTGAAAAAAATAGGGATAGAAGGAAATTGCCTCAACATAATAAAGGCCATATATGACAAACCCACAGCCAACATCATACTCAATGGGCAGAACTGAGCGCCATCCCCCTGAGGACAGGAATAAGACAAGGATGCCGACTATCACCACTCTTATTCAACATAGTACTGGAGGTTTTGTCCAGAGAAATTAGGCAAGAGAAAGGAATAAAAGGAATCCAAATAGGGAGGGAAGAAGTGAAACTCTCACTGTTGGCAGAAACATGATCTTATATATAGAAAACTCCAAAAAATCCTTTGGGAAACTAATAGATAAATTAACAACTACAGTAAAGTTGCAGGGTACAGAATCAACTTACAAAAATCAGTTGCTTTTGTATACTCCAATAACGAACTTACAGAAAGAGAACTCAAGAATATAATTCCATTTGCAATCACAACTAAAAAAATTAAGTACCTAGGAATAAATTTAACCAAGGAGGTGAAGGACTTATACAATGAAAACTCTAAGACATTACTGAGAGACATTGATAACGACTTAAAGAGATGGAAAGAGATTCCTTGCTCATGGATTGGAAGACTAAACATAGTGAAAATGTCCATACTACCCAAAGCAATCTACAGATTCAATGCAATCCCAAGCAGTATCCCAATGACATTCTTCACGGAAAGAGAGCACAGAATCCTAAAATTTATATGGGGCAATCAAAGACCCCAAAGTGCTAAGCCAATCTTGAGAAAAAAGAACAAAGCTGGACGTATCACAATCCCTGACTTCAAAATGTACTACAAAGCCATAGTGACCAAAACAGCATGGTACTGGTACAAAAACAGGCACACAGATCGATGGAACAGAACTGAAAGCCCAGAAATAAAACCACTCATCTATGGACAGCTAATCTTCGACAAAGGTGCCTAGAACATACAGTGGAGAAAAGATAGTCTCTTCAATAAGTGGTGTTGGGAAAACTGGACAGCCGCACACAAAAGAATGAAGGTAGACCACTATCTCACACCATACACAAAAATAAACTCAAAATGGATCAAAGACTTGAAGACACATCCTGAAACTATAAAACTCCTGGAAGATAATATAGGTAGTACACTCTTTGACACTGAACTAAAAAGGATCTTTTCAAATACCATGTCCTCTCAGACTAGGGAAACAAAAGAAAAAATAAATAAGTGGGAATTCATCAGACTAAAGAGCTTCTGAAACACAAAAGAAACTAAGATCAAAACAAAGGGACAACCCACCAAGTGGGAGAAAATATTTGCAAATCATGTATCTGACAATGGGTTAATCTCCATAATATATAAGAAAGTCACACAGCTGAACAATAAGAAAGCAAACAACCCGGTCAAAAAGTGTGCAGAGGAGATGAACAGACATTTTCCAAAGAAGATATACAGATGGCCAATAAACACACGAAAAGATGTTCAACATCACTAATCATCAGGGAAATGCAAATCAAAACTACACTAAGATACCACCTTATGCCTCTTCAAATGGCTATAATCACTAAGACTAAAACCAACAAATGTTGGAGAGGGTGTGGAGAGAAGGGAACCCTCACACACTGCTGGTGGGAATGCAAACTGCTGCAGCTACTCTGGGAAACAGTATGGAGATTCCTCAAAAAACTAAAAATAGAACTACCATATGACCCAGCTATCCAGCTACCCCATTTGAAATCAACAATCTACACAACTAGAATGATCCACAACTAAAAATACGTAACTATGTGCTGGGGGGGATTTGGGGAGAAAAAAAAAGCAGGGAAAAAAACCCCACAAAGATTGGCAACAGTTGTTAAAAAAAAAAAGAAATCAACAATCCAAATTAACATATGCACTCCTATGTTCACTGCAGCACTATTCACAACAGCCAAGACATGGAAGCAATCCAAGTGCCCACTGACCAATGATTGGATAAAGAAGATGTAGTATATATATACAATGGAGTACTACTTAGCCAGAAGAAAGACATATTCATCCCATTTCCAATACTATGGAAGGACCAAGAGGGAATTATGCTAAGCGAAATAAGCCAGTCTGAGAAAGACAAACACTAGATGGTTTCACTCATATGTGGAATATAAACAAATACTTGGACAAAGAAAACAGTTCAGTGGTTACCAGGAGAAGAGGGGAGGCACAGGGAGTGAAGGGGCACACTTATGTGGTGACAGACAAGAAATAATGTACAGCTCAGGGCTGGCCCGGTGGCACAGCGGTTAAGTCTGCACGTTCCACTTCAGTGGCCAAGTGTTCGCCAATTGGGATCCCAGGTGTGGACACGGCACTGCTTGGCAAGCCATGCTGTGGCAGGCGTCCCATGTATAAAGTAGAGGAAGATGGGCACAGATGTTAGCTCAGGACCAGCCTTCCTCAGCAAAAAGAGGAGGATTGGCAGCAGATGCCAGCGCAGGGCTAATCTTCCTCCAAAAAGAAAAAAAGGAGAAAAAAACAAATAATGTACAACTGACATCTCACATTGATGTAAACTATTATGAACTCAATAGAAAAAGAAACTGCAAATAAAACAACAATGATGTGTCATCAAACGCTTGTTAAATGAGTAGAACTCAAAACAGAACACCAAATATTGGTGAAGATGCAAAGCCACAGGTAAGCCTCATTCATAGCTAGAGGAAATGGAATTAGGTCCACCTACAGTGAAAGACAGGAACGTTCTTTCAAATCAAAATGCACTGTTCCTATGTAGAGTGAGATCCAACAATCATACTGTTGCTATTTTTCCAAATGAGTTGAAAACACACAAAACCTACACATGAATGTTTGTTGGCACTTTATTCACAATTGGCAACAGTTAGCATTTTAAGCAAGATGTCCTTCAAGAGTTGAACAGAAAAAACAAACAGGGGTGCATCCATACAATGAAATACTGTTCAGTGATACAAAGAAATGAGGTATCAAGCCATGAAAACACATGGAGGCACTTTGAAAGTCTATTGCTAAGGGAAAGAAGATGTGAGAAGTCTATGTAGTGTGTGATTCCAAGAATATGACAATTAGGAAAAGACAAACCAGGAGCCAGTAGAAAGATCTTTGTGAAGGATTTGGGGGTCGGGGGAGGGATGAGTCAATAGGTGGAGCACAGAGGAGTTTCAGGGAAGTGAAACTACACTCCATGACACAGAAATGATGGATCCATGTCATTATATATTTGCCAAAACCCAGTGTGTAACACACAGTCAAGGCTAATGTGCACCGTGCACTGTAGTTTGTCCAATTCACCCCTTTTTTAACTGAAACAGGACATCTCTCATTCAACACATTTCAATAAGCCAGTGTGGTGCTCTGTGAGCCTGAGACCCATAAGGGAGGGGAAACTTCCATCGAATGCCTTGTTGGAGAGCACAGCACTGTATCATCTGAGAAGTGCCATGGTCACTCCCAGTAGTGTCGGAACTCCAAGGTAGATAGAATGTCCTGGTGGGTCCTCGTATTGTAGACCTAGTAATGTACAGACAAGCGTTACCTTCATTCCTATTTTGAGTATCTCTGAGTCAAGAGATTCTCAGAGTTCTTTTAGTACAAAGGGGCCTCTCGTAGACAATTGTCCAAGAGTTTGTGAACATATTCAGATGAGACCAACTTTTGGCCAATAGAAAGATGACTGCCTGAAGTTTGGTTAGCCCTGGTGACACCTGGGTTTGATTCTTCATCAGGGATGTCCCAATTAAGGGATGAAGAGCAGCAACTCTCCACTGAGCTCCGCAGGTATGAATGTGTATTGTTGTCCTTCAAGTCTATGCACTCCCCAGTGCTGTGCACTCAGTTAATCCCGAGGAACTACCCCGGGAACCACGGTGTCTGAGAGAGGGGAGACCTCCTCCAGCACCCCAGCATCTTTCGAGGAACTGAAGAAAGAAATGCCATGCTCCTCTTGCAGGTGACATAACCTGCGGGGCCAAGGTTAGGCTCCATTATATCACAGGTAGGTGCCAGTCACTGGGCTGAGCTGACAGGGTGCTGTCTTGGGGGTCAAAGGCATAACAGGCACCTCGGTAGAGGGTCATAAGCTCAGTGCTTATGAGAGCCTCTATTTTCAAGAGATCTCAGTTCCTCGACATAACAGCAGATCTAATGGCATATAGTTTGGGGCCTAGGGCAGTTTCTTCATAGGATACCTATGGACAACTTAAGGCCCTCCTCCAGAGAGCATCACACCACTGCCATCAGGGTCACATGCCTCCTCCATGACAACTGGTTGCTTTAAAGAGTTTAAGGAACCCAGGCTTAAGTGGGGTTTGAACTAATCCCTTTGCTGTGCCAAACTCAGACTGTGGGTGTTGTCCACTCTAACCCAGAGGGTCAGGATCTTTGTTGCAATAGATGCAGGGGTGGCAGCAGCTGCAGTTACCTGGGGCCCTGGTGAGCCCTCTGTGATCTTGCTACCTACTGGCAGCATTTTCCTGTCTCTTCTCTTTCTCTCTGAATAATTGCTCTTTAACTAGGGACCATCAGGGGGCTCAGCTCATTCACACTATAATCATCCAATTAACCCCAGGTCCCCACTAATGTCAAGGAAACTCCAGCCTCAGGCTCACCTTCACTCTAAACACACAGATTCCACTAAAGACACTGACAGAGGCCACATTCCTGCTCCCAAGGACAAGGAAAAACTGCCCCAAATTACCAAACCTGCCAACTTGGTGTTCTCTGTAGTTAGAACCCAGTGTGCTGGGTCAACAATGCAACACAGGGCAGCACAGCGCCCAGGAGGAGCTGCCCAGCAAGCAGCAGCCCACAGTGCAGGAGCCTCCAGGCTTTCTCATCAGCCTGTCCAGGTAAGAAGGCCCAGGGGAAAAGGGAGGGTGAGGCTTAAGTTTACAATAGTCAAGCAGCAAATCTGTGCACCCTGGCCACTCATTACAACAGCAAACTTGGGTGAGGAAAATAAGCATTCACACTGGCTTGTTTTTACATAAAGAAACACGAACAGGATGGTGAAGGAGTGATCAACACTGGTCACGTAGGGAGGGTGGAGTCAGAGCAGAGGAGTGGGGCAGGATGTGCAGGCAGGGAGTCTCCTTAAGGGAGTTTCCTCTCTTAGGAATTTCTTAAACCTTCTCTTGCACTATCTATTTAAAATAAGAAGAGAAATTTATATACACCTTATTTCCTATGCTTGATCATTATTTTTAAATAACTTTTTCTTAAAAGTTAATTTCATTTTAACATTTCTATATAGGAAACCACTCCAAGGTTTAATCCTTTAGCACTCACGGCGATAAAGCTGCAAACCATAAAAAATTTACAAATCCCTTTCCAACACAAAGGACAAAGGACCTCACAGTTTGTCCCTCCAGTATATTTACATTGTGGATATTATCAGCATGGAGTAGCATATTGTAATCCATTAGGGGTTTGCAATTAAGCCCTGAAATAAACTAGGAATTCCAGAGATGTTCATGAACTTTGACCTGTTTCGTCATATCAATGAAAACAGGAACTCAAGGGGTCCTTCCTCACACCATTAAAACAGGAATTCATCCACCTTAGGAACAGCATAGCCTTTTAAATGTCAAAGTCCTCTAGGGACACAGATGATGAGGATCAAGGCTGCCCAGGGAGAGAAGGAAGCCCAAGGCGTCCTGCCCTATGGACCCACCTACATCATCCTCCAGGAAGCATAGGACGTCCTGACCTGACCACTCTGATTCTTATCTAAAGTTACAGGACCACCCAATAACCACACCCCACCTGCACTGAGACCATTTTAATTACTTTTTCACATAATCTTTCCCTTGTCTTGTATAGAGATAACTCACACACCTATGCCTTATAAATTTAGCCCTACCCTCAACCCATTTTTGCATCTCTTCCCTGCCCATGGATCCTATCCCCATAATGCAGCTCCTACTGCCCATGGGTCCTGTCCCCATGCTATTCTCTGAATAAAGGAACATGACTGCCAGACCTTGAGAGTCCACGAAATCTTTCCTTTGACTCCTTGGCTCGCCAAGCCCGCATCAAAAGACACACAAAAACTCACCTAAAAATGGAATACACACTTGAGAGCGTACATACACACATCTCACATCTTGAGGTTCTCTTGCCTAAATGGAACACAAATTTTATTCGGTTCCACAATTTTCTTCCCTTACTCACATAATAACTCTCCATCAACTTAGATTTTAAAACTCCAAGAGCAAACAAATCTAGAATAGGAGGGCTGCAGCCTTCAATTGATAAACGGATCCAAGGAGACACAAATATGCAGATCAGCTAATAGAAGCTTCCTGCTTGCCTACAGTTCAAAAGGAAAACCCACACTCAGAAAGTTAACCATATTCCCAAACTTGCAGTCTAGGCTCTCCTGGTTGAGATGTAACCCCTGGAGGGGGTCGGTCCCTGGTGAAGGAGGGTGGGGACCTGAGAAGCCACAGGAATGAAGTCTGGGAGCTCCAGAGGACAAATAGGTTTAATAGGACGAATTGGGCTGTTAAAAGCCCTGGAATAATCAACCCTTCACTAACTAGGCTTCCTCTACAGTTTCCAATCCTACAAGGCCCTGGGTGATTTATATTGGGCCGTATTAACTACTTTATTTGGGTGCTAAGGTCCCTGGGGTCCCAATTTGTCAAGGCAATTTGTAAGTGGCAGAGACTTCATTTAATTTTAACTCTGATCAATTAGCTCTGATCACAGGTTCAGAACTCCTCAGCTCACTATGGGATATTTTATGATAATAAGTGTTATGACCATGGAGAATTTAGGCAGGACCACAGTTCTGATGGCTAAAGATGAAATACTTGTCCAATTTGTCCTCCATATTATATTCATTAACATCCCTAAGATCATCAGGGGCACCTTCCTTAAATTTAGTGGGTTCCAAGGTATAACTGTAATATGACACCTAGCGCCACCAGGGTTCTGAGCCTCCCCTATAACAACTGGTTGCTTTATAGGGTTTAAACCCTGGGCTTAAGTCAGGTTTGAACCAATCCCTTGTGTCACAGGGGTGCCATGGGTGTTGTCCTCTACAACCCTGAAGGTCAGGATCTTTGGGGCAGCAGAGGCAGGGGCAGCAGCAGAGGTACTGGAAGGGCCTGGGGAGCCCTCTGGTGTCAGGAGCGTGGACTCAGCCTGCCACCTACTGCCTGCCTTTCCCCTCACTTCTCTTTTTCTTTAAATGACAGCTCTTTCAAGAGTGACCATCTGATGGACCCACCTCTTGCAAAAGGTATAGTCCCTGTCCACCCCCATCCCTGGAGTATGTCAGGGCCCACCCAGCCTCTGTCACAGCTTCACTCTAACACACAGAAAGATCCCACCAGAAACACGACCCAGGACTCATTTAAGGAGGCCCCAATCCATAATCCTGCTCCCAAATGCCTATAAATTCTTCAAACTGCCAGCACTGGGCAGCTGAACCTAGAACTGTGGCTTAGAGCTATAGGGTCAGCAATGCAACATGGGGCCACTGAGCTCACAGCACGAGCTCCCCAGCAAGCTGCACCCACAGTGCCTGTCACCACAAGGCGGTAGAGCCAGTAAGCAAGTCAGAGCAGAATAAGACAAATCCACGGGTGGGGTCATGTCTGGACATGCTGCGCAGGGCGCCAACTGTTATGGTCACCTGCAGAGGGGTGGTTCCCTTGTTGACACTGATGCCAGGGTGGCACACACACACACAGACAGGCTAGGAAAAGGCTCAGGACTCACATAAGAGAGGTCTGAGGGGAGGGCAGGGCCAGCCTCTCAAGCAGCTCTGACAGGGCTCAGAAAGCAAGGAATGGAGCCTGGCCTGGGGCTTCACTGGCCCTGGGGGTGGGGCCGGGGCAAGAGCTCCTCACACAGGCAGGGGCTGGGGTGGTCGGAATCTCCTGTCCGCTCTAGAGGAGAGAGCACCCAGGCTTCCTCCTCAGCTTGTCCAGGTGGGGGCACAAGGGGAGGAGAGTGGGGTGAGACCTAAGCTGTGAGCAGTCACCCAAAATGTAGAGACGGACTACTCTTTACAGGGACAAATGTGCTTAAGAAAAATATGCATTCCCATTGATCTACATAAAGAAAGACTGACAGGAGTCTCAAGAAATGATCAACGGCCGGCCCTGTGGCCGAGTGGTTAAGTTCGTGCACTCTGCTTTGGCAGCCCAGGGTTTCGCTGGTTCCGATCCTGGGCACAGACATGGCACCACTCATCAAGCCATGCTGAGGTGGCATCCCACATGCCACAACTAGAAGGACCCACAACTAAAAATATACAATATGTACCAGGGGGCGTTGGGGAGAAAAAGGAAAAATAAAATCTTTTTTTAAAATTTTATTTCATTTTATTTATTTTTTTTTAAAGATTTTATTTTTCCTTTTTCTCCCAAAGCCCCCCAGTACATAGTTGTGTAGTTTAGTTGTGGGTGCTTCTAGTTGTGGCATGTGGGATGCCGCCTCAGCATGGCCTGACGAGCGGTGCCATGTCCACGCCCAGGATCCGAACTGGTGAAACCCTGGGCAGCGGAAGCGGAGCGCACGAACTCAACCGCTCGGCCATGGGGTCGGCCCCAAAATCTTTTTTTTTTATTAAATTTTATTTTTTTCCTTTTTCTCCCCAAAGCCCCCTGGTACATGTTGTATATTTTTAGTAGTGGGTCCCTCTAGTTGTGGCATGTGGGACGCTGCCTCAGCATGGTTTGATGAGCAGTGCCATGTCAGCGCCCAGGATTCGAACCAACGAAACACTGGGCCACCTGCAGTGGAGTGCGCGAACTTAACCACTCGGCCACCGGGCCAATCCCGAAAAATAAACTCTTTAAATAAAAAAAAGGAAATGATCAGAACTGTATTGGGGGCGGCTAGATTAACAGCACTGGAGGGGACAAGGCTATATTGGCAGTGAGTCTTCTAGAGTTCGACTTTGCTATCTTACAGATTCATTTCAACTAAACAAATTTATGTATATGTAGGGGAGGAAGACATCTCCACTACCCACTCTAGGTCCTTCTGCCTGGACAATGAATTAAATTCACATGAGACAGAATAACAGGAGAAAATCAAACAGAGCTTTATAACATGTATACATGGGAGAGACCCAGAAAAACTGAGTAGCTCCCCAAAATGGCAGAGTTTCTCACCTTAAATACCCTCCTCAGCTAAAGACAAAGGAGGATGCTGGGGGTGGGGAGAGTCAGTTTTAGGAGGTTCCAAGAAAAGCCCAATAAAAAAGAGTAAGGTCATTATGCAGATTTGAGTCCTTGTCTTCTACACTGAGAAGAGTTTCTAGAGAGAAGGTCATCCCCCCTTCTTCCTGGTACAGAGAGGGAGACACCTTTACAGATGGAGATTTCCTTTACAAATGGACATGTCTCTTACAAAGGCTAAATTCTACTTTTCAAAGTTTCTGAAAACTAACTCTGATGTGACAGCATTTGTATGTTCTGAAATGTGAGTGACCATAATTGTGACCGGTGCCTGGAGAATGTCCCTCCAAATTGATGCTCTCCAAATAGTATGGCCTTGAATGTGAAAATTGTCCCACTTCCACTGGCCCAACCAAACCACTAGCCTGTTAGCAACTGCCCATGAGTCAGTAAAAATGTGGACAAGAGGCTTGTCATGGGCAACGGGACTCTGCACAGCCATTTGTACTGCCACCAGCTCAGCAAGCTGAGCCAACCCTGACTTGCCATCTTTGAGGAGTGGCGCCACTGGCAGGAAGGCACACTACTGCTCTCCATCAGGCTCCACCATGTCCAGTGGTGGCATTGCTGTCTGAAGTACACGGACTCTTAGTAGCTCCATCAGCTCTTCCCAGGGTCCACCCAGGCCACCAGAGGCATAGGCAATGGGGGTGCTGTCACCAGTTCCTCAAGGTCCACGGGGTGAGGCTCAGGGAAGTCACATCCTCCTGTAATTTAGAAAGATCTGCCATGTCAGGTTTAGCCCATTCCTGAAGGTACCATTTCCATTTTAGCAAAGAGGCATTGGTGGCCATGCCGAGCCACTGTTGGGAGGCATCCCTTTTCCATGATGTGACAGGAATGTGGGCATGCAGGAGACCAGGCTCCTGTCCTGTGAAGGCCTCTGTTTCTAACAAAGCCCAATGAGTGGGCAGAATTTGATGTTCCAATGGGGTATAGCAGGCAGCTGGGGGAGGCAGCCCTCTGTTCTAGAAGCCCATAGGCAACAAGGAGGAGGCATGTATCGTCCAAGGGTCCAGGACTCATAGTCCATGGTGGCCAGTGCCTCAATCTGAAGGAGGAGCCAGGAGCACCCAAGGGGAGAGCTTGATGAACTGACCTTTACACCAGCTGTAAGTCTTGCTGTTGAGATTCTACCTGATGAATTGTGGGGGATTGTGTGACTGCGTGAATGAGTCTGAGAGTGATGGCTAAGTGTGGTGTGTGTTGCTCCAAAATGTGAAGAGACCTAAGATGTGTTGGGCTTGTAGCTCGATTGGAGGCTGAATAGTTAAGAATTGATGTTCATTTGCAAGTGAAATTTCCCAGCCTTGAGAGGACCCATGAAGTCCCAGAAATTTAACAGTTGTGGCTGCCTTTGAATTTTATGTGGGGCCATAGCTCATCCTCTACCTTGTAGGTGGGTCACCAGCCATGCTAGGCTCTCATGCACCACATCCTCTAAAGCGCCCCGAGTTAGAATGCCATCAATATAGTGTCTGACAGTGCGAGGGGACACTGTAAGGGCATCCAGGTTTTGCCAGCAAAGATTGCGGGCAATAGCCTGGCTGTTAACCTCACCCATAGGCAGCCGGGTAAAGGTATGTTGGGTCCCTTCAAATATGCAAACAATTTGACTGGGACTCCTTGGTGATCGATACTGAAGAGAACACATTAGCTAGATTGATCATGGCACAGTAGTCCCCTGGAGTCCTTTTGATGTCTTCTATTAATTGGACAATGTAGGGAATGGGAGCCCTAATAGGGGGCACCTGAGCATTTAAATTTCCATCGTGGACTGTGAGGCACCACTCCAGAGTAGCAGGCTTCTATCCCAGCCAAATGGGAGAATCGAAAGGAGACGCAGTGTTTCATAAATCTTGAATTGTGGGCGGTAATTCCTCAGTCCCCTACTAGAAATGATACTGGGGGTATTTACTGTCCAAAATCAGGAGTGGTAGTTTACTGGCTCCCAATGGGCAGCTCCCACCAGGAAGGCCAGGAATGTGGGTTTGATCCAGATGGTGTGGTGACACCTTGAGGTGTCCATACTATAACAGGAAAGGGTAGGGCCAGAGAGGTCACCACCACTAAAAGATTTTCTTTTTTTTTTTTTTAGGAGGATTAGCCCTGAGGTAACATCTGTGGCCATCTTCCTCCACTTTTTTTTTAATATATGTGGGATGCCGACCACTGCATGACTTGCCAAGCAGTGCCATGTCTGCACTCAGGATCCCAACCGGCGAACCCTGTGCAACTGAAGCACAACGTGCAAACCTAACCGCTGTGCCTCTGGGCCGGCCTCGAAGGTTTTTAAGGCAGATTGTTTGGAGAGCGACATCCAATGGAAGTTGAACGGCTTCTCCTGTCCCACCTGTTACCCCTTGTAATTTAAAGGGCGCCCCTGGCTTAGGTTTGGAGGGGTTCCCAGGAAGCACTGTAACTGGGGCTCCAGAGTCAATGGGAGCAGTAAAAGTTTGTTTCTTATGTGTGTCCCAATAGATAATTAAGGAAGTGTGCGAGTGATTGTCCCCCAGGGGAGAGACACTCTCTGGGGAATGGCCAGGTTCCTATCACAGGGGCCTCGACTGCTGCCACTCTCAGAGATCAAGGTACGGATCCCGGATCCTGCTGCCAGGGCTGAGGCATTCTGAGAGTTGACAGCATCTATCCTTGGGGTGGGGAGTCGGCAGTCTCTTGCAGAGCCCACAGTGCCCGAGCAAATGCTTCTACTTTGTGGTCGGGCTGTCCCGATATTAGGTCATTCATGACCCCTGATCTCCAGAGCTGCCAGTGCAGGGTGACCTGCTGGTCATCTCATGAAGGAGAGAAATGGGACAAGGTACCACCCCTCTGTGGTACCAATAAGGAGCCTGGAAGCCCCCATATTCCCTAGGGACCCTCTGTTTTGTTTCTGGGGGAGGGGGCAGTAGGGCCCATTCACCTTTACTGGCAAACAAGATCTGGAAAATTCTCTGTTATGTGTCCAGCTACAGCATTGATGCAGTCTACTGCTTGTTGTAGTGTAGCTGACATTTCTATAAATTGTGACAGCATGGCCTTAAGAATAGCAGACCCCCCTTCAAGAAGAACTCCTGAGGTGCTGGCCTCAAGGGTGTCTCCTCTGGGTTGGAAATGGTCATGGGGCTCTGTGGGGCCCTGGCTCTCAACAAAATGATACACCCATTGAACCATCCAATTTGATGTAACAGGAGGTGCGTTTCAGGCAGGGTTTTCCATGCACAGTGAGCCTTTGCTGTGATAACCGTGATGGAAGGCTGGGCTTGGTGCCAAGCCATAAAAGTCCAAGTCATGCGAGGCAGGGCGTCTCCCCCTCATCCCTGTGGGCTCCAGAGCTTGGCGGGTCTGTTCTGCAGAGTCCATTTCCCCCTTTCTTTGTCTGCATCTTCTGACCTGGTGGCTCACGTCGTTTGGGAGTGTCCTCACTGTGGTGACAAGTCCGTGGTCTCCCCTACAGTATCTGTAATAAAATGGGCCCTCAATACCTTGAGGGGTTTTTTTTCTTAACAAATTGTGAATTCTGGGATCTTTGACCAGTCCAGCCAGCTGGCATGACTCAGTCTCAGTGAGCAAGAGCTCGGAGTGAGTCCAAAGACCTGTAAGAGCCAACATGTGCCCCTCTCCCACTCCCTTTGGACAATTTTTTCTAAAAAACCTTGCACTTCTCTCAGGATAATTATTATAGTTACGAGTCTCTGTCTCTCCCTCCTGCTGGATAGTGACGGGGAAGACCTGAGCATGTTGCCTCTTCCCGACTCACATGCTGCTGCCTCCCATTCTAGGGTGTCCCCGTCATCCCCCGGGGGCTGGAGCCCACCTCTACCAGTGCAGTGTTAGCTGATGCGCTCAGGAAAGCTCCCGAGCCCCAAGAACGCAGTAATGGCGATTTGGCCTGTTTATGCACCGCCACGCTCAGTGGAGCCCAGGCCATTGGAGCAGGGGTCTTACAAGCATCTGGTAGTTTTCAAACCTCCTCTGGGGACTTGGGAGGACCTGGTACCATGTGCTCAGGGGCCTGCTTTTCGGGAGAATTCATTCTGCTGCACCATGTTTTGGGTGGGACTCCCGATGTCCCCTGGGGTCAGGGATGATTTGTGACAGCCGCAAGGAATGCAGCACCATAAGAAGCACTTGCCTTGGCAGCGTTTGCCCGGACAGCCTGCCATGATGCCCCTGGGACAGTTGCCTCTGTCATGGGGTAGGGCCGGCTGACCAAGCTCAACACCCCAATACCTGCCACTGACACCGTGGGCCCAGCAGCCATCTCCCCTCCCGGCACCAATCTAGGGGAACTCTCCTCAGCTCCCAGGACCTGATGGCCCAGGCCCCTGGTCCCTGCCTGGGGGAAATGGACAGAGCCCTACCTTCCCAGTCATCTCTCCGGGGCTCAACGCCAGGGCTTCCTAATGTGATTACAGCCCATCACCTCCAGCCCTGACACCCCGCGGGGTCTCTCAGAAAGGAGTGGGAGACACACCCACCTCACCCTGAGGCCTGCAGGCCGGTCTCTGCAAGGC
This sequence comes from Equus caballus, assembly GCF_041296265.1. NCBI lineage: Eukaryota > Metazoa > Chordata > Mammalia > Perissodactyla > Equidae > Equus > Equus caballus. The sequence goes on from NC_091690.1 coordinate 49,515,245, forward strand.
GGTCTGACCTACAGCATTGACACTGTAGGGTGGGAATGCAAGGCTTCACCTGGCAGCAGCTTATGCAGCAGTGGAAATCCCCACCCCAGACCCCAGCAAGCGGTGGTTCCTCCCAGAGAGACTTAGCGGTCCAGGAGAGGAGGTTAGTAAGCCCTTCACAGCTCTGAGGCATCGAGTGCATACAAACAGCCCACAGCCCCTTTGCTTTGAGCCTGTTTTTGTTTTTAGAGCTGAGCTGAGTGTCCTGGAGGTAGCGGAGAGTTGGGTCATGTCTTTTACTCCATGTGGCCACTCTGGGCCTTTTGACTGGTGATTTCAAGCCATTTACATTTAGGCTGATTATGGATCTGGGAGGACTTACCGGTGCCATTCTGTCTTTTGTTTTCTAATTGGTCTATATCTCCATTTTTCCTTTTCCCTTGTGTTCCTGTCTGCCATTTGACTTTGTGGTTTCCAATGATGTTTTTCTCAGGTTCCTCTTTTTTAATGCTTTGTTCCTCTGCTCTAAATTTTTGTTTTGTGGTTACCATGAGATTTACATAAAACGTATCATACATAAAATAGTCCTTTTCCTGCTGATAGTTTATGTTCATTTGCCTGTACTGCTTCCATGCTTTTCCTCCTTCCCTTTTATGTTTTCTTGTCACAAATTATCCCAATTTATGTTGTGAGTTCATTTCCAAAGTGAAGTAGCAGCTAGGGAGATTTTTAGTTAGTTTTCAACTTTTAACCTTTTTGCCATAATTAAGTGTTTAACACCCTATTCTGAAATACCCGTGCAATTTTCTGGTTCTGTCTATTATCACCTTACTCAAAGTCTTGAGTGATTTTTCTTTTTCACTTCAGTTAGAAGAGTGCCCTTCAACATTTCTTGTAAGGCAGGTCTAGAGGTGGTGGACTCCCGTAGGTTTTGTCTGTCTGGCAAAGCCTTTATTTCTCCCTCATAACTGAAGGATAACTTGGCTGGACAGAGTATTCTTGGCTGGCAGTTTTTATCTTTCAGTATTTTGAATATGTCATTGCACTCTCTCCTGGCCTGCAGAGTTTCTGCTGAGAAATCTTCTGATGGTCTAATTGGGATACCTTTGTAGGTTACTGGCTTTTTTCCTTGGCTGCCTTTCAAATTCTTTATCACTGAATTTTGACAGTTTTAATAGAATGTGTCTTGGAGAAGCTCTTTTTGCATTGAGATAATTAGGTAGTCTCAGCCTTGTGGACTTGTATATCTATTTCATCCCCCAGATTTGGGAAGTTCTCGGCTATTCTTTCCTTAAATAAGCTCTCTGCTCGCTTCTCCCCATTTTCTCCTTCTGGGATTCCCACTACCCTTATGTTGCCTTTTCTAATGGAGTCAGTTCTCATAGAGTTTCTTCATTTTTAAAAAATCTTAGTTCTCTCTCCTGTTTCACATGAATCATTTCTAGATTTCTACCTTTTTGTTTTTTTGAGAAGATTAGCCCAGAGCTAACATCTGGCACCAATCCTCCACTTTTTTGCTGAGAAAGACTGGCCCTGAGTTAACATCCGTGCCCATCTTCCTCTATTTTATATGTGGGATGCCTACCACAACATGGCTTGCCAAGTACTGCCATGTCTGCACCCAGGATCCAAACCGCCAAACCCTGGGCCGCCAAAGCAGAATGTGCAAACTTAACCACTGCGCCACTGGGCCCACCCCTGAGCTTTCGAATTCTCTCTTCCATATGGTCTACTGTATTTCTAATGCTTTTTCTTACATTCTTCATCTCATTTGTTGAGTTCTTCAGCTCCAGAATTTGATTCTCTTTTTATTAATAGTTTATTTTTTTTTTTTTGAGGAAGATTAGCCCTCAGCTAACTGCTGGCAGTCCTCTTTTTTCCTGAGGAAAACTGGCCCTGAGCTACGATCCGTGCCCATCTGCCTCTACTTTATATGTGGGACGCCTAGCACAGCATGGTATGCCAAGCGTGCCATGTCCGCACCAAGGACTCAAACCAGCGAACCCCAGGTCACCGAGAAGCAGAACATGCGAACTCAACCACTGCACCACCAGGCCGGCCCCTGATTCTTTCTTTAGAGTTTCAATCTCTTTGGTAAAGTACTCCTCATCATTATGTTCCTGAGCTCATTGAACTGTCTCTCTGAGTTTTCTTGTAGCCCACTGAGTTTCCTCATGACAGCTATCGTGAATTCTCTATCAGATACATCACAACCTTCTGAGAAATTCTTTAGTGTCTGGAGAATTGTCATTTTCTTTTCATGACACCATGTTATGATTTGTCATGATTCTTTATGAGTTGTTCCTCTGCCAGCACATTTGAAGTGAACACCTTTCTTATTTAGGGACAGCTTTGTTTACCTTGATTCTAACAGTTCAACAGATGGGTATTTAGAGGACTGTCTTTGTTTTCTGGAAAGGGGTCCTATAGCACAGGAAAAAATAATGAATTTGGGGGAGTTTCCTGAGACTAGAGGCATGAATGATTTTGACTCTCAGACTAGTCCACATGTTGGCAAATTCATCCCTAAAACTTTCTGTGTTCCTAGAGGTGCCTGGCTCCAGTCACTTGTCCTCCCAGTATGTGGTAATTCTCTATTTGTACCTGTCTCTCATTTTGGGGTCATTGGTTGCCATGTCATCTCAAGTCACTGATGGATCTAGGAAGAGGTGCTCCTTTTCAGGTTCATCAGTTTTTCCTTGTGAAGATAAGAACGATCACTCTGACTCTTTATATCAGAACACAAATCATCCATTCACTTCTGTTGCTCTGTATTTCCCCTTGGGACACTACACCATTTTCACTTATTGATTCTACTGCTAAAGCCATCTACACTAATGGCATAAATGATTGAGGGAGGCAGGGATGGCTCCACCAGGATGTAACCAGACAGACTGCTGTCCTGTCCGGAGGCCTGGACCTTCTCTCTTTGATTTAACTTTACCATGAATTACAACAGATGCCTAGGTACCTATCTCCTTTAGCTTAGAGACAACAAACACTAGTTAATTGCAGAGAAGACTACCATTAACCTTATGCTCTAAAGAATAGAATGCTAATAAATATTCGTGTGCTCATTTTTTACTTCCTTATCTCTCTATTTGCAGAACCATTTCTGTACTAATCCTGAAAAATATATAAACGACACCTGTGCACAGTAAAGTTGGACTTGCTAACACCAACCCAAGTCTCACATCCTCTTTATTTTCCCCTCCCTCAGTTTTTCGCCGACGCCGTCCCTCCCGCGGGAACCTGGACTCTGCCGAGGCTGGACTCCGGCAAGTGGCGCCCGAACAGGGACCTGACGGGTAAGTTCCCCCCTCTTCTCAGGACGGATAGGCTCCTACCTAGGGCTGGAAAGAAGAGCCCCCTTTAGCCCCTCTCTGGAAAGAGAGACTGAGGAAAGGACAGACAGGTAGTAGGTCAGAACTTAAAAAATTGAGAAGTTTTAGTCCCTCTCCCTCTCTAGAAAGGGAGAGTGAAATAAGGTTAGGAAGAGTAAGAAATATTAAGAACTTGTGAGAAGTTTTGGGCCATACTGAGTCTAAAGAAAGAAGGCTCTGTATAGAAATAACATGTATGCTTGCAAAAAAGAGACATAAAAGCCTCTTTGGGACAGATGCCACTATTCAGATAAATTTGATTTGAATAGTAATTAAACACCTATGTGAAAAGTGCAAACATATTATATTTAAGATGACAAAGACTCAAAAAACCATTTGAATCGAGTCATCCAAATATGTGGAGGGATCCAGAAACGTGTAAGTGTGGTTCCAGAACTCTGTTCAAATACTTAAGTGATATTATTCTTTTAATCTGTTGTCTCACTTGTTGTGTTATTGGTGGCACCTTCCTACCCACATACCACAGGCAGCCCTCTTAGAGGAAGAGAGCTCTCCCTGGATGGATAATAAATACTTTAAAGCCAACTGGGCAGCAGCTACCACGGCTGCCAAGGGGTTTTCCTTCAGGGAAACATCACAAACACCAGTTGTCTGCCACAGAAATTTTCAGTGTTTTGGACATTTCTTGATTGGCAGGAAAGATGTTTGCTGAATGACTTCATGTGTGCCCAGGTCAGTAACAGTGACTCCCATGACAATGAGCACATGAGCACAAATGGTAGGAAAACAGCACATCTGTATGTGATGAGCCACAGGGGTTTTGAAGGAGGTACCCCAAATGAAGCATTTACATGCAGGGCACACAGACCACAGGCAAGGTGAGGGGAAGACTTGGCAGTGGGATACGACAGTGGTGGCCAGGGTGCACTGTTACAACAAACCAGAGACCTCTAGGAGTGACCGTTCTGGCAGGAATGTCCAGCAGGGAAAGGCCTGTATCTATCAGGAGCCAGTGAGCCTGACGATGAGAGCAAAGCAATGAGCCCCAAAGACTGGGATTGAGTCTAATCAATGCCTGCAACAGCAGGAAGGGCCATTGAGAAGAAAGCAAATTGGCCTGAGGAGGCCATTAGACTATCATCTGAAGGGGGTAGCCTGTGGTAGTAAAAGAGGTAAAATGTCCAGTGAACAACTTATTCAAGAGCCCAGTATTTCTTCTATTCAGAATTGAGCTGATAATATCAATAAATTTAGACCATCTTGGCGGCTCCTTGCATTTTGGCTTCAGCAGGGTAGTGTATGATGGCATGAGTAATTTGTCCATATCAAGTTCTACCACGGTCTGAGCACAGCAAGGAGCCCAGAGGATCGGGGAACGGGCCTACCAAGTCTACTTGCCATCAGCTGTGGGGATCCCTTCCTCATCCTGCCAGGTGTGTCCATTGATGATATTACCAGTGACTTACGTTTTCACATCAGGTTCACTGGTCCATCACTGGGTTAACCATGGCAGAGAAGGGAAATCACTTCAATTTTGCCTACACTCTTAAGTTAGAGGTCTGTGAGTGGTTTCACATTATGTGGGATATAAGGCTAAGGTTAATACCATCAGGTCTGAGGTGTTGATATGTGTCTCAGAAATTCACATCAATTTATCACCCTGAGCAATACAAATTACCCTCTGCAGTTTGAGGGCTAATATGGGCAGATTAAGGAGCAGCCAGATTTGTAGTTGGGTATTTGAGAGGCAAGATATTCCCAGAATTCTTTAAGACATAGTGGGCAACCTTGGATAAGGGGTTGGTGGTATTCATGACACCACACAGCTGGATCATGGGTAACAGCTCAGGATCTGTAAAAAATGTACAGATTGGTTGGATTCTGGGCTAAGAAAGTTTCTATTCCTAACATGACTGTTGTTTGACTGATCACTCGGATGCTTCAGTCCATTCTTTGATCAAGGATGGCCTGTGTGATGTAGCGACAGAAGGCAGCATCTCTGCAGTGCACTCTGTCGGGTGTGGCAGTGCACACTGTTCATAAAGTTTATGAACACCCTGGTCACCCATGTGCTGCTAAGTGACTCTCCAAGTGGCCAGTCTGTCTAAAATGGAAATGATCTCCTCAGAATGGATTACATCAGAGAAGAATGAAGCACTTCCAACTGTTCATGGGATACTCCAGAGGAGCAATGTTGGCTCCATGCTGTAAATACCCATCTCTTCAATGAGGAGGCTTTTGACTAGAAAGCCTGGAGGTTCCTGCATTCAGGACAAGGCAAAATGGGAAGCTGGCTTGTAGGATCATCCACTCAGGCCGTGGAAGGGACTCTATTTACATAAAGACTCTGTCAGTTGCCAGCAGTAACTTCTCTAATTGTGTGCAGCACCCGGTGAAGGGAATAGTTCTGGTACAAGAATGCCTTGGGTAATTTATGTCCACCATGGGGGTTTAGAGACGCTTGGATGCTCAATGAGAGGCTGCTAAGGCATCTTTGAGAAGGACTGTAGGGAGGGGGACAGTAATGGAATGTTACTTCAAAGATTCCACAGCCTTTTGTTTCCCAATTCAACGTACGTCAATTTGTAAGTGTCGTGTGAATAAGTCAGCAAGCAGATCTGATAAATTTGAGGTGGCTGAGTCACTGTGGGTAACAGAATGTGCCCATGACATGGTTTCTACCTCTGCTTCTGTCACCCTCTCAACTCAGGCCCCTCCTGTTGCCTCAGAGAAAATGTACAGTGAGACGTGTGGATTTCTAAAGATTTTCCCAAGTAAGCAGGCACAGAGTAGGCTTGAGTTGGGAAATGAAGAGCTGGAGATGGTCTATGGATGGCACCAAAAACAACTGATGCTAATGCACATGGACGAGGATGTCCCCAGGCAGATTCTGCTTGGGATACTTTATGTTTCAGACCTCAGAATTTCCAAAGATCTGTCCACGAACCTGATTTAAACTCAAAGACAATGTCTGGGAGCCCTCTCACTTCACTCTTAGTTAAGAGTCTGAGCTGAGGGCAGGTGCAACCCTAAGGGGTGTTTTCTCAAATAAGCCAGTGTTGCCAGAAAGGCCCGTTGAGGACTGAGTCCTTCATCTCAGTCCTGCAATCTTCCTAGGAAGGATGCCACAGTGGTGCAAAGGTTTGACCACATAAAAATCCAGGTTCAGGAGACCTTGACAGTCTTCTAGCATATGAAAGCAATTATATTATTCATTTTCTAATAATTATATATAAAACACATATATAAAATACTTAAGTGCCCTCATAAGTTTTCAGAAATGTTAGGAAGACTGCCATCAAAAGGTGAAAAAAATCCCATCACCTCAAAAGAACAATCCTGTGGTGTCCATTTGAATGAAACCCAATTCATAATTTACACTTTAAAAAAAAGGGAAAACATCCTGTTCCCTTTGCTGTTTTAAACCTTGAAGCTGTTATTGCTCTTCCCCAATTTTCCACACCACGTGCTGGACGTCTAAGGATATAGAAAGGAAACCTGTGATCAGCTACCTGGGCTCTGGGGCTTTCTGGATCATTGAAATTAAACACTTCCAGCCACTCCTGTGATGAAAAGATGTTGAAAATTTCCCATTTCTCCTCTTACACTCAATTACGATGTTACTAAAAATCATACCTTCTCTCTCCAGCTCACTCAATTATTCCTGGGATGGCTGCCTCTAACCAGCCAGAACTCTTTGTGGTGTTTCCACGGGGAGATCACAGCGGACTCACAGAGATGTCACTCTACTCATAGAACTCACTCAGGATGAGCTAGAACAGGGCAGGTGAAGGCAACTGTCTCTCTAAGTGGGAGGAACTCCATGGTTTACTGGGGTGTATGTTGCACACTCCAGTCTGTAGAGCAGCAAAACGAAAATGCCAAATATGCTAACATTTTAAATATTTAATGGTAATATAAAAATCCTCTCAAATGACCTTAAAAACAAAAGACAATACAAATATCTGTGGCTTAGATCAATAGGAAGTCTCAAGTCCCAGATAACAATAATAATGACATCCTCGCTCACTCCTACACTCATGCAAAAGATATAAACACACCTCAGCCTAATAGCTCAATGCTATTTTTTACTTTTCTTCAAAGGCCTTCCTTCTATTCTATAAAACAAAGCTTCACTGTGACCACTTCTGCTTTTCCACAAACATGGAAGCACCAGGACTGCCAGGAATTGTCTGTTTCATGCTCTGTATCCAGATCCCACTGTGTCTCAGCTCTGCTACAGTGTGTGCACCCACTCCACACTGCATGGCCTGTGAGGGACGCTGAAACGGTACCAGCAACAGCAGAGTTTCGGAGAAGGGAAGGCTTCAGAGTGGGACAGTGGTCCTAATTCGCTGGCTGGGTTTGCACTGTCTCACAATTTACGTAAACTCAAAGGCCTCAGCTGAGTCTAAAGGAGATAGTGAAAATATTATGTAGGATACCAAGAGAACGTATGTATTTCAATGAGGTACTTCACAGTAAACAGGGTCTAATTCACCATAGGAAATACATCGGTGTTTTGACTATAAGTAGGAAAGGCAAAGCTGTTCCAGTTGACCATGTGCTGGCTGCATCCACTGCAAGGCCAGGTCTTACCCTGCTGAAGAGAAAAGTGTCTGACAGCTTGTTCATTAAAAGTACAGTTTCCAAGACAAAACTAACAGTATTTTGTGACCACAGAGGTAAAAATGAGAAAGTATAAAAGTCCAAATCCTAAAAATCATTCTTTTCCTTCTTCTTACTAAAATGACTGACTGGAACTTCTTAAAAATTAACTTACCTTCACTACATTGTTTTTCCGTTCTACAAAACAATGATTCGGTTCACAAAAAAAAGGTTCACAAAAGGTAGAATTAAGTTTACCTCCTCACATCAATGAATACAGAAAATAACCTGCCTCCTTGAATTGCAGTCAAATCCACAAACACAGATCAAAATCTTGTAAGAAGTCCTTTGAGCATCGTTACCGCTACACCTCAAGGTGCTTTAGGTCTGTGGTCATTCTTACTAGAATTCCTTACACCCCTCTCTGACTGCAGGTGTAATCCTGCAGGTCACTGGAAGAGGGCACCGAAAAAAAACATGATGGTTAATTTTTAGGTTAAAAATGAATGAGAAATTATTTTCATGTCAAAATTTGTAACTGTAAATGAATAAGAAATACAGTTTGCCTAAGGAAGAAATACCTGAATTGGTCTGCACATGATAAAACTGACTCACAATGTATAACGACTAAATGAAGAACCTTGCAAAGTGTATCTGAAAATCCATAATCAAAAATGGATATTAATATAGTCTGTAAAAATGAAATCCACAATAATATTTAACATAGGATGGACTGGAACAGTGGATAAAATATATCAATGAAACAACTACAGAAGTGTTCATTTCACAAACAAATGGACATAGTTTTATTGACATACACTCAAGGTTACTGAGAACACATCGAGGGAATCCATTCAAGCTACAAGAAACAGGAAACACAGTGTTCCCAGCACGCGAAAGGTGATTGTTCTCACATGGAACAACTGGGTCAAGGCAGCCACTGCACAACGCAGCAGGGAAACAAACTCGCAGGTGCTTCTTTTTATGTCCCATTGTAGATGCCATGGTCAAGCAGGAAAATGTGCTCACTAGCACTATCAACATCACAAGGTGTTTCCTATACACATCAGACGTTATTCAATTATCATCTAGAGAAAAGGGGAATCAGACAATACTCCCACCCACAAAGGTCTGAATTAGCTTCCTGGTGGACACAAGAGGCCTTACAGAAAGACCCTAACTCGAATGGATCTTTGATGTGAAACTGGTGGAAAATGTGTCTCTAACAATATGGAAATCAACTAGTTATTGGTGGTTTTCAAGATACTCTTGACAAAAAGGGTGAAGAATCCAGAAAAAGGGATGGAAGATGGTGTTCATGAAGCTCATACGTAACTGTGTCTCTCCCTGTGTGGTCACTGAAAAATCGGCCTAAGGCCTTGTGTGCTTCTGCCTTCCAAATCTCATGTAAGTGAGGCCATTGGGGAATTCCAACATGGCACATAAAGGGGATGGATTCTTAAAGATCTAGCTCTTCAGATTACCCTCACTGACATGATGCAGTACAGGGGTGATGTGTCCAGCTCTAGATTTTGTTGCCCTGCCACAGGCCTCTACTTAATTTAAAGTCTATTCACCAAATACCAGTCAGAAGGAAGGACAAACAGCAAAGGCCAAAATAGGAAAATAACAATTCACAGGAAGTACACTATTGGATAAACTTGCCATACACAATTTTTTCCAACTGTTTAATAGTACAGAAAATAAAAACAGGCTCCTCCACCCACCAACCCCCAAAAGGAGCTTTCTCTAAAACACGTACAATATGTACAATGGATGAGGCATATCAGGGAACCATAATACAAGGCCACTAAGAAAATCACAACAAATACAAACTGTCACTTTTCAATGGCCCCATAACAGAGAAAAATTAAAACATTATAAAAAAAAGTAAAGATAAAAAATTATTAACTGATTTAAGGGAAAAGCACTACCTATGAATCTTATTTACTATTTACTAAGGACGACTAGCAGACACATCTCACCTCAATATGCATTTCTGAAGTAATTAATAGAAATCCACAGTCCAATGTTGCACTTTAATAAAGAAGTTTGATAAATACAATCTATTTACTACTTTTATAACAATTCTTTCCTGTTGAAAGTTTTCTAGAAGCTCACATACAAATTAAATTCCATGAAGCTTTTTCATAGGACTTACCTTTACATTTCTTTTTGGTGGGAGTTTCACACAGAAAGATGTAGGCCAGTTGATGTCTTTCTCATGCTGTTTACATTCAAGACATTTTTATCAAGTGAGTCCTTTCATGCCTTCAGGAAGAACTGGGATGACAAAATCTATCCCAAATTGTTTATGTCTACATGGTTTATCCTCTCATGTGCATTTGTGCATATCCTCAAAAGTCTGCAGGAGAAGTAAAGCCTATCCCACTTTCCTGATATTCATGAGGCTTTCTCTCCACTGTGAGTTCTTTCATGTTTTTGAAGAGAACTGGAAAAGGTGAATACTCTACTGCATGTTTTACATTCATAGGGTTTCTCTCTTGTATGAGTTCTTTCATGTCTTGAAAGAGAACTGGTATAACTGAAGGCTTTACCACAGATTTTACAGTCAAAGGGTTTCTCTCCAGTGTGACTTCTTTCATGGACTCGAAGATTACTGGAACAAATAAATACTTTACTGCATTTTTTACATTCATAGGGTTTCTCTCCAGTGTGAGTTCTTTCATGGAGTCCAAGAGACCTAAAAGAAGAGAATGCTTTACCACATTTTTTACACTCGTAGGGTTTCCCTCCAGTGTGAGTTCTTGCATGTCTTGAAAGAGAATGGGTAGAAATGAAGGCTTTACCACACATTTTACATTCAAAGGGTTTCTCTCCAGTGTGAGTTCTCTCATGGACTCGAAGATTACTGGAACAAATGAATGCTTTACTGCATTTTTTACATTCATAGGGTTTCTCTCCAGTATGAATTCTTTCATGTTTTTGAAGATAACTGGAAGAAGTGAATGCTTTAGTGCATGTTTTACATTCAAAGGGTTTCTCTCCAGTGTGAGTTCTTTCATGGACTCTAAGAGAACTGGAGGTGGTGAATGCTTTACCGCATTTTTTACATTCATAGGGTTTCTCTCCAGTATGAGTTCTTTCATGTCTTGAAAGGGAAGTGGTAAACCTGAACGCTTTACCACATATTTTACATTCAAAGGGTTTCTCTCCAGTGTGTGTTCTTTCATGGAGTCCAAGAGACCTGGAAGTAGTGAACGCTTTACTGCATTTTTTACATTCATAGGGTTTCTCTCCAGTATGAGTTCTTTGATGAAGTCGAAAAGAACTAGAAAAAGTGAATGCTTTACTGCATTTGTTACATTCATAGCGTTTCTCTCCAGTATGAATTCTTCCATGTATTTGAAGAGAACTGGAACAAGTGAATGCTTTACCACAGTTTTTACATTCATAGGGTTTCTCTCCAGTATGAGTTCTTTCATGAACTCGAAGTAAAGTGAGATAAGTGAAGGCTTTCCCACATTCCTTACATTTATATGGGTTCTCTCCATATTTTTGATACTCACATGATTTATGTTCAGTGTGACATCTAATGTGCGTTTTAAGGGATGAATGATGCGTGAAGACTCTTCCACATGCACTGCAACCCCATGGGTTAACTCCTGTAGTTTTCTTGTTCAGACTGAGATTTGGAAGAAGGCTAACGTTTTCTCCACACTGACTACCGTCTTCACTTTCACAGAGTCTCCCTACCCTATGCTTTCTGTAAAAATGAGAAGCACATTGTTAATGATTTGTCTATTAACGATTGTATATTTCTTATGTTTATTATGATCTATAGGAAATGTCTGTTTTCTCCCTTCTGTGAATTCTCTGAAATTAAATATACTGAATTTTCCGCAAGAGGACTTGCCCCTTGCTATTATCCAAACAGTGATATTCATAGACAGGGTTCACTAATACTATTTCTAAGTGAAATATTTTGCAAAAAGTGAACCTCTACATCACATTTCAGAAAGTATACTTGGTCAAAATTTTGTAAGTGTAGCTAAATTTGCAGCAAGTGTTATTTGTTTTCTTTGCTCTTTTTTAAAAAAATTTCCTAACATACAGGGAATCTTACGTGAGACAGAGCTTTCTACTGTATGACTCACCTTAGTTTTCTCCCCTGGTCTTTGCACTCATCTTCAATATCATGACCTTCCCATGTTATTCCTGAAACGCAGACCCAGAAATTTTATTACAATTATTAGAAATTATAGAAAAATTTTTAGATTACAACTGTTTGATAATCTGACCATTTCTACTTTATTTACTAACAACCTCCCCTTTTCATATTCTACAGCTTAGAACATTTTTTTTTTTTTTTGAGGAAGATGAGCCCTGAGCTAACAACTGCTGCCAATCCTGTTCTTTTTGCTGAGGAAGACTGGCCCTCAGATAACATCTGTGCCCATCTTCCTCCACTTTATACGTGGGATGCCTGTTACAGCATGGCTTGCCAAGTGGAGCCATGTCCGCACCCGGGATCTGAACTGGCAAACCCCGGGCCGCCAAAGCTGAACGTGCAAACTTAATCCCTGCACCACTGAGCCAGCCACTCTTTATGGGAAAGCAGCAGTTCTCTCATTGATGCAGTGAAGGAATGTCCTCACTCTTACCTACTGAGGCCAGGTGCCTGAAGGTTTCCCACATCACATCTCTGTAGAGTTTCTTTTGTGAAGGATCCAGTAAAGCCCACTCCTCTGGGGTGAAGTTCACAGTCACATCCTCAATGGCTACTGAGTCCTAAAACACCACAAATGTGTGTAGAGTAGGATACATGAGCCTGACAGCACTGGGGATCTATACTCCAATTCTAGGAAGGTTACATGGGATTCTATTATCTCCAAACATTTATTCTATGTTGTGATCATCACAAACTCCCTTTTTTCTGTACACAATGCTCATCAATTTAACAATATTATGAACACACGGAAATATTTACACAATTTTACTGTGGTGTCATTATATCCTCTTTCTCTCTAATAACAAGTTCCAGAACATGTTGGGAAATGACAGAAATGCTATACAAATGAAACAAATATCATTTGTGGACCGATGATTCCTACTAAGAAAAATTCTTTCATCTTCTTCCATATGAACCACTGGTTACAGCACTCCATGAAGCAGAAGGTGAAATCTACATGATGTTTCAGTGAATAAAAACACAGTGAACAACTGGAAGCTTTTTGGTCTGGTCCCATCACCAAACTGAGAGTCCAGGCGGCCTGTGAAATTCAAACTTTGACCAAGCGAAGCTGCCCACACTGTCCTAAACTACTCCACGCCATTACAGGTAATCAGATGCAGCTGGCTGAATAGAAATCTTGTTGTAGTGAAACACAGTTTTACCTTTCTCACTCTGTATGCTTTGATGGGGCTGGAATTATTATGAATTGAGAGCTCAAGCACAAGGAAGAAGCCATGAAAACTTAGACCATAGTATCACTATACTCATGGGCCTCAAAGCTACTTCTCACCATTTTCAGAACACACTCTGAGATAATAATGTGCCATAAGAGCTCTTTCTGGTCACATGCGAACAGTGTACCCTGAGCTTTGCTCACCCTGAGGTATAGGAAGAGCTGCAGATTGGGGCTGGCCCTGTGGCCAAGTGGTTCGGTTCGTGCACTCCACTTCTGACACGGCACCGCATGGTAGCCGATGCTGAGGCAGCGTCCAGCATAGCAAAACCAGAGGCACTCACAAGTACAATGTACAACTATGTACGGGGGGACTAGGGGAGACAAAGCAGGGAAAAAAAAAAGACAAAGATTGGCAACTGTTGTTACCTCAGGTGCCAATCTTTAAAAAAAAAAAAAAAAAAGGAGAGCTGTAGATTTCAAGGGAGCTCCTAGAAGTCCACAATGGTTTCCTGTTAAATTTGCACATGATTATAAAATAGATGAAGGATTTAATAGTGGTTTCCTCCAAAAGAACATAAAATTTCCTTTCTCCAATGTTAAGAGGAAGTGTTTCCTGACCAGCCACTCTAGATGATGCCCTGCCGACTTCTGATCCTGCACTTAAGGAGCTTAGAAGCTGTCATTCTTGATCTCACAAGAAGAAAATGAACAAACTTGAAATGAACAACCCTTCTTAGATCCAAGAAAGCCCTGAAGTCATAGGGTAAATAGATGTCTCTGAATTTTGGAAAAATAAAAAAAAATGACATTTTGAAATATGCGCCACATATTCTCTTCTTAATAAGGCCTGCACTAAAGAAAAAAAAATCTATTTCACCAGAGTCTAATGCAAGGGTAAAAATAACAAAAAGGACAGAACACAATATCCATAAAGCCTAGGACAACCCTCTTTAAGGGAGGGCTTAAAATACACATAATTGGAAAACCTGAAGGAAAAGAAAGGCAGAGAGAGACAGAAAACTGTGAAGTGATAATCACTGAAAAACCCTAAAATTAATGATAGCCAGCACACAGTCCATCCACGAAGCTTACAGAACACTAAACACGATAAAGTACAAGAGTGCACAACCCAGGATATGATACTGAAACTAGAGAAACATCACACGCAGAGAATGTACTGAAAAATGCCAGAGAAGAAACACACCTTCGCCAGAAAGAAACAAAGATTTCAGTTAAATGGGACTTCTCAAAAACCATCAACAACAACAGAGGAGACTGAAAGATCTAAAGTGTTGAAAATAAAACCCACTTTCCTAGAATTCAGTCAAGCAAAATTATCCTTCGGTATAAAGAAGAAATAAGGACTTTCTGAGACAAAATTTGAGGAAATTTGTCCCGAGTACACATACTTTGAATGAAATTGTTTGAAAGTTTATCAGAAAGAATGTAAATGATAAAGGTAGGGGATTAGAAGAAGAAAAAAGGAGGGGAAATATCTTTTATGTTTCTTATAATTAATACAACAGATGACACTTTGTTTAAACTAATGTTAGCAACAATGCATTTGGTAATAAGAACCTTATGGAGAAGAGAAATAAATGACAGCAATGTGACAAGACACAGGGAAAGGAAAATTGGGGACAGGGTGTTAAGAGGTACTTGCACACAGTGAAGTGGCACAGTGTCACTTGGCAGAGGGGGGTTAGTTGTAAATGTACGCTGAAAACTCAAGGGCAACCAGTAAAATGTGTTTTTAAAAGAATGTGTAACTGATATGCTAAGAGAGGGGAAAAAGAATTACAGTAAATGCTCAATTTTTGCTCGGGAAGGTGACAAAATGGTAGAAGACAAACAAGGGTAGAAATGGAAAAAATTAAAATTTTGGTAAATATTAATCTAACTGAATCAATACTCACTTTTAATCATGAATGGTCTCATTACAACTGAAAGACACAGTAATAGATTTCAAAAAATACCATTACATGTTGTCTACAAGAAACCCACTCTAAGTATAAAGTCAGAGACAGATGAAGGGTAAAGGGATGGAGAAAAACAGACCATGCCAACACGAATCCAAAGGAAGCTGCCAGAGGAATAGACATCATAGACAATGCAGATTTCAAACTGAGGAAGATGCAGAGATAGAGGGGCAGTAGGTACGGATAAAGGGGTCTATTCTCTGAGAAGGCACAGCAACGCTGCATGTGTACCTGCCTAACAAAAGAGGGGCAACATACCTCAGGGAGGAACTGATGGAATGCAGGAGAGATAGACAAATCCAGTACCACAGCTGTAGAAGTCAACACCCCCTCATCGGGAATTAGACATTTCAGTAGGCAGGAAGTGAGGAAGGACAGACGTGCAATGAACAGCACTGCGAAACAGCTGGGTTTCATTGTAATCTGCGGAATACTTCACAGAACAGCAGAATATACATTCTTCTCAGGTTCACATGGAACATTCACCAAAACAAACCACATTCTGGGACATAAAGTACACCTTAACAAATTTGAAAGAACAGAAATCACACAAAGTAGGCTCTCACATCACATAGGCATTCCTCTAGAAGGCAATATCAGCAAGAGTTGGAAAACTCCCTCATATGTGGTGATTCAAAAATACACTTCTAAATACTACAGAGCATCAAACTACAAGTCTCAAGAAAAGAGAAAAATAATTTTGAATTAAAAACATGAAAACATAGCATAGCAAAGGTTCTTGAATGTAGCGAAAGCATTATCTAGGGGGAAATTTATGCCATCAAACAAATACACTGGAAAAATCAAAGATCTCTAATCACTAACGTAGCATGTACCTTAGCAAAGAATAAAAAGAAGAGCAAGTTAAACCCAAAGCAAGCACAATAAAAGAAATAATAAAAATTAGAAAGGAAATAAATGTCATTGTGGGAAATCAATGGAGAAAATGAAAAGAAAAAAGCTGCTTGTTTCTCAAGACCAATAAAATTGAGAAATATGCACTCAAGATAACACAGAGAAGAGGAAGGACAGGAATTACTAACATCAGAAAGGAAAGGAGGGGAAATGAATATAAAATACGACTTGAGAAAATGCAACATTCATTTATGATAAACTAGTAATAGAGGAGAACTTCCACTTCTTGAGAAAGAACATCTTCACAAATCCTGAAGCTAAATTCATGGCATTTATTTCATATGATATGACTGTCTCTATGCAACAACTGGAAGAACTCACAATGACAGAAACCACTCCCGGAATTAATAAGAGAGTACAGCAAGTTTGCTTTCCATCTAGACCCACACGAACAGAGTCAACTGAACTTTGACAAAGAAGGAAAGGAGATTCAAATGAAAAAGAAAGTATTTTAAACGAACAGTGGGAGAAATAATGGATATCCACGTGCAAATACACACACACAAAACAAATGTAGACACAGGCCTCACACTTTTCATGAAAATTAAGTCAAAACACATCACAGATCTAAATGTAAAATGCCAAAAGAATAAACTCCTAGAAGATAACACAGAAGGAAATCTGGATGACCTTGTGTTTCTTGATGAATTTTCACATAGAAAACCAAACAGCAAGGTCCACAAAAGAAAAAACCAAAAGTTTTACAATTTTAAGTAAAACGAAAAACTCCTCCTCTGAAAACGATGGTGTAAAGAGAAGATCAACACCAATTCAGAGAAAGAGAAAATCTCTGTAAAACACTTACTGGACAAATGATTGGCATCTGAAATATGCAAAGAATTCTTTTTTTTTTTTTAAAGATTTTATTTATTTCCTTTTTCTCCCAAAGCCCCCCAGAACATAGTTGTATATTCTTTGTTGTGGGTCCTTCTAGTTGTTGCATGTGGGACGCTGCCTCAGCGTGGTTTGATGAGCAGTGCCATGTCCGCACCCAGGATTCGAACCAACGAAACACTGGGCCGCCTGCAGCAGAGCACGCAAGCTTAACCACTTGGCCACGGGGCCAGCCCCTGCCAAGAATTCTTAAACTGTAATAGTCAGAGGAAAAACATGCAATTAAAAAATGGGCAAAAGATCTGCAGACAGCTCACTGAAGGAGAGATCTAGATGCAAAATAAGCAATATGAAACATGCTCCACATCAAATGTCATTAGGAAATTGCAAAGAAAACAACAACGGGGATCACTAACCACTTATTAAATGGGTAAAAGTCAAAATATTCAGAACAGCAAATATCGGTGAAAATGCAAAGTTACAGGGAATCCTAGTTCATCGAGGGTGGAAACGGGATTTGGAACACCCACAGTGGAAGACAGGAACCTCCTTTCAGAATAAAATACACTGTCACTACATAGAGTAAGAATGAGCAATCACACTCCGTGGTATTTTTCCAAATGAGCTGAAACCTAAGCACTTTATTCATAATTGGCAAGAGTTAGAATTTTCAACAAGATGTCATTCAAGCATTGAACAGTCAATCAGTGGTGCATCCAAACAATGAAACACCGTCCAATGATAAAAAGAAATGATCTATCACGCCATGAAAACACATGGAGGAAGCTTAGAAGTCTATTGCTAAGTAAAGAAGCCAATGGGACAAGGCTCTGCAGTGTGTGATTCCAAGTATATCACGTTCTGGAAAAGACGAAAGTATGAGGCACTAGAAACATCTTTACTTGTGAAGGATTTGGAGGTTGGAGGGAGGGATGAGTCAATAGGTGGAGCACAGAGGAGTTTTAGGGAAGCGAAACTACACTCCATGATACAGAAATGATGGGTCCACGTCATTACACATTTGCCAAAACCCACACAGTGTGTAACACACAGAGTCAATGTTAATGTGCACCGTACACTGTAATGCGTCCATATGGGCTTGGAAATTCTAAGAAATGTACACAACTAATACCAAATGTGAAAAAGAGTGCAAACTCTGTGGATGCAGAGAGAAGGGTTATGTGGAAACTACGTAAATTCTGACCAATTTTTCTGTAAACTGAAAACTGCTGTCTTTTTAAAAAAGGATGAAGACAGACACATTACAATTCATCCCTTTTGACTGAAACAGGACATCTCTCATTCAACTGACTTCAAGTTACTTTTTTTTTTCAAGACTGGCCCTGAGAAATGCAAATCGAAACTACAATGAGGTATCACCTCACTCTGGTCAGAATGGCTATAATCAACAAGACTGGAAATAACAAGTGTTGGAGAAGATGTGGCGGGAAGGGAACCTTCGTACACTGCTGGTGGGAGTGCAAACTGGTGCAGCAACTATAGAAAGCAGTATGGAGTATCCTCAGAAAGTTAAGAATAGATCGACCATATGATCCAGCTATCCCACTGCTTGGTATTTATAAAAGACCTTGAAAATCCAGAGGCATAAAGATACATGCACCCCTATGTTCACTGCAGCATTATACACAACAGCCAAGACATGGAAGCAACCGAGATGTCCATCAAGGGACCAATGGATAAAGAAGATGTGGTATATATACACAATGGAGTACTACTCAGCCATAAGAAATGATGAAATCCGACCATTTGTGAGAACATGGATGGTCCTTGAGGGTACTTATGCTGAGTGAACTAAGTCAGAGGGAGAAAGTCAAATGCCCTATGATCTCACTCATGAGTAGAAGATAAAAACAAGGACAAACAAACACATAGCAACGGAGATTGGATTGGTGGTTACCACAGGGGAAGGGGGGAGGAGGGCAAGAGGGGTGATTAGGCTCACATGTGAGGGGAGGGACTATAATTAGTTTTTGAGTGGGGAACATGATGTAATCTACACAGAATTCGAGACATATTATGATGTACATATGAAAGCTACATAATGTTATAATCCAATGTTACTGCAACTAGTAAGAAAAAATTTTTCTCAGTTTCAAAGAAAAATAAAAAAGACTGGCCCTGAGCTAACATCTGTTGCAAATCTTTTCTTCTACTTCTTCTCCCTAAAGCCCCCAGTACATAGTTGTATATTCTAGTCGTAGGTGCTTCTAGTGTACTATGACTTCAACATATTTCAATAAGCCAGTCTGTGCTCTAGGAGCCTGAGACCCACAGGGGACGGGAAACTTCCATCGAATGCCTTGTTGGGGAGCACAGCACTGGATCCTCTGAGAAGTGCCAAGGTCACTATCAGTAGTGTCAGAACCCCAGGGTGGATGACGAGTGTCCTGTTATTTGTAGACCTATTAGTGTACATACAAGTGTGACTCTGAGTTTTATTTTGGGGATCTCTGAGTCAAGAGATTTCCAGAATTCTTTTACCACAAAGGGGCAAGACAACTGGTTGCTTTATAGTTTCAAGTGCCTGGGCTTAAGTTGGGTTGAATTAATCTCTTCACTGGGCCAAACTCAGACTGTGGTTGGTCCACTATAACCCAGAGGGTCGGGATCTTTGCTGGGACAGGTACAGGGCTGGGAGCAGCAGCAGAGTGACTTAGGGGCCCTGATGAGCCCTGTGTAATCTTGCTTCCTACTGGCTGCACTTTCCTGTCCCTTCTTTCTCTCAGTCTTCCAAGAGTTTGTGAACACATAGAGCTGAGGCCAATTTTGGCCAGTAGTCAGGTGACTGCCTGATGTTTGGTTAACTCTGGTGATCCTTTGGTTTGATTCTTCATCAGGGATGTCCCAATTAAGGGATGAACAGCAGCAACTCCACTGAGCTCCATCACGTATGAATGTGTGCTGTTGTCCTTAAAGTCTATGCACTCCCTAGTGCTGTGCATCCAGTTAACCCCAAGGAACTACCCAGGGAACCAAAGTGACTTGGAGGAGGGTGACCTCCTCCATCACCCTAGCATCTTTTAATGAACTGAAGACAGCAAGGCCACTACCCCTCCTGCAGGTGGCATAAGCTGCAGGGCCATGGTGAGGCTCCACCATAAACAAGCAGGTGTCAGCAGCTGGGCTGAGCTAGCAGGGTGCTGCTTCCAGGGCCAAAGGCACAACAGGCACCTCAGTAGAGGGTCACATGCTCAGTGCTTGTGAGAGCCTCTATTTTTAAGAGGTCTCAGTACCAGGTGACAATAGCAGCTCTAACGGCAGATAGTGGGGGGCTCTTGCGTCAGAATTCCAGGGACAACTTAAGACTCTCCTCCAGAGGGCTTCACATCACTGCCGTCAAGGTTACAAGCCACCTCCATGACAACTGGTTGCTTTATAGAGTTCAAATGCCTGGACTTAAGTTGGTTTGAACTAATCCCTTTGCTCTGACAAAGTCAGACTGGGGTGTTGTCACTATAACCCAGATGGTCAGGATCTTTGTTAGAACAGACCCTCTGTTGCAGCAGCAGAGTGACTTAGGGGCCCTGGTGAGCCCTCTGGAATCTTGCTTCCTACTGGCTGCATTTTCCTGTCACTTCTTTCTCTCTGAAATAATTGCTCTTGAAGGAGTGACCATCAGAGGGGCTCAGCTCAGTGACGGTACAATCATCTTCATAACCGCAGACTCCCCCTGATGTCAAGGCGACTCCAGCCTCATTCTCACCTTCACTCTAACAGACAGACAGATGCCACCCAAGACACTGACAAAAGATCACATTAAGGAGGGCCTGATTCCCAGACTCCTGCTCTCAGAGGACAGGAATTACCAGAACTGCCAACTCAGTGTCCTCTGCAGTTAGAACCTGGGCTTGGTGGGGTCAACAGGGCAACACAGGGCAGCACGGCGCCCAGGAGGAGCTGCCCAGCAAGCAGCAGCCCACAGTGCAGGAGCCTCCAGGCTTTCTCATCAGCCTGTCCAGGTCGGAAGGCCCAGGGGAAAAGGCAGGGTGAGGCTTAAGTGTTCAGAAGTCAAACAGCAAATATGTGCACCCTGGCCACTCATTACAAGAACACATGGGTGAAAAACTAAGCATTCGCACTGGCTTGTTTTTACATAAAGAAACACTAATAGGATGGTGAAGCAGTGATCAAAACTGGTCATGGGAGGGAGGCTGGAGTCAGAGAAGAGTGGGGCAGGAGGTGCAGACAGGGAGTCTCCTTCAGCGAGTTTCCCCTCTTAGGAATTTTTTAAACCTTCCCATGCATTATTTATTTAAAATAAGGGGAGACAGGGGCTGGCCCAGTGGCAGAGTGGTTAAGTCCACATGCTCTGCTTTGGCGGCCTAGGGTTCACCAGTTTGCATCCTGGTCACGGACCTATGCACCACTCACAAAGCCAGGCTGGGGCCAGTGTCCCACACATAAAATAGAGGAAGATGGGCACAGATGTTAGCTCCGGACCAGTCTTCCTCAACAACAAAAAATAAAATAAAACACGGAGAGACATTTATATATGTCGTATTTTTCTATGTTTGATCATTATTATTATTTTTTTTTTAAGATTTTACTTTGCGTTTTTTTCCGATTTTCTTCCCAAAGCCCCTGGGTACATAGCTGGATATTCTTAATTGTAGGTCCTTCTAGTTATGCCATGTGGGATGCCGCCTCAGCATGGCTTGATGAGCAGTGCCATGTCGGCGCCCAGGATCCAAACCAGCAAAACCCTGGGCTGCCACAGCAGAGTGTGCAAACTTAACCACTCACCCATAGGGCCAGCCCCAGATCATTATTTTTAAATAACTTTTAGTTTTAACACTTCTACATAGGAAACCATTCCAAGATTTAATTCTCTAAACACTAATGGATATAAAACTGTAAACAATAAAAATTTTACCAATCTCTTTGTAAAAAGACAGAGGGCATCATTGTTTGTGCCTCTACTATATTTACCCTGGGAACACTTTTAGGAAGGAGTAGCATATTATAATACCTTAGGGGTTTGCAATTAAGCCCTGAAATAAACTAGGAATTCCAAAGTTTACACAAGCTTTGACCAGATTCCTCATATCAATGAAAAGAGAAATTCAAGTGCCTTTACACCACATCCATTAAAATAGAATTCAGGGGCTGGCCCCGTGGCATAGCGGTTAAGTTCAATTTGCTCTGCTTCAGTGGCCTGGGGTTCGCATGTTTGGATCTCAGGTGTGGACCCAGCACCCCTCATCAAGCCAGGCTGTGGCAGCATCCCACATAAAATGGAGGAAGATGGGCACAGATGGTACCTCAGCGACAATCTTCCTCTCACTCACACACACAAACAATAAGAAAATAAATGAAATTCATTTGCCTTAGGAATAGTATAGGCTTTTAAATGTCAAAGTTCTCTAGGGACATGGACACACAAAACTGACCTAAACATGGAAAATGCACCTGAGAACTGAAATACACCCATCTCACATCTTGAGGTTCTCTTGTCTAAATGGAAAAAAATTTCGTTTCCACAATTTTCTTGCCTTGCTCACATCATATCTCTGACATTACATTTCCAAAGCCAAGTGCAAATGGAAACTAGAATCAGAGGATTGCAATCTTCAACTGATCAAGGAATTCGAGGACAGAAACAGGAATATTCCAATCAGCTCATAGAAGCAGCCTGCTGGCCTGCAGTTCACAAGGAAAACCAACTCTCAGAAAGGGACCATATTCCCAGACTTGAGGTATAGACTCTCCCAGTTGAGACAGATCCCCGGGAGAGGGCGAGTCCCTGGTGAAAGAGGGTGGGGAGCCCTGAGCAGTCACAGGAATGAACTCTGGGAGCCCCACACACCCTCCCTCTCCTGTGAGCATGGAGGCACTGCCTCCCCCAGGTTCCCACTCTCACATGTGAGGAAACTCTCAGCCGGATTCAGTCTAAGGTTCTGACCCACATGAACTCCAAAATCATGAACCCTTTGTCCACAGGATGGAACACCTGATCTTCACAGACTTCCTCACTGTGCACAGATTACACTCTCAGTGCACCTACAGGGTCGATACAAAACTCTAACAACGTTTAAAAGGTCCAGGCCTAAGGAACCACAACCAGAACCTCAGAAAGGGCATCACTCCCCACCTCATGAGCACATGCACCCCCAGCTTTCCAGGGCTCTGCAGCTCCTCTCAGGATAAAGGCTCCTTCCATGGGGGTGTGAGCAGTAGCACACCTGCAGGGGGTGGCTCCACAGGAAGGACAACTGGGCCTGCAAGGCCTTCCCTCTGCAGGGTCAAGGGGGCCTTAGCTTGGGTCTTGGACTGGGGGCCTCTGCTCTCCACTGGAGATGCTCTGGAACATCATTGTTATTTTAAGTCACACAAACCCAGTGCTGGAATAATCCAGCAAAATCAATGAAACCCAGTCCTTCCATGGAAAATAGAGAAAAAAAGTATAAGGTATTTCTACCACTTCAACTAGAAAAGCACAAATGTCTATTTCTTTAAGGAAAAAATGTCAATTATTACTGTTATTGAGAGAGGGCTCACCACTTGATGCACACAGAACCAGAGACCATGACACATCAGTCTTTGAAAGAAGAAACAGTTGACTGTGCCATCGATTGGCAAGGAGACAGGAGGACAGGCTCTCAACTCCGTCTCCCTCATCCAAAGCGTGGGCTGAGGCTTAAAAGAGCAGGGAGGGCCGGCTGGGATGCAAAGACCTGGCAGGATGAGGTCTGACTGGCAGATCAAAACTTTCTCTTCTGCACAGGCTCCTGGCTGGCCACCTCCTATGAAAAAGAGCTTTAACATCCTGCTATAGATGGAGTTAGTAATGGGAGGTTACCAGTAAAAGCACAGTGAACAAGGGTCAAGTTGTCCTGCAGATTTAACTCACTGCATTCTCCACTGGTAAGAGTTCCTAGAGATTTAGAGCCATCCTGCCCTTCCATGCAGAGAAGGAGGCACCCTTACAAAGGGACATTTCTCTTAGAATGTATATTCTCCTTACAAAAGGTTAACTTCTACTAGGTTTTCAGAGCTTTGCCTGTCTGCTGTTTATTAATAATCATCAGCTCAAAATAGCTCTTATGCCAAAGATGCATGATTTGGTATGACAATTCTGTTCCTGGTCCTGTGGTGACATTATTTCCGTGACAAGAAATCACACATGAACACTTGCGGTTTGCATGTTTAAGCCCTGGAATTTCATTTGAAAACATCCAAAAGTCAGGAACACACCTCAGAAACTAACTACATATGTTCAAGCTAAGAAAGAGCGAAAAAAGTATTCTTTCTAATAAATGGAATGTTGGGGCCGGCCCCGTGGCTGAGTGGTTAAGTTCTGGAGCTCTGCTGCGAGGCCCAGGGTTTCCCTGGTTCTGATCCTGGGCGCGGACATTGCACCGCTCATCAGGCCACGCTGAGGCAGCACCCCACATGCCCTAACTAGAAGGACCTGCAACTAAGATATACAACTGTGTACCGGGGGGTGGGGGGGGGGGGCGGATTTGGGAAGATAAAGCGGGAAAATAAATAAATAAAAATAAATGGAATGTAACAAAGGAACATTTTTTCTGAAATTCAACTCTTTGCTGCCTGTTTGGAACTATTTTTTATTATCTTCCAAGCTCTACTGATTAAATATATTTACCCTTATTGAAAAACAGAGACTTTAAATAAGTGAATAATTTTTTCTCATTCACAAACTTGGGGGGGCGGGGACCATGCCAATAGGAAAGATCACCCAGGACATTTTTCCAAGAGGAGCCCTTGCCCAAAGGACTTGCCATAGGATGTCTGAGCCCAGATGATCCTGGGGGAGACGCACAAGGATTTCCTGCAATGTAGATCCAGGTGGTTATTCTCTGCTTTCCTCTCTTGTAAAATACCCACAGACAAATATAATTTTGAAAATAGAGCCATCCATGGCTCTGGGGGATGATGATAAACATTTAAAATATTAGGTCTGTTGGAAATGCGCCATGCAGGACGAAGTGAGGATAAATGAAAGAGGAGAAGTGGCTTTGGGAGGGCGGGGAGGCCT
Source organism: Equus caballus (assembly GCF_041296265.1). Lineage (NCBI taxonomy): Eukaryota > Metazoa > Chordata > Mammalia > Perissodactyla > Equidae > Equus > Equus caballus. The sequence goes on from NC_091690.1 coordinate 49,540,296, forward strand.
CTGGAAATTTACAGATTTACTGTCAGTCCCAGGAAGAGCCAGCCTGGCGGGAAAGGACTGTGGATTTGAGACGCTGCTCCCCAAACAACTGGAAAACTATGGAGAAAACGGGTCCCCTCCGAGGAGAAAGGAGGCCCTGGGGACCCCAAAGACCACAGCTCATCCCCCGGACAGACCCCGGAGACCGAGGCCCGACTGTCCTGCGGGCCCTCCCGCGGGCCCCGCACCGTCTGGGACACGCGGGGCTGCGGGCGAACAGCTGCCCAGAGACGCTCCGGTCCAAGTCGACGCGCGCAGGGACCGCAGGACGCCAGGGGCCCGGCTGCCGGCCCCGCCCCCACGCTGCGGCCGGAGGGGCCTGAGGGCCGAGCGGCGCCACCGCTGACTCCGGGCCGCAGACCCCGGAGAGGACCGCGGGAGGCGGGGCCCGCCCCGCCGCTTCCCACCAGCCCCTCCTCCCGTGTCCTCACCCCGGGGCTGAACTCTCACCATTTCTAGAGCTCCTGGGTATTGAGTCTTTCCTAGGATCCCCACGACCAGTGCAGGTCACAGGTGACAGGCTGCGGCAGATCCACCAGTATCGCTATGGCCGACAACAGCTCACCTGCTGCGCAGCAGCATCCAGAAGCCGCCTTCACAGGAAGTCCAGTGCATGGCCCCACCCACCTGCGCCAACGGCTCCCCTGACTGGACGGTCCTGAACGCCCCGCCCCCTCATACCAGAGTGACAGCAGGTGGGAGGCCGCAGCCTTTAGCTGAACCCTCCTAGGCTGGAACCGGACTCACCTGGCATGTTTGCATTTAAACAGAACTTTTTCCTGGCCTGGCGCCGCCTCTATTGTTTTCACCCAGTTCTTTGTGAACAGTGGGCACCGGTGTGCACTGGGAAGTCCTGATTGAGTTTCAAATAAACCAAGTACAGACCATGAGAGTGAACCAGGCCAGGCGACACGGAAATAATAGGATCTTATGTCCTCTAGGGGCCACGGGCTTGTGACAAGCCTGTGAGGCCAAACGTGGAACGGCGACCCTTGTTGAGAAACGCTGACACTTAAATGTGACCTCACCATCTGTGATAAAGGGTCAGGCTCCCTTTTATTCAGCGATCCTTGTTAGCAATGAGCCTTCCACCCATCCCTCCCCAGCCCACTCATTTCCTACTTAAGACAGAGTCCATTGGGGCTGGCCCAGTGTGTAGCAGTTAAGTTCACGCACAGCGCTTCAGGTGGTCTAGTGTTCGCAGGTTCAAATCCCGTGTGCGGACCTACACACCAGTCGTGAAAACCACCCTCTGGCAGTGTCCCACATACAAAATAGAGGAAGATGGGCAACAGATGTTAAGTCAGAGCTACTCTTCATCAAGCAAAAAGAGTAAGACTGGCAATAGATGTTAGTTCAGGGCCAATCTTCCTCACCAAAAAACAGGCGAAGATAAAGTATCCCAGAACACTTGGTTCTACAAGAAAGTTTGAATCCCACAGTCCTAGCCTGGGCGTAAGGACTCTTCTCAGTGTAACCGCAGGGTAGGACATGTATTCATTAAAGTCTCAGGTGTACATTTGCCACTGGAAGGAAATTTATTTTAGATCAGTTTTTGCTCTTGTCTGTAGAGACCGTTCAAATGTTAACCACTATAATACCCACATCTAAGGCAGTTGACCTCCTTTCCCTGATACAAGAAAAACGATGTCAGTATATAAATGTCGGATGCACCTGGAAACTCTTCCCCTACCCCTTAGCTTTATCGAGGGATAACTGAACAACACAACTGTCCATATTTAGAGATCACAGTGCGATGACTTGATATATGTATACAAGTTGTATACTTGAAATTTGCTAAGACAGCGGATGAAGTCTTCTCACCACACCCACACACACACACACAATGTGACTAAGTACCCAGGAGTGGAATTGATGGGTCACATGGTAATTTTAGTTTTTATATTTGAGGAACTCCCAGATCTCTTTCCACAGTAACTACACCATATTACATTCTCACCACCCACGTGTGAGAGTTCAAATTTCTAAATACATCCTCAACAACACTTGTTCTTACCGCACATCTTGATTCCAGCCATCCTGGTGGGGGTGAAGTGGTATGTCACTGGGGTTTTTGATTTGCGTTTCCTTCCTCATTAAGGATGCCCAGCATCTTTTCATACGCTCTTGACCATTTCCCTGTCTTCCTTGGAAACAGTGTATTCAGATCCTTTACTATATTTAGAGGTTCTTGACTTTTTCTAATTAAGTTTGAAGATGTCTTTAGGTATTTTTGATACAAGTTCCTTATCAGAATTACGATTTGCAGAATTTTCTTCCATTCTATAGGTTGTGTTTTCACTCTCTTGCCTTAAAATTTTTGCTTTTGATTGTGGTACCATACGCATACCATAAAATTTGCGTTTTCAACATTTTTTAACTGTATAGTTCAGTTGTAGCCCATTGGCTTTCTTTTCCAAGCTGAATGATACACCATTGTACGTATGTGCCAGATTTTCTTGATCCATTCATCCTTTGAAGGGCACCTGGGTTACTTCCACATTGTGGCAAATGTGTAAAATGCTAGTATAAACAGCAGTGGACGTATATCTGTCGAAGTCCCTGCTTTCAAATCTACTGCAATTCCCAGAAGCAGCATTGCTAGTGCAGGCAGTAACTCAGTTTGTAATATTTAGAAGAACTGCCGTGTTGCATTCATACCATCCAAATAATTTTTTATTCACAGCAGTAGTGCACAAGAGTTCCAAAGGGTGTGTTCACTGTCTTGATGGTGTCCTTTGAAGCACAAAAGTTATTGATTTGATGACGTGCAAATAATGTAGTTGTTCCTGTTTTTGCTCTGTGTCTCATCTAATAATTCTTTCCCAAATCCAACTTGATGAATTTCTCCCTGTATTTTATCTAATTGTGTTATTGCTTACTCAGTTTTAGGTCTTTAGGATAAAACCTCTTTCTTTTGCATATGGCTATCCACTTGGCCCAGCACCAGTTTATAAAAAGAATATTCTTGCCTCAAACTTGGCAATTTTTTCAAACATCATTAGACCACAGAGGTATGGGTTTAGTTCTCAAATCTCAATCTGTCCATAGATCTGTATTCCTGTCCTTGTGTTAGTGCCACACACTTTTTTTTTTTTCAAAGATTTTATTTTCTTCCTTCTCCCCAAAGCCCCCCGGTACATAGTTGTATATTCTTTGCTGTGGGCCCTTCTAGTTGTAGCATGTGGGACGCCGCCTCAGCGTGGTTTGATGAACAGTGTCATGTACGCGCCCAGGATTCGAACCAACGAAACACTGGGCCGCCTGCAGCGGAGCACGTGAACTTAACCACTCGGCCACGAGGCCAGACCCAGTACCACACACTCTTGATTACCAGTGCATATGACAAAGTTTGAAATCAAGAAATGGTAGTCCTACCATTTTGTTTTTCTGTTTTCAAGATTGCTTTGACTACTCTGACTCCCCTGCAATTCCACATAATTTTATGAAAGAGCCTGCCACTTTGTATAGAGGAATCATTTGGCATCAATGTCAGGTATGTGCTGAATCTCAGGGCATCTGGGGAATAGTGCCATTTCAACAATGTAAGTCTTCTGATTCATGAAATTGGGATTTTTTTTTTTTTTAAAGATTTTATTTTTTCCTTTTTCTCCCCAAAGCCCCCCAGTACATAGTTGTATATTCTTCGTTGTGGGTCCTTCTAGTTGTGGCATGTGGGACGCTGCCTCAGCGTGGTCTGATGAGCAGTGCCATGTCCGCGCCCAGGATTCGAACTAACGAAACACTGGGCCGCCTGCAGCGGAGCGCGCGAACTTAACCACTCGGCCACGGGGCCAAGCCCGAAATTGGGATGTTTTGCCATTTATTGATACCTTTTTAATTTCTTTTGACCATATATTGCACTTTCCTCGCCATCCATCTTGTACTTCTTTTGCTAAGTTGACTCTGAAGTATGTGATTCTTTTGAATTTATTCTCAAAGCAATATTTCTTCATTTCATTATCAGATTGTTCATATATAGAAATACAATTGAGTTTTATATTTTGATCTTGTATCCTACCATTTTGCTAACCTTAATGATCAATTCCAATAAATTTTTTAGTGGATTCCTTAGAGTTTTCTAAAAACATACCTCAGCTGGAAGTAGACAGAGGTTTACATCTTTCTAACCCATCTTTATGCATTTGATTTTCTTTTCTCTTGCATAAGGATTCCAGCAGAAATCTCCAGTATATTCTAGAATAGAAGTGGCAAGAGCAGACATCCTTCTTTGGTTCCTAACTGTCAAGGGGAAAGCATCCAGTCTTTCCTAATTAAATGTAATATCAGCTGGGGGTTTTCCATATATGCTCATTGTGACATTAGGAAGTTTCCTTCTGTTCCTGGTGATCTGACTGCTTTAATTGTGAAGGGATACTGGATTTTGTCCATTATTTCTCCTGAGTCTGTTGAAATGATGTGATGCCATTTTTGCTTTTTAGTCCATTGCTATCCTTGATTACATAAATGGATTTTGGATAATAACCAAACCTTTTATCCCTTGAATTAATTCCTCTTAGTCATGGTGCATAATTCTTTTCTTTTATGCTGGTTTGTGTTTGCTGGAATTTTTTGTAACTGGCCTCACAAAATGAGTGCAAACTATGCTCTCCATGCTAATTTTTAGAAGAGTGTGTGAAGAATCTGTATTAAGAAACTTTGAATGTTTCAGAGAATTCTGTGCTGAAACAATGTGGGCCTAGCCTTACTTTGTGGATGATGGTTTGTTTACCAATTCAACACCTTCCCTTCTGTAGTTCTGTTCTGATTTTCCAGTTATTCTTGATTTAGGTTCAGTAGTTTGTGTCTTTTTGGAATTTGTCCATTCCATCTCAGTTACCTAATTTATTGCCATACAATAGTTCATTGAGCTCTTTTATAATCCTTTTTATTTCTGTAATGTCCAATAGAATTATCCCTCTTTCTTTTTGATTCTTTGAATTTGATTCTTCCACCTTTTTCTGTAGAACAGTTTGGATAAAGATTTGTCAATTTTGGGGCCTGGCCCGGTGGCACAGCAGATAAGTTCGCACGTTCTGAATCTCCGCGGCCCGGGATTTGCAAGTTCGGATCCCGGCTGCGGACACGGCACTGCTTGGCACGCCATGCTGTGGCAGGTGTCCCACATATAAAGTAGAGGAAGATGGGCACAGATGTTAGCTCAGGGCCAGGCTTCCTCAGCAAAAAAGAGGAGGACTGGCAGTAGTTAGCTCAGGGCTAATCTTCCTCAAAAAAAAAAATTGTCAATTTTGTTAATCTCTCCATAAATCCACTTTTGGTTTCATTGATCTTCTCTGTGGCTTTTCTATTTCTCATTTCATTAATTTTGCTCTAACTTTTGTTGTTTCCTTTTCTTCTTGCTGTTGGGTTTGGTGCCACATCTTTTCAAACCTGTTAAAAAAAAGGTTAGGTTATCAATTTGAGATATTTCTTCTTTGTTAGTATAGGCATTAATGGCTATAAATTTATTTCTTTGTACTGCTTTAGTTGCAGGCCATAAACTTTCACCCCTCAGGTACGACATGAGTTTCCTCATTACTTCTAGTAATATTTTTTGTTTTAAAGACTATTTTCCTAGATATTTGTGTCATCTCTCCAGCTAAATTTGGGGGGCTGAATCCAGATGTACATTTTCCCCTGCTTTTCCTTCCAATCTGCATCTTTGAGTCTACAGTGTGCTTCCTGTACCGAGCATATATTTAGATCATGGTTTGTATGTTTTAATCTGAGGTGACAATCACTTCCTCCTGTCTAGATCATGCAATTGAATCACATTTAGGATTTCTGACCTAGTTGCAATGATACCTGCCTTTTTAGTTTTAATGTAAGTTTGAATTCTCATGTTCTTTTCAGTTTCTCCACTCCTTTATGGCTTTCTGTTGCATTAATTGAATATTTTCTAACATAGCATTTTAATTTTTAAATAACTTCACTATACTTTTTAAGTTCTTTCTTTTTTAGGGGCTCCTTTACTATTTAACATAAACTTCTTAATTTACAATAAGGAGCTTCAGATTTATACTAGCTTAATTCCAGTGTTCATAGATTCTTTACTCATATATAGCTCTATTCTCTTTTGCCATTATTGTGGCATTATTGTTATGCAGATTACAAGTAATCTTATTTATTATTACAAGTAATCTAATTACAAGATTATCAAGTAATGCTAAAACCAATAATATCTTGTTACATTTATTTCTTTACTGTCTATCGACACTTCCGTAGCACAAGACAGCTTTGCTCCCACTCAAGACCTTAAGGCTTTTAATGGCAAACAAATTACACATATATTACAGTTCTATATGGAATAAGGACACCAGCACATTAAGTACATACTATTTTATACAGTCCTTTGATATCAGCCAAAAGAAAGGAAAAAATCGGTATTTGTTCTCTATCTCACATATATATAATTACCTATACTGGTGTTTTTGTTTCTTTATGTTGATATCAATTAACATCCTGGGTCACTTGATTTCAACCTGAAGAACTCCATCAATCATCTCATAAGGCAGTCAGCTATTAATATACTTTCTCAGGTTTTGTTAATCTGGGAAAGTATTTCATCTCTATAGTTTACAAGGTAGTTTTAGTGAATATAGGATTTTTGGTTGACAGGTCTTTTCTTTGTTCACTTACAATATGTTGTCCCTCTGCCTCCTAACCTCCCTTTTCTCTGCTGAGACATCGTTTGTTAATTTTACTGCAGTTTCCTCTAATTGTTGGGTTATTTGTTCAACTGCTGTTTTTTCCCCATTGTACAGTTCCTACTTTTTGGGATCTTTGCATGTTTCATATCTTTGATACAATCCACACGTTATAGGTAATATACTGTAGCAACTGGGTACTGGTCCGCTTCCTACTGGGACTCTTTATTATTATTAGCTTGTTTCTTTGTTCAGTGACCCGGCAGAGTATTTTAGCTAACTCCCTGCCCTCCACACAGAGAGAAACTTCTGACTTAGCCCCTGGAATCGGGCATGGCTTTGGCTGTGTCTGCTGTCCTGACACAGTGGCATGGGGGTTCTCTTCCTCTTCCATGGACACAACCTGTGCTTAAACTAGATTAACTGCTGGCTGTTGCTCTATTGTTTCCACCAATGTCCTGGGGGCATAACTTGCTCTACCAAATACTCCAGTGAAATGCTGGCTCCTTTGGAGAAATACTTCCTGAAGCCCCTGTTTGATATTTGTTCTCATCGTCCACGTGTCCTTCCAGCAGTCTGATTCCCTGGTTCTCTCAGGAAACCTAGACAGCCTACAGTCTAAGCTGTATCTTCATTAAATATACAAATCTACTAATTGTCTTTCACCTCATTCTGCACTTTTTAAAATTATTTTATTGAGGTCATAATAGTTTATAATGTGAAATGTCAGGTGTACATTATTATGATCAGTCACCACATATATGTGCCCCTTTACCCCTTATGCCCACTGCCCCACCCTCTTCACATCTGGGAACCACTAATCTGTTCTCTTTGTCCATGTGTTTGTTTATCTTCCACATATCAGTGAAATCCTGTGATGTCTGTCTTTCTCTGTCTGCCTTATTTAGCTTAACATAATACCCTCAAGTTCCAACCATGTTGTTGCAAATGGGATGATTTTCTCTTTTTTCACAGCTGAGTAGTATTCCATTGTATATATGTACCACTTCTTCGTTATCCAATCATCAGCTGATGGGCACTTGGATTGCTTCCACATCTTGGCTATTGTGAATCATGCTGCAATGAACATAGGGGTGCATAAGTCTCTTTGAATTGTTGTTTTCAAGTTCATTGGATAAACAGCCAGTAGCAGGATAGCTGAAACATACAGTATTAGTATTTTTACTTTTTGAGAAATGTTCATACTGTTTTCCATAGTGGCTGCACCAGTTTGCATTCCCATCAGAAGTGGATGAGGGTTCCCTTTTTTCCACATCCTCTCTAACATTTGTTGTTTTTTGTCTTGGTGATTATAGCCATTCTAACAGGTATATGGTGACAGCTCACTGTAGTTTTGATTTGCATTTCCCTAATGATTAGTGTGGTTAAAAAATCTTTTCATGTGCCTGTTGGCCATCTATCTGCTTTGGAAAAGTGTCTGTTCATATCCTCTGCTCATTTCTTGATTGAGTTGTTTGTTTTTATGTTGTTGAGCTGAATGAGATCTTTATATATTTTGGAGATTAGCCTGTTATCAGATATACGATTTGCACATATTTTCTCCCAGTTGGTGGGTTGTCTTCTTGTTTTGTTCGTTTCTTTGGTTTTGCCAAAGCTCTTTAGTCTGACATAATTCCACTTGTTTATCTTTTCTTTTGTTTCCTCGGCCTGAGTAGACATGGTATTCAAAAACATGCTGCTAAGACTGATGTCCAAGAGTGTCCTGCCTATACTTTATTCTAGAAGATTTATGGTTTCACGTCTTACCTTCAAGTCTTTAATCCATTTTGAGTTAATTTTTGTGTTTGGTGAAAGATAATGGTCTACTTTCATACTTCTGCTCATGGCTGTCCAGTTTTCCCTACACCATATATTGAAGAGACTTTCCTTTCTGTGTTATATGTGCTTGGCTCCTCCGTCAAAGATTAACTGCCCATACATGTTTGGTTTTACTTCTGGGCTTTCAATTCTGTTCCATTGATCTGTGCTGTCTGTTTTGGTACCAATACCATGCTGTTTTGATTACCATGACTTTGTAGTATATTTTGAAGTCAGGGATTGTGATGCCTCCAGCTTTGTTCTTTTTTTCTCAAGATGGCTTTAGTTATTCGCAGTCTTTTGTTGTCCCATATGAATTTTAGAATTCTTGGTTCTATTTCCATGAATAATGTTATTAGGATTCTGGCTAGGATCGCATTCACTCTGTAGATTGCTTTAGGTAGTATAGATATTTTAACTATATTTATTCATCCAACACACAGGCATGGAATATCTTTTCATTTCTTTATATCATCACTGATTTCTTTTAATAATGTCTTATAGTTTTCATTGTATAAGGATTTCACCTCCTTGGTTAAATATTTTCCTAGATATCTATATATATATTTTTTAAGATTTTATTTTTCCTTTTTCTCTCCAAAGCCCCCTGGTACATAGCTGTGAATTTTCAGTTGTGGGTCCTTCTAGTTGTGGCATGTGGGTTGCAGCCTCAGCATGGCTCCATGAGCGGTGCCATGTTCAAGCCCAGGATCCAAGCTGGCAAAACCCTGAGCCACCGAAGTAGAGTGCACAAACCTAACCACTTTGCAACAGGGCCAGCCCCTATCCTTAGATATTGTATTCTTTTTGGTGCAATTGTAAATGTGATTATATTCTTGAGTTCTCTTTCTGTTAGTTTGTTATCAGAGTAAGGAAATACAACTGATGTTTGTGAGTTGATTTTCCGCCCTGCAACTTTGCTGTAGTTGTTGATTATTTCTAATAGCTTTCTGATAGATTCTTTAAGGTTTTCTATAAATAGAATCATATCATCTGTGAGCAGTGAGACTTTCACTTCTTCCTTGGCAACTTCGATTCCTTTTATTTCCTCCAGTTGCCTAATTGCTCTGGACAAAACCTCCAGTACTATATTGAATCAGAGTGGCCAGAGTGAGCACTATTATCTTTTTGTGTTGTCAGAGGAATGGCTTTCAATTATTCTCCAAGAGTATGACATTGGCTGTAGGTTTGTCATACGTGCCCTTTATTACATTGAAGAGCTTTCCTTCTATACCCATCTTATGGATAGATTTTATCAAGAATGGATGTTGGATCATGTCAATTGCGGTCCCTGTATCTATTGAGATGATCATGTGGTTTTTATTCCTCATTTATTAAAGTGGTATATCCCATTGATTCATGGATGTTGAACCATCTCTGCATCCCTGGTATGAATTCCAGTTGATCATGGTGAATGACCCTTTTAATGTATAGCTGTATTCAGTTTGCCAATATTTTGTTGAGCATTTCTGCATCTGTGTTCATCAGCAATACTGGTCTGTAATTTTCCTTTGTGTTGTCCTTGTATGCCTTTAGGATCAGGGTGATGCTGGCCTCATAGAATGAGTTACCAAGTGTTCCATCTTCTTAAATTTTTGGAACAGTTTGAGAAGAAAAGACATTCCTCTTCTTTGACCGTTCGGTAGAATTCTCCAGAGAAGCCATCTGGTCCTGGACTTTTACTTTTTTAGGAGGTTTTTGATTACTGTTTCAATCTCTTTACTTGTGATCACTCTATTCAGATTCTCTATTTCTTCTTGATTCAGTTTGGGAGATTTTATGAGTCTAAGAATTTATCCATGTCTTCTGAATTGTCAAATTGGTAGGCATATAGGTTTTCTTGGTATTCTATTATAATCCTTTGTATTTCTGCTATCTGTTGCAATTTCTTCTCTTTCATTTCTTACTTTATTTGAGCCTTCTCTCTTTTTACTTAGTGAGTCAGGCTAAGGATTTGTCCATTTTGTTTATCTTCTCAAAGAACCAGCTCTTAGTTTCATCGACCCTTTCTACCATCTTTTGGGCTTCTATTGCATTTATTTCTGCTCTAATTTTTATTATTTCCCTCCTTCTGCTGACTTTGGGCTTTGTTGTTTTGCTAGTTCTGTTAGGTGTAGTTTAAGATTTCTTATTTGTGATTTTTATGTTTTGTCAAGGTGGGCCTCTGTTGCTATGAACTTTCCTTTTAGGACAACTTTTGCTGTATCCCATATGAGTTGTATGATGTATTTTCATTTTCATTTGTCTCCAGGTGTTTTTTGATTTCTCCTTTAATTTCTTCAATGATCCACTGAGTGTTCAGTAGCATGTTGTTTAGTCTCCATATATTTGTCACTTTCTCAGCTATTTTCTTGTGATTAACTTCTATTTTGATAGCACTATGGTCTGAAAAGATGCTTGATATGATTTCAGTCTTCTTAAATTTATTGAGGTTTGCCTTGTTTCCCAATATATGGTCTATCTTTGAGAATGCTGCATGTGAAGTTAAGAAGAATGTGTATTCATCTGGTTTTGGATAGAGTGTTCTAGATATATCTACTAAGTTCTTCTGGTCTAGTTTCTCATTTAATTCCACTATTTCCTTGTTGACTTTCAGTCTGGATGATCTATCCATTGATGTCAGCGGGGTTCTGAGATCCCCTACTACTACTGTGTACCTGTTAATTTTTCCTTTTAGGTCTGTTAACAGTTGCCCTGTGTACTCTGGTGCTACTGCGTTAGGTGCATATATATTCACAAGTGTTATGTCCTCTTGGGGGAGTGTCCCTTTTATCACTATATGCTGCCCTTCTTTGTCTCTCATTGCCTTTTCATCTTGAAGTCTCCTTTGTCTGTTATAAGTATTGCGACACCTGCTTTCTTTTGTTGGCCATTAGCTTGAAGCATCATCTTCCATCCCTTCACTCTGAGTCTGTGTTTCTCTTTAGAGCTGAGATATGTTTCCTAAAAACAGCATATTGTTGAGTCTTGTTTTTGAATCCATCTTGCCACTCTGTGCCTTGTCATTGGAGAATTCAATCCATTTACATTTAGAGGGATTATTGACATACGAGGGCTTGATACTACCATTTTACCACCTGTCTTACGGTTGTTCTGTATTTCTCTGTTTCTTGTCCTGTGTATTTCTGACTGCCAATTCAGTTTTGTGATTTGCTATGATAGTTTTCTCAGGTTTCTGTGTTTCTCATTTGTGTGTCTGTTCTGATTTTTGTTTCTTAGTTAACATGTAGTTTGTATAAAAGATTTCATAAATGAGATAGTCTATTTTCTCATAGCCTCTTATTTCCTTACAATAAGCAGGTGCCATCCCTTATTTAAATTTTTGTTTAAATTTAAATTATCATTGTCAAAACTTGTTCCATTTTGTATTGTGAGTTTGTGATTAAATTGAAGTGATTATAGTTATTCTTGATGGTTTCCTTCCATTTACCTTTCATGTTATAATTAAGTGTTTAGTAACCTGTTCTGATAGAGAGTTGCAATTTTCTGGTTTTGTCTATTCATCTCTTTGCTCAAGGCTTTCTACACTCTTTTTTTTCACATCTGAGGGCCTCCTTGCTCATTTCTTGTAGGGGTGGTCTTGTGGAAACGAACCCCCTCAGCTTTTCTTTTTTAATATGGGAAAGTTGTTTTTTTTCCTTAGATCTGGAGGACAGTTTCACCAGATAGAATATTCTTGACTGAAAATTTTTGACTTTCAAAATTTTGAATATATTATTCCACTCTCCTAGTCTGTAAGGTTTCTGCTGAGAAATCTGCTGAAAGCCAGATCCAAGTTCCTTTTAGGTTATTTTCTTCTGCCTTACTGCCCTTACTATTTTTTCTTTGTCCCTGAATTTTGCCAGTTTTACTAATATACGCCTTGGAGAAGATCTTCTTACTATGATGCAACTAGCAGTTATATTAGCCTCATTTACATGTAATTCCAGCTCCTTCCCCAGGATGGGAAGTTTTCAGCTATTATTTCTTTGAACAAGCTCTCTGCTCCCTTCTCTCTCTGGAATATCTACAATCTTTATCTTGCATTTTGTAATTGAGTCAGGTATTTCAAAAGAGTTTCTTCATTTCTTTTTAATCTTAGTTCTCTCACCTCCTCCATCAGACGCATTTCTATATTTCCATCCTCTAAAGTATTGATTCTGTTCTCCATAATATGAGCTCTGTTTATTAATTATTCCAGATTTTTCTTTATCTCACTAATTGTGTTTTTCATCTCTAGCACTTCTGATTGGATTTTTAAAATACTTTCAACCTCTTTTGTGAAGAATTTCCTGTGTTCATTAATTTTATTCCAGATTTTATTGAACTGTCTTTCTGAATTTTCTTGTAACCCACTGAATTTATTTATGATAACTATTTTGAATTCTCTGTCATTTAGATTTTAAATTTCTGTAACTTCTCGATTGATTTCTAGATACTTGTCATTTTCCTTCTGGTCAGGAGTGTTAATACGCTTCTTTATGCTGTTTCATGGGGTGTACTTTTCCCACCAAATAGTGGTACTGTCTGGGTGCAGATTCCACTGGCCACCAGTGTGGGAGGCAGGAGCTGTGTTTTCTGAGCCCACCATGACCCCTGGCAGTTGTTCCTATTATTGGTAGCTGTGCCACCAGGGCCCCTCTCTGTTTACCTGCTGGATGCTGCTACTTTACACACATAGGCACAGGCACTTTGTCAGGGATCCCCTGCTCTGACTGGCTAGCCGAGCCTATGCACCAGGCAGGAGGGGTGCTTTCTTTCCAGCCTGTGGTCCTACACGCTTCTGCTCTCCACTCACTGTCTGCCTGACTGGGCTGCTTGCCTTGGTGGGGACACCCTCGCAATTGCCTTGGTGTGGAAGCAATCCCACAGGCTGAGGCAACTCCAAGAGTGAGAGTGTTCCCATGGATGGCTGCCTTTCCCCCCTTCTTCTCAGAGTCATGTGCCAGGCACCACATGAAGTCCCACACCCAAATGGCTGCCACTCAGAAGGGAGAAGAGATCTGCTTACCTCCTTCCACTGCCTGCTGGGGAGGGGTCTGCAGGCTCACCTTCAGACATATGGCGCCTTGGATCTCTCAGACATCTACTGTCTCTTGTGAATGTCTTCTCTTGGTTTGCAAATATCCTTTTCATTGTATCTTGGAGAGACTAAGGGAAGATCTCACTCTGCCATGATGCTGACGTCACCTCATTTTTGATATTTGACTCTCAATAAGCTTTAGATACCTGCTCACCCTGTCTGGCCTACAATGGATACATAAGTCAGGAAGGTTGATACGTGTATTTTTCTTTGTGTGAACTGTTACAGGGGTCAAACCTTGGAAACCTGGAGCCTCTACACAAATATACCTTAAAGTTCGAGCTATTCTTCCTCACACATGCTGCTCCAGCCTGCTTAGCCTTGCCCTGCTCTCCTTAGAAAGTACCTGTGAGCAATGAACATATTCTTATTCACTTGATGCATGTGGCAACATGGTGATGGCATCTAATCCCATTTTATATAGGGTGTTAATCCTGACCCCCAAAGGCCATGATAAAACACAAGATAACCAATGGAAAATATCTTTTGGGTAACAAATGGGTATTCAGGTAATGGAATTTTTATAAGATGAGAAAAAGAAATCCAAAACCAGAGAAAACATAATCTTTTTAGATGCATTAGACAAAAAAGAAAACTTTGAAACCTCCCACGTTGCTCTAGCAGTAGAATTCACACATGCAAATGGGATAGTCTCACAAGGGAAAACACAGCAACAGAGGTGGATGGTTGGTTTCTGTTCTGATGCATAAGGAGCTCTGAGTGATCTCATCTTCACAACAAGAAAATAACAACCACCTGAAAAGCAACACTTCTCCTTAGATCCAAGCAAGATTTGAGATGAGATGACAAACCAATGCTTCCAAATGAGAAACTGAGAAGTATGGAGAATTACTGCTTACCTGGAGGAGAAGCAACTGCAGCCAGCAACCCCTGGAAACACATATCCTGTTAACAATGAATTTGCTGGAGATACATTTTGGAGTAATTTGAGAGTTAAAAGCATCAGGGAGTCCAGTCTTAGGGAACCTGCAAAATTTATGTTTATTTCCACTAGTAACCCAAGGACATTCTCATTTTGAAGACTGGAAAAAATTGTCTCATGCTTAATGCAGGAAAGCAGGGTAAAACTTTTTCCTATATGCCCAAAGCTTTCTGTGCTCTCTTAACTTTGGCCATCACTCAAAGGGATCTAATTGGCCAAAACCTTATCTGATCGAGGAAAGAGCTATAAGACAACTCCCAGATTCTTCAGAATTTCTCAGACAATAGAGGAGGAATGAATGCTAAGAACCTGTTCTGAAGCTCATAGTCCAGAGATTCTGTCCCATCAAAACATTACAGCTTCTTTTTGCTGAGCAAGAGTTACCCTGAGCTAACAAGTGTTGCCAATCTTCCTCTTTTTTTGCTTGAGGAAAATCAGCACTGAGCTTAAATCTGGCCAATTGACCTCAATTTTCTATGTGAGTAATGGCCACAGCATGGCTGAAGAGTGATGTAGGTCTGCACTCAGGATCTGAACCTGTAAACCTGAGCCACTGAGGACCTGAGTATCATGGCAGAATGAACTTTCCTGGCAATCTTCCCCCTCCAAGACACAATGAAAAAACATTCATACTCTAACAGAGGACATCCAAACACAACACAAATAACGTCGGAGAGACACATGCAGCCATACTACAGAGGATGGAGAGGCTGGAGCCCCCCTCGGAGGAGGTGGAATGAGGTAAGAAAAAAACTTTGTCCCACCCAACAACAATGATCCACAAACGCCTCCAAAGGCCTCCAACGAGGAACAAACGGGGATGGGGATGTTTGTTCACAGGAGTATCAAGGATTCCAGAGGGCCCATGCAGACTAGACAGAAGACCTTTAGCAGTGCAAGAGCTTTTGCGGGGGGAGACCTTATCAAGCCAACACCCAAGGGGAGCAGATAGTGAGAGTGGAGGGAGAAAACCCTAAGAGCACGCAAGAGAAAGCACCCCTCTCCGAACCTCCCCAGCACAGCTCTACCCCATGGGATTTCAGCTGAGGGAAGATGGCTCAGAATACATGGTTCTTGACCCCCACTCCGTGTCGACAGGAGGTAACTGCAACCCACTAATGCCAGGATGCATAAAAAACAGAGCCACCCCTTCTAGCAATATCAAACATTATATCAAATCGCCAGACCAGAGACAAGATGACCCAGAAATCAGTCCTGAAGACACAGAAATATGTCAGGTATATGACAATGAATTCAAAATAGCTATCATCAAAAAACTCAATGAGGTAAAAGACAATGTAGAGAATTCAAGTTCAGGAGCTACTTCACAAAAGAGATTGAAACTATAAAGAAGAATCAATCAGAAATATTAGAGATGAAAGACACAATGGAAGAAATAAACAAAATATGGAGTCCCTGAACACTCAAGCAGACATCATAGATAAGTGTAGAAGCATAATCAAAGACAGACATGTTGAAATGCTCCAGATAGAGGAGGAGAGAGAATGAAGACTAAAAAGAAATGAAGACAGTCTCTGAGAAATATCCGACTCGTTAGGAAATGAAATGTAAGAATTATAGGTATTCAAGAAGGAGAAGAGAAGGAGAATGGAGCAGAAAGCGTATTCAAAGAAATAATAGCAGAGAACTTCCCAAACCTAGGTAAAGAGATGGTAATCCATGTGGAAGAGGCTTCCAGATCTCTTGGATATGTCAATGTAAAAAACCTACTGGAAGGCATATAGTAGTGAAACTGGCAAAAATGAATGAGAAGGAAAGAATACTAACAGCAGCAAGGCAGAAGAAAATAACCTACAAAGGAACCCCCATCAGTTTTTCAGCAGATTTCTCTGCAGAAACCTTACAGACTAGTAGAGAATGGAATGACATATTCAAATCTGTAAAAGACAAAAACTTTCAGCCAAGAATACTCTATCCAGCAAAAATATCCTTCAGATATGATGGACGAACAAAAACTTTGCCAGACAAACCACAGCTAAGGGAGTTCAAGACATAGGACCCCTCTACAATAAATCCTCAAGAAGGCCCTCATACCCGGAAAAAAAAAAAAAGGGAGCAAAGGGTTACAAAGCATGGAGTAAGGAGATAAATAGGTAGACAGAATCAGAATAGGATAGCAAATACCCAAGTACAGCATTAAAGATAAAGGGAAAGAAAATACCAAAAACAAAGATAATCTTGTCATTTTAACCACCAGCTCATAACACAAGATGGAGTAAGATGTGACAAAAACAACTTAGGAGGGGAAGAGGAAAGAGACTGAATCAGTTTAGATTAAGAAAATAAGAGGCCATCAGAAAATGGACTATCTTATATACAAGATTCTGAACACAAACCACTAAACAAAAAAGCAGAACAGAGACACAAATAATGAATAAGGACAAAACAAAGAAACACCTGATAACAAACTACATCATTCAATAGGTAGACCAAAACACACAGGACCAGAAACAAAGGAAATGCAGGAGAACCAGCAAATGAGTGATAAAATGGTAGCATTAAGCCCACATATATCAGTAATCACCCTAAGTGTAAATGGATTGAATTCTCCAATAAAAAGACACAGAGTGGCGAGATGGATTAAAGAACAAGAGCCAACAATATGCTGCCTCCAGGAAACACATCTCAGCTCCGAGGACAAACACTGGCTCAGAATGAAGGGATACTCCAAGCTAATGGCAAACAAAAGAAAGCAGGTGTCACAATACTTATATCTGAAAAGGAGACTTCAAGATAAGAAAGGTAGGGGGCCAGCCCAGTGGCGCAGCAGTTGAGTTCGCAAGTTCCGCTTCTCTGCGGCCCGGGGTTTGCTGGTTTCGATCCCGGGTGCGGACATGGCAACACTTGGTAAAAGCCATGCTGTGTTAGGCATCCCACATATAAAGTATAGGAAGATGGGCATGGAAGTTAGCTCAGGGCCAGTCTTCCTCAGAAAGAAGAGGAGGATTGGAAGTAGCTCAGGGCTAATCTTCCTCAAAAATAAAAGATACGACAGGTAAAGAGAGACAAAGAGGGGCAGTATAGAATGATCAAAGGGACATTCCATCAAGAAGAAATCACACTTATAAATCTATGCACCCAACACAGGAGCACCACAGTTCATAAAGCAACTATTAACAAACCTAAAAGAAGATATTAATAATAACTCAAAATAGTAGAGGACCTCAACACTCCACTCACATCAATGGATAGATCATCCAGAAAGAAAATCAACAAGGAAACAGTGGAATTAAACGTAAAGCTAAACCAGTTGGACTTAATAGACACATATAGAACACTCCATCCCCAAAGAGCAGAATACACATTGTTCTCAAGTGCACACAGAACATTCTCAAGGACAGATCATATGTTAGGAAACAAGGTAAGACTCAATAAACTTAAGAAAGTGAATAACAAGCATCTTGTCCAATCATGATGCTATAAAGCTAGAAATTAATTACAAGAAAAAAGCTGAGAAAGGCACAAAGATGTGGAGACTAAACAACATGCTATTGAACAAGCAATGGAGCATTGAAGAAATTTAAGGAGAAATCAAAACATATCTGGAGACAAATGAAAGTGAAACCATACCAGCCCAACTCACATGAGATGCAGCAAAAGACTTATTAAGAGGGAAATTCATCACAATACAGGCACACCTTAACAAACAAGAAAAATCCCAAATCAGCAATCTCAAATTACTCCTAACTGAATTAGAAAAAGAACAACAAAGACCAAAGTCAGCAGAAGGAGAGAAATAATAAAAATCAGAGCAGAAATAAATGCTATTGAAACAAAACAGGCAGTAGAAAGGATCAATGAAACCAAGAGCTGGTTCTTTGAGAAGATAGATAAAATTGACAAACCCCCAGCCAGACTTACTAAGAAAAAAAAAAGAGAAAGCTCAGATAAACAAAATTAGACATGAAACAGGAGAAATAACAACGGATATCACAGAAATACAACGGATTACAAGAGAACACTACAAAAAAGTATATGCCCACAAAATGGATAGCCTAGAGGAAATGGATAAATTCTTAGACTCTTACAACCTCCCAAAGCTGAATCAAGAAGAAACAGATAATCTGATAGACCAATCACAAGGAAAGAGATTGAAACAGTAATCAAAAGCATCTCAAAGAATAAAAGCCCAGGACCAGATGGCTTCCCTGGGGAATTCTACCAAACTTTCAGAGAGGATTTAATACCCATCCTTCTCAAGCTATTCCAAAAAATTTGGGAAGATGAAACACTTCCTAACATATTTTACGAGGCCAACATCACTCTGACACCAAAGCCTGACAAGGATAACATAAAAAAGAAAAACTACATGCCAATATTGCTGACGAACACAGATGCAAAATTCCTCCACAAAATATTGGCAACTCGGATACAGCAATACATCAAAAGGATCATACATCATGATGAAGTGGGATTCATACCAGGGACACAGAGATGGTTCAACATCCACAAATCAAGCAACATCTGCAAATCAATCAACATGATACACCACACTAACAGAATGAGGAATAAAAACCACATGGTCATCTCAATAGATGCAGAGAAAGCATTTGACAAGATCCAACAGCCATTTATGATAAAAAAAAAAAAAAAAAAAGAAAACCTCTTAACAAAATGGGGATAGAAGAGAATTGCCTCAACATAATAAAGGCCATATATGACAAACCCACAGCCAACATCATACTCAATGGGGAAAAACTGAACACCATCCCTGTGAGAACAGGAACAAGACAAGGGTGCCCACTCTCACCACTCTTATTCAACATAGTACTGGAGGTTTTGGCCAGAGCAATTAGGCAAGAGAAAGAAATAAAAGGAATCCAAATGGGAAATAAAGAAGTGAAACTCTCCCTCTTTGCAGATGACATGATTTTACATATAAAAAATCCTGGGGCTGGCCCCGTGGCCGAGTGGTTAAGTTCGCACACTCCACTGCAGGTGGCCCACTGTTTCGTTGGTTCGAATCCTGGGCGCGGACATGGCACTGCTCATCAAACCATGCTGAGGCAGCGTCCCACATACCACAGCTAGAAGGACCCACAACGAAGAATATACAACTATGTACCGGGGGGCTTTGGGGAGAAAAAGGAAAAAAATAAAATAAAATCTTTAAAATAAATAAATAAAATCCTAAAGAATCCATCAGAAAACTATTAGAAATAAACAACTACGGTAAAGTTGCAGGGTACAAAATCAACATACAAAAATCAGCTGCATTTCTATACTCTAATAACAATCTTACAGAAAGAGAACTCAAGAATACAATTCCATTTACAATCACAACAAAAAGAATAAAATATCTAGGAATATATTTAACCAAGGAGGTGAAGGACTTACAGAATGAAAACTATAAGACATTACTGAAAGAAATACACGATGACATAAAGAGACAGAAAGAGACTCCATGCACATGGATCGGAAGAATAAACGTAGTTAAAATGTCCATACTACCCAAAGCAATCTATAGATTCAATGCAATCCCAATCAGAATCCCAATGACCTTCTTCACAGAAATAAAACAAAGAATACTAAAATTCATACTGAGCAACCAAAGAGCCCAAACTGCTAAAGCAATCCTGAGAAAACAGAGCTGGAGGAATCACAATCCCTGACTTCAAAATGTACTGCAAAGCCATCGTAATCAAAACAGCATGGTACTGGGACAAAAACAGGTGCACAGATGAACTGAACAGAACTGAAAGCCCAGAAATGAAACCACATATCTATAGACAGCTAATCATTGACAAAGGTGCCAAGAACATAAAATGGAGAAAAGATAGTTTCTTCAATAAACGGTGTTGCGAAATCTGGACAGCCACTTGCAAGAGAACGAAAGTAGGCCCTTAGCTCATGCCATACATAAAAATAAACTCAAAATGGATCAAAGACTTGAAGTCCTGAAACCATAAAACTTCCAGATGATAAAAGAGGTAGTGCACTCTGTGACACTGAACTTAAAAGGATCTTTTCAAATACCATGTCTTCTCAGACAAAGGAAACAAAAGAAAAAATAAAAAAGTAGGACTTCATCAGACTAAAGAGCTTCTGCAAGGCAAAAGAAACTAGCATCAAAACAAAAAGACAAACCACCAATTCGGAGATAATATTTGCAAGTCATATATCCAACAAGGGGTTAATCTCCGAAATATATAAAGAACTCACACAACTGAACAACAAAAAAACAAACAGCCCAATCAGAACATGGGCAGAGGATAGGAACAGACATTTTTCCAAAGATATACAGATGGCCAAAAGGCACATGAAAAAATGCTCAACATCACTAATCATCACGGAATTGCAAATCAAAACTACACTAAGATACCACCTTATACCTGTTAAAACGGCTATAATCACTAAGACTAAAAATAACAAACGTTGGGGAGGGTGTGGAGAGAAGGGAACCCTCAAACACTGCTGGTGGGAATGCAAACTGGTGCAGCCACTATGGAAAACAGTATGGAGATTCCTCAAAAAACTAAACACAGAAACACTATATGACCCAACTATCTCACTACTGGGTATTTTTCCAAAGAACTTGAAATCAACAAGTCAAAGAGACGTATGCACCCCTATGTTCACTGCAGCATTACTCACAATAGCCAAGACATGGAAGCAACCCAAGAGCCCATCGACCGCTGACTGTACACAGTAGATGTAGTATATACATACAATGGAATCCTACTCAGCCATAAAAAAAAGACAAAATCATCAAAATCATCCCATTTGCAATGACACGGATGGACCCGGAGGGTATTATGTTAAGCGAAATAAGCCAGACAAACACCATAGGACTTCACTCATATGTGAAAGACAAACAAACATATGGACAAAGAGAACAGTTCAGTAGTTACCAGGGAAAGGGCAGTGGGGGCTGGACACAGGGGGTGAACGGGAGCACTTATATGGGGACAGACAAAAAATAATGTACAAGTGAAACCACACAATGATGTAAACTATTACGAACTCAATAAAATAAATAAATAAGAAAGAGGGCAATTCAAGATTTAAAAAAAAAAAACCAGCACTGGGAATAATCAACCCTTCACTAACTAGGTTTTCTATAGTTTTCAATCCTTCAAGGCCCTGTGAAATTGACATTGGGCCATTTTAACTACTAGATTTGTGGGGCAAAGTCCCTGGGGTCCCAATTTGTCAAGTCAATTTGTAAGGGGCAGAGAATTCTTTTAACTCCAATTCTTGCTCATCGGATCAGAGCTTCCCAGCTCACTATGGGATATTTTAGGACAATGGGTACTATTAGTACAAGGAATTTAGGCAAGACCATAGTTCTGATGGGTAAAGAATGAAACATTTGTCCTATATGTCCTCTATATTATATTCATTAACACCCCTAAGATCATCAGGGGCACCTTAGTTAACTTTAGTGGAATCCTGGGTATTACTGTAATTTGACACTTCATATTGAGTACCTGTTTGATTATTTCTGAATTAGTGCATTACATCAGAGAGCAAAATTAATTCAGAACCGATGTTGCAGAGGCCCAAAAGTCAAGCAGTGTACCTTTATCTGTTTTGTTATGTAAATTCTTCTAGTATATTCTGGATTCCCAATTGGGTCAAATTGTAGACTTTCGTTTCAGTATTTTATCTACTGTTTCCTTCCTCCTGATCTTTCCTGTTTTGTTTTCTTCATCATGGGATATACTGCAGGAGAGGGAGTGCCTCCCTACCCTGCTATTTATAAATTTTTCGACCTAAGAGCCTCAAAACAGTGCCATCAGGGTTAGGAGCCTCCCCCTTGACAACTGGCTGCTTTACAAGGTTGAAACCCTGGGCTTAAGTCAGGTTTGAACTAATCCCTTGTGCCAGAGAGGTGCCATGAGTGTGTCCCCCATAACCCTCTAGGTCAGGATCTTTGTGGCAGCAGAGGCAGCGGCAGCAGCAGAGGTACTGAAGGGGCCTGGGGAGCCCTCTGGTGTTAGGAGTGTGGACTCACCCCGCCACCTACTGTCTGCCTTTCCCCATCTCTTCCCTGTTTTTTAAATGACAGCTCTTTCAGGAGTGACCATCTGATGGACCCACCTCTTGCAAAATGTATGGTCCCTGTCTATACCCCCATCGCTGAGGTATGTCAGGCTACCACAGCTTCTGTCACAGCTTCACTCCAACACACAGATAAATCCCTACAAAGACACTGACCCAGGACTCATTTAGGGAGGCATCAATCCAACAGTCCTACTCCCACATGCCTATAAATTCTTGAAATTGCCAACTCTGGTCAGCTGAACCTGGAACTGAGGTTGGTAGGTCAACAATGCAACACAGGGCAGCACAGTTCACAGCCCAGCTCCCCAGCAAGCAGCAGCCCACAGTGCATGCCGCCACCAGGCAGCAGAGCAGGGGAGCAAGTCAGAGCAAGAGAAGACAGACCCACGGGTGGGGTCATGTGTGTGTGGACATGCTTCTCAGGGCACCAACTGTTATGATTACCTGCAGAGGGGTGGTTCCCTTGTTGAGACTGATGCCAGGGTGGCGCACGCGCGTGCACACACACACACACACACACCACAGGGTAGGAAAAGGCTTAGGACTCACATAATAGAGGTCTGAGGGGAGGGCAGGGCCGGCCTCTCAAGCAGCTCTGACAGGGCTCAGAAAGCAAGGAATGGAGCCTGGTCTGGGGGTTCACTGGGCCTGGGGGTGGGGCCGGGGCAAGAGCTCTGCACACAGGCAGGGGCTGGGGTGGTGGAATCTCCTGCCTGCTCTAGAGGAGAGAGCACCCAGGCTTCTCCTCAGCTTGTCCAGGTGGGGGCACGAGGGGAAGAGGGTGGGTGAGGCTTAAGCTGTGAGCAGTCACCCAAAAATGTGGAGTCTGACTGCTCACTACAGGGACAAATATGGATAAGAAAAATATATATTCTCGATGGATTTATACAAAGAAACACGCACAGGAGGCTCAAAAACGATCAAAACTGTATATTTGGGGGTGGCTGGAGTAAAAGTGCTGGAGGAGACTAGGACATGTCCACAGCAAGTCATCGTAAGTAAGACTTTGCTGTCTTACAGATTTATTTCAAATAAACAGAGATATTTATATTCTTTAATTTTAACTCTTGTACATAGGAAACCATTGTAAGATTTAACTCCTTTAAACACTAATAGATAGAAAAGCGTAAACCATGCAGAATAAACTTTTCACATCTCTGAGTAACAGGACACGCAGCACCCTGGTCCGTCCTTCCCCTACACCTCACACTCGGGATATGTGCAGGGACGAATGGCATAATATAAGGCAATCAGTTTTTGTGCTTAAACCCTTAAATGTACCGGATTTTCAAAGATTTACGACAGCTTTTAGAAGTTTCCCTCACATCAATTAAAAGAGCATTTCAATTGTTTTAGCCTTTCAAATTTCTATGTTCTCTGCAGATATGCACATAGAAAGACTGATCTAAAGTGAAAAAATTTGCTTGCTTTCCTCAGATCCTCTCTCTCAATCAACTTACAGTCTCAGGGCCCAAGTGCTAAGGGAAACCAGAGCCAAAGGGCTGCACTAGTCCATCAATAAAGGAATCCACAGGAAAGAAACACAAATACTGGAATCAGCTCAGATGAGCATGCCTGCTTCCCACAGTACAGAAGGAAAGCCACGGTCAGAAGGTTCCGAGTTCCTGACTCTCCTGGTGGAGACAGAACTCTGGAGGGGGTCAGTCCCTGGAGAAGGAGGGGAGGGCACCTGAGCAGCCACAGGAAGGAGCTCTGGGAGCCCCACACATCCTTCACTCCCCAGGGAACAGCGCACATGCTCCCTCTCTCAGGCTCCATTCTCACAGTGAGGAAACTCAGCTGGATCCAGTTTAAGGTTCTGACCCAAATGGACCCCCAGATTAATGGGCCCCCATCCAGGACACAGAGCTCCTGACTCTCACAGACTTCCTCAGCATAAACAAGTTACTCTCTGAATGCACCCACACTGTGGATGCAAAACTCCAATTATGTCTAGAAACAGGCCCAAGGAAACCACAGTTACAACCTCAGAAAGGGTGTCACTCCCCACCCCATGAGCACGTGCACCCCCAGCTTTCCAGGGCTCTGCAGCTCCTCTCAGGATCAAGGCTCCTTCCATGGGGATGTGAGCAGTAAGACACCTGCAGGGGAGGCTCCCCAGGAAGGACAACTGGGCCTTCAAGGCCTTCCCTCTGCAGGCCCAGGGGGGCCTTAGCTTAGACTCACTGCCTTCAGGCCTCTGCCCCCACTGGAGTTTTTTTGGACCATCACTGATATTTTAAATACTCAAACACAGGGTTTGAGGTAATCCAGCAGAAACAGTCGAACCAGTCTTTATGTGGAAGTGAGGGAAGAAAACTGTATGGCAATTTACTGCCTCAAAAAGAAATCCCACAGGGCCGGCCCCATGGCCGAGTGGTTAAGTTTCCCTGGTTTGGATCCTGAGCACAGACATGGCACCGCTTGTCAGGCCACGTTGAGGCAGTGTCTGACATGCGACAACTAGAAGGGCCTGCAACTAAGATATACAACTATGTACCGGGTGGATTTGAGCAGATAAAGCAGGAAAAAACAAAAAAACATTGGCAACAGTTGTTAGCTCAGGTGCCAATCTTTAAAAAAAAAAAAAAAAGAAATCCTACAAAAATATATTGCATATTCTGGAAAAAAAATGATGCTAATATAGTAGTATTTCCATGACAGTAAATTTTTTTTATAAACTATTAATCCTACTTCACACTTCAGGTTTGCAAGTCTAAGCCCTGGAAATCTATTTGAACTCCCCCAAAATAAAAGAACAGACCTCAGAATATTAGCACCCATATGGGAGGAAAAGAAGGCAAGAAGAATCTAGTGCATCCAATGTAAAACTGGAACGTCTTATTTTTTCTGAAATTCACCTCTTTCTTCCTTCTTTGGAAATATTTTATATTGTATTTCAAGTCATGTTGATTAAGTTAATTTTTATTCATTGGAAAACTGAGATTAAAATAAAGTGAATAAATCTTTTAAAGTGACTAACCCAGGTGGGGACAGTGCTGACAGGACAGATCATCCAGGAAAGTTTCTCAAGAGGAACCTGCACCCAGAGGACTTTCCACAGGATGTCTGTGCCCAGAAAGATCCTGGGGGAGATGCACGAGGATTTCATACAACGTAGTTCCAGGTGCTTATAAGCTGCTTTTCACTCATGGAAAATATCCACACACACAAAACAAATCTTTTTAAAACAGCCATCCATTGACTATGAAAAAACGATAACTAAAATATTGCGTCTGTTTCAAATCCAACAAGGACAAATAGTTGATAATAATGCTGTGAATCAGAGGCAGGACGCTAGCATTTGGGAATTTGGGGAGCGACTGGAAATTCAGGTACTTGTTGTCAACCCTAGGAAGACCTAGACTGGAGGACACGGTCGTGGATTGAGCTCTGCTCCTCAAATCCATGGAAAGTTCAAGAGAAAAAGGGTTTCCCCTGGGGAGAAAGGAGGCCCTGGGGACCCCAAAACCGCAGCCCCTCCGCGCACGGACCCCGGAGCCCGAGGCCCGACTGTCCTGCGGACCCTCCCGCGGGCCCCGCAGCGTCTGGGACACGCGGGGCTGCGGGCGCACAGCGGCCCAGAGACGCTCCGGCCCAAGTCGCCGCGCGCAGGGACCACAGGACGCCCGGGGCCCGGCTGCCGGCCCCGCCCCCACGCTGCGGCCAGAGGGGCCTGAGAGCCGAGCGGCGCCACCGCGGACTCGGGGCCGCAGACCCCGGAGGGGACCGCGAGAGGCCGGCCCGCCCCGCCGCTTCCCACCAGCCCCGCCTGCCGTGTCCTCATCCCGGGGCCGCACACTCACCATTCCTAGGGCTCCTGGGTCCCCCGAGTCCTTCCTATGACACTGCTGTCGCTACAGGTCACAACATGACAGAAGACGCGGCAGAGCCACTCAGACCCTTTAATGGCGGGGAGACGCGGTCCCCAGCGCGACCGGAGCAGCCACTTCCGGGCGGTTGGTGAGCTGCGCCCCACCCACGTGCCCCGGCGCCGCTTCTGATTGGACAGTTCAGAAGACTCACCCTCTGGTGTCTGAGTGACAGCCCCTGAGTTTAGGTGTCTGAGCAGAATGCCAGACAGAACGCTTCCTCTGCAGGGATATTTACATTGAAAGGTGGTGTTGGGAGAAGGCTCTTGGAACTGCGATCCTTGTTTAGTAACACACAACTGAAGGTCACCTCACCGTATGCAATAATTAGTCTCTCTCCATGTTGATCTTTATTGATAACTGGAGTCTGACAAAGTTTTGCCAAAAAGGTACACAGGCACAGATACTGTGACCAGGGAACTAGACCAAGAAAAGTGTACTGAGGATCTGATAAAGACTAACGTTATCTGTTGAGTGTTGGCAGACAGAAAGTTTCAGGAAGAGCCTAACCACCGAAGATTCCCACAAGCAGGCCAGCTGAAGCCAGTTCTAGCCCCCTCAAATTGCTGTGAAGTTAGACGAAGTGAAATGTCCCCGTTATAATCTCGTCAACATTTTAAATTCTCCTCCTCTGGGAGGGACCAAGCAGCCGTTTCTAGATCATGCTATATATGTAGTAGCATGTGTACATGCTACCCTTGAGACTTAAAGGAACATGACTGTTAGGCAACAAACGTGAGCTCCTGCCTTTTCCTTAACTGAATATTCATGAACCGTACTATGATCTCACAATAAAGGGACTCCCAAACCCTTGTTTGGGGAGACACTGCTTGCCAGAGATGCCCAGAATTCTCCCCTGCCTATGCAAGTAATAAACCTTTCTTCACCACTTTTGCCTTGCTTGTGCTTTTTGGCTCCAAAATTGACTAAGAGGTGAACCCATTGAGTTCAATTACAGTATTAGGTGTTCAATTACGCATTAGGTGACTATCCTTACAACACTTCAGTCAGATTCAGAATAAGAGCATTGGGAGCAAAAAACAAGCCATCATTTCAGAAGAAAAGTGACTTCTGGTTATTCAGAATGGTCAAATTTAGAAAATGTTTCTGACATGAAAATATTTGTATCCCAATGAAAATATAAACAGGAGCTCTTTCTCACGGTTGTTAAATCACTCTGTGGTCATGACCCACCCTTACTTGTGGTTACACTGTTTAATCCAACTATAATGAGGCTTGTTAGACAGCTAGTTTCATCTAAATAATCATCTCATTGATTGGTGAGTCTACAATACTACAGAGTAACGTTCATTTTGACAATATTGTAATCACTATATGACAGGCATCCTCTCCACATAGTCTGCACAGATACCATATCTGAACATTTCCTATCCCAATTCCCTGAGGAAATGCTCCCTTTCGATATAATCTGAGTCAAACAGCCCCACTCAAGTCCACCTGAACTTCAGCAATAACTTCACCAGGCCCACGGGCAGAAGTATTCGGAGGACATCTGACAAGTGCAAACTGAGGGGCAGGGCCAAAGAACTATAAGTGATCACCATGAAAACAGAAGAGGAAGGCACAGTTTGCAACCAGTGCTCATCATACAAGGGGAAACACTGCCGGGCAATAGCATCATCAATCAGTCACCTATAGAATGTAGGAAGAAAAGTTTTGAGGGTGTTCAGCATCAAGCATTGAGAGATGCAAAAGATATTTCCATTTCCTTATCTGTTTTTCACCTTCCCTTTAAGAACTACCTGGAAAATAATAGTCTACAAGCAGATTTCCTGGAAATAACTCTGATTTCCTAAGTCAGGAATGCCTTTGTTTTGTTTTGTTTTGTTTTGGTGAGAAAGATTGGCCCTGAGCTAACATCTCTTGCCAATCTTCCGCTTTTTCTTTTTCCATTTTCTCCCCAAAGCCCCAGTACGTAGTTGCATATCCTAGTTGTAGATCATTCTAGTTCTTCTATGTGGAATGCTGCCACCGCACGTCCTGATGAGCAGTGGACAGGTCCGCACCCAGGATGAGAACCCCAGGCTGCCGAAGCTGAGCATGTGAACTCAACCAATTGGCCATGGGCCCAGTCCCCCAGCCTCTGTTTTTTTGCTTTATCTCCTAGCTCCTCGTCTTCACCTCAAATAAAGGGTGCACTGTACTAAGAATGTGCATTCGCCTGGGAAGATGCATGAGTCTGGCTCCACTCTCACACACTGTCAGAAACATGGTGCTGAGGAAACTACATTTCATCACTGCCCTCCCCAACCCTTCTTTCCTTGCACCTGTGGGAATTGTACAGTTCCAGTAGTGGCCCCATCTGGGCAGAAACTGGAGATGTGCTTCCTGCACTGATGAATTGATAAATTGTTCTGCTTCTCACAAATAACATTAGGGCCAGTCTGGCTTTCTCTTGATGTCACATCATGGTGCTCTCAAAGGTCCTTTAATCGCTGTGGTGGGCACAATAGACATGACGCCTTAAGGTTGTCTTTGCTAATAGCATGTGGTTCCTGTCTGTCTCCATCATGGCAAACATGAGGGCCAGGATACACTTAGAGTGTTGGTGCATCCACCTGCACTGAGGGAAGCCCATGAGAACTCAACAATATCCTACAAGGTGGTCTTCTAAGCCAGAGAAAGAGCTCCATTTACAAAGCACAGGGAGTTACTTATATGTATGGAGAGAGAGATTTTTTCCATGACTTTGAAAAATGGCCCTAATGGAATGAGTTACCCAAGATTCAAGAAGCTGCTCTGTTGGAGGAGGTCACGGAGAGGAGGTGACCACTGGTTGACCCTCCAGCCTAACTTGGGCAATTGGAACCTCCTTTCCCACACCCCCGTCCTTGGAAGATACATTCTGCCCAATGATCCTGAACTAAGAGCCATTCCAAGGATGCAACCTAGAGAGAATAATGTGTTGTTGAGACCATCTGGACTGTAGATATTACTGAACTCCATTAAAGCCTGTATATAAACTTTTAAGATTATTGTGGGTGGGTGTGGCAGTACTACTCTCATACCCAAACCAAGTGTATCACCAAAAAAACTACACCCCAATTTCTTTTGTGAATATTAATGTAAAAATCCTCAACAAATTCTAGGAAGCCCAAAACAGCAACATAAAAAAAGATTTATACACCATGACCAAGTGGGTTTATTATAGGGACGGAAGGTTCGGTTAAAATATCAAAATCTATTAATGTGATAAAGGATATCAAAAATCAAAAATTGCAAGATAGACTGAAATCTATCAATGAAATCAACAGACTCAAGGAAAATAATTGACAAAATCCGTACTCTTTCATAATTAAAACATTTAGGATAACAGAGTAGAAGGATATTTCCTTACTTGATAACAAGCATACATGGAAATCCCACAGCCAATATTATATCTAGTGGTGAAAGACTGGAATGCTTTCCCCTGAAGATGGGGAACCAAAGAAGGATGTCTCCTCTTGCCACTTTTTTTCCAGAAAGTACTGGAGATTTTAGCCAGAACCATTAGGCAAGAAAAGAAATAAAATGGATGCAGAGTGGTTGGGAAGATGTAAAACCGTCTCTTGTCTAGAGGTTCAGATTATGTCACCTCAGATATGGCACATTGGCATATTGATTATTTTGAATTTAAAGGTGCTTGAGAAACAGCCATTGCAAGAAAGACACTCTGGCTCTCCTTTGTCCCCTTGAGAGCAGATGACTTTCCAGCTGATCTGTATGCTACTTTAACCAGAAGGCAGCCTTATCATCCGAGACAGGGCATTTAGGGCTGAGAAGGCTGTGTAAACAAATCTTGTTGTTTCCTCACCATTTACTACCTCTAGCCCAAACCCCTCAGCCTTGTCAAGTCTTCCTCAATCTGTTTCTTGGTCTAAAGGGCATGAAATCTTCCTGCTGTGGTTATTTCTTTGAGTCTCACCTTTTTGGGAGCTCCCATACGTAGGTAATTAGATTTGTTTTTCTTCTGTTAGTCTGTCTTATGTCACTTTAATTGTTAGACCAGCCACATAACCTAGAAGGGAAGAAGGGGAAATTTTTCCACACTTACAGTTGCATACAGAATATTCTGAGAAGTATACCAAAAAACTGTTAGAATTGATAGTTGAATTCTGCAATGTTGTAGGATACAAGCTCAAAATATAAAAATGGATTGTATTTCTATATGCTTGCAATGAACAATCTGATAATGAAATTAAGAAAATAAATGCATTTACAATAGTATTGGAAGGAAAAGGATACATGGGAATATATTTACCACAAAGATTACAAAACAAATACTATGAAAACTGCCAAGATTATCAAAAGAAATTAATAAAGGTATTAATACATTGGAAAAGTTCTAATTTCATGGATCAGAATGCTTACTGTTGAAATGTCACATTTCCCCAAAATGACCTGAAGAGTCAACATAACATCCAATCCCAGCTGATTTCTTTATCAAAATTGGGAAGTTGGTTCATAAATTTATACAGTATTGCAGGGAAACAGAATAGCCAAACCATTTTTTTTTTTCCAGGAAGATTCACCCTTAGCTAACATCTGTTGCCAATCTCCCTCTTTTTTTACGTGAGCTGCCACCACAGCATGGCACTGACAGATGAGTGGTGTGGATCCGCTCCCAGGAGCTGAACCTGGGCCACCTAAGTGGAGTGCCCTGAACTTAACCACTAGGCCACTGGGGCTGGCCTTAGCCAAACCATTCCTGATAAAGAAAAACAAGCTGATTGAACTAATATTTCCTGATATCACCACTTTATACTAAGCAGTGGCCATCAAGGAGGCAAACACATTGGAGGATGAGGGATGGAGATGTGCGCATCTGGAGAGCCATGTATGTGTGATGGCCCCAGGGCACTGAACGCACAGTGGACAGAAACTCTTTGATCAGGGAAGATGAAGTAATGGGGGTTCTCCCCAGGTGGCTGGGCCTCACGGCCCAAGACCATAGGGATCGCACCCCTTGGGAGGAGGTGTAGGTCATATTCATCGATGTGGTATTGGTCCTGGGCAGATAAGGGAGATTATAAAGGGCATGTTGGGGCTCCTGCCCGGTGGCACAGACTGTATTGCCAAGTGGCCTGCCTGACTGTGGTTGAGAACCGTAGAGAGCAGCTGAGCAAGAAATGACCCAGGTCAGTTAGTTTTGCAAAATAAGCTAAATTAAGCTTTGCTTGTGTGACTAAACTGGTTTTATCTGCTCAGGGAATTTTCAAAGCTGGTCTCTGTCTTTTATTTTAACAAAACTAAAGTAAATTGGTGTGAACTATACAATACACTGTATGTATAACAAATCATCATGTTGTAATTTTTAAATCAATTACCTTAGGGATCTTATCACATCCCTGTAGAGTATCTCCGGGGATGGATCCAGAAAAGCCCACTCCTCCATGGTGAAGGTCACAGTCCCACCCTCACAGGCCACTCGGTCCTAAAACATGACACAGATGTATATAGGAGAATGGCTAAGACGGACAGCGCTGGGGATTTAGATTCAATCCATAAGAAGTTCACATATGACTCTGTGGTCTCCCAACATTTATTCTATGACTTGGTCATCAGAAGTATTACTCTCTGGCCACACTCACTTCCTCATAAATTGAACAGCATCATGAAAACATGGAATGTACTGGTACATTTTCATTGTGATCACTTCAAGTCTTCATTGCTCTCTAATGTCAGGGTACAGAACACCTCAGAGAAATGCTATACAAATGAAAGAAATGTTTCTATTTTAAGCACATCAATTCCTTGTGAGAAAACTCATCTTCTTCTTAATACCACCATGTGATGCAGCACCCCATGAAGCACAGCCTCACAGCTGCATGAAGTTTTAAAGAAACTTCCAGCGAAGAAGTGGAAGCTCTTTATTCTGTTCCCATCATCAAACATGATAGATCCAGCTGGCTGAATGAAAATGTTCTTGTGGAGGAGAATGGATTATAATTTGTTTGTATAATATTTACCACAAACTCAGTTTTACCTTCTTTTCTCTGTCTCACTTCATGGAACTAGGAAATGATTCAGGTAGAGCTCAGGCATGAGGAGGAAGGCAGGACAACTCAGACCTCCACCAAATCCCTGTACTCATGAGCCTCAGGGTTACTTCCCACCAATGCTTAGGACACAGGGGCATGCAAACTAGGATGCTAAGATCACAGAAGAGCGCTTTCTGGCAGAATCCTAAAATTGTAATCGGGGCCATCGTGACCTTGAGGAATAGCTTAACGCTTGGAATATGCAAGAGACTTCATTAAAATCCACAAAGGTTTCATGGTGAATTTGAACATGACTACAAAACACATAAAGAGTTCAATACTGCTTTCCTCCAAAAAACCGTAAAATCTCCTTTCTCTGATTTTGCAGCAGGTCATTCCCTACCAATCACTCTAGAAGCTGTCCTCTCAATTTCTCTTTTCCAGATTCCCCTGTGGGTCACAGCAGCATGACAGCCCATCCCAAGCATAGGAATCCACCTGGGGCATAAATCTCCTAAATGCTGGTTCATCAAAGAGATCAGTAACCCATTGATGCCCACATGCAGGGGACTGAGAAAAGGTTCCCACCAGCAATTCTGGTCCTAGATTGACCTAGTCAGCAGAGCAACAGCAAAATAGAAACAGCCCTCCTGCCTGGGAAGTGAAACAAGCTGCCTGGGTCAGCGCTAATTACGATTTCTACATCGGATCTCCAGCTCTTGCTCATAGTAAGTTCTACTACCTAATGTGCTGAAGAGTGAGCATTAACAGACTAGAGATCCCTTATCCTTAGAAATGCTTGCTCACAAAGTTTGTCCTTCAGTGGTATCTGGGAAATGGGATTTTGGAACTGACCCCACCAACTTTATAGATAAGAGGGCTCAGTGTGTCTAAAGGGCAAACAATATGGTATATAGTAAACTCTTCTTTTCTCTTTGCGAGTCTGTAAGCTTGTTACATGTTCGACAGGTGATGCCTTTGGGCTCAGCCCCCAAAACCCACTCTGGCGCTGAGTCTCCACTGAGCTTCCCTGGGAGACAGTAACCCACATGCATACTCACAACTTGTTGCTTCAAGAACTGAGCCCAGCCTATGTGACTGCACTCTCACATATGTGAAAGACACCATTTGGAAGCTTGCTCCTGGTTTCCTTCAGATCAAATTTAATTCAGTTCCAGAGAAGACTAACAAAGGTTATTCAATGATCCTCACAGAAAAATTTTTAAATTTTATTGGGAAATATCAAAGCAGAATGTAAAAAGTGGAAGGATGGCAAGTATTCTTAGATGGAATTCAGTGCCACCCAGATGTCACCTCTCCCAAATGATATCTTTACAACATTTCTTAAATCCCCAAACAGACTCTTTAGCAGTCAGCAAATACTACTCCTCCAAGTCTATTAGAGGAACAAACGTCCAAAAATGAAGAGAAGTGTTTTGAAGAACAAAGTGGCAGTCTAACACAGATCAAGAATTTTTAAGCCATAGGATTCCACACGATACGGTATCAGCAGGGAGACAAACAGAACAAGGGAAAGGAAAAGCGTCTTCCGTGGGTTGGGATTTAACATGGAAAGTTGGTCAAGGACAGAGCGGGCATTGTGGAGCAGTGGCAAATACCATGAGCACCTTAATACCCAGGTGCAGGGACACACTGTTATCTAAGTGGAAAAATGCATTGCATTGGAGAGGAATTCCAAGATGGCGCCGTGAGTAGTCCTCTTTGTCTCTCGCCCTTCGAGTCTACAATTATTTGGACACTTATCGCTTGACAAAGGATATCCAGACAGCATCTCAGGACGTCTGAGACACCCACGCGACTATACATCGGAAGGCGGACGGACTTTCCTCCGGGAGGATGTGGAAATAGGTGAAAACTCTCCGACCCCGACGGGCAGCCTAGTACCCGCAAGCGGCTTTCTTCCAACGGACGCCCCCAGAGGATCCACACACATCTAGGGCAGGAGCGAGAACACAACAGAGGAGTGACGGTGGAAACAGGTGACCAGAACCCTACTTAAACCCCCCGCAATTGCTCCTAAACGCAGAGGGAAACTTTGGAGTTGCACACCTGAGCCCGCGGGGAGAGTCTCTCCCCGCCATTGGCGGGGAGACCCGGCCTGGTGCTCGGGGCGCCCGGAGGGTCCCAGAGAGAGACACGGAGGGCACGGAGGTCTCCCAGCTGCCGTTGCCCGCCCCGTGGGACTAGGGATTGCCGGAGATCTCGGAGAGGACCGGGGCGGGGGAACTTTCAAAGGCGGGTCCGGCGACCCGGTGGGGAAGCGCCGGAGCTCCGCCAGGCAGCAGACAAAACTCTCTGTCTGCCGGTAGCAGAGGGGCCACGCTGAGCACTCAGGGCTCCCGGCAGAGGCCCGGACAGAAGCCCAGAGGGCGGGGCGACCCCCAGCTGCCGTTGCCCGCCCCGTGGGACTAGGGATTGCCGGAGATCTCGGAGAGGACCGGGGCGGGGGAACTTTCAAAGGCCGGATCGGCGACCCGGAGGGGAAGTGCCGGAGCTCCCCCAGGCAGCAGACAAAACTCTCTGTCTGCCATTAGCAGAGGGGCCACGCCCAGCATTCAGGGCTCCCGGCAGAGGCTCGGACAGAAGCCCAGAGGGCGGGGCGTCCCCCAGCTGCCGTTGCCCGCCCCGTGGGACTAGGGATTGCCGGAGATCTCGGAGAGGACCGGGGCGGGGGAACTTTCAAAGGCGGGTCCGGCGACCCGGAGGGGAAGCGCCGGAGCTCCGCCAGGCAGCAGACAAAACTCTCTGTCTGCCGGTAGCAGAGGGGCCACGCTGAGCATTCAGAGCTCCCGGCAGAGGCCCGGAGAGAAGCCCAGAGGGCGGGGCGACCCCCAGCTGCCGTTGCCCACCCGGTGAGGCTAGGGATTGCCGGAGATCTCGGAGAGGACTGGGGCTGGAGAGAGTTCCAGAGACCCAGCTTAGTAGCCTAGGGGGAAACCCTACAGGCTCACAGAAGCCTTAGGGAAAGCCTCTGCACAGCACCAGTAGAAGGCACCCAGCCGCCAGCCACAAGGCTGGAAGACCCCAGGGCAAAAGCAGCATAGCTAGGTGTACTAACCACAGACTGTAGAAGATGCCAATAGCTCTCCTGCGAACCATAGAGGACAAGTGAGATTTGCTGGGTGCCGACAGCAACCGAGCAACAAATAAAAGTGATCCCACCCCTGGCCGCTGGAAAAGCCCATAACACCGTTGCAGACCCCAAGGAGAGAGCGCATCTAGGTGGGCAACAACAGTAGGCACCTGCAGCCTGAAGCCCCCCGTGACGGCCCCCACGGCAGAGGAGGGAATCCAAAGGGCCACTGTGGCTACGAAGAGGGGCCCAGGCCCAGTTAGCAACTACGGACAGGGTTCCTGGTTGGTGAAGTATAAACAGCTGCTCCCCCCACTGCAGCAGCTGAAACAAGTGAAAGGAGCAACTAAACTCTATCTCCATGCGGAGGCACAAATCAACATCATCAAGCAATATGAAAAAATACATTAAATCTCCAGAACAGAAAGAAAGTAACAAATACACAGAAAACAATCCCAAAGAAAATGAGATATATAACCTAAATGATGATGACTTCAAAACAGCCATCATTAAAATACTCACTGAGTTAAGAGAGAATTCTGACCGACAACTCAACGAGTTCAGGAGCTATGTCACAAAAGAGTTTGATACGATAAAGAAGAACCAAACAGAAATACTGGAAATGAAGAACACAATAGAGGAGATTAAGAAAAATCTAGATGCTCTGAACAGTAGGGCCGATAATATGGAGGAAAGAATTAGCAATTTGGAAGATGGCAATATAGAATTGTTGCAGGCAGAGGAGGAGAGAGAAGCAAGACTTAAAAGAAATGAAGAAACTCTCTGAGAATTATCAGACACAATTAGGAGATGCAACGTAAGGATTATAGGTATACCAGAGGGAGAAGAGAAGGAGAAAGGGGCAGAAAACCTATTCAAAGAAATAATGGCTGAGAACTTCCCAAATCTGGTGAGGGAGATGGATCTTCAGGTGACAGAAGCCAATAGATCTCCAAACTTTATCAATGCAAGAAGACCAACTCCACGGCATATAGTAGTGAAGCTAGCAAAAGTCAACGACAAGGAGAAAATATTAAGGACAGCCAGGCAAAAGAAACTAACCTACAAAGGAACCCCCATCAGGCTATCAGCAGATTTCTCAGCAGAAACTTTACAGGCTAGAAGAGAGTGGAATGATATATTCAAAAATCTGAAGGACAAAAACCTACAGCCGAGAATTCTCTACCCAGCGAAAATATCCTTCAAATACGATGGAGAAATAAAAACTTTCCCAGATAAACAAAAATTAAGGGAGTTCATTGCCACAAAACCTCCTCTTCAGGAAATCCTCAGGAAAACCCTCATTCCTGAAAAATCCAAAAAAGGAAAGGGGCTACAAAACCAAGAGCAGAGGAGATAAGTAGAAGGACAACAACAGAGAGTAGCAGCTCTACATCAGAACAGATTAAACCATGGGACGAGAAACAAAGGAAACTGAAGAAAACCGGAAAACAAGACACAAAATGGTAGTGGTAGGCCCCCACGTCTCAATAATCACTCTAAATGTAAACGGATTGAACTCCCCAATCAAAAGACACAGAGTGGCAGGATGGATCAAAGAACAAGATCCAACAATATGCTGCCTCCAGGAAACACACCTCAGCCCCAAAGACAAACACAGACTCAGAGTGAAGGGATGGAGAACAATACTCCAAGCTAATAATGAACAAAAGAAAGCAGGTGTCGCTATACTAATATCAGACAAGGTAGATTTCAAAGCAAAACAGATAAAGAAAGACAAAGAGGGACAGTATATAATGATAAAAGGGACTCTCCACCAAGAAGACATAACACTTATAAATATATACGCACCCAACACAGGAGCACCAAAATTTGTAAAGCAACTCTTAATAGAACTAAAAGAAGACATCAACAACAATACAATAATAGTAGGGGACCTCAACACACCATTAACACCAATGGACAGAACATCCAGACAGAAAATCAACAAGGAAATAATAGAATTAAATGAAAAATTAGACCAGATGGACTTAATAGATATATATAGAACACTTCATCCAAAAACAGCAGGTTACACATTCTTCTCAAGTGCACATGGAACATTCTCAAGGATTGACCATATTTTGGGAACCAAAGCAAACATCAATAAATACAAGAGAGTTGAAATAATATCAAGCATCTTTTCTGATCATAACGCTATTAAACTAGAAATCAACTACAAGAAAAAAGCAGAGAAAGGTGCAAAAATGTGGAGACTAAACAACACGCTTCTCAACAAACAATGGATCATTGAAGAAATTAAAGAAGAAATCAAATATTATCTGGAGACGAATGAAAATGAGAACACGACATACCAAATCATTTGGGATGCAGCAAAAGCAGTCCTAAGAGGGAAATTCATCGCAATACAGGCTCACCTCACTAAACAAGAAAAAGCTCACGTAAGCAACCTCAAACGACACCTAACAGAACTAGAAAAAGAAGAACAAACAAGGCCCAGAGTCAGTAGAAGGAGGGAAATAATAAAAATAAGAGCAGAAATAAACGATATTGAAACAAAAAAGACAATAGAAAGGATCAATGAAACAAAGAGTTGGTTCTTCGAAAGAATTAACAAAATTGACAAACCCCTAGCCAGACTCACCAAGAAAAGAAGAGAGAAATCGCAAATTAATAAAATCAGGAATGACAGAGGAGAAATCACAACAGATACCAATGAAATACAAGAGATCATAAGAGAATACTATGAAAAACTATATGCCAACAAATTGAACAACCTGGAAGAAATGGACAAATTCCTAGACTCCTACAATCTCCCCAAACTGAATCAGGAAGAAATGGAGAATCTGAATAGACCAATCACAAGTAAGGAAATAGAAACGGTAATCAAAAACCTCCCCAAAAACAAGAGTCCAGGACCAGACGGCTTCTCTGGAGAATTCTACCAAACATTCAAAGAAGACTTAATACCTATTCTCCTCAAACTGTTCCAGAAAATTGAGAAAGATGGAGAACTCCCTAACACATTCTATGAAGCCAACATCACTCTGATCCCCAAACCTGACAAGGACAACACAAAGAAGGAGAACTACAGGCCGATATCACTGATGAACATAGATGCAAAAATCCTCAACAAAATTTTGGCAAACCGATTACAGCAATACATCAAAAAGATTATACACCATGATCAAGTGGGATTTATACCAGGGACACAGGGATGGTTCAACATCCGCAAGTCAATCAACGTGATACACTACATTAACAAAATGAAAACCAAAAACCACATGATCATCTCAATAGATGCAGAGAAAGCATTCGACAAGATCCAACACCCATTTATGATAAAAACCCTCAGTAAAATGGGTATAGATGGAAAGTACCTCAACATAATAAAGGCCATATATGATAGACCCACAGCCAACATCATACTCAATGGACAAAAGCTGAAAGCCATCCCTCTGAGGACAGGAACAAGACAAGGGTGCCCACTTTCACCACTCCTATTCAACATAGTTCTGGAGGTGCTGGCCAGAGCAATTCGGCAGGAAAAAGAAATAAAAGGAATCCAAATAGGTAACGAAGAAGTAAAACTCTCGTTGTTTGCAGACGACATGATCTTATACATAGAAAACCCCAAAGAATCCACAGAAAAACTATTAGAAATAATCAACAACTACAGCAAAGTAGCAGGGTATAAAATTAACGTGCATAAATCAGTAGCATTTCTATACACTAACAATAAACTAACAGAAAAAGAACTCAAGCACTCTATCCCATTCACAATCGCAACGAAAAGAATAAAATACCTTGGGATAAACTTAACCAAGGAAGTGAAGGATCTATACAATGAAAACTACAAGACTCTCTTGAAAGAAATAGGCGATGACATAAAGAGATGGAAAGACATCCCTTGCACATGGATTGGAAGAATAAACATAGTTAAAATGTCCATACTACCTAAAGCAATATACAGATTCAATGCTATCCCAATCAGAATCCCAAGAACATTCTTCACAGAAATTGAGCAAACAATCCTAAAATTCATATGGGGCAACAAAAGACCGCGAATTGCTAAAGCAATCCTGAGCAAGAAAAACAAAGCCGGCGGAATCACAATCCCCGATTTCAAAACATACTACAAAGCTACAGTGATCAAAACAGCATGGTACTGGTACAA
This sequence comes from Equus caballus, assembly GCF_041296265.1. Classification (NCBI taxonomy): domain Eukaryota; kingdom Metazoa; phylum Chordata; class Mammalia; order Perissodactyla; family Equidae; genus Equus; species Equus caballus. The sequence continues at coordinate 49,579,918 of NC_091690.1, forward strand.
AAACAGGTCCACAGATCAATGGAACAGAATTGAAAGCCCAGAGATAAAACCACACATCTATGGACAGCTAATCTTCGACAAAGGAGCAGAGGGCCTACAATGGAGAAAAGAAAGTCTCTTCAACAAATGGTGCTGGGAAAACTGGACAGCCACATGCAAAAGATTGAAAATTGACCATTCTTTTTCACCACACACCAAAATAAACTCAAAATGGATCAAAGACCTAAAGATTAGGCCTGAGACAATAAGTCTTTTGGAAGAGAATATAGGCAGTACACTCTTTGACATCAGTTTCAAAAAAATCTTTTCGGACACTGTAACTCCTCAGTTGAGGGAAACAATAGAAAGAATAAACAAATGGGACTTCATCAGACTAAAGAGCTTCTTCAAGGCAAGGGAAAACAGGATTGAAACAAAAAAACAGCTCACTAATTGGGAAAAAATATTTACAAGCCACTTATCCGACAAAGGGTTAATCTCCATAATATACAAAGAACTCACACTACTTAACAACAAAAAAACAAACAACCCGATCAAAAAATGGGCAGAGGACATGAACAGACATTTCTCAAAAGAAGATATGAATATGGCCAATAGACACATGAAAAGATGTTCATCATCGCTAATCATCAGGGAAATGCAAATCAAAACTACACTAAGATATCACCTTACCCCCGTTAGATTGGCAAAAACATCCAAAACCAAGAACGACAAATGTTGGAGGGGTTGTGGAGAAAGAGGAACCCTCATACACTGTTGGTGGGAATGCAAACTGGTACAGCCACTATGGAAAACAGTATGGAGATTTCTCAAAAAGTTAAAAATAGAAATACCCTATGACCCAGCCATCCCATTACTGGGTATCTATCCTAAGAACCTGATATCAGATATCTCAAGAGTCCGTTGCACCCCTATGTTCATTGCAGCATTATTTACAATAGCCAAGACGTGGAACCAGCCTACATGCCCAGAAACTAATGATTGGATAAAGAAGATGTGGTATATATACACAATGGAATACTACTCAGCCATAAAAAAAGACGAAATTGGCCCATTCACAACAATGTGGATGGACCTCGAGGGTATTATGTTAAGCGAAATAAGTCAGTCAGAGAAAGACGAACTCTATATGACTCCACTCATAGGTGGAAATTAGTATATTGAGAAGGAGATCTGATTGGTGGTTACCAGGGAAAAGGGGGGGTGGGGGGAGGGTACGGAGGGGGAAGTGGTGTACCCACAACATGACTAACAAAAATGTACAACTGAAATCTCACAAGCTTGTAATCTATCATAACATTAATAAAAAAAAAAAAAAGTCAAAAAAAAAAAAATGCATTGCATTCCCCTCTGTTCCATGGACAATAGCCCATTTATTGTAGATTTAAATGTGAAAGATAAGACTGGGCCACTTTTAGAAGTCACAGGTGAATGTTTTATTGACACAAGAATAGGGAGAAAATTCTCATACAAGAAAAAGAACAAGCCATAAAGCCAGAGACAGACAAATTCAAATATATTAAAATTAAGGTACTTAAAAGATAAACATCAAGGGAAAGAAAAATATCACCAATACATACAACATAAAAGGGTTAGTTTCCAGAGTAAAAATGAACAGACGCATAACTTAAAAATGGGAATAAAGCAAAGTGTACTTAACAGAAGATCATACAGTTGGCCCTGCATCTCTGCAGGTTTTGGTTCACGGTTGGTTGATTCTGTGGCTGCAAAACCTGTGGATACAAAGGGCCGACTATATATATAAGGAAATGTCTAGCCCCTTGGCAATGAGGTAAATAGAAAATAAAACATCCAGTAGATCCCATTTCACAGTGATTGGAACAAAAATTTTTCAATTAAATAATCCCATAAACCTAAGTGTTGAAGACTATTGTGAACAAATCAATAAGTTATGCACAAATGGAGGAAGGGTCAAGTCATGTACTCCATTGCTATTTCCTGTAAATTCGAACTTGATCACTATCTACAGCCCTGCAAGTTTTTTTGTTTTTTGTTTTGTTTTATTTTTTATTTTTATTTTTTCTATTTTTTTGAGGAAGATTAGCTAACCCTGAGCTAACTACTGCCAGCCCTCCTCTTTTTCGCTGAAGAAGCCTGGCCCTGAGCTAACATCCGTGCGCATCTTCCTCTACTTTATATGTGGGATGCCTAGCACAGCCTGGCGTGCCAAGCTGTGCCATGTCCGCACCTGGGATCCAAACCAGTGAACCCCAGGGCGCCGAGAAGCGGAACGTGTGAACTTAACCACTGCGCCACCGGTCCGGCCCCAATCCAGCAAGTTTTCAAGAATGTCCACAGAATGCACTTAGAGACTCATACAAGGGTGGCATCTATTAATATCAAATGATCTGGAGGATTTATCAACAGAAAAATAAAGCAACAAGTACTTAAAAATATGCAGCATGTTACCTATTGTATAAGCTTTATGGTCACCTGCACAAGCAGGTGGACCCCAACCCTTGATTTGGTTCAGATGTCTACACTAATGATAACACCCACATGCCTAGAGGGTATGAAAGGGTTTACTATTCTCATCACGGAACTGTCAGGGGAGGGCAGGGCAGGCCTCTCAGGCAGGTGGGAAATGCCCGGAGGGAGCAAGGAGAGGAGCCTGGCCTGGGTATTTTACTGAAGGAGGTGGGCTAGGGTGAGAGTTTGGGTAAAGGGGCAGGGCCTTTTGTGGACTGAATCATTTGCCGGAACTAAAGGAAGGGGGATCCAGGCTTTCTTATCACCATGTTAAGATGTGGGGCACAAGGGAATGAAGGAGAGATGAAACTTTAAAGCTGTCAGTAGTCAAAAAAAAAGAGACTTCTGGTCTCTGGTCTGGCACGTCAAGAGCTTAGAAACCACCTTCCAGTCTGCAGAAGAGAAAAGCCAAGAAACTTAAAATCAACTCTTCCATCAGATAAATGAGTACATGCGGTAAACTAGCATCCCCAAAATTAAAAAGAGAGACCAAAAAGTAGGTATTTTAAAATATGCCCAGAATATTTTGTTCCTAACAAAGCACATCCTCAAAACAACCTCACAATTGTTGAAATCACAACAATTTCACAAGAGCGTAACTCACTGGGATTTTCCCAGAGCCTAACTGACCTGTGGGGAAGGAAAGAGCCAACTTGAGTCTCTTCTAGCATTTTCTGCTCTCAAAGGTGGGGCACTTGTGAGAATGATAGGGTTTTTCCCCTCCAGACACCAAATACATGGAGTTGGTTCCAATGCCACTTCTCCAACTCTATGTCACCAAAGATATTTGAGTTGAACTGTTGGACATCTAACACTAACTACGCAGAGCTCTTGTCAGACTCCACAGGTTAAGAGCTCAGTCCCACACACTGACTGTTCTGCAGATGCCATCCACAAATGGGTGCCTGGGCTGCTGACATTTCCACTCAGCCTTCTACAAATTCATAGATTCCCTGGACACCCCATCAGGTTTTGTAATTTCAGGACGATTCCGAGAACTTAACAAAGCACTTTACTTACTACTATTGGTTTATATAAAGGATACAACTCAGGAACAGACAAAAGGCAGAGTTGCATAGGGCAAAGTAGGGCAGTGGTATGGGTGAGGGGAGTGGAGGCGGAGGGGGCTGCAGAGATTCCACATCCTCTCTGGACACTCCACCCTCCCAGCACCTGCATGTGTTCACCAACCCAGAAACCCTCTCAATTCTGTCTGTAAGGGTTCCGAAGGAGGTTTCATCACATGGCCTCAATTTATTAAATCATTGCCCATTGGTGATTAACCCAGTCTCCAGCCCCTCTCCTCTCCACAGAGGCTGGGAGCTGGGGCTGAAAGTTCCAAGCCCCTAATCAAGGCTTTGTGTTTCTGGTGTCTGACCCCCATCCTGAAGCCATCTAAGAGCTGGCCAAGAGGTGCCTCGTTAAAACAAAAGATACTTTATCACCCTTATAACTCAAGTATTCCAAGGGCTTCAGGACATTTTTGCTAGGAACTGAGGACAGAGATCAAATATCTTTCTTATCGTACCACAGGAGGTCAAACCCAGGCACACAGTCTCACTAAGAGATTGAGACCCAATTGCTGGACTGGAGGATGCTTCCCCTCTGCCCACACCTACCGCTACATCAACTGGGCTCTTGTTTAATATTAGTGGACTACACTGAAGGAACTAGATGTTTTCTGGTAATATCAGGAAGAAGTCAAGGGTGTCCCCTCTCACCACTCCAAGTTAACCCTGTACTGGAATTCTTAGCTAATGCAACTAGACACACAAAAATAAGAGATATACAGACTGGGAAGCAAGAGATACAAATGTCTTTGTGGCATATAAAAATGTTCTCTGTGGAGAAAATATTGAAGAATTCCAAATGGGAAAGAAAACCCGTTGGACTAATAAGAGAGTAGAGGATGTTTGAAGGATAAAAAGTTAATATACAAAAGTCAATTGTTTCCTATAGAGCCACACAAATATAGTGAACTCATCTTTGACAAAGGAGCAAAGGCAATTCAATGGGGGAAATATAGTTTTTCAACAAATAGTGCCAGAAAAACTGGACATCCACATGCCAACAACAAAAAAAAGAATCTAGATACAGACTTCATACTTTCCATAAAAAATTAACTCTAAGTGAATCATAGATCTTAGTGTAAAATGTAAGACTGCAACACTCCTAAAAAATAACACAGGAGAAAAAATACTAATATTGTATTCTGTGTATATACCACATTTTGTTGATCCAGTCTTCTGTTGATGGACACTTGGGTTGCTTCCACCTTTTGGCTCCTGTGAATACCACTTCTGTGAACACAGGTGTACAACTATCTGTTTGAGTCCATTTTTTTTTAAGATTTTATTTTTTTCCTTGTTCTCCCCAAAGCCGTCCAGTACGTAGTTGTATATTCTTTGTTGTGGGTCCTTCTAGTTGTGGCATGTGGGACGCCGCCTCAGCGTGGTTTGATGAACAGTGCCATGTCCGCACCCACGATTTGAACCAACGAAACACTGGGCCGTCTGCAGCGGAGCGCGCGAACTTAACCACTTGGCCACGGGGCCAGCCCCCTGTTTGAGTCCATTTTTTAACTTTTTTGGGGTAAATATTCAGAAATGGAACTGTTGGATCATGTGGTAGCATTCTCTGTAATTTTTGAAAAACCACGATATTGCTTTTCACAATGGAGACATGGTTTTACATTCCCATCAGAAGTGCACAGGGGTTCCAATGGGTGTTTTCATTGTCTTGATGGTGTCCTCTGAAGCACAAAAGTGATTACTTTCAATGAAGTTCAAATTATCTGGGTTTTTTTTTCTACTGGTTTTGCTTTTGGTATCATATTTAATAATTCTTTGCCAAATCCAAGGTCATATTTTCTCCTATGTTTTTTCTAAAAGTATAGTTTTACCTCAGATTTAGGTCTTCAATTCATTTTGGTAAATTATTTTATGTGGCATAATGTAAGGGTCCAACTTCCCTCTTCTGTGTGTTGCTGTTCAGTTGTCCCAGCACTAATTTTTTTTTTGAGGAAGCTTAGCGCTGAGCTAACATCCACCACCAATCCTCTTCTTTTTCGCTGAGGAAGATTGGCCGTGAGCCAATATCTGTGCCCATCTTCCTCTATTTTATATGTGGGACACCTGCCACAGCATGGGTTGATAAGCTCTGTATAGGTCCATGACCAGGATTCGAACTGGTGAACCCTAGGCTGCTAAAGTGGAGCACATGAAGTTAACCACTATGCCACTGGGCAAGCACTGTCCCAGCACTAATTTTTTTTGGGGGGGGGAAGATTAGCCCTGAGCTAACTACTGCCAGTCCTCCTCTTTTTCGCTGAGGAAGCCTGGCCCTGAGCTAACATCCGTGCCCATCTTCCTCTACTTTATATGTGGAACGCCTACCACAGCATGGTGTGCCAAGCAGTGCCATGTCTGCACCTGATCTGAACCAGTGAACCCCGGGCCACCAAGAAGCGGAGTGTGCAAACTTAACCACTGCACCACAAGGACGGCCCTCCCAGCACTAATTTTTGAAAGGAATATTCTTTCTTCATTCTTGGTACCTTTTTAAAAACTCAGTCGACCTTAGATGAATGGGTTTATATCTGGCATCTCAATCAAATCCACTGGTCTGTGTGTCTGTCCTTGTGTAATTACCACATACCTTGATTACCATGCTGACTAGTCAGGTTGGAAATCAGAAAATTTTAATCCTATTAATTTGTTTTACTTTTGAAGATTGGTTTGGCTGTCCTGGTTCCCCTGCAATTCCATGTAATTTATGAAAAAACTTGCTAATTTCTACTGTCAACTTAAAAAGCAAATTTGCCTGTTATTTTATCTCAAAATGAGTTTGTTCAAGAATAGCCAAGAGCCAGTCCTGATGGCCTAATGGTTAAAGTTCAGTGTGCTTGACTTCGGTGGCCCAGGTACGGTTCCTAGGGGTAGAACCAAATCACTTGTCTGTCAGTAGCCATGCTGTGGTGGTGGCTTACATAGGAGAACTAGAAGAAGTTACAACTATCATACATAATCATGGGGAAAAGGAGACTAAAAAAGAGGAAGATTGGCAACAGCTGTTAGCTCAAGATGACTCTAAAAAAAAAAAATCCATCCTTTAAAAATAAAGAATAGCCCAAAGAATTGCAATTTGGGATGGCATGCTATGGCAAACCATGGGCAAATCCAGAAAACTAAGAAAAGGAGCTGCTTTTATAGAGAACAATGGGGTGTAGGGATTGGTGTTCTAAATGAAAATCTATCGGGGGTGTTACGGCACATTGGGTTGTTATTCTCCCCCAGGATAGAAATGAAGAGAGACAACAAACGGGAGTAGAATAGTAAAAGTCTGTTAGCTTATGCACAGGAGAGGCACAAGTGAGCTGGCGCAGAAAGGAAAGGGGCAGGTGACTGGCTTGTTAGGGAGCGGGATTATGGGGTTTTTATTAGGCAAAGGCTGGGGAGGAGGGCCATGTCACAGCATATAGAGGTGGGATTGTGCTTGTGCTTACACTGTTGTTCAACATACCACTTCATGTGACACATGCATCATTAGCATGCTAACTCTCCACCCTTGGGTGTGATTTTTACAATGCTAGTGGGGCTAGGGTCACCTTCAGTGCACTCCTGGGTGCTAGGGCGCATGTGTAAGCCCAGGAAAGCGCAGAGGCTGGGGAATGTGGATCTTGGTCGTCTCTATCTGATTTTCCTAGCTTACTGATTGGTTAGGGCCAATCTTGTTAGGGCTTTATCTTGTTAGGCCCAGGGCCTTGCAGATGGCCCTGTGTCTTTAGGATGGTTCCTGTCTCACTTGCACCCAGCTAGGGCTGTGGGTTCCAACTTCGCACCAGAGCTAAGGGCTTGGGAGGCCATAGGGTTCATTAAAGTATGCTATCAGTGGAGGTGGGGAAGCGCTGGGTGGGAGATCAACACTGTCAACACAGATCAAAGAGAAGCCAGGCTAATTATTATATGTGGCGAGGTGACTTTTAAGTGTCTGTGTTTGCAAAGAAGGGTCACAGTTCCTCGAGTGGCATCACAGCACCGCGTTTCAATGGAAAAGTCCCCGGAGAGGACAACGTTCAACTCCAACCCAACTCAGACGTGTTATCTCCGTCCCGCTGTCACTCAGGACGGGGCAGTTCGAACTGTCCAATCAGAGTCGGCTCCGGGGCAGGTGGGCGGGGAGACGCTCCGCAACCACCTCCAACTTTCTGTCGCTCCACACTCCTTCCGATCACGGGACGCTTGCCCTTGAAGGCCCCACATTGTTCTGCCGCTGACTCTGTCGCCCTGTGACCTGATCCGAAGCGTAGGAAGGATGCTGGGGGACTCAGGGAACTCAGCAATGGTGAGAGTTAGGCCCAAGGGATCCAGAGACGGGGAGAAGGGGCTGGTGGGAAGCGGCGGGGCGGGCCCGGCCTCCCGCGGTCCCCTCCGGGCTCTGCGACCCCGAGTCCGTGGTGGCGCCGCTCGGCCCTCAGGCCCCTCCGGCCGCAGCGTGGGGGCGGGGCCGGCAGCCTGGCCCGGGGCGTCCTGTGGTCCCTGCGCGCGGCGACTGGGGCCGGAGCGTCTCTGGGCCGCTGTGCGCCCGCAGCCCCGCGTATCCCAGACGGTGCGGGGCCCGCGGGAGGGCCCGCAGGACAGTCGGGCCTCGGTCTCCGGGGTCCGTGCGCGGAGGGGCTGCGGTCTGTAGGTCCCCAGGGCCTCCTTCTCCTCAGAGGGGACTTATTTTCTCCCGAGTTTTCTGAATGTTTGGGGAGCAGGGTCTCAAATCCACGACCCTGTCCCCCCAGCTCTTCCAGGACCGACAATAAATCCCTAAATTTCCAGATCCCTCTTCACGTTCCCGAACGCCAACTTCCCGTCTCCGATTCCCAGCATCATTATCAACTACAAACAGACCCAATAATTTAATCATCGTTTTTCTATAGGCAATGAGTGGCCCTTTTAGAAGAGTTTCTTTCTTATTTGTGGATGTTTTACTTGAGAGAAAGCGAATCCCCCTGGAGGCGCGTGGTGCGAGCTCCTCCCGCCTGTCCTCCAGGCTGCGTCCTGGGCGCGGACGCGCAGCTGGCAGTCCTTTGCTGCAGGTTCCTCTGGAGAAACTTTCCTGGGCGATCTGCCCTGTCAGCACTGCCCCTCCCTGGGGTTGTCACCTTGGGAAAAATAGATTCACTTAAATTTAGTCTCAGTTTTTCAATGAATAAAAATTTGTGTAATCAATACTGCTTGAAAGAGAATATAAAATATCTCCAAAGAGGAAAGGAAGACGTGAATTTAAGAAAAAATAAAATACTCCAGTTTTACATTGCTTGATTTACAAATCGTTTTCCTTTTTTCCTCTGTTGAGAATGATAGTAACATTCTCATATCTGTTATTTTGGGTGAGTTCAAATGGATTTCTGGGACTTAGACTTGCAGACCTGAAGTGTTCATTCAGGATTAATACTTTAAATTTTCTGATCATGGAAATAATACTATATTAGCATCTTTTTTTTTCCAGAATGTAATGCATTCTTATGAAATTTCTTGTTGAGCCGGCAAATTGCCATACAATTTTCTTCCCTCGTCTTTCTTCCACATCAAGACTGGTTTGAGTGTTTTAGCTGGATTGTTCAAACACTGGGTTTGTGTATTTAAAATACCAGTGATGGTCCAAAAAACTCCAGTGGGGGCAGAGGCCTGAGTGCAGTGAGTCTAAGCTGAGGCCCCCTTGGGCCTGCAGAGGGAAGGCCTTGAAGGCCCAGTTGCTCTTCCTGGGGAGCCTCCCCCTGCAGGTGTCCTACTGCTCACACCCTGTGGAAGGAGCCTTTATCCTGAGAGGAGCTGCAGAGCCCTGGAAAGCTGGGGGTGCACATGCTCATGGGGTGGAGAGTGACACCCTTTCTGAGGTTGTCGCTCTGGATTCCTTGGGCCTGTTTCTAGACGTAATTGGAGTTTTGCATCCACAGTGTAGGTGCACTCAGAGTAATTTGTTTACACTGAGAAAGTCTGTGAGAGTCAGGAGCTCTGTGTCCTGGATTAGGGCCCATTAATCTTGGGTCCATCTGGGTCAGAACCTTAAACTGGATCCAGCTGAGTTTCCTCACTGTGAGAATGGGAGCCTGAGCCTTATAACGTGCTGCTTATTCCTGAAAATACCCCAGTGTGAGCTATAGGGGAAGGACAAACTAGGATGCTGCAGATTGTTTTAGTTAGAGATTTAAAAATTTTCATTTTGAATTCTGTACACTTTTGTAACTGATAGTGTAAATGAATTAAATCTTAGAATGGTTTCCTATGTGCGAAAGTTAAAATTAAGTAAAAGATTGTTAAATAGTAAAATATAGGATAAATTTCTGTTTACCTGAAGTAAATCTGTAAGATAACAAAGTCTAACTTAAGACTCAGTGCGGCATATCCTGGTCCCCTCCAGCGCTGTTACTCCAGCCACCCTCGAATACAGTTTTGATCGTTTTTGAGCCCCTGTTAGTGTTTGTTTATATAAGTCAATTGAGAATGCATATTTTTCTTACCCACTTTGTCCTTGTAGTGAGAAGTCAGACTCCACATTTTTGGGTGACTGCTCACAGCTTAAGCCCCGCCCACCCTCCTCCCCTCATGCCCCGACCTGGACAAGCTGAGGAGGAAGCCTGGGTCTTCTCTTCTCTGGAGTAGGCAGGAGATTCCGACCACCCCAGCCCCTGCCTGTGTGCAGAGCTCTTGCCCCGGCCCCACCCCCAGGCCCAGTGAAGCCCCAGGCCAGGCTTCATTCCTTGCTTTCTGAGCCCTGTCAGAGCTGCTTGAGAGGCTGGCCCTGCCCTCCCCTCAGACCTCGGTTATGTGAGTCCTAAGCCTTTTCCTCCCCTCTGTGTTTGTGCGCGCGCCACCCTGGCATCAGTGTCAACAGGGGAACCAGCCCTCTGCAGGGGACCTTAACAGTTGGCGCCCTGAGCAGCATGTCCAGACGTGACCCCACCCGTGGGTCTGTCTTCTCTTGCTCTGCCTTGCTCCCCTGCTCTGCTGCCTGGTGGCGGCATGCGCTGTGGGCTGCTGCTCACTGGGGAGCTCGTGCTGTGAGCTGTGCTGCCCCGTGTTGCGTTGTTGACCCACCAACCTCAGTTCTAGGTTCAGCTGAGCAGGTTAGCAGTTTGAAGAATTTATAGGCATCTGGGAGCAGGACTGTGGGATTGGGGCCTTCTGAAATGAGTCCTGGGTCAGTGTCTTTGTCAGGATTTATCTGTGTTAGAGTGAAGCCGTGACAGAGACTGGGTGGGCTCTGACATACTCCAGGGACGGGGGTAGACAGGAAATATACCCTGTGGAACTGGTGGGTCCATCAGATGGTCACTCTTGAAAGAGCAGTCATTTAAAAGAAAAAGAGAAGTGAGGGGAAAGGCAGACAGTAGGTGGCAGGCTGAGTCCACGCCGCTAATACCAGAGGGCTCCCCAGGCCCCTTCAGTACCTCTACTGCCACAAAGACCCTGACCTTCAGGGTTGCAGGGGACAACACCATGGCACCCCTCTGGCACAAGGGATTAGTGAAAACTTGGCTTGAGACCAGGATTTAAAACTTATAAAGAAACCAGTTGTCATGGGGGAGGCTCCTAACCCTGAAGGCACTGTTTTGAGGGTCTTGGGTGGAAAAAAATTGTAAATAGCAGAGTAGAGAGGCACTCCCTCCCCTGAAGTGTATCCCATGATGAAGAAAACAAAACAGGAAAGATCAGGAGGAAGGAAACAGTAGATAAAGCACTGATACAAAGGTACCACTTGGAAACCACTTGGAAAACCCACTTGGAAATCCAGAATATACTTAAAGAATTTATGTAACAAACAGTTAAAGGTACACTACTTGGCTTATGGGCCCCTACACCATAGGGTCTGAATTACTTTTGCTCTCTGATGTAATGCACCAATTCAGAAACCTTCAAGCAGTTAATCAGTACTAGGTGTCAAGTTACAGTTATACCTGGGATCCCACTAAATTTAAGGAAGGTGCCCCTGATGATACTTCAAAATGGTTTACATCAACCTTGAGGCTGTGGTTTCACCACGGAGCCCTCTATACTCAGTCTCCGACATGGAAATTACTCACTACAACCAATCAGCAATTGATAGGTATCCTGCTCTCACAGGTTTGGCTAAGTCTGTTCTGTGCAGTCCTGTGTCCACAGCCTCTCAGTTGCACTTGGCCTTCCTCTCTGAGGGGACGTGATGCCCCTTTAGTGGGTTATCCTCATGGATCTTCCACAGCTGTCCCCTCCCACAGTCATTGCAGGCGGGGTCTGAACTGCATCCCTGTTCCTCCAAGACCACAGGTACGATGTTATATTAATGACATCCTTTGAGGACATTCAGGACATACAAATATTGAAAAACAGCTCACAAAAAGTGATGGGACATTGCCATACATATAATGTGAAGCCCTCACAACTTTGTGAAATTACTGGAAATTATTTGATAATCGGAGACCCACTGCTTCCCTGACACCGTGAGGAATTAGATATTGTTCCTCTCAGCACCCACCACATCTGCTAGGTTTTCTTGATGTTTGGGAGGCAATACATTCCTTGTTTACAAGTTTAATGGAGCCCAATTGTGCTGCTACTTGCAACTTGGCCAACTTGAGTGGGAACACCTACCACGATTGTCTGGAGATTGTCTTCAAATTGTCATACAGCCAACAGTCCTGTTAGTGCTGTCAGAGACTCCTTCACTATAGAGGCCTCACTGGTTTTCTGTCATGTCTCCTGGGGTACCCATGATGGCTTGTCATGCAAGAGCCTACCGTAGACCGTGCACTATAAGCTGTTTGAGCTACAATTCCTCCTATTTCTGTGGTTATCCTGAAAGTAGGTGGCCCTGAGCATGGGGCCACCTATCCTGCAGTCCATTTTTATTTAGGACCTGGAAACAGCACTCCGTGAGCTCAGCATGGCTACCAAGAGCCCCTGGAGACTTGGAGTCAAACCTGGGCCCTCAGGGATATCCTACCTGCAGGATGGGGTGGCCTTCCATGTCCTCAGTTTCCTGCCAGGTGCCATGGTGTTGAAGGAGGTCACCCCTTTCCCAGACCCCCAGGCTCCCTGGGGAGCTCCTTAGGATTCTCTGAGTGAAAAGCAATAAGAGTTCATAGACTTTAGGGATGACATCACCACATTCGTACATGGTGGAGCTCGGGCAGGGTTGTTGCTTTTTATGTCTTAATTGTGACATCTCTGATGAAGGACTGGACCTGAGGGTCATCACACTGACCATCCATCAAGTGGTCCTCTTATCACTGACCAACAGTTGCCTCCAGCTGCAGACATTAGACTACAGGTGATTCTCTGAGAGTTGCCCCTTTGTGGTAAAAGACTCCGGGAATCTCTTGCCTCATAGTTACCTCCAATACAAATCAAAGTAACACTTGTCTCCACATATACGAAGGCCACACACAAAGCCTTGGAGGGCAATCTTTAACCATGTCAGAGTTCCAGACACTACTGATAGTAACAAAGGAATTTATTTCACTTCTAAGAATATACAATGCTGTGCTCTTAACAACACGTTTGATGGAAATTTCTCCTCTCTTCCAAGTCTCAGGATGCAGGCCTCATAGAGCACCATCATGGATTATTGAAGTAAGTTCAAATTAGTGGCATGAAAAATGGTCTGTTTATGTCATCAGCCAGTCTTTATGGGTGAAAATTAATGCATCTGTCCTTATCTTTTTTTCTATTAGAATTTCCCTTTTTTTAAGAACAGTTTTAAGTTTACAGAAAACTTGATCAGAAAGTACAGAGATTCCCACATAACATCTGTCTCCACTCAGTTTGCCCTATATTTTATATTTGTATTACTGTAATAGATTTGTTACATTTGAAGAGCCAATTTCATGCGTGAAAGTTCATAGTTTACATTAGCATTGACTGTGTTTGGTTAATATCAAATGACATGTCTCCATCCTTTCTGTATCATATGGAACACTTGCACTGTCCTAAAAATCTCCTGTGTTCCATCTATTCATTCATCCCTCCCTCCCACCCCAAATCCCTGGTAACCAGTGATCTTTCAGTGTCTTACATTTGATCTTTTCTAGAATGTCACATGCATGGAATCATAGAGTATGTAGCCTTGTCATATTGGCTTCTTTCACTTAGCAATATGATTTTAAAGTTTTTCTATGTCTTTTTGGCTTGATAACCTCATTTCTATTGATCACTAAAAAATATTTTATCCTATGGATGTACCAGCAATTGTTTGTTTATTCACCAATTGAAATTATCTTGCTTACATCTCAGTCTTGACAATTATGCATAAAGCTCCTATAAACATTGCTCTGCAGGGTTTTTGTGAACATCTGTTTTCAACTCATTTGGGTAAATTTGAAAAACTGTGATTGCTGCATTGTGTCGTATGAGTAGGCTTAGTTTTAAGAAACTGCCTTTCTTCCAAAGTGAGAATATCATTCCTTCCAACCAGCAGTGAATGAGGGTTCCTGTTGCTCTCCATCTTCACCATTATCCGGTGTTGTCAGTGCTTTTAATTTCAACCTTTGTAATAGGTGTCCGGTGATATCCCGTTCTTTTATTTGCAATTTCCTAGTGACATATAATTTTGAGCATCTTTTCATGTGCTTAGTTACCATCTGTCAATCATTGTTGAAGTGTGTGTTCAGTTCTTTTGCCTATTTTTAACTGAGTTGAGTGTCTTCCATTTGTTGAGTTCTAAGAGTTCTTTGGGTGTTTTGGGCACCAGTCCTTTATCAGATCAGTGATTTTCAAAGATTTTCTGCCAGTTTGTGGTTTGTGTTTTCACTCTTAACACTGTGCTTCACTGAGCAGAAGTTTTTAATTTTAATGAAGTCAAACTTATTTTTTTCTATTTTGGATCTTACTTTTAGTATTGTATCTAAAAATTAATGACCAAACCCAAGGTCACCTAGATTTTCTCCTGTTTTATATCAGTGTTTTAGTCTTACATTTTACACTAAAGATCTATGGTTTATTTTGAACTGAGTTTTGTAAAGTGTAAAATCTGTGTCTAGATTCTTTTTTTTTTTTTCATGTTTTTGCTGATTTTTTCTGGTATTTGTTGAAAAGACTGTTTTCCCATTGAATTGCCTTTGGTCCTTTGTCAAAGATGAGTTCACTATATGTGCGTGTATCTGTAGTAAACAATCGACTTTTGTATACTAACATTTTATCTTTCAGCCTTTCTCTACTCTCATCTTAGTTCAAGGGGTTTCTTTGGTATTGGAGATTCTCTGAGATTTTCTCCATAGACAATCTTGTGCCACAAGGACAGTTTAATTTCCTGCTTCCCAATCTATGTACATAATTTCCTTTTTGTCTAATTGCATCACCAAGAATTTCATTACAGGGTTGACTAGCGGTAGTAAGAGGGGCATCCTTTCCTTCTTCCAGATGTTACTGGAAGCATCTAGTTCCTTCAGTGTAGTCCACTAATACTGAACAAGAGTCTAGTTGATGTAGGGGTAGGTGTGGGCAGAGGGGAAACATTCTTTAGTGCAGTGATTGGGTCTGAATCTTTTAGTGAGCCTGTGTCCCTGGGCTTGATCTTCTGTGGTATCATAAGGGAGATATTTGGTCTTTGTCCTCAGTTCCTAGCAAAAACCTCTTGATACTCTTGAAATTACTTGAGTGATAAGGGTGATAGAGTGTCTTTTGTTTTAATGAGGCAACTCTTGGCCAGCTCCTAGGTGGCTTGAGGATGGGGGTTGGACACCAGAAACACCAAAGCCTTGATTAGAGGCTTGAAACATTCAGTGCCAGCTACGAGCCGCTGTGGAGAGGAGAGGGGCTGGAGACTGAGTTAATCACCAATGGCCAGTGATTGAATAAATTGTGCCCATGTAATGAAACCTCCATCAGAACCCTTACAGAACTGAGAAGGTTTCTGGGTTGGTGAACACATCAGGTGCTGGGAGGATGGAGTGTCCAGAGAGGATGTGGAATCTCTGCCGCCGCCTCCACCTCCACTCCCCTCACCCATACCACCACCTTCCTTTGCTCTATGCATCTCTGCCTTTTGTTTCTTCCTGAGTTGTGTCCTTTATCCTAAACAATAATATTAAGGAAAGCATTTTGCTGAGGTCTCAGAATCATTTCAGTAAATTAATAAATGTAGTGAGGTATTGAGAGAATCTATGAATTTGTAAATGGCCAAGTAGAAGGGGCAGTTTGTGGGACTGAGCTCGTAACCTGTGGAGTCTCATGTGACCTCTGGGCAGGTAGGTAGAGTTAGAATTGAATCAAACTGTTGGACATCTCTTTGGTGATGTGGAGTTGCAGAAGTGACATTGGAATAGACACCAAATATTTAGTGTCGGGGGGTGTATAAAATCCTATCATCTTCACAATTGCCCCACCTTTGAGAGCAGAAAAGGCTAGAAGTGGTTCAAGTTGCCTATTTCACTGCCCTCTTGTCAGTTAGGCTTTGGGAAAATCCCAGTCAGTTATGCTTTTGTGAAATAGGTTGTTTTTGGACACTTCTTGTTAAGAAAAATTTACTATTTTGGGCATTTTTAAAAATTACTATCTTTTTGTCTCTCTTGCCAGTTGTGGAGACAATGCTTTACCCTATGACCTCAGTTCTCTGATGGAAGAGTTGTTGGTTTCAAGTTTCTTGGCTTTTATTTTTCAGAACTTGAATCCAGCTTCTGAGCTCCTTGCATAACAGTCCAGAGACCAGCAGTCTCTGGCTCCTTTTTTTTTTTTCAATTTTATTGAGAAAAATTGGCCTACATGACTGAATAAATTCAAGGATACAACATGATAGTTTGATTTGCACATATTGTGGAATGATTACCAAAGAGCTCAGTTAACATCCATCTTCTGATATAGATAGAATAAAAAGGAAAGAAAGAAGAAAAGAAGAAAAAAGAATTTTCTCTCTATGTGATGAGAACTCTTAGGATTTACTCTCTTAATAGCTTTCCTAATATCACACTGCAGTCTTCGCTATAATCATGTTGTACATTACATCCCTAGCAAGTATTTATCTTATAACTGGACGTTTGTACCCTCTGACCACATTCCTCCAGTTGCCCCTACCCCTCTTTAACTCTGGTAACAAGAAGTCTGAGTTCTTTTTCTATGAGTTTTTTTTTTTAGGTTATACATATAAGTGACATCCTAAAGTATTTGTCTTTATGTCTGACTTATTTCTCTTAGCATAATACCATCAAGTTTCATCCGTGTTTTCACAAAAGGTAAGATTTCCTTGTTTTTTATGGTTAAATAATGCTCCATTGTATATATATGCCACAACTTCTATGTCCATTCGTCCATAGGTGGATGTCTATCTTCTCGGTGGTACGTAGGAGCCTCAGTGAGTGAGGATGTCATCATTGATCATTGTTTTCCTGCCATTTAATACATTTTTAAGCACTTTTGGAGGAGCTGCTTGGGTGTGGGTGTAAAACATGGACAGCAATACCGAAAGTCTGGCATTCTTAGGGTCAACAGCAGTGGTTCCCCGTAGAGATAAAGGCATAGACAGAGTTCATCTTCATGTTAGCCATGGCCAAACTTTTTACCACATGTGCTATTTGAGCACGATCCAGATACACGATTATCTGAAACTCGAGACTTCCATTGCTTTGGGCCATGGGTATTTGTTGTATTTATGCTCCTGTTTAACATCAGTTGAAAGGATTTGAAATTGCCTTTTGATTGAGCATATCATTGTACCTGCTATTCAGACTGACTGGCACAATTCGTTGCCCATGAAACCTTCGAGTTTCTCCCAGTTTGAGGAAGGGTTCTGGTCATCTGCACAGTTGTAGCCCATCATGGGTTTTCCTATGAATAGAAAGATACCTGTGCAAGTTCAGCATGATTTCCTGGTTAAAACACTAAAAAGAGCTGTGAATGTTTAGAGGGTAATTAATCCAAGCAATGACTGAGGTGAGCTGTAGACAGACACAGTATCATTTTGAGTAATATCCCATGTGATAGGAAAGGAGGTAAATTTGACATCCTCTAACTGGGAACTTTTCTCTGTCTTTTTGGAAGAGGAGTAGCTGGGAGGTTTTGTTTCCATGAACAAAGCCCCCAAAGCCCGTTTTTACTGTTTTCTAGGATCATTTCCATATGTTGACATTTCCAGGAGATGTTATGTAAGACGGGGTAAAACCTGACAGCTTTTTTTTCTTTAAGCAACAATGGAAATCCAAACTTGTTCCCTTTTTATTCAGTGCTAATTTATGTTTTCTTAGCAGTGTAGCAGTTAGGTGAGTTTGTAATTACTAGTATCTCATGTGATCCCCTGCCCCCATCCCTCCTCCCATGATGCAAATATAGAAAGTTAAGCACAGGCTCTTAGCCAAATTCACAGAGCTCATAACAGTGGAAACTCTTAGTTTTTTGTTTGTTTGTTTTGTGTTTTTTCTGAGGAATATTGGTCCTGAGCTAACATCCATGCCAGTCTTCCTCTGCTTTGTGTATGGGATGCCACCAGAGCATGACTTGATGAGCAGTGTGTAGGTCCACGCCCAGGACCCAAACCTGTGAACCCCAGCTTGCTGAAGTGGAACATGCAAACTTAACCACTGTGCGACTGGGCTGGCCCCAGAATCTTAGTTTTCAAGGCATAATGGGCAGTGTCAAAAATTTTAAACTCAGAACACTGCAAGGTTTGTATAATTATGAACTTTTACCAATATGGCGTCAAAGCTTCCAAACAGGACTTATAAGGCAACGTGGTGTTTTACTTGTATGACATTCTGGAAAAGGCAAAGGTATAGGAACCTAAAACAGATCAGTTCTTAAGAGTGGGAGGGTTCAGTACAAATGTCCACCATGAGAGTGTTCCTTTGGGGTGATGGATTTTTCTCCATCCTGATGGTGGTGTAACTATACATTTGTGAAAACTCAGCTATTCTTAAAATAGTATGTGAATAAACTAAAAACAATTAACAGAAAACAACAAAAATGTGCTCACATGCTAGGAGAATGTGAAACTCTCCTGAACTTTGCTACGTGTGCCACACTTCCTTCCACCACCTTGGGTTCCTTCTTAGGAAGAAGTGCAAGGACTGGGAAGAAGGACATAGGCCACTATAGACTGTTCCTGGTACCCAGTCTGAATAGAAAACTCCTTCTGGGACTACACCTGCCCTCATGTCATTCACATAACTGCAGAGAAAGTGATGTGGCTCCCAGCATCCATCTTTGAGTTGACAGCAGGTTTCCTGGGTCATATCCTGGGAATGTGGTGGTCTGAAACATAAAGGTGCATGTAACACCTCTCCAGGAACGTCCTCATCTAACCCTTGGGCATCAATATCACATCTTCCCAGAGCAGGTCTTGAGGCCATTTGGAGCTCTTAAGTTTCCCATCTCAAGCCTACTCTGTGCCTCCTTGCTAGGAAACATGTTTAAATGCAACACTTGTCCCCTGTGGAAATTTGCTGCTATATTGATCTTAAAATAAAAAAAGTCAGTAAAATGAGTTTATTTGGGAATAGCAGAGGAATTACAATGCAGGACATGGAAACTATGGTGAACCATAGACAGGTGGGGAGAACAGAACAGAAGGACTTGCTTTTATAGTGGAAAGGAGAAAACGGAGGGGCTGTGTCAACAGAAGTCTATTGAAGGAGGAGAGTTCAGGATGGTGACTTTTGGTGAATGTGGTGGTTTCTTATTGGCTGAATATGGTGGTTTCTCATTGGCTGGGCTGTTGCTGGGCAAGGAGAAATTCTTCCTCCCTCCTGCTGGGATCTGTAGAATAAGCTTCCTCCTGTTGCAAAATGGGAGGGACACTTCTTCCTGTTTGGGGTGTGCAAGGTAGGCTGAATAGTAGTGTGTGAGAGCTCCCCCTTCAGGGCTTCCTGACTCCATTTTAAATGAGATTTCCTGTATTTTCACATTTGCAGCCCCAGGTGACTGTGAGGTGAGGCAGTGGCAGAACCCAGACCCCATGTCATGAGGCACAGGCCACTGAAACACAGTACTCCCCGCTGTTGCATAAATATCAGCTCTGTACCAACAGGCACAGTTTGACAGTAGTTGCAATATCACCAATAATGTCAAGAAGAGATGTCCTGCCTTGTCCTAGCTCTGGGAGTCCCTCAGGTGCCTGGCTGTACCTAAATCACTCTCCTCAGATCTCTGGCATGTTCCACCCTATGGTTTCAGTGGCTCATGCACTGACCACCCCAGCTCCCTCACCTCAGAACCCGCCTCCAGAGTGAATTTGGAGCCCATCCACCAAGGCCTGTGCTTGCTTTTTCTGGATCAGGACTCACCCTGTAGAGTTCCAGCCCTGAGACCTGCATGAAACAGTGGTCTCAGCCAGACCCTCCATTGTCACAGTGTCCCCTCCCTTCACAAGGCTCCCAGAATGCAACGGGTACCAAGCCAAAGGATGTAGTGAGAAAAGCGGGGATTTCCACCTTCCTGAAGTGCGCAGGCGCAGGAGGTGATGCGCGCCTCCTTTGTCAGAGGCAGCGCCGAATGTTTCTAGAAGGGAAGAAGCAGAAATGAGGCAAGCCATCTCACAACATGCTCTCGCAACAACTTGCAGTGCTTTCCTGGGTCCCCAAGGTGATTCTCTGTGGCTGGGAGACCTGGGGGCTGAGGTCCCGAGGCCTCCACCCATCATTGAAGCCTCCAGGGAGGGCAGTGATCACGGCCTCAGTGAGGATGGCCCAAGGGGCTGACATGCACGAGGTCTGCATGCAGGTGAGACCTCAGCGGGTGATGGATCCCAGACTGGGGAGACCCCAGCCGGGGACATGGCAGCTGGGTGAGGACACACAGACCTTTGTTGTCAGCCCTGAGCTTCCAATGGGAAAGCAAAATGAGGAAGGGGCACGTGGTGAGGGGCGTGTTTCTGGAAGTGATCATAGCAACGTGAGGGGCTGGAACACGGTGATCACTGCAGCCATCGTGGGCCCCGACTCTCCCTCTTCGGGGCCTGGGCGGTGGGTCTCTGGGCTGTTATCTCTGAGGGTCTGTGACTTTGGGTGTCTGTGTGTGGATGTGAGCACATGTGTGTCCAGTGAGAAAGCGTGTGTGATTTTGTCTGTCTGTCTGGGGGGCTATATATTTATGTCCTTAAAATCTGGAATGCTGTTATGTCATTTGGTGCCTAACTGCCCTGCTAGCACGTCCCTCACCCTGTTGAATTGAGCTGACGTGAGCAGACAAATCCTTGTCTTCTTTCTGATTGTATTAGTCATGTGTTTTGTTTTCTGTCTCTTCAGATGTTTTGACATCTTGGGGGGCCTCTCAGACATAGGGAGACCCTGCCCCTCCCAGGGGCACCTCATTCCACGTTGGCGGTGGACAGCTTATGTGGAGCAGGCCTCTCATGTGCATCCTGTCCTATCCAGTGCCCTGTCCCTACAGACCTCCTTATCTGCCTCTCAAACGCCAGACGGTATTCCCTGCTCTAAACCCACCCCAGGGCCAGGAACCAGATGACAGGACCGTCCCTAGGCCCCAGAGGCTGCTGGGATTGTTCAAAGCAGCCAGTCCTGAGCTGCTCACTCTGCCCTGACTCACATTTCCTGTGGACCCAAATGAAGGCTGTGGCCTAGGTTTGCGTCCCACTCCTGATTCTGCCTCCTGAGCAACCCTGATGCAGCCCCTGTGACCCTGCCTGGCATGGTGTGCGCCTTGGGAAATGTAAGTGAAAAACTTCTTTCAGTGACATTGGCCTGTCCATGTTGTCACTTAGTCACCTCTGTAAATTAAAATCTCAAGGGTACAAATTGGACTCTGGTCCTGAGGAGAAAGTGTTCAGTGAAGATGGTGGAGCCACCGTGGGAGGACGGAGTGAGGTCTGTGGGAATGTGAGTCCACAGCAGAGCTGATGTTTCCCAGGGAGCCTGCAGCAGGGGACATGGGGGCTGAGCGAGGAGATGCTCACCTTTGGTCCCCTCGCTGAGCTCACAAAAGAAAAGCAAAGTGACAAAGGGACAGTTCATGATGGGATTTCTGGATGCATTTATAGCAGTGAGAGGGGCTGGCATGTCATGACTCCAGCCATTTTGGGCCCTGACTGCCATCCAGTCTCCCATTTTGTGATTTTCGTAGAGATGTCCTGTTTGTACTGTGTGGTGTCAGGAAGGGTGAAATCCCTTCCCCATCTGGAAGGGCTGAGACCCCCTCTTTGGGGATTGGTTTGGGAGCCAGGAGACACCCCTCTACCAGGAGGGGTGGGAGTGAGAACAACGCATTTTGTGAAGATCTGGGCCTGTGATGAGGCTTGTATAAGGCTTCCATGTGAGTGTGCGTCTGAGCCCCAAATGGAAGAACATTGGTGTGAGCCGTTCTGGTAGGTGCTTTGGTGAACAAAGCAGAACAAATGTCAGTTTGCTTTTTCTGCTTTTTGGGGTAAAGAAAGGAAATTATATAAATAAAATTATACCATGTGTCTGATGATTGGCCCTAAAGAGTAAAGAAAAGCAGTGAGGAGTGCAGAGGGCCTGGGCTTGTGTCTGTGGTAACATCTGTGTGTCTCTGAGCCATTAACTCTTAGGGTTTGAGAGTTTGTGTGTCTGTGCCTGTGTTTGTCCTCCTATGTGTGCCATGCCAAAGTCTGTGTGATTTTGCTTGTCTGTCTGTGGAGCTTTGTGTGTCTGGAGTGGTTGATTTTTCCCATGTTCTTGCCTAACTGCCCTGGTAGCGCCTTTCTCACCACGGTGGGTGGAGCTGGTGAGAGCAGACATCTCTGTCTTCTCTCTGATCTGAGAGAGCAAGCCCGCAGTCCTTCACCATCAAGAGTGACGTCAGCTGTGGGTTCTTCACTGATGCTTTATTTCAGGGTGAGGGAGTTTCTCCTAGTTTCTTGAGTGTTTTCCTTGTGAAGGGGTCTTGAACTTGGTCTAATGCTTGTTTGTATCTACTGAGATGATCCTGTAGTTTTTGACACTTATTCTATTAATGGTTCCTTATGTTTATTCATTTTTAGATGAAAAGCAACATTTCTTTCCTGGGTTAAGTCCCATGTGGTCCTCTTGTTTAGGTTATTTTTTATTTTGCTGAATTCCCTGTACAAGTATTTTGTGGAGGCTTTTTTCATCTATGTTAAAAATAGATATGGACAGCCCCAATGGCTGAGTGGTTAAAGTTCTGAACGCTCCACTTTGGTGGCTCAGGGTTCAAAGGTTTGGATCTCAGGTGTGGACCTACTTCATTCATCAGCTCTGCTGTGGAGGCATCCCATGTACTCAGTGGAGGAGGATTGGCAACAGATCTTAGCTTAGGACAAATCTTCCTCACCAAAAGAAGATATTTGTGTACTGTATTATAATGGAGTATACAGTTTAAAATTATCTAATACTGCATATAGTGTGTATCTTTGTGTGTATGTGTGTATACATATGGAGAGAGAATGTAGAATACAGTATATATATATTTATATATGGTATATGTGGTATATTACCTGTATATAGAATGAGTAATGTATAGTATAATATACATAATTAGTATATATTATATATAAGTAGAAGATATTATATGCAATTAACATGTATAATTAGTTTTGTAGTTTACAGTATAGTTATATTTTACAGAATAGTATTACAATCTTATCAGTCTGTAGCATAGTGGGTCTCATTACCATATCTGTCCACAGAATTATCCAAATAAGCCATTCCCATCCTCCCTTGGGAACATAGGGGCCCCTTACTGTCCTGATACCCCAAAGCCCGCCTCCCCAGCCCCTGTTTGTTTTCTCTGCTTCTGAGTGCAGCTGAGGTGTCAGTGTGTGTCTCGGAAACTGTAACTAGTTTATCAGCCTGAGGGTTGAGGTGAGGCTCTGCGGTTTGATGTCAGTACATGTAGAGACGTGTGTGACCTTATGTAGTTGAGTGACTGTAAGCAAGATTCTCCCAGAGTGCTTTCTCCCAAAGGGTGACCTTGGATAAGGAGCTGATGTTGTTGCCAGGCAGCTCGACCCTTGGCACTGGGCTAGAAGTCTGTAAAACTGTGAGGATGGGGTGGACCGTTGGCCAGGGCATCCTCTAGTATGACTGCCTGGAGTTTGACTGACCCTGCTGACCACTGGGTCCCATTGTAGGGGAGGAGGACATTTCCTCTCCCCAAATGTGGGTTCGTCTGGCTGGAGAACGAATTAAATTCACATGAGACAGAATAGCAAGAGAAAATTAAACAAAGCTTTATGAGGAACCATGGCCCGGGGCCTTTCTTCCGGAAGGAAGAAAGGGCACCGAAGACGTGGGGTGCACACAGTTGTTATATACCCCCCAAACAGGGTGTTTCACATGTGATTGAAATGTCCCTTTTACAACAGTCATGAGGCCGCTCTGTCAGCACAGCACTTGATGGAGGCAGATAGGTCTGCTGTCTCAGAGGGCGTAGCCGGAGGCAAGTCATTGTCTGGAGCTGGGGGGTCACAGGTGAGCTCAGCAATCAGTTCCTAGCCTAAAGAAAGATGCTTAATCCTTAAAGGAGACGCCAACGTTGGGAGGGGGAGGGAAGTCAGTTACAGGAGGTTACCAGAGAAGCACAATAAAATGCAGATTTAAGTCCTTGCCTTTGGTATTGATTAAGAGTTTTTAGAGAGAAGGTCATCGCCTTTCTTCCTGGTACAGAGAGGGAGGCACCTTTACAGATATTTACCTTACAAATGTAAATGTGTCCTAACGAAGGGCAAGTTCCATTCCTCCTTCCCTGTCCCAGTTTATCAAAAGCAATCAGCCTCAAATAATCCTGATGCCAAAGAGACATATCTTGGGGTGGCCAATTCCAGGTCCCCACACATCTTTGATCAGGGACGGCCTGGTTAGGGACAGCAGCAGCAGCCCTCCAGTGTGCTCCATCACACATGCTGGTGGCACACCACCATTGATGTGACATAGGTGCAGGATTTATTTTACATGAACAAGAAGTCAAAGCATATTTCACAGTGTAAACCTCTTGATCTTTGCCTATGAGGGGAAAAATAGTATATGCTTTAAATTGCTTCTTTGTACATGAATGCTGAAAAGACTGACAAAAAATGAATTACACTGTTATCTGCATGAGCATGGGGAATCTAGATGCCAATGCTAGGATTCATGCTAGGAGCAGCCTTCAGACATGCTTTTAAATCTCAGGCTGAGTTTTTGAAACTTGATATTCACAATAAACAATTCATGATAAACAACGGAAAAAATGTGAATGAACCGTATTTTATTTATTTTTAAAGATTTTATTTTTCCCTTTTTCTCCCCAAAGCATAGTTTTAGTTGTGGGTCCTTCTGGTTGTGGCATGTGGGATGCCACCTCAGCATGGCTTGATGAGCGGTGCCATGTCCGCACCCAGGATCTGAACCGGCAAAACCTTGGGCTGCCATAGCAGAGCACAGAAACTTAACTCGGCCATGGGGCCAGCCCCAACCATATATATTTTTTTTAATTTTTTTTTTCCTTTGTCTCCCCAAAGCCCCCTGGTACGTAGTTGTATATTCTTCGTTGTGGGTCCTTCTAGTTGTGGCATGTGGGACGCTGCCTCAGCGTGGTTTGATGAGCAGTGCCATGTCCACGCCCAGGATGTGAACCAATGAAACACTGGGCTGCCTGCAGCGGAGCGCGCGAACTTAACCACTCGGCCACGGGGCAAGCCCCCCAACCATATTTTTAATAGTGTTGAATAACAAAAATTCAACCAAGTAAATTTAAAGATCTAATTGGCTTTATTGAGCAATTCTTCCATTGGAAAGCATCCCTTCTAATAAGTAGAGAGGAGCTCCATGTGACTCCAGAAAGGGAAAAGTTTTAAAGGCAGGACAAGGAAGTCATACGTAGGAAAAAGGATTATTTTATGCAAGGTTCGCTCCCTCTGGGGACACAAGGATCTTATTAGGTGGATGACCTCATCTTCTTTTGGGGGATGGAGAGGCCCGTGTGGCAGATTGCCTCATTGGTGCTGAACAGAGAATCCTAGACTGATGGGTTAGACTACATTCCTGGGGAAGGCTGAAGCTGCCCATAGGTTAGGTATCAAGCCCTTTGTTTGGTGATGTAGGCCTAGCAAAAGTGACTCAATTTGGGAGCTGTGGTTTTCTTTCTCACAACTTCCCCCCTTTTATTTTATTTTTTTTAGAAAGGATGTAGCTGTTTGTTTTCTTCCTTGTTTTTTTTTGTGAGGAATATTGGCCCTGAGCTAACATCTGTTACCAATCTTCCTCTTTTTGATGAGGAGTATTGTCACTGAGCTCACATCTGTGCCAATCTTCCTCTGTTTTATGTGGGATGCCACCACAGCATGGCTTGATGAGTGGTGCTGGGTCTGTTCCTGGGATCTGAACGTGCCAAGCCTGGGCTGCCAGACCGGAGCACGTGAACTTAACCACTATGCCCCTGGGCCAGCCTCTACAGTTTCTCCTTTTTGATGAGAATCTTGGCTTAACTGAGAGATGTGATTGTCCTTTCAGGCATTAGTGCCACTCTCAGCTACCACTGTGAAATCCTCTCAGATTTTGTTGTTCCTTTGGGTGGCATCCAGAGGTCATGACATTTTTCCTTAACCCCTGTGACATTCACAGGTCAAGGCTTCAGGTTTACAGTCTTTAAGTCGGTCATCTCTTCCTTCCTGTCTGAGGTTCCAGTCTTAGGGAGATCATTTGATTGGTGGTTAATGGCTGCAAACCTGCATTTAAAGGTTTTGAGAGAACACAGTGCACCAGGGAGTTTATTTTGATTATAATAAACAGGATAGTTCTGAATATCTGGGGTGCACTTTGGAGCCATTGTCCCCAAGACCCAAACCAATCAAATCAAATTAGTGAAAGAAATACCACATTGAAGGAGTCACCTTCAAAAAAAGACAGGTGGCTTGCTCTGTGATATTCCGTAATTGAGTTTCAGCTTCCCCAGGAGTGTTCATTCAGGAGCAGCAGGTGGTGGTGGCCACAGCACAGACACCTCCCTGCTCAGCTAAGAGAGAATCAAGGGCTGTCCTGGTGCCAAGGACAACTGTGGCCAGAGAGTCTAAGGATCTTTGTTGGGCAGCTCTTGTCTTAGCAATGGGTTTGCAATGTCTTCAAGAGCTAAGGAGAGGTTTTCAGATTATATTCTCATTTACCTTTACTCCTAACCAGGTTAGTGTGGCCCTGTCAAAGGAAGTGAATCCTGAGTCCTGAATGCCTCCTGGTAGGTCCTTTCCAACTCAATGATGTAAATTCAGGAGAGTCAACCAGTGAGATGTCTGAGTTCACCTGTGAAAAGTTAGGGGAACAGTCAGATAACCTCAGAGGTCTTGCCCAGTTATGCAGCAGCCGTCCGGGCATTCATAGGCCCAAGGAGAAAGATAACCACTACAGACAAAGATAAATCCTGTAAGGGCAGATACCGCTCTCACTAAGGTGGCCTTGCTAGTGGATGGATTCATTCACAGGGATTGTTGCATTTGCCATTCAAGCCAGGCATCAGATTTTCTACTAGCCTGAAATAAAAAGTTGGTGTAAATTCCAGAGATGACCCTTCTTAGCAATGGCCTGGGACATACAGATGATGGTGTTACCTTTCCAGGCCCATGCCAGACTAAAGGAAAGGGAAAGGGGCCGGCCCGGTGGCGCAGCAGTTAAATTCGCACGTTCCGCTTCTCAGCGGCCCAGGGTTCGCTGGTTCGGCTGGTTCAGATCCCGGGTCCGGATATGGCACCACTTGACAGGCCTTACTGTGGTAGGTGTCCCATATATAAAGTAGAGGAAGGCGGGCACGGATGTTAACTCAGGGCCAGGCTTACTCAGCAAAAAGAGGAGGACTGGCAGTAGTTAGCTCAGGGCTAATCTTCCTCAAAAAAAAGGAAAGGGAGAAAGAAGGAAGGGTTTTGTGTTTAGCTAAAGTAGGAAATCTTGATCTGACATCTTAGGGTGAAGCAGTCTACATCTGTCAGCTGTTTCTCTCCCTTGTCAATCTGATGTGGAGGTCTCCGACATCTGCACAGGCCCAGATGTCAGGAGGAGCCTTCTTCAGCTGTGAGGGGTATATCTAAGGTTCAAGTCCCTGAAGTTTGGCTGTCATCTGTGTAGTGAGGAGGACCTGATGGAGTATCTTCCAAGGAGATTTCAGAGCAATTCGTATTCTTATCAGTTCATTTTTACAGTCTTAAAGTCATCAGAAAGTTACACTTGTCAAAGAGTTCTTTCTTTGAATCTCCTTGAAGATAAAGCACTTTTTCAGGAACACTTGTGAAAACATCAGTGTAAAACAATAACTGTAAGTGACAAAAGACTTAAAAATGCCCATGGTTAAAGATCTGATGAGAGTTCCTTATAATAGACTGACAAGGAAAATTTGTTATTTTGGTAACATATAGCATTTTAAGATAATAACTGGAACTTTGTTGACATTGTCCCAGAACAGATCAGATTTCCAGGAATTACACACAACTTCTGGAACACTTAGAACAGATACCTACACAGACACAACATAAAGGTTTAGTGTTACCTCCTATTTGACGATGCCTCCCACGTACTTTGACATATGAAATAAGCCTAATTAGTTTAACATCTCCCTTTCTATAAGGAGAGAGAACAAATACTTTGAAATGTTCCAGGGGCCTTCTGGAAAAGTCAGAGTTAATTCAAAGTCAAAAAGGCTTCATTTAGAATTGGATTTTTGGGAAATTTGTCAGAAATATCAAAAGGTTTTAGATACTTGCCTAAGTAGGATCACAGATCATTATGAAACGAAGTATTTAATTATCTATTTGACCAACGTGACATGAAAGATTTCAAAGGCAAATACAGAAGTTTACATACTTGTGAGCAAAATGTAGCTCTTTTAATATCCAGTACTGGGTTTAAGTAAACAAAGACCTGATGAAGACCACATGGAACACAGGTGATTGTTTTGACAAGATGCAAGATTTGTTTTTCTTCTAGGTAGGCAGTTTAATTAGTAAGGAAAGCAACAAACCTTTTCTAATTTCTGATTATCAAGATGAGACCAACAGTTCAAGAAAACATTGTCCTTTTAACGGCGAGAAAACCAAATACTAATTTTGCAGCATCTTACTTTTGATATTAAAACTCAGCTACTTAATTAAATTTATTCCAATCTTAGCCAACCCTGACCACACAAAAAATTCCTTTTCCTTGTTATTTTTAGTAGTTTTAATTAGATATATTAGAACTTTTAGCCCTTAGAAATTTTTAATTTCTAGTGAAGACTAAGAAGCAAGCAATTATGAACTATCTTTTACATTAGCATTCTGTGGCTTAGCAGACTTGTAAATACTTTTTGTAATATCTAGTAGTAGTAGTAGTAATATCAGTAGACTTTTCAGCATGGCACAAGACGTGTGTTCTGACAGACCCAAATATCTTTAATTCGTCTGTAGAAGGAAGCAAAAAGTGGATAAATCTATATTCAGTAATTAATATTTCAGTATTTTTCTTATTTGGAAATGATCTGGATATTCAGTGAATTTAACTGAACTCATTTAATTGAACTCAGCAAAACTTTAAGGTTATAGGCTACCAAAATGATTTCAGGAGACTATTAAAAAAGTACACTTGGGACATTTTATCTTACATCTCTTTAATTTGCCTGTTATTAACAACTATGTTTGGATGACCCAGAAAACTTCATTAGACATTAGAAAAAGACATCATCCTAAACTAATTCTTCTTGCTGACAAATTTCGTGAGAGATAACATGACGTCATTTGATTAATAAACTCAGGTGGAAGAATAGTTGGATGTTTGCATTATATTCAGTGTTGCTAACTCTAAAGACTTGTCTATTTTAATTAAATCAACTAACTGAAAACCAGTTTTAATACTGAGTATTTTCCCAGATCATGTGAACCTGAAAAACATTTGGGTTAGTTTATATTATATTTTTGAGAACTTTGTGAATACTAAGCTCTTTGTTTAAGTCAGTTAAGTAGAACTACTTACAAATTAACTTTGCTGATACCACCCACGGGTGGAAAAATACCACATATCTACAAAACATACCAACAAAGATAAACAGAGACCTTACAGTTCTCATTTTAAAATTTTACCCTTGAGACTGGTGTGATAATTTAAAATTCACTGGTTATTAAGAAGTTGGGTCTAAGTTGTTCTCCTGGTAGATGGAATAGGTTCAGATTCCCTGCTCAGATGGCTAAAGCCTTTCACTAATATCTGTGGAGAAACACTAAAAAGATTTTATTTGTCCAAGTTTCAAACGACCTTTCCCCCTTTCATTTTTCTTCTGGTAAGGATGACCTCCCTGAGTTCATACTTTCACATTTACGTCTCAGAGGCATGGGGAACGGATGCCAGTTTGTCCAAGAAGGACTTTGATCTCCTAAGGCCAATCATTTATAAGCCTTGAGTTGGAAAGGAGAGGTTTTGGGATTGCTAAAGGAATTTGACTGCCTCTAGAGCTGCATTTCTAGTTCTGTAAGGATTGGGGAGGCCAGGACAGTTGCTCTCTGTTCCTCAAAGAATTGGGTTGTAGCCTGGATGCTAAAGGACTGACACTCATCCACCAATGTTGGAATGTTTTTCTCTCCTCTGGGTACATTTAGCTTAGGGGAGAAGGAAAAAAAAAATTCTATCAGGCTCTGCATATCAGTTTGCAGTTTGGCCACATTTCTGGTTATAAAGTTATTAAGTCCATTAGAATATCTTCCCAGGTTTCATTCAGGACAAGCAGCAACAAGCAATGAATACTTCTGGCAATACTGAAAAAGCTCAAACTCAAGAAGTGTCCCCAAGGACCATGCAAAGACATTATCTTCAAAAGATCTAGACTCACTCCCAAAGATAGCCCCAAGAAAGAAGTGACAACTTGGTGTCTCCAGCAGGCAGAAACCCAAACCAGGTTTTAGGACATAAAACAAGAACAGCAAGAAGGCACTACCTGTTCTTGTGAGAGAAAGGATCAATAACCAGTTGGTTTGGATGTGGAAAGGAAGGGACTGTGAAATCTTATTTCCCTCTCTTGACTGGGCCCTGCAGACAGTGGTCCAGGAGAGCTGGCTCTGTAAGAATTCTCACCCAAAGCCGGCTGTTGCCAGTTCTCCCAGGATCCCAGCTGCAGGCTCCAAGTAGGGTTTAGAGTAGAGTATGTAGGTCTGGTATTTACCAAAATTTGGGAAATTTTCCCACTAATTTTAATTGTAGTTTCTATTGGCTGTTTAAGGGAATTCCATAGTCATTTGCTAAAAATCCCTCAGAGTCCCATCAACATTAAAAAGGGCCCATAGGGGCTGGCCCCATGGCTGAGTGGTTAAGTTCGCGCGCTCCGCTGCAGGTGGCCCAGTGTTTTGTCGGTTTGGATCCTGGGTGCGGACATGGCACTGCTCACTGAGCCACGCTGAGGTGGCGTCCCACATGCCACAACTAGAAGGACCCACAACTGAGAATATACAACTACGTACCGGGGGGCTTTGGGGAGAAAAAGGAAAAAAAATACATTAAAAAAAAATAAGAAAAGGGCCTGTGTGGGGGCCTTCTTTTGACGGTAGATATGGGGGTGTCAGGCCATTAACTTGGTGAACTTTAGTTTATGGTCATGTAGTCTTGTTTTAGGTACATCTTATATCTTTAATTTTTCATTAAGTTTTTGCAATGAAACATTCAGTGATCTATTTTTGGAACTTTGAAGCTTTGTTTTTAAGTGCATTTCTTAAATGATCTTGTCTAATGGAACATTCCTCATAGTAGCCATTGTTATTTCCTGAGAGCTGACAGCAGTTTGGTGGGACCCTTAGCTGTAAATGGAGCATCACCCACGTTTCTGTACAGCCTGATCTAGCTGCACATGGGGTGCAACCCACACTTCTACCCAGCCTTGTGTTGGAAAAGCAAAGTTTAAGTGACTTTGTTAGATTATTCAAACACTGGGTTTATGTCGCTTAAAATGACAAAGAGATTCCAAAGCAGCTCCAGTGTTGAGCAGAGCAACACAGTCAGAGACCCAAGCTAAGGCCCCCCTGGGCCTGCAGAGGGAAAGCCTTGAAGGCCCAGTTGTCCTTCCTGGGGAGCCTCCCCCTGCAGGTGTCCTACTGCTCACACCCCCATGGAAGGAGCCTTTGTCCTGAGAGGAGCTGCAGAGCCCTGGAAAGCTAGGGATGGACGTGCTCATGGGGTGGGGAATGATGCCCTTTCTGAGGTTGTGGTTGGTTCCTTAGGCCTGGACATTTTAGACATTGTTTGAGTTTTGCACCCACACTGTAGGTGCACTGAGAGTGTAATCTGTGCACAGTGAGGAAGTCTGTGAAGATCAGGTGTTGTGTCCTGTGGACAAAGCGTTCATGAATTTGGAGTTCATGTGGGTCAGAAGCTTAAACTGAATCTGACTGAGAGTTTCCTCCCATGTGAGAATGGGAGCCTGGGGGAGGCAGTGCTTCCATGCTCACAGGAGAGGGAGTGTGTGTGGGGCTCCCAGAGTGCATTTCTGTGGCTGCTCTGGGGTCCCCACCCTCCTTCACCAGGGACTGACCCACTCCAGGGGTTACATCTCAACCAGGAGAGTCTAGACCCCAAGTTTGGGAATATGGTCAACTTTCTGAATGTGAGTTTTCCTTCTGAACGATAGGCAAGCAGGCTGCTTCTATGAGCTGATTTGAATAAATATTCTGTCCTTGGATTCCTTTATGAATTAAAGATTGCTGCCCTTTGATTCTAGTTTCCATTAGCACTTGGGGTTTTAAAATGTAAGTTGAGGGCCTGGCCTGGTGGTGCAGCGGTTGTGTGTGCACGTTCCGCTTCTCGGCGGCCCGGGGTTCACCGGTTTGGATCCCGGGTGCGGACATGGCACTGCTTGGCAAGCCATGCTGTGGCAGGCATCCCACATGTAAAGCAGAGGAAGATGGGCACGGATGTTAGCTCAGGGCCAGCCTTCCTCAGCAAAAAGAGGAGGATTGGCAGCAGTTAGCTCAGGGCTAATCTTCCTCTAAAAAAATAAAAGTTAAAAAAATAATAAAATAAAATAAAGTTGATTGAGAGATATGATGTAAGACAAGAAAATTGTTGAACCTAATAGAAGTTTGGGTCCATTTAGGCAAGAGAGTCTCATGATGTGAGACGGGTGTACCTAAGTTGTCATGTGCGTTTTCCAATTTTAGGTCAGTTTTTGTGTCCATGTTCCTACAAAGCTTTGACATTTAAAAGGCTATATTATTCCTAAGGCAAACGAATTCCTATTTTAATGGATGCGAGGAAGAAGCACTTGAATTTCTATTTGCAGTGATATGAGGAACCAGGTCAAAGCTTATGTAAATCCTGGGAGTTCCTAGTTTATCACAGGGCTTAATTGCAAACGCCTTATGCATTACAATCTGCTACTCCTTCCTAAAAATATTCCCAGTGTGAATATAGTGGACGGACAGGCTATAATGCCCCTTGTCCTTTTTGCTGGAAAAACATTGGTAAATTTTGTATCGTCTGCTGTTTTATATCCATTAGTGTTTAAAGGATTATATCGGAGTGGTTTCCTATGTAGAGATGTTAAAATTAAGTTAATTTTATAAAGCAGAAGTTAGTTAAAAATAAAGACCAAGCATAAGAAAATATAGTGTATATGAATTTCTCTTATTTTAAATAGATAGTGCATGCAAAGGTCTAAAAATTTCCTAAGAGAGGAAACTCACTTAAGGAGACTCCCCGCCTGCTCGTCCTGCCCCGCTCCTCTGCTCTGACTCCAGCCTCCCTCACATGACCAGTGTTGCTCACTGCTTCACCATCCTGTTAGTGCTTCTTTATGTAAAAACAAGCCAGTGTGAATGCCTCTTTTCTTCCCCCATCTCTTCTTGTAATGAGTGGCCAGGGTCCACATATTTGCTGTTTGACTTCTGAACACTTAAGCCTCGCCCTCCCTTTTCCCCTGGGCCTTCTTACCTGGACAGGCTGATGAGAAAGCCTGGAGGCTCCTGCACTGTGGGCTGCATGCTGGGCAGCTCCTCCTGTGCGCCATGCTGCCCTGTGTTGCACTGTTGACCCCACCAAGCCTGGGTTGTAATTGCAGAGGACTCTGAGTTCACAGTTTTGATAATTCTTTGTCCTTGGGAAGCAGGAGTGTGATAATGGCACCATCCTTATTGTAGGCCATGTGCTATGTCTGGGGCAGAATCTGGGTGTTTACAGTGATGGTGAAACTGAGGCTGGGGTTGCCTTGACATTAGGGGATGTGTAGGGTTATGAGGATGATTATGTTCTGTGAATGAGGTAAACCCATTAGATAGCCACTCCTTAAAGAGCAATTATTTCAGAGAGAAAGAAGAGACAGGAAAAAGCAGCCAGTAGGTGTTGAGATTCCATAGGGCTCACCAGGACCCTTAAGTCACTTTGCTGCTGCTGTCACCCCTGCATGCGTTGCAACAAAGATCCTGACCCTCTGGGTTGTAGTGGACAACACCACAGTCTGAGTTTGGACCATTAAAGGGATTATTTCAAACCAGACTTAAGCCCAGGTCCGTTAAACTCTAGAAAGCAACCAGTTGTCATGGAGGCCTCTGACCCTGATGGCAGTGATGTGAGGCTCCCAGAGGAGGACCTTAAGTTGTCCATAGGCTTCTGATGCAAGAAACTGCCCCATGTCCCACATTGTCTGCCATTAGAGCTGCTGTCATCCTCTCATACTGAGATCTGTTAAAAATAGAGGCTCTGAGAAGCGCTCAGCATGTGACCCTCGACAAGGCACCTGTTATGCCTTTGGTGCTGGAAACAGTCCCCTGCCAGCTCAGCCTGGCTACCGACACCTGCCTGTGATGTGAAGGAGCCCAGCCCTGGCCGTGCAGCGTATGCCACCTGCTGAGGGGCATCGCCTTTCTTCAGTTCATTGAACAATGCTAGGGTGGTGGAGGAGGCCACCCCTCTCCCAGACACCTTGGTTCCCTGGGTAGTTCCTGGGGATTAATTGAACACACAGCACTGGGGAGTGCATAGACTTTGATGACATTACACATTTGTACATGATGGAGCTCAGTGGAGAGTTGCTGCTCTTCATTCCTTAATTGGGACATCCCTGATGAAGAACCAAACTTGTGTCACCAGAGGCAACCAAAGAGCAGGCAGTCATCGTACTACTGGCAAAAAGTTGGGCTCATCTGTGTATGTTCACAAACACTTGGATGATTGTCTAGGAGATGACCCTTTATGGTAAGGGAACTCTGGGAATCTCTTGACTCAGAGATAATGAAAAGAGAAATTAACATAACCCTTGTGTGTACATTACTAGGTCTACAATACAAGGACTCACCAGGACACTCGTCATCCACCTTGGAGTTCTGCCTCTACTGGTAGTGACCATGGCGCTTTTCAGAGGATACAGTGCTCTGCTCTCCTACAAGGAATTTGATGGAAGTTTCACCTCCCTTATGGGTCTCAGGCTCATAGAGCACCTTTCTGTCCTATTGAAATCAGTTGAATGAAAAATGTCTTGTTTCACTCATCAGGGGTGAATTAGAAAGAGTCTGTCTTCATCTTGTTTTTGAAAGACTCCAGTTTTTTTTAGAACAGCTTGTTTACAGAAAAAGTGATCAAAATTCACAGTTTCCACGTAACCCTTTTCTCTGCTTCTGCAGTTTGCACTGTTTTTTCACTTTCTGTATTACTGTGTGTTACAATTTCTGACCCATATTGATGCATTGCCATGCACAGTGTATATTAGCATTAACTCTTTATGCTATTCAATGTATGAGTTTTGATAAATGTGTAATGACAGATCTATCATTTCTGTATCATGGAGTGTAGTTTCACTTGCCTGAAAATCCTCAGTGCCCAGTCTACTTACTGATTCATCTCTCCTTCCATCCCCCAAGCTCTTCCCAACCAGTAGAAAGCTACTGGCTCATGCTTTTGTCTTTTCCAGAATGTCATGTAGTTGGAATCATACACTACATGCACTACATAGTCTTGCCACGTTGGCTTCTTTACTTGACAATAGGCTTTTAAGTTTCCTCCATGTGTTTTCATGGCTTGATACCTCATTTATTTTTATCACTGCACAGTATTTCATTGTACGGATGCACCAATGATTATTTTTGTGTATTTGACTCTTGAAGGACATCTTGCTTAAAACTCTCTCTTGCCAATTACAAATTAGGTGCCTGTAAACATTCCTGTGTAGGTTTTGTGTGGACATAAGGTTCCAACTCATTTGGAAAAAATCCCCGAGAGCCTTATTTTGGTATCTTACTCTAGGTAGCAACAGTGTATTTTGTTTTTAAAGAAACTTCCTGTCTTCTGCTGTAGGTGGAGCAAATTCCGTGTCCACCAGCAAAGAGTGAGGATACCTGGAGCTTTGCATCTTTACCGGTATTTGATGCTCTGAGGGTTTTGCACTTCACCCATTTAATAAGTGTTGAATGATACCTCATTGTTGTCCTGTTTGTAATTTCCTAATGACATTTGATGTGAAGCATGTTTTTATATTGCTCTTTTGCTGTCTATATATCTTCTTCAGTGAGCTGTCTGTTAGATCTTTTGCCCGATTTTCTAATTGGGTTGTTATTCTTTGGCTGTTGAGTTTTAAGAGTTCTTTGGATATTTCTGATACCATTCATTTATCTGATGAGCGTTTTACAAAGAATATCTCTTACTCTGTAAATTATGTTTTTATTCTCTTAACGCTGTCTTTCTGAGAGCAGGAGGTTTTAATTTTAATGAAGTAAAATTTTTGTTTTGGTTTTTTTTTTGGTAGACCCTGGGTTTCGGTTTTGTATCTACAAATTCATCTTGCAACCTGAAGTCATCTAGATTTTCTCTGTTATCTTCTAGGAGTTTATTCCTTTGGCATTTTACATTTAGATCTGTGACATGTTTTGACTTAGTTTTTGTGAAAGGTGTATGGCCTATGTCTACACGCATTGTGTGCGTGTTTGCATGTGGATATCCATTTTCCCACTTCTATTTGTTTAAAAAATTTCTTTTTCATCTGCTTTGCTTTTCCTTCTTTATCAAAGATCACTTGAGTATATTTGTGTGGGTCTGTAAGGAAAGCATTGACTCACATATCCTTCAGCCTTGCTGTACTTTTTTATTAATTCTAGGAGTTGTTTCTCTTGTTGTGAATTCTTTTAGATGTTTCACCAAGACAATCATCCCATATGGAAAAAAATGATATGAATTTAGCAACGGATTCATAAAGGTCTTCCATCTCAAGAAGTGGAAGTTCTGCTCTATTACTAGTTTGTCATAAATGAATGTTGGATTTTATCAAATCCTTTTTGATTTTCATTTCCCCCTCCTTTCCTTTTTTGTAGTAGTAATATCTGTCCTCCCTCTTTTCTTTGTTATCTTGACTAGATGTTTATCAATTTTATTAGTCTTGTCTAAGAACCAGGTTTATTTGTTTTAATTTGCTCCATTGATTTCCCACAATGACATTGATTCCTTTTTAATTTTGGTTATTTCATTTATTGTGCTTACTTTGGACTTTGCTTGCTCTTTTTTGTATTGCTTCTTAAGGTAGATGCTTATATCAATGACTGTAGATCTCTGGTTTTTCCAGTATATTTGTTCACTGGCATAAATTTCCCTCTAGGCACTGCTTTTGCTGCATCCAAGTATCTTTTGTATGTTGTAATTTCATTTCATTTCATTAAGTTCAAAATAAGTTTTCAATTTTCTTGAGACTTTTTTCATCTTACATATTACTTAGAAATGTATTGTTGAATCTCCACATACTTGCGGGTTTCCAACTATCTTGTTATTGACCTCCATATGAATGCCTAGGTGGCGTGAGAGCATATTTTCTATGATTTCTGTTCTTTGAAATTTGTTAAGATGTCCCTTTTTTCCCCAGAGGTTGTTGAATTCTCCAGCTGTTGAACTAGATTCATCTATTTCTGCTTGCATTCTGTCAGCTCCTGTCTTATGTATTTTAGCCCTCTGTCATACACATACACATGAAGGATGGCTGTGCCTGCTTGGAGAACAGACTTCTTCATCAGTATGTAATACCCCTTGTATCTCTGCATTGTCTATAATTCATATACCTATGCCAGCTCTCTTTTGACCTGTGTTGGCATGAGATATTTCTCTCCATCCCTTTACACTACGTCAGTCTGTGTCTTTATATTGAAAATGGGTGTCTTGTAGACAGTATATAATTGTTTGTTTTTTAAAATCTGATATTATGATATCCTTCAATTTTATTGAGACCATTGTTGATTAAAGTTTTTTTGTGTTTTTTTTTTTTGAGGAAGATTAGCCCTGAGCTAACATCCATGCCTATCTTCCTCTACTTTATATGTGGGATGCCTACCACAGCATGGCTTGCCAAGCAGTGCCATGTCCACACCTAGGATCTGAACTGGTGAACCCCGGGCAGCTGAAGCGGAATGTGCAAACTTAACCGCTGCACCACCAGGCCGGCCCCTAAAGTGGTTTTTGATACAGCTGGATTAATATTTAGCACCTCTGTTACTGTTTTTTAATCACTCTTGTTTGTTTTTTTTTTGTCTTCCACATTTTTCCCATATTCTCTGCCTGAAATAGAGCATTTTATCTGATTCTTTTGTTTCCCTTCTCTTAGCATATCAATTACACATTTTTTAAAAAGCTCTTTTAGTGGTTGCCTTTGAGGTTTCAGTACACATTTGTAACTAACCCACATTTTCTGCCAGATAACTTTATACAACTTCATTGTATGCAAGTACTTCATAACAAACTGTTCACAATTTCCCCTTCCCTGTTCCTTGTGACATTGCTGTCATTTATTTCACTTGTCTTAAGCTTCTCATTACCAAATAAATTTTTGCTAATATTGTTTTAAACAAAGTTATCTGTTCTATTAATTATAAATATATAAAAAATATTTTACCTTCATTTTTTCTTTTTTAATCCTCTACATTTATCTTTTACATTCTTTCTGATAAATTTTTGAACATTTCATTCAAAGTGGGTGCACTCATGACAAATTTGCTCAAATTTTGTCTCAGAAAGTCTTAATTTTTACCTTACTTTTGATGGATAATTTTGCTTGACAGAGAATGTATTCAGAAATGTCTTCTTTGTCATTTTCAATATATGCTCTGTCTTTTATTTCTCTGTGGTTTGAATGTGATATTCTTTGGTGTGCCCTTGAGTTTATCATGTTTACTGTTCTCTGAGTTTCTGGAATGTGCAGTTTGCTGGCTATGATTAACTTTAGGCTATTTTGTTGATTATTACTTCTTGTTTCCTCCCTTACTTTCTGTCTTTGTTTTCCTTCAGATATTTCCGTTATGTGTATTTTAATCCTTGTTAAAAGAGTGTTGTCCTAGGCTTCACAGATATTGTTTTCTTTCTTTTTTGTTTCATAATTTTAATATTTGTTTCATTGCATGGCATCTCTGTCATTTTCAAACATGCTTCCGACCCTCCCATTACAGAGAAATATGAAATGTGATCACAGTAAAAATGTGTAAATAATTTCCAAGTGTTCATGATGCTGTTAAATTGATGAGGAAGTGTGTACAGAAAAACAGTTTTTGATGATCACATCATGGAATGTTTGGAGATGACAGAGTCACACATAACCTTCCTAGAATTGGCGTATAGCTCCCCAGTACTTTCAGTCTTATGCATCCTGCTCTACACACATTTGTGGTGTTTTAGGACTCAGTGGTCATTGAGGACGTGGCTGTGAACTTCACCCCAGAGGAGTGGCCTTTACTGGATCCTTCACAGAAGAAACTCTACAGAGATGTGATGTGGGAAACCTTCTGGAACTTGGTCTCAGTAGGTAAGAATGCAGACATTCCTTCACTGCATCAATGAGAGAAAAAGTCTTTCCTATCCATCATCATTGTTCCAAGATGTAGAATGTGGAAAGGGAAGATATAGATAAATAAACTAGAAATGGTCATAGCTCATCATGGTCTTCAAATCTAAAGTTTTTTCTACAATGTCCAATAAGTTGGAATCAACTTTCTGGGTCTGCATTTCAGGAAAAACGTGGGAAGATCATGATGTTGAAGATCAGTACAGTAACTAAGTGAGAAAACAAAGGTGAGTCACACTCAGAATAGAAAGCAGTGTCTCACGTGAGAATCCTCGTATGTTATGAAATTTTACAAAGAAGCAAACAAAACAAATAAGCTGTGCTTCAATTTTAGCTATTCTTAGAAAATTTTCACCAAATATACTTTCTAAAATGTGATCTAGAGGTTCAACTTTTGCAGAATAATTCACTTGGAAACAGTTTTAATAAACCCTGGATGTGAATATCACTGGATAATAGCAAGTGTGAGATCCTCTTGTAGAGCATTCAGTATATTCAATTTCCGAGAATTCAGACAAGACAGATAGAAAACCTTAACTTTTCCTGCAAATTATAATAAATATAACAAATATAACATCGTTAATAAAGGAATCATTAATAATGTGCTTCTCATTTTTTACAGAAAGTGTATGATACTGAAACTCTGTGAAAATGAAGAGGGCAGTCAATGTGGAGAAAACCTCAGCAATATTCCAAATCTTGATCTGAAGAAGAA
This sequence comes from Equus caballus, assembly GCF_041296265.1. Lineage (NCBI taxonomy): Eukaryota > Metazoa > Chordata > Mammalia > Perissodactyla > Equidae > Equus > Equus caballus. The sequence goes on from NC_091690.1 coordinate 49,619,779, forward strand.
AACTACTGTAGCGATACCGTATAAATATAGTCCATGTGGAAAAGTCTTCATGCATCATTCATCCATGAAATGCTGCATTAGCTGTCTTACTGAATGCAAACCATATGACTATCAAGAATATGGAGAAAAGCCATATAAATGTAAGGAATGTGGGAAAGCTTTCACTTTTCCCAGTGTTCCTCGAAGGCATGAAAGAACTCATACTGGAGAGAAACCCTATGAATGTGAAGAATGTGGGAAAGCCTTTACTGCTCGCATCAACCTTGGATCACACATGATCTTTCACACTGAAGATGGAGCTTATAAATGTAAGGAATGTAAGAAAGTATTTGTTTCTCCTAGTGCATTCCAAATACATGAAAGGAGTCACACTGGAGAGAAACCCTATGAATGTAAAAATTGTGGTCAAGCATTCAGACATCCCAGAACTCTTCGAATGCGTGAAAGACAACTCAGTGGAAAGAAACCCTATAACTGCAAGGAATGTGGGAAAAGCTTTATTGCTCTCAGAAACCTTCGAGTACACATGATCACTCACAGTGGAGATAGACATTATAAATGTAGGGAATGTGGAAAAGTTTTCATTCATCCCAGTTCATTTCAGATACATGAAAGCAGCCACACTGGAGAGAAACCCTATGGATGTAGAGAATGTGGGAAAGCCTTCCCTTTGCACACTAAGTTAAAAAAACACAAAAGAATTCACACAAGAGGGACACCCTTTGGATGTGACAAATGTGATAATGCTTTTATTTCTCTTCGAGTTTTCCAAATACATGAAAGGATTCAAACTAGAGAGAAACTCTATGAATGTATAAAATGCAGTAAAGTATTCTGTTTTCCCAGTTCTCTTTGAGGGCATGAAAGACCTCATACTGGAGAGAAACCCTATGAATGTAAGGAATGTGGGAAAGCCTTTATATCTCCCTCAAGGCTTCGATCACACATGATTTTTCACACTGGAGATGGACCTTATAAATATAAGAAATGTGAGAAACTATTCATTTCTTTCAGTGTATTTCAAGTACATGAAAGGAGTCACACTGGAGACAAACCCTATGAATGTAAAGAATTCAGTAAAGCATTCACTTCTTCCACTGCTCTTCGAAAACATGAAAGAACTCATACTAGAGAGAAACGCTATGAATGTAAAAAGTGCAGTAAAGCATTCACTACTTCCAGTTATCTTCGAAGTCATGAAAGAATTCATACTGGAGAGAAACCCTATGAATGCAAAAAATGCAGTAAAGCATTCACTTCTTCCAGTTATCTTCGAAGTCATGAAAGAACTCATACTGGAGAGAAACCCTATGAATGCAAAAAATGCAGTAAAGCATTCACTTCTTCCAGTTATCTTCGAAGTCATGAAAGAACTCATACTGGAGAGAAACCCTATGAATGTAAAAAATGCAGTAAAGCATTCACTTGTTCCAGTTATCTTCGAAAATATGAACGAACTCACACTGGAGAGAAACCCTATGAATGTAAGGATTGTGGGAAAGCCTTTACAGATCCCTCAAGCCTTTGATCACACAGCATGATTCACACAGGAGCTAGTCCTCATAAATATAAGGAATGTGAGGAAGCATTCACGTATCCCAGATTACTTCAAAGACATGAAAGAAGTCACCCTAGAGAGAAAACCTATGCATGTAAAGAACATGGGAAAGCCTTCAGTTCGCATCAAAGCTTCTAAATACATAAAAGAAATCATACTGGATAGAAACCATATGAATGTGCAAAATGTAGTGAAGCATTTGGTTTTCCAGTTCTCTTTGAAGATATGAAAGAACTCATGCTGGAGAGAAACCTATGAATGATAGGAAAGTGGGAAAACCTTTATTTTTCATGCAAACTTTTGAGGATGTGGGAGAATGCACGCTAGAGGAAACAACATATGTAATGAATGTGGGAAAGCCTTTTGTCATCCCAGTTCTTAGTGAAGGCATAAAGAGTCAGTTGATTAAAATGTCTTGAATGGGGGCCGGTCTGGTGGCACAGCGGTTAAGTTCGCATGTTCCACTTCTTGGTGGCCCGGGGTTCGCCAGTTTGGATCCCAGGTGTGGACATGGCACCACTTGGCACACCGTGCTGTGGTAGGCGTCCCACATAGAAAGTAGAGGAAGATGGGCACGGATGTCAGCTCAGGGCCAGGCTTCCTTAGCAAAAAGAGGAGGACTGGCAGTAGTTACCTCAGGGCTAATCTTCCTCAAAAAAAAAAAAAAAAAAGCACTGAATGTAAACAATATGGGAAAGTCTTCAAATGTCTTACACCATTATATGTGAAATTCTCACCAAAAAGAAATATAAATATAAGTCATATAAGCTTCATGGAAATTAATTTGTGTAGGCTGTTCTAGAAAACATGACAGAGTTGTTATGAAGTTTGTAAATATATTGTGTTTACCAAGCATCTTTCTTAAAGTGCAACATTTGATTGTGGATTTCTATTAAGAACTTTCAGAAATGAATATTGATGTGAGATAATTCTGCAAGTCATCCTTCACCAACAGTATATAAGATTACTAAGTATTGGTTTTTCCTTAAATCAACTAATAATATTTTCTCTTCAACTTTTTTATAAATATTCGTTTTTCTGTATTTAGAGGCCATTCAAAAATGACAGTTTGTTGGCATTTTCTTACTGTCCTTGTATTGCAGTTCCTGGATATGCCTAATCCATTGTGTATATTGTTTAATAAAGAGCAAAATTAATTACCAGTCTTCCTTGTTTTAATGTTAACTTATGTATTGCAGGAGTGTCGTTCAAATGGGCACCACAAGAGGGTTCTTTTTGATGATGGCACATTTTCCATTTTTTGGTGGCAGGATTACTATACATTTGTGAAAATTCAGAAGTATACATAATTTTATGTATTTATATAGTTAATAGAAAATGAATAATGGAATCACTTTCATATGTTAGGAGAATGTTAAACTCTTCTGACCCTTGATTCTTATGCATTCAGCACTTCTTTCTAGCCTGCAGCATCCTTCTTGGGAAGATTGCAGGACTGAGAAGAAGGACTCAGTCCTCAACAGGCCTTTCTTGCAACCCTGTCTTAACTGGATGAAACACACCGTAGGGCTGCACCTGCCCTCAGCTCATTCTCAGAACAGGAGTGAAGTGAGAGGGCTCCCAGACTCTGTCCTTGAGTTTAAATCAGGCTCCTGGACAGGTCTGTAGAAATACTGTGGTTCTGAAACAAAAAGGCGTCTCTCAAGTGAGATCTGTCTGGGGACATCCTCATTCGTGTGCCTCAGCATCAGTTCTTTCCCTTATTATCCATAGAGCATTTCCAGCTCTTCATTTCCCTCCTCAAGCCTACTTGTGCCTGAGTATCTGGAGACATCTTCAGAAATCCATGCAGATCCCACTTTGGAAAATTCCCCTGAGACAATGCCAGGGGCCTGTGGGCTGAGAGGGTCACAGAAACAGTGATAGAACCCATGTCATGGGCACATTCTATGAACAACAGCTGTTCCAGATTTATCAGCTCTGCTTATTTGTTCAGCTACTTAAAAGTGACTGACTTTGAATGAGGAAACGAATGGCTCTAGAATTTCTCAGATTAAGTCCCTCCACTCGAGTCTCCATCCCATGCCCCTCTCCCATAGAGGTTGTAGCAGCCTCCCAGTATGCGTCCAAGAGCTCCAGACCTCCCACAGTGGACATCAATTGCCCAAGGCATTCTACCAGAAACTTCTCATCCAGTGCTGCACACAATTAGAGAAGCCTCTAATGGAGTCTTTTTGTAAATGGATGCTGTCCCAGGGCCTGAGCGGATGATCCTCCACAGCCAGCTTCCCTTTTTTTTTTTTTCTTTTTTTTTAAAGATTTTATTTTTTTTCCTTTTTCTCCCCAAAGCCCCCTCGTACATAGTTGTATATTCTTTGTTGTGGGTCCTTCCAGTTGTGGCATGTGGGACGCTGCCTCAGCGTGGTTTGATGAGCAGTGCCATGTCCGCGCCCAGGATTCGAACCAACGAAACACTGGGCCGCCTGCAGCGGAGCACACGAACCTAACCACTCTGCAACGGGGCCAGCCCCCAGCTTCCCTTTTTGCCTTGGGTCGTGAATGCAGGACCCCTCAAGTTAGGTAACCAGAGGCCTCGTCATTGAAGAGATGGGTACTTACAGCATAGAGCCAAAAATGGCGCTTCTGGCATATCACCCTACAGGAGGGAGTGTGTTCCCCTCTTCTCTGATTGATGGAGGAGGGCCCCTCCTTTTTAGACACATTGGCCACTTTGGCAGTGACTTAGGAGCACATGAATGACCCGGGAGTTCTTATACTTTATGCACAGTGTGCTCCACCGCACATGATGGGGTCCACTATGGAGCTGTGGATCAGAGCAAACAGGCCCTCCCTGATCACAGACTGGATCGGATGGATTAGTCAAAGGCCAGGTAATTGTGCCAGCTATAGAGAATCCCCTGGCCAAGAATCAGACTCATCTGCACAATTTTATAGATTCTTTGCCCACTGCCACTGATCTAGCTGTCTCATCCCACCAGTAGCAACACCTCCTTACCCAAGGTCACGTCCTGTGCCATCAAGAACTCTGGGATAGCTTGCCTCACATACCCAAGTACAAATCAAATCCTTGCTCTGCACACGTTACACCTCAGTCTGCAGGGGCTTATTTCATTGCTCAGGGTGATAAATTCACTCAGATTTCTGAGACACATACTGCCATCTCAGACCTAATGGCATTAATCTTGGCCCAGGGGCCCCTGTAACACAAAATCTTTAAGAGGCCTCTAACCTAAAGATATAGGCAAAATTTGAAGGACTCCCCCTCCTACTATGGAGAACTTAGTCAGTGACCAATGCACTTGGTGTGAAAAAAACGTGTCACGGGTAATATAATCCATGCGTGTTAAGTTCAGGTGGAGGAGGGGTCCCTACAGCTGATGGCAGATGGACTTTGTCGGGCTGCGCACCCCCTCTGCTGGGCTGCTTGCTACGCTCAGACTATGGTAGGACCTTTTATAGACAAATTACTCCTGTAATTTCTGAAGCCAGAATCAAGGACTCACCAAGACACTGGAAATTATTGATATTACCAACTAATGTCTCAAAATATAAAACGATGGGCTCTTGAGAAAGGCATTCAATGGATCTTGTACCTCTCACGACCCAGGCTGCAGCGCTCTTAGGATGGCTGAGGCTTACTTAGACAAACCTTGCTCTCTTCTAAATAGATGTTCCTGCTGTTGGAGTTACATTCAATCCCCAGACTGTGGGGCTTATGACTTTGTTCTGATCATCAGAGTTACTGGCTCCTTGTGAGTAGAGCCTTTCTATACTAGACATGAATGTCAGAACGGTCACTCCTACAGGTCTTTGGTTTACTGTAATCGTGCCCCCTGGCCACCACTCTCATATCCCACTCCTGGGTCTTCCTCCTACATCGCCTGTAGTCTGTGCCCTGTGTGTTAGTATTTCATTTTAGGCACCTGCCTTCAAAACCCCTTCCCTCCATTCAGCACAAATGTGCTGTTTTCCTACCATTACCATGCTCCTTGTCATGGGAGTCACTGGTACTGACCTCGGCACACGTGATGTCACTCAACAAACACATCCTAAATGCCAATCAAGAACTGTCCAGAACACTGAAAATACTTGCAACAGACACAGCTAGTGTTTGAGATGTTTTCCCTGAAGGAAAACCCCCTGGCAGCCATGTAGCTGATGACTACTTGGGTTTGGACTATTTATTAACCAGCCAGGGAGAGCTCTGTTCCCTAAAAGTGCTGCTTGCTGCATGTGGGCAGGCTGCACGGGCAGGGGACCATCAAGAACACAACAAATTAACGCTACTAGAATATTTGAAGAGTTTTGGAGCCACACTGACACACTTTCCGGGATCTCTCCAACAGCCTTGGATAACTGGATTCAAATAGTTTCTGAGGCTTTGTGATCCTAATTCTAATTTCTTGTGCTTTCACATGACTTTTCAATTAATATTCCAGTTCATGTAATGAGATAGGTCATTCAGTCAGTAAGCCTCAGGAATGAACTTTAATAAAGACACCGACCTCATTTTTACCATTTGAGTGTTCATCAGCTTTAGGTACCTGCTCACCCTGTCTGGCCCACAGTGTGACAATGGGTAAATAAGTCAGTGTGGTTGACACATGCCCCTTTTCTTTTGGTGCCAATGGTTAGGAGGGTCAAATTTTGAAAGCCTGCAGCCTCTACCCCCACACACATTAAAAGTTCTGGCCATTCTCCCTTGTACAAGCCAACGCAACCTGCTTAGCCTTGCCCTGCTCTCCTGAGAAAGTACCTGTGAGTATTAAACATGTTTCTATTAACTTGATGCCTCTGGCAACATAGTCTTTGCATCCAATCCTATTTTAGGTAAGGTGTTAATCCTGCCCCCAAAAGGGCAATGATAAAACAGAAGTAACCAATGGAAAGTGTCTTTTGGGTGACAGGTATTCAGGGTAGGGAATTTCTTTTTTTAATTTTATTTTTCCTTTTTTCTCCCCAAAGCCTCCCAGCACATAGTTGTGTATTTTCAGTTGTGACTCCTCCTAGTTGTGGCATGTGGGACGCTGCCTCAGCATGACCTGATGGGCAGTGCCACGTCCGTGCCCAGGATCCAAACCGGTGAAACCCTGGGCCGCTGAAGTAGAGCAGGTGAACTTAACCACTGGGCCACGAGGCCGGCCCCAGGTTAGGGAATTTAGGGAATTTTTATGACATGAGGAAATGAACTCCGAATACAGAGAGATTCCAGTATGATAATGTTTTTAGATGCATTAGTCACAAGAGAAAAACTAGACCACCTACGTGGCTCTAGTAGAATCAACAAATGAAAATAGAATAGTGTCACAAGGGAAAATACAGCAATGGAAGTGAATGGATGGTTTCTGTTCTGATATGTAAAGAGCTCTGAGTGATCATCTGATCTTCACAACAAGAAAAAAACAGAACAGCCTGAAAAGCAACACCTCTTCTTAGAACCAAGAGAGATTTGAGATTCAGGGCAAACCAACGCTCCCCAAATGCGAGACCAGCAAATACAGAGTATTACCACTAACCTGCACAAAAACCACAGGAGCCAGCAACCTCTAGGAACACATCGACTGTTCTGGATGAATTTCCTGGAGACCCAGCTTAGACTAGCTTGAGATTCAAAAGTTTTAGGGACTCCATGTGCTGGCCCCGTAAGTTCGCGTGCTCCGCTGCAGGCGGCCCAGTGTTTTGTTGGTTCGAATCCTGGGCGCGGACATGGCACTGCTCATCAAACCACGCTGAGGCGGCGTCCCACATGCCACAACTAGAGGGACCCACAGCGGAGAATATGCAACTATGTACCGGGGGCTTTGGGGAGAAAAAGGAAAAAAAATAAAGTCTTTAAAAAAAAACTTTTAGGGACTCCAGTCTTAGGGAACCCCCCAAATGTATGTCGTTTTCCACCAGAGCCCAAGGAAGTTCTTATTGTGAAAACTGGAAAAAATGGTCTTATGCTTCATGCAGGAAATGGTGAGAAAACATTTTTATGTAACACACAACATTCTGTGCTCTGTAACTTAGGCCATCCCTCAGATCTAATTTGACAAAACCTTATCTGATTGGGGAAAGAGCAGTCAGACAACTCCCAGGCCCTTCAGGATTTCTGTCTGACAAAAGGGGAGGAATAAATGCTAAGAATTTGTTCTCAAGTTCATAGCTCAGGGATTCTGTCCCATAAAAACTTTACAGGTTTAGTCATAGCAAGAAGACCATTTTCCCATCCTAATACCTTCCCACATATCAACAGGGCTCCAGTATAAAAACTGGGTTAAAACAGGATTGCAAGACACAGACTACTTAAGATTGACTTTCTAGGGAAACCCAAAGACGCCAGGAAGAAAAATACAGGGACACTTGTATGCAGCATATGGGGTCATAAGAGAGAAGTTTATAGCAATAAACATCTGTATTAAAAAAAGATACCAAGTTAACAAGGGAACTAGAAAAAGAACAACAAACTAAACCCAAAGCCCAAAATGATGCACTGAAAACTACAAAAATGGTCAAAAGAAATTAGGAAATGTATAAATAAATGGGAAAATATCCTAGTTTCATGATTTTCAGGACTTAACATTGTTGAGCTGGCACGGCTGCACACAGTCATCTGGAGATTCCAGGCAATCCTATCATAATCTCAGCTGTACACTTCGTAGAAACTTGCGACCTGTTTCATAAATTCTATGGAATTGCAAGGGAACCAGAATAGCCAAACCAATCTGGAAAAAGAAACACAAAGTAACAGGACTACCATTTCTGGGTTTCAAAACAAAAGTAATCCAGATAGTGTGGTACTGACACAGGGATAGACATAGAAATTTGTGGAAGATTGAGATTTGAGAAGTAAACCCCCACATTTATGGTCAACAGTTCTTTGACAAAAGTACCAAAAGTGAGGAAAGAATATTCTTTTCATAAATTAGCGATGGGCCAACTGGACAGCCATAGGCAAAAGAAGGAGATTATATCCTTAAAACACACAACATACAATGACTTACCAAAGAATTAAAGATGAGAGTAAAAGTATAACAAAAGTATATAAAACATAGAAAAAACTCCTGACATTGGATTTGGCAAAAATATGTCAGATATGACACCAAGAGCAATAATGGGAAAATAAGAGGGAATTAGGACTTGTGTAGTATGGATTAGTACTATGGTACTAATCTTATGGGACCACTGTGGTGTAAGCCAGTCGTTGACCTAAACTTCATTATGTGGGGCATGACTGTGCATAGATTATATCTCAATAAAGCTGTTCATTTATGTAAATAAATGCATTAAGAGCTTTGCAATGCAGAAAGAGTTTCACAATCCACTCTCTTAGGCTTCTTAGAATTTCCAGGTTAATTAACACATCCATCACCTGACATACTTACTTTGTGTGTCTGTGATGAAAATGCTTAATCCACTGTCCTAGTTTACACATATCAAGTCATCAGGTTGAAATGTTTAAATATAGACACTATTATTAGTCAATTGTATGTCAGTAAAGCTGGGGGGAAAAGTTTCTAGGTGCATACCATATTTACATAACAATTTAGTTTTCTTATATCAGTGACATTAGGAATCAATTGCCTTAGGGATATTATAGGCATTTACATTTCGAACTTCTCTAGGGACAAAGGCAAAAAGTGATCGAAAATAAATGTCCTTCCAGTGTAAAACATAAACTCGAGAATTTAATGAACACATCTCACAGCTTGTGGTCGGTCTGAAAAGAGTCCCTGCACCCAGCTAGGGCTGCCAGGTTCCTTCTTCCCACCGGAGCCACGGGTCCTGGGATTCTTTATGTTAAGAACCAAACGAGTAGCGGTAGGGTGGGGAAGGGTGGAAGGCTGAACGCTGGGAAGGAGAAAAAGTCAAAATGGAGCCACATTCTTTATTACAGATGGTGAGGTCACATTTAAGTGTCTGCGTTTCTAAACAAGGGTTAGGGTTCCATGAGTGGCATCGCAGTCTCTTACCCCATGCCCCTGAGCCCTACAGGGGCTTGTTCCCGTGTGCCCTGGCCTGGGCCAGCTTCTTGTCTGTACTTGCTCCTTCTTGAAACTGAATCAGGAATTCCCCATCACACCTGTTACCACGCATTCATAAAGAGGTGGGGTAAACAACAGGGTCAGACCCAGGCCTGGAAAAAATTCTCTTTAAATGTAAATAATTCAGGTGGTGACAGGTCAGGACCCACTGGCTGAAGCTGGTTCAGCTGAGCCAGGCGTCTTCCTGCTCACTGCCACTCAGGGTTGAGGGGGCGTGGCATGTAGAAACTGTCCAATCAGGGGAGCCACTGGGACAGGTGGGTGGGGCGATGCACAAGCATGGAAGTCCCTTTTCTCAGGCCTCACTGGGAATTGTAGGTCATCTGCCCTAAATGGTCCCTGGTGGCTCTGCCACAGCTTCTGTCACCCTGTGATCTCCACTGGTCATGGGAGTCATAGGAAGGTGTTTAAAGGATTAAGTCTTGGAGTGGTTTCCTATGTAGAAAAGTAAAATTTAATTTTAAGAAGCAAAAGTTAAGTAAAAATAATGATTAAGCCTAGGAAAATATGTGTGTATAAATTTCTCTCCTTATGTTAAATGAATAATGCATGTGAAGGTTAAAACAATTCCTAAGAGAGGAAATTCACTTAAAGAGACTCCCCGCCTGCAAGTCCTGCCCCACTCCTCTGCTCTGACTCCAACCTCCCTCTCATGACCAGTTTTGATCACTGCTTCACCATCCTGTTGGTGTTTCTTTACGTAAAAACACGCCCGTGCAAATGCCTATTTTTCTTACCCTTCTTTGTTCTTGTAATGTCTTAGGGATCTACATATTTAACTATGGAAAACTGAAGCCTCGCCCTCCCTTTTCCCCTGGGCCTTCTTACCTGGACAGGGTGATGAGAAAGCCTGGAGGCTCCTGCACTGTGGGCTGCTGCTTGCTGGGCAGCTCCTCCTGTGCGCCGTGCTGCCCTGTGTTGCATTGTTGACCCCACCAAGCCTGGGTTCTGTGTACAGAGGACTCTGAGTTGGCAGTTTCCATAATTCCTTGTCCTTTGGGAGCAGGAGGATGAGAATGGGCCGTCATTACAGTGGTTCTGGGTCAGTGTCTTTGGTGGAAACTGTGTGTTTAGAATGAAAGTGTGACTGAGGCTGTGTTTGTCCTCATATTTGGGGTGTGTCTTGGGGGTTAGCGGAATAACTGCCTTGTGAATGAGTTGAGCCCATCAGATGGTCACTCCTTAAAGAGCAGTTATTGCAGAGGAAAGAGAAGAGACAGGGAAAGGCAGCCAGTAGACGGAGTGTGGTGTCCACACTCCTAACACCAGAGGGCTCACCAGGCCCCTTCAGTGCCTCTGCTGCTGCCCCTGCCTCTACTGCCACAAAGACCCTGACCTTTGGCAGCATAGGGGACAACAGTTATGGCACCTGTGTGACACAGCCAAGGGATTAAGCAAACTGGATTTAAGCCTGCAGTCTTTAAACTTTATGAACCAACTGGTTGTTGTGCTGGAGGATCATAACTCTGACGGCACTGATGTGAGGCCCTCTGGAAGAACAATGTATAAATACCAGGGTACAGAGGACACCTCATGCCCCAAAGTATATCCAGTGACCTGAAATACAGAACAGGGAAGGACAGCAGAAAGGGAGCAAGAGGAAAAAGGCACTGAAAGAAGGTCCACAATGTGACCCAAATGGAAATCCAAAATACACTAAAAGAATTTTCACAACAACAATGATAAAAGAGTGCTCCTTGGCTTTTGAGCCTCCAAAACATAGGTTTTGAATCATGTTCCCATCTCCTGTGATGCAATAATTCACAACACTTCACGCAGTTACTCAATGCTGGGTCTCAAATTACAGTTACACCTGGCTGGGGTCTCAGTAAATTTAAGCAAAGGACCCGTGATCTCAGGGAAGTTACTGAGTATAACGCAGAGGCCGGATTGCTATACTTCACCTGAACCATGAGAACTCTTTGCCAGGCCTCCCAGTCAGGACCCATTGTCCCAAAATATCCCACCGTGAGCAGGAAAGCTCTGAATCCATAATTCATAAATTAAAATTCAGTTAAATCAAGTCTTCACTCCTTCCAAACTGGCTTCCCAAAATGGGACTCCATGGTCCCTACCCCTTAGTTAAATTAGATAACATGGCCCAGTGCAAACTGAACAGAACCTTCAAGGACTGAACACTATTGTAAGAAACCTACTTAGGAAGAAGTGATTATCCCCAGGGTTTCTACTTTGAACAGCTGAATTTGGCCTGTTCTTAAATCTGAACTGCATCTACCTTGTGCCAGGGTCCCAGGTATGACATTACATTAATGACATTCTCCGTTGTGGACACTCATCTCATGTTCAGGACATATATTGAATAAAGGGGCTCACAAACTGTGATGGGCCATTGCCCTACACACTGTATGCGGTCCTGACACCTTGGTTGCATTTAGGGAAAATGCAAATCAAAACTACACTAAGATATCACCTTACACTTGTGAGAATGGCTATAATCACCAACACAAAAAATAAAAAATGTTGGAGAGGGTGTGGAGAAAAGAGAAGCCTCATACACTGCTGGCAGGAGTGCAAATTGGTGCAGCCACTATGGAAAACAGTATGGAGATTTCTCAAAAAACTGAAAATAGAACTACCATATGAGCCAGCTATCCCACTACTGGCTATTAATGCAAAGAACCTGAAATCAACAATTCAAAGAGACATGTGCACCCCTATGCTCACTGCAGCATTATTCACAATAGCCAAGATGTGGAAGCAACCCAGTGCCCATCAACTGATGATTGGGTAAAGAAGATATGGTGTATATATATGGAATGGAATACTACTCAGCCATAAAAAATGACAGACTCATCCCATTTGCAGCAACATGGATGGACCTTGAGGGTATTATTTTAAGTGAAATAAGCCAGAGAAAGACAGACACTGTGTGATTTCACTCATATGTGGAAGATAAACACATGGACAAAGAGAACTATTTAGTGGTTACCAGGGTGAAGGGGGTGGGGGGAGGGCACAAAGGGTGAGGGGGTGCACCTATATGGTGACTGATAAATAATATACCACTGAAATTTCACTATGTTGTAAACTATCATAACCTCAATTAAAAAAATAAAATCTGACAGTACAAGTGCTGCGGGCAATGAGGAGCAAGTGGAACTCGCACCCTGCTGGGGGAGCGCAAAACGCCCGAGCTTCTCTGGAAAACAGTTGGGCCATTTCTTCTAAGTTAAACACACACCTACCATATGACCCAGCAGTCGCACTCCTAAGACTTTATTCACCCCAGCAAAATGAAAACTTATGTTCACAAAAAAGCCTAAAAGTGAAGGTTTACAGCAATTTCATTCACAGTTGCCCCAAACCGGAAACAATCCCCACGTCCTTCAGTTGATGACTAACAAAGGAAGTGTGGTTCAGCCACACTCCATGGAATACTGGTCAGCGATGGAGAGGAATGCAGACGAATCTCAAGATGCTAAGTGAAGGAAGCCAGACCCGGAAGCCTCCATACTGTACAATTCCATTTCTCTGACATCCTGGAAAAGGCAAACCCATAGGGAGGAGACCAGCTTAGTGGGGGCGAGGGGTCAGGGGTGGGGGAGGGTGCACCTACAAAGGGGAAGCCCAGGGCTCTGGAGAGGGGAGAATGGTCTGTACCTGGCTCATGGTGGAGGTAACACAACTGCGTGCATTTGTCAAAACTCAAAGAACTGTACCCCAAAAAGTGTGAATTTTATTGTATATAAATTTAACATTTTTAAATTAAAAAAATTATTTAATAAAGAGAAGGCCATGACCTTCCTGACATCATTGTTTATTTCAGTTATCCATAAGCTTTTCATTACCAAATACATTGTTGCTACTATTTTTAAAAAAGTGCCTTGAGTTATATTAATTATAAGAAATATCAAAGATAATTTACTTTCATTTATTCCTTTTCTGATCCTCCACCTTTATCATTTACATTCTTTCTGATGAATTTTTGAACATTTTATTAACAGTACATGTACTAAAGACAAACTCCCTCTGTTTTTGTCTCAGAAATTTCTTATTTTTTCTTTACTTTCGAAGGATAATTTTGCTCGACACAGAATTCTAGGAGAGTGGTTTTTTAATTTTAAAGGTTTAAATATTTTACTCCACTCTGTTTTTGGTTCTATGGTTTCTGAAAAGAAGTCTGATTGAATCTAATCTTTGTTTTTCTATAACTGAGATCTGCTTTCTCCTCTGGCATCTTTCAATGTATTTACTTTGTCTTTGATCTTTGTCTAAATGAATACAGTGTACTTGGGTGTGCATTTTTAGTGTTTTTTATGTTTAGTGTTTTCTAGCTTCCTAGATCTACAGTTGTCATCTATTATTAATTTTAGGAAATTTCAGTGATTGTAACTTATTTCTTCTGTTTCTTTCTGTCATTCTTTTCCTTTAGGTATTCCCATTTTGTGTATTTTATTTTGTTTTATTTATTTAATTGAGGTCATATTAGCTTATAACATTGTGTAAATTTCAGGTATACATTATTATATATCAGTTTCTGTATAGACTGCATCATGTTCACCATCAGTGGTCTACTTTTTATCTATCACCATACATATGTGCCCTTTACCCCTTTCACCCTCCTCTCACCCCCTTTCCTTCTGGTAACCATTAATCTGTTCTCTTTATCCATGTGTTTATCTTCCATATATGAGTGAAATCATATGTTTGTCCTACTCTGCCTGGCTTATTTCACTCAGCATAATACTCTCAAGGTCCGTCTATGTTGTGGGAAGTGGCATGATTTTGTCTTTTTTTATAGCTGAGTAGTATTCTGTTGTGTATATATATATATACCTCATTTTCCTTATCCATTAATCCATTGATGAGCACTTGTGTTGATTCCACATCTTGGTGATTGTGAGTAATGCTGCGATGAAGACAGGGATGCATAAATCTCTTTGAATTGTTGATTTCAAGTTCTTTGGGTAAATACCCAGTAGTGGGTTGGCTCGATCATATGGTATTTCTATTTTTAATTGTTGGGAAATCTCCATAATGTTTTCCATAGCACCTGCACCAATTGCAATCCCACCAGCAGTGTATGGAGTTTCCCTTTCTTCCACATCCTCTCCAACATTTGTTATTTCCTGTCTTGTTAATTTTAGCCATTCTAATAAGTGTAAGGTAAAATCTCATTGTAAGTTTGATTTGCATTTCCCTAATAATTAGTGACGTTGAACATCTTTTATGTGCCTGTTGGCCATCTGTATATCTTCTTTTGTAAAACTGTCTATTCAGGTGCCAGCCCCGTGGCCAAGTGGTTAAGTTCACGCGCTCCGCTTTGGTGGCCCAGAGTTTCACTGGTTCAGATCCTGGGCACGGACACGGCACCACTCGTCAGGCCATGGTGAGGCAGCATCCCACATGCCACAACTAGAAGGGCCCACAACTAAAATACACAACTATCTACTGGGGGGGGGGGCTTGGGGAGAAAAAGCAGAAAAAAAACATGTCTATTCATGTCACCTGCCCATTTTTTGATCTGTTGTGTTTTTGTTGTTGAGTTGTATGAGTTCTTTATATATTTTGGAATTTAAACCCTTGGTGAATATATGATTTGCAAATATTTTCTCCTTTTTGGTGGGTTGTCTCTTTGTTTTGTTCATGATTTCCTTTGGTCTGCAGAAGGTTTTTAATCTGATGTAGTCCCATTTGTTTATCTTTTCTTTTGTTTCCCTTGCCTAGTAGACATGGTATTCAAAAAGATGCTGCTAAGACTGATGTCCAAGAGTGTCCTGCCTATATTTTCTTCTAGGAGTTTTATGGTTTCACATCTTACTTTCAAGTCTTTAATCTATTTTGAGTTGATTTTTGTGGATGGTGTGAGATAATGGTCTCCTTTCATTCTTTTGCATGAGGCTGTCCAGTTTTCCCAACACCATTTATTGAAGAGACTTTCCTTTCTCCATTGCATGTCTTTGTCTCCTTTGTAGAAGATTAGCTGTCCACAGATGTGTAGTTTATTTCTGGGCTCTCAATTCTGTTCCACTGATCTGGGTGTCTGGTTTTCTGCCAGTGCCATGCTGTTTTGATTACTATAGCTTTGTAGTATATTTTGAAGTCTGGATTCTGATACCTCCAGCTTTGTTCTTTTTCTCAGGATTGCTTTGGCTTTTCGGGATATTTTGTTGTTCCATACAAATTTTAGGATTCTTTGTTCTATTTCCATGGAGAACGTCATTGGGATTCTGGCTGAGATTTCACTGAATCCATAGATTGCTTTAGGTAATATGAACATTTTAACTGTTTATTCTTTGACTCCATTAGCATGGAATATCTTTTCATTTCTTTATGTCTTCATATTTTTCCTTATAACAATATAATAGTATCATAGTTTTCAGTGTATAGGTCTTTTACCTCCTTGGCTTAATTTATTCCTAGATATTTTATTCCTTTTTTTTTTGCAATGGTAACTGAGATTGTGTTCTTGACTTATCTTTCTGCTAGTTCAATATTAGTGTAAAGAAATGCAACTGATTTTTGTATGTTGATTCTGTACCCTACAACTTTCCTGTCGTTCTTCATTTTTTCTAATAGTTTTCTGGTGGATTCATTAGGGTTTTCTATATATAGAATCACGTCATCTACCAATAGTGACAGTTTCACTTATTTCTTTCCAATATGAATCCCTTTAGTTTCTTCTAATTTCCTAATTGCTCTGGCCAAAACTTCCAGTACTATGTTGAATAAGAGTGGTGGGAGTGGATACCCTTGTCTTGTTCCTGTACTCAGAGGGATGGCTTTCAGTTTTTCCCCATAGAGTATGATGTTGGCTGTGGGTTTGTCATATATGGCCTCTATCATGTTGAGGCACTTTCCTTCTTTACCCATTTTGTTGAGAATTTTTATCATAAATGGATGTTTTATCTTCTCAAATGTTTTCTCTGCATCTATTAAGATGACCATGTGATTTTTATTCCTCATTTTTTAAATGTGGTGTATCATACTGATTGATTTGCAGATGTTGAACCTTCCCTACATCCTGGAATAAATACCACGTGATTATGGTGTATGATCCTTTTATTGTATTGTTGTATTCAATTTGCTAATAGTTTGTTGAGGATTTTTGCATCTATGTTCATCAGGAACATCGGCCTATAGTTTTCCTGTTTTGTGTTGTCCTTGTCTAGTTTTGGTGTCAGGGTAATGTTGGCCTTGTAGAATGAGGTAGGCAGTATCCCATTTTCTTTAATATTTTGGAGTAGTTTGAGAAGGATGGGTATTAAATCTTCTTTGAATATTTTGTAGAATTCACCAGACAAGCCATCTGGTCCTGGACTTTTGCTTTTTGGGTGGTTTTTGATTACTGTTTTAATCTCTTTACTTGTGATTGGTCTATTCATATTCTCTATTTCTTCTTGATTCAGTTTTGGGAGGTTTTATGATTCCAAGAATTCAGACATTTCTTCTAGGTTATCCAATTTGTTGGCATATAGCTTCTCACGGTATTCTCTTATAGTCCTTTGTATTTCTCTGGTATCCATTGTACTTTCTCCTCTTTCATTTCTAATTTTATTTATTTGAGTCTTCTCTCTTTTTTCCTAGTCTGGCTAAAGGTTTGTCAATTTTGTTTATCTTAAGAAATAACCAGCTCTTAGTTTTGTTGCTCCTTTCTACTGTTTTTTTAAGTTTCTATTTCATTTGTTTCTGCTCAAATTTTTATTTCCATTTTTCTACAGACTTTGGGCTTTGTTCTTTTTCTAGTTCTTTTAGGTGTAGTTTAAGGTTACTTCTTTGAGTTTTTCTTGTATGTTGAGGTAGGCCGGAATTGCTATAAATTTCTCTCTTAGTACCACTTTTGTTGCATTCCATAAGAGTTGGCATGTTATGTTTTCATTTTCATTTGTTGCTCGGTATTTTTTCATTTCTCCTTTGACTTCTTCATTGATCCAATGGTTGTTTAGTAGCATGTTGTTTAGTCTTCACATGTTTGTGACTATCCCAGCTTTTTTCTTATAGCTGATTTCTAGTTTCATGGCATTGTGGTTAGAAAAGATGTTTGATATCATTTCCTTCTTCTTAAATTTATTGAGGCTTGCCTTGTTTCCCAACATATGCTCTATCTTTGAGAACCTTCCATGTGCACTTGAGAAGAATGTGCATTCTGCTATTTTTGGATGGAGTGTTCTATATATATCTATTAAGCCCATCTGTCTAGTTTTTCATTTAATTCCAATATTTCCTTGTTGACTTTCTGTCTGAATGATCTATCCATTGATGTAAGTGGGGTGTTGAGGTCCCCTACTATTATTGTGTTACCATCAGTTTCTCCCTTTAGGTCTGTAAGTAGTTGCTTTATGTACTTTGGTGCTCTTGTGTTGGTGCATATATGTTAATAGGTGTTATGTCTTCTTGGTGGAATGTCCCTTTTATCATTATATGATGCCCATCTTTGTCTCCATTATCTTTTTATCCTGAAGTCTGCTTTGTCTGATATAAGTATGGCTACATCCACTTTCTTTTGCTTGCCATTTTCTTGGAGTATCACCTTCCATCCTTTCACTTTGAGCCTCTGTTTGTCTTTAGAGCTGAGATGTGTTTCCTGGAGGCAGCATATTGTTGAGTTTTGTTTTTTAATCCATCTAGCCACTCTGTGTCTTTTGATTGGTGAATTCACTTCATTTACATTTAGAGTGATTATTGATATATGAGGTCCTAATAGTGACACATCATCTCTTGTTTTCTAGTTTCTCTGTATTTTCATTGCTCCTTTTCCCTTGTATTTCTAACTGCCATTTCCATTTGGTGATTTTCCGTGATGGTTTTCTCGATTTTCTCTGTATTTATAATTTGTGACTCTGCTCTGATTTTTTGTATTGTGGTTACCATGAGGTTTGTATGAAAGATCTCATAAATGAGATAGTCCATTTTCTGATAGCCTCTTATCCATTAGCCTAAGCAGGTTCCATCCTTCTCCTCTTCCCTTTCTATGTTTTTGTTATCACAAATTATTCTTCTTTGCATTGTCAGTTTGTGACTAAATTGAAGTGTTTATAGTTATTTTTGTTGCTTTCTTTATCTTTTATGTTTTAATTGTTTGCTAACCTATTCTGATAGAGAGCTGCAATTCTCTGATTTTGTCTGTCTACATATGTCCTTGCTCAAAGCTTGGTAAACTATTGCCTTTTTGTTTCAGGTAGGAAGGCTCCTTTCATCATTTCTTGTAAGGCAGGGCTAGTGGTGACGAGCTCTGTCAGCTTTTGTTTGTCTGGGAAAGCTTTTATTTCTCTGTCATTTCTGAAGGATAATTTTGCTGGGTAGAGTATTCTTGGATGATAGTTTTTGTCTTTCAGTAATTTGAATATATCATTCCATTCTCTCCTAGCCTGTAACTTCTCTGATGAGAAGTCTGCTGAAAACCTCATGGGGTTCCTTCGCAGGTTATTTTCTTTTTCTCTTACTGCCCTTAACATTTTTTCTTTATCATTGAGTTTTGACAGTTTTAATATTATATGCCTTAGAGTAAGTCTTTTTGCATTGATGTAATTAGAAGTTCTGTTAGCTTCATGTACCTGGATGTTGAGTTCCTTCCCTAAGTTTGGGAAGTTCTCGGCTATTATTTCCTTTTTTAAAATTAATTAATTAATTTAATTTTGAGGAAGATTAGCCCTTAGCTAACATCTGCCGCCAATCCTCCTCTTTTTGCTGAGGGAAACTGGTCCTGAGCTAACGTCTGTGCCCGTCTTCCTCTACTTTTTATATGTGGGACGCCTGCCACAGCATGGCTTGATAAGTGGTGTATAGGTCCGCACCCAGGATCGAAACGGATGAACCCTGGGCCACCAAAGTGGAACGTGTGAACTTGGCCACTGTGCCGTTGGGCCAGCCCCTCAGCTATTATTTCTGTGAACAAGCTCTCTGCTCCTTTCTCCCACTCCTTTCCCCCTGGGATGCCTATAATCCTTATGTTGATTTTCCTTATTGTTTGATATTTCTTGAAGAATTTCTTCATTTCTTTAAAACCTTAGTTCTCTCTCCTCCACCTGAAGCATTTCTAGGTTTCTATCCTTGAGGTCACTTCCTCTCCTCCATAAGTTCTAGTCTATTTTTTGTGCTTTCTCCATTATTTTTTATCTCACTAATTGTATCCTTCATATTCAGAATTTCTGTCTTGTTTCTTTAGAGCTTCAATCTCTGGTAAACTGTTCCTTCTCTTCATTAATTTTATGAACTGTCTTCCTGAGTTTTCTTGTAACTCACTGAGTTTCTTTGTGATAGCTATTTTTATTTCTCTGTCAGTTAGATTATAGTCTTCTGTGACTTCTGGTTTGGTTTCTGGAGAATTGTCCTTTCCCTTCTATTCTGCATTGTTACTGTAGTTCTTCATGGTGTTTGATGAACTGACCCTCTTTTGGCACATCTGTGGTAGTAATCACCTTTTCTTATTTGGGTACCACTTTGGTTACTTTGGTCCCATGTTCCTCTACTGGCTCTCTGTGGGCTCAGGTGCTGCTGGCCTGAGCACCATCTGTGCTGCTATTCCTGGATTGTCTGGGGATCTAGGGACTTGTATACAGCACCTGCTGCTGGTGCAGCTGGTGTTGGGGTTGCCACCACTGGGGGCTGGGCCACTTGTTCTGCTGTGGTTCCTTTTGCTTCTGGTCACAGATTCTGTCTGCCACCATTGTGGGGAGCAGAAGCTGTTTCTCCTGTTCTTACCCTATCTGGTCACAGCTGTGCCACTTGGCTGCTCTGTGTTCATGCCGGCTGGGCCACCATGCTCAGTGAGTGGGTCATGCTCATGCAGGTGTGGCCATCACTCTTATGGGGCACTTTTGCTTGCTTGTGTTGTGCCACTGCCTAGTGGGGCAACTTCACAAAGGCCAGGCTGCCATGCTTTCTGGTCAGGTTGCACTCACATAGTCTGTGCTGCCACCACTTGGTGGGGAGCATTCATGTGGGTGGGCCTGCCACCACTCCACAAGCATTCACACATGGGCTGGGCTGCCCCTGCTTCCACTCACAGTCGTACGGGCCTCTATGTGAGGATCTGCATCCTGGATCACTGCCACTGGGGAGGAGTAGGGGACTGCTCCCTTATTTCCACTACTTCCTGGGCATCCACTCTACCCACCTTCAAATGTATAGCTGCCTGGATCTCTCAGGCATCCTGTTGTGCTGTGTAGGGATTCCAGTGTTGGTGAATGGATGTCTGTTTGGTTGTAACGTAGAAGAGAGAGACAAGAGGAATGACTCACTCTGCCATGATGCTGATGACACTCCCATTATACATATTTTAAGACTTCTGTTAGAGAAGGTTGTTCTAGGCTTCATGGATATTGTGTTCTGTCTTTTTTTCTTCTTTTTTTCTTTGCATTAGACTCTGGTGAAATAGATGTTTTTGAGTACAGGCCTTGTTAAGAACAGATTATCTGGGGCACATTTCAAAATGCTTTCTTTCTTCTCTCTTTCCCAATTTTAGAGACACTCATTTGCCCTGTGACCTCCAGGCTCTCATGGATTCAAGAAGAGTTGTTTATTTCAAGTTTCTTTTCTTTTCTTCTTGTGAGATCAAGAATGACAGCTTCTAAGTTCCTTAAGTTCTGGATCAGAAGTTGGCAGTGCATCATCCCTTGTGGTGGTTGGGAAAGACTTCCTCTTTTTGTTGCTGAAGAAGATTCACCCTGGGCTAACATCTGCTGCCAATCTTCCTCTTTTTGTATGTGGGGCACCACCACAGCGTGGCCACTGACAAACCAGTGGTGTAGGTCCATGCCCAGGAACTGAACCTGGGCCACTGAAGTGAAGCACACCAAACTTAACAAATTAGGCAAATGAGGCCAGCCCAGGAAAGACTTCCTCTTGAAGTTGGGGAATGGATATTTTATGTTATTTTGCAGGAAAGCACTGTTGACTTCTTTATGTAATCTACAATCATGGCCAAATTCACCATCAAACCTATGTGGACTTCGTTGAACTCCCTTGCAATCTGCAGCTCTTAGCCTGTTCCTCAAAGATAGCAGTGCCCAGGTACACTGTTAGGATTTGACCAGAAAGAGGTCTTATGGCACATTATCTCGCTGCCTATTCTAAAATTTGGCTGGAAGCAGTCCTGAGGCACACAGGTATAGGGATTTTTTAGACTTAAGTTGTCATGCCTTCTTCCTGTGTCTGAGCTCTAAGTTCCAAATAACTTTCTAGCCCCATCAAACCATAGAGAGAGAGAAAGGAAAAGCAGAGTCTGTGATAAATATTACACAAGTTAAAAGCAATGCTTCCCCACAAGATTATTTACATTCAGGCAGCTGCATCTCATTACTAATAATGGCCTGAAATACTTTTGGAGAATATAGCCAGGGGGGCTTTGGTAAAAGCTTAATTTTTACAAGCCACCTGGACTCTCATGTTCAGCAATGGGAATAGAAGAATTAGCTTCCAGTTCTTCATTAGGTTTTTATTCACTGCAACCTCATGCACATTTGACCCCACCACATGGAGTGATGATGTAACTGGTGGGTGATAAGGAAGAAGATATAAGAACTTTTCTCATGAGGAGTCAGTCTTAAAATGATAATATTTGGTTGATGTGTACAGCATTTCTGTCATTTCCTGAAATGCTCTGGACCCTGACATTAGAGAGAAATAAGATGTAATGTGATCACAGTAAAAATGGTTAATAATTTCCATGTGATCATAATACTTTTAAACTTATGAGGATGTGTGGATAGAGAGTTCAAGTCAGAGGACATTCACAAATGGGGAGAAAAAGGTAAAAATCAATTAGGAGTACATTTGTGTCTGTATTGAACATACAGCCTAGACTGTAGGCTGACTTTTTCTGGAAAGAACCAGAGAATTAGACTGCTTGGAGGAGACCTGAAAAGCTCAGAACAAATATCAAATAGCAAGCTCAGAAATTATTTCTAAAAATGACAAATTTTCACTGAATTAAATGGTAGAGAATGTTACACTCCCAGGATGTTGGTGATGTCAATTAATAAAAGGCATGAACTGCAAGAGAAGCAAGAAGTTTATTTGGGGTCCTGGGAAATGTAATTCAGGAGGCACAGATTTGAGTAGAAAATTTGCTCTGATGTGGACAAAGGAAGTGTCAGGGGTTTATAAAGTCAAAACTGCAAGCTTCCATAAGTTGTCTTGAACAATTCATGATCAGTTCTGGCAAGGAGCAAGCTGACATGCCAGTAGGTGATTGATTCTTAAGTTGTTCCTAAGCAGTTTGTTCTTTTCTGAAAGAGGAATTGTTCCAGGATATGGTTTCTGTGGTCAGGTGAAGTTCAAAATTCAGTCCACACCTGCCTGTGGATGTGCATAAGCCTCACTTCCTTAATGGCCTCCCAGCTCCATTTTAGAAGTCTTGACATATGTCACACTATTTTGGTATCTTCATCTACAGGGAAAACAATAGAGCAATCAGCCAGCAATTAATGGAGTTTAACCACTGGGTGTGGTCCATGAAAGAGGAAGACAGCCCTGCAAATACCATTGTCTGATGACAGTGGGCTCACCCAGAGCTGTGCCCCACCTTGGGAGATTTACCACAGGTTTCACTCTGTATGGGGGAAATAGGCCTCACTAAAACAATCCACGTTACTGAGCAAATTACAATAAAAACTTCTTGAATAAAGGGGACCAATACCTAGAGTTACTACAATATATTACCTATAATGTCCAGTTTGTAACAGAATTATGAGTTATGCAAAGATACAGAAAAGTAGCAACCATACACGGGGAAAAAAACAGCAATTGAAAAAATGACCCAACTCTTACAGGAAACCCCAGTAAAATTAACAGGTGACATCTCAGCAGAAAAATGGAAGGTCAGAAAGGAAAAAGCAGGTAACATATTCAAAGTGCACAAAGGAAAAACCTGTCAACCAGCAATCCTATGTTCACAAAAATTACATTATTAAAACTGAAGGTGAAATGAAGACTTTTCCTGGAGAAACAAAACTGAGATAATATATCGATAGGCAACTGCCATGCAAGAATGACTGCAGCAGTTCTACAGGCCTAAAGCACGTGACCCAGGGTGGTAATTCATGTTAATACAGAGAAACTAAACACCAGAATAAGGTATTCTGTAATTATGAAAGACACAATGAATACATATTTTCTCCTTTCTTCTCTTATCTGACATCAGACGAATTGTATAAAATACTATATGTAAAGTGCTGTTGGGACTATAATATATAGAAATGTAATGCATGTATAATATGTTTGCCATTAAATGCACAAAAGTCATAGAGGGAGCAAAGCTGTATGGGCCAAGGAAATGACTGCAAATGGTAAAGACATTAGTGTAACAAGATATTATTGGTTATGCTATTAATAGACATAATCTGCCTAACAATACGACAAAAATGGCAAAAAGGAATAGAGGTATATCAGTAATGTTTCCATGTATTGCTGGAATTGAGCTAGGATAAATTCAAAGCTCATTCTTATTAAGAAGTATATGTTAAACAGTTGACTAGCCCCTAAAAAAAATTCAAAAATGTAGTGAAAAAGTCATTTAAAAATTAAAATGCTACATTAGAAAATATTCACTTACTGCAATAGAAACCTTGATAGGAGGAGTAGAGAACCTGAAAAGAATGTGAGAATTGTAGAAAACAAAAAGTAAAACGGCAGGTGTTATTGTAACTATGTCAGTTATACTAAATGTGAATGGATTACATTATCCAAAAGGAGGAAGAGATTTCCACCTCAGATTTAAAACATAAACCATGATCTAAATAGATGCTGTGTACAAAAGGCGCACTTAGTTTCAAAGATACAGGTAGATTGAAAGTAAAGGCACAGGAAATATACATCTGTAAACAGCCCCCACAAGATAGCTGGAGAGATGATACAAATGTCTGGCCAAATAGACTTTAAAACAAAAAATATCACTAGAGATATTGAGGGACATTATGTTATGCTGAAAGGATTAGGTTAAAGTCTATGGCCTGCATCTCACATAGAACATAGAAAAAGATTTATAGCCATCAATGCCTATACTAACAAAGAAGAGAGATCTCAAATCAATAACCTAACCTTTCACCTTAACAAATTTGCAAAGATGGGGTACCAAACTGAAGCAAGGAGAAAAGGAAATAATAAAAATTAGAGCATAAATTAATTAAATGAAGAAGAGAAAAAAACACAGAGATAATTAATGAAATCAAAAGCGGATTCTATGATAAGATTAACAAATTGACAAATCTTGAGCTGCAGAAAATTGGGGAAGATTGAAATTAATATAATAAGGAAGAAAGGGTATTACTACTGACATTGTGGAAATAAAAAAGATTTGAAAGGAATTCAATGAACAATTGTATGGCAATTGTACTGGATAAACTCCTTGAAAGAAAAAATTACTGAAACTCTCTCAAGAGTAAATGGAAAATCTGAATAGCACTAAAATAAGTGAAGTGGTTGAATTAGTAAATAAAGAAGAAAAAATACTCTTCAAGCCAGGGCCCAGATGGCTTCAACTCAGAATTCTCCAAAACACTCAGAAAAGGTTTATTATGGATTCTTTACAAACTCTTAAAAAATAGATTAGAGACAACACTTCACACTCATTTTGTGAAGCCAGTAGTACTCTGATACCAAAACCAAGAAGTGTATTGCAGAAAAAACTACATCCTTATTTGTTTTGTGAACATGGATCAAAAAACTTCAACAAATACTAGGAAGCCTAAACCAGCAACATACAAAAAGAATTATATACAATGAGCAAGTGGATTTATTCCAGGGATGAAAGGTCAGGTTAACATCTCAAAATCTGTTAACATAAAGAAGGATGTCAATAGAGTAAAAAGCAAAAATGGCAAGTTCACTGCAATAGACTCAAGGAAAATAACTGAAAAAATCAATACCCTTTCATGTGTAAAACACTCAGCAGACCATGAATACAAGAAAATTTTCTTACTTCATAGTGATCATCTATGGAAAACCCATAGCTATTATTATGTTTAACAATGAAAGGCTGGGATGCTTTCCCCTGATAATAAGGAGCAGAAGAAGGACGGCTGCTCTTGCCACTTTTATCCTGGAATGTACTGAAGATGCTATCCAGATCCATTAGGCAAGAAAAGGAAATAAAATGCATGCAGATTGGTTTAGAAGAGGTGACAGTCTCTCTACCTCCAGATGTGCTATCTTGTGTAGGGCTTCAGAATATGTCACTCCAAGATATGGCACACTGGGCTATTGATTATTTTGAATTAAAGATCCTTGAGAAATGGCCATCACAGGAAGGACACTCTGACCCTCATTCGCCCCCCTGAAAGCATGAGATGAATCTCTCATGTGAAAGGCACCCTCTTTGAACCAGGAGGGTATAAGGCAACCTTATCATCAGAGACATGAAGTTTAGGGCTGAGAAGGCTGTATAAACAAACCTTGGGGGTTTTTTTACCGCTTACTATAACTAGCTCAAACCCCTCTGACTAGTTAATTTTTGCCAAATATATTGTTTCTATGTCTAAAAGGTATAAAAGCTTCCTGATTTGGTCACTTATTTGAGTCTTGTTTTTTTAATGAATTTTCCGTATGTAGGAAATTATTTTGTTTATTCCTGTTAATCTGTCTTACATCAATTTAATTATTAGACTACCTAAGGAACCTAGAAGGGAAGAAGGTAAAATTATTCCATCCCTATGGTTGCATATAGAGAACTCTGAGTCCACAATAAAACTATTAGAACTTCTAATCGAGTTCTCCAATGTTGTAGGATACAAAAGCAAAATATAAAAAAAAATTGTATTTTTATACACTTTCAATGAACAATGGTGATGATGAAATTAAGAAAACAAATGCATGTATAATAGCATCAAAAGTAATAAGATACTTAGGAATAAATTTAACAAAAAAGTACAAAATATATACTATGAAAACTATAATCGCGATTGACAGAAATTAATAAAAGTATCAATAAGTTGGAAACTATCCCAATTTCATGGATCAGAAGACTTAACATTGTTTAAATAGCGCTGTTTTCCAAAATGAAGAGTCAACACGATACTTATAATCCCAACTGATGGTTTATAGAAACTGTCAAGTTGGTTGATAAATTTATATAGAATTGCAGGGAGTCAGAATAGCCAAGCCATACTTAAAAAAGAAAAACAAATTTGTGGACTTACATTTCCTGATTTCAAAACGTTGTAGTGAGCAATGGTCATCTAGATAGTGTGGTACTGGGGCCGGCCCCGTGGCCGAGTGGTTAAGTTCGTGCGCTCTGCTTCGGCGGCCCAGGGTTTCCCTGTTTCGGATCCTGGGTGCGAACATGTCACTGCTCATCAGGCCACGCTGAGGCGGCATACCACATAGCAGAACCAGAGGCACTCACAACTAGAATCTACAACTATGTACTGGGGGGCTTTGGGGAGAAGAATAAAAAAAAAAGATTAGCAACAGTTGTTAGCTCAGGTATCAACCTTTAAAAGAAAAAAGTGTGGTACTGACACAAGGATAGACATACACATCTGTGGAATAAATTAAGATTTAAGAAATACACCCACACATCTATGGTCAACTTATTTTTGAAAAAAGTGCTAAGAATGGGGAAAGAGTATTTTCATAAATTGGTGCTGGGCGAAGTGGATGGCCATATGAAAGGAAAGAGACGTACACTTATATCACACCACATGAAATAATTTACCAAGAAGAATCAAAGACTCAAACCTAAGAGTAAAACTATCACGTTCAAATAAATCATAGGAAAAAGTTCCTGACACTGGATTTGGCAAAGAATTGTTAGTTATGATATGAAGTACAAAAATGGAGGGAAATGGTAATTTGGACTTTATCAAATTAATGACGTCTGTGCTTCAAAGGACATCATCAAGACAGTGAAAATACCCTTTGGAAACCTTGTTCACTATTGCTGGGAATATAAAATCATGTTGCAGGCATGAAAAACAACATAGGAGTCCCTTGAAAAATTAGGAGCTGAGTTATCATCCAATCTCGCAATTCTACTTATGGGTAAGTACCCAAAAGAGTTAAAAGCAGGGACTCAAACAGATTTATGTCCACTCATGTTCATATGAGCATTAGTTACAATAGCCAAAAGGTGAAAGTAACCCAAGAGTCCATCAATGGATGAACGGATAAAAAAACTGGTACATACATGCACATATATGGGCAGCTAATCTTCAACAAAGGTGCTAAGAACATACAAGGGAGGTAAGACAGTCTCTTCAATAAATGGTATTGGGAAAACTGAACAGCCACATGAGAAAGAATGAAAGTAGACCATTATTTCACGCATACACAAAAATAAACTCAAAATGGATCAAAGACTTGAAGATAAGTCCTGAAACCACAAAAATCCTGGAAGATAATATAGGTAGTAAACTCTGATGTCGGACTTAAAAGGATCTTTTCAAATACCATGTCCTCTCAGACAAGGGAAACAAAAGAAAAAATAAACAAGTGGGAGTTCATCAGACCAAAGAGCATCTGCAAGGCCAAAGAAACTAGGATCAAAACAAAGAGACAACCCACCAATAGGGAGAAAATTTTTGCAAATCATATATCCGAGAAGGGGTTAATCTCCATAATATATAAGGAACTCACACAACCAAACAACAAAAAAACAAACAGCCCAATCAAAACATGGGCAGAGGATATGAACAGACATTTTTCGAAAGAAGATATACAGATGGCCAATAAACATATGAAACGATGTCCAACATCACTAATCATCAGGGAGATGTGAATCAAAACTACACTAAGATACCACCTTACGCCTGTTAAAATGGCTGTAATCACTAAGACTAAAACCAACAAATGTTGGAGAGGTTGTGGAGAGAAGGGAACCCTCATC
The DNA here is from genome assembly GCF_041296265.1 of Equus caballus. NCBI lineage: Eukaryota > Metazoa > Chordata > Mammalia > Perissodactyla > Equidae > Equus > Equus caballus. Next base: position 49,648,130 of record NC_091690.1, read on the forward strand.
CACTGCTGGTGGGAGTGCAAACTGGTGCAGCCACTATGGAAAACAGTATGGAGATTCCTCAAAAAACTAAAAATAGAGCTACCATATGACCCAGCTATCCCACTACTGGGTATCTACCCAAACGACTTGAAACCAACAATCCAAAGTAACATATGTACCCCTATGTTCATTGCAACACTATTCACAACTGATGACTGGATAAAGAAGATGTGTATATATATATATATATATATATATACACACACACACATACAATGGAATACTACTCAGCCAGAAAAAAAGACAAATTCATCCCATTTGCAACAACATGCAAAGACCTGGAGGTGGGTCAAAGACCAGCTGTGGGTTGGGGGGCTGGGGTTATGAGCCTACCACTGCTTGTGCTCAATTCTCTGTGGCCGGGGGTGTCATAGCAGCAGGGGAACCAAAATTACATGCACCACCTCCAGTGCTGCTACCTGGTTCTGTGGGGGTGTTGATACCACCACTGCCTGGGGGTCTGGGATCATGGGCCCTGCATCTCCCACTGTGCCCAGGGAGCTGAGGTTGTGGGCACCACCTCTGCTGTTACCCCAGTTCTGCCTCCTCTGTGTGTTCCAATCAAACCAGCTTCAAATGTACAGATGTGTGGACCTCTCCAGCATCCTGGTTGTTAAGCAGAAGAAAGTCTGTTGAGTTACAAATGTCTTACTAGTTATAGATTGAAAGGGAGAGACAAAGGGAGCATCTCACAGTGCCATAATGCTGCCATCACACTTTATTTGTTTCTTTAAGGACGTGGCTCATGTGATTAAGGAGATGGGATAAGTTAGAAATCTGCAATCAAGATGGGCAGGTTGGAAACCCTAGGAAAGAACTGTAGTCCAAGTCAAAGACATTATAGTGGCAGAATCCTTCTTGTTCAGGGAAGGTCAGTTTTTGTTCTAAGAACAATTGATTGGAAGAGGAGCATCCACATTATGGAGCTTAATCTCGTTTACTTAACCTCCACTCATTGAAACGGTAATCTCATGAGAAAGTGACCAGAAATACCCAGCAGGATGTTTGACTAAATATTTGGGCACTGTGGCCAAGTTGAAACAGAGATATTGGCTTGTAGTTTTCTCCTCTTCGCATGTTTTTGTCTGTCTTTGGCATCAGGGAGATGCTGGCCTCAAAAAATGAGTGTGGAAGCATTCCTTCTAGTTTTTGGAAGAGGTTAAGAAGGATTGGTATTAATTCTTTGGATTCATTATTGGTCTGTTCAGACTATTTTTCAATTCTTCCTTGGGGGGTTGTATGTTTCTAGGAATTTATCCAATTTCTTCTAGGTCATCAAATTTGTTCACATATACATGTTCATAATAGTCCCTTTTGATTCTTTTCAGTTTTGAGGCATCTGTTTTAATATGTCCTCTTTCACTTCTGACTTTATATACTTGATATATACAGAGAGATTCTTCTCTCTGCTTTTCATAGTCAGTTAAGGGCTTGTCAATGGTGTTTTTCATTTCAAAACACTGATAGTTTTTAAATTCTTCTGTTTTCCTATATTCTCTCTATTTCTGCTCTCACCTTTATTATTTCCTAACTTTGCTAATTTAAGGTATAGTTTGTTGTTCTTTTTCTAGGTTCTTGAGGTATAATATTAGGTTATTTTGCTACCTTTCTTCCTTAATATGTGTCTATTGCTATAAACTTCCACTTTACTACTACTTATGCTGCGTCCCACCAGTTTTCCTGAGTTGTTTTCATTTTTGCCTCAAGATATTTTTTAAATTCCGTTTTGACTTTCTCTGACGCAGTGGTTGTCCAGGAGTGTTTTAATTTCCACGTATTTGTCAATATTCACAATGCGATTAGAGGTAAATAGTCCTTTGGTGCGAGGCTGTATGATTTCTTGACTAGGCCGTAGACCATTAATGTTTCCTTGGCTGTACATGTCAGGGGCTTCCATATCCTCTAGTGCCCTTGTGTTTTTCTTCCCTAGTGTGTTTGGGAATCCCTAGAAACTCAGTCTTCTGTAGAGTCTGTGTCTTACAGCTCCATTTTAATCCACGGTTTTTATACTAGATCCCTGATGATAAGGTGGGAAGGTATCAGGTGGAAAATACACTCTTATGTTATGATGAAACCTGTAATCTCTTGGCGGGACAGAATCCCCGCCCCAGGAGCTTCAGAACAGGTTCTCAGCATTTACTCCTCCCCTTTGTCAGAGAGGAAACCCGAGGAGTCTGGAGTTGTCTGACTGCCCTTTCTCCCAGTCAGAGAGAGTCTGTCAAATGAGTTTGCTTTGAGGGATGGCCTAAGTCTCAGAGAACACAGTGCTTTGTGTGTATAATGTTCCCCCATTTTCTGCAAGGAGAATGAGACTTTCTTTTCCAGTCTCCACAGTGAGAACCTCCCTGGGCTCCTTAGGAAAAATTCATGAAATTGGGGAGTTTTCTAAGACTGGAGTCCTCACAGGTTTTAACTCTCAAGCTAGTCCACTCTTGGGCAAATCCATCTCTAATAGTTCGTGTGTTCCTAGAGGTGGCTGGCTCCAGTCATTTCTCCTCTGTAAGTGGTAATTCTCTACATGCACCTGTGTCTCATTTTGGGGCACTGGTTACCATGCAGTCGCAAATCACTGATGGATCTAAGAAGGTGTGTTGCTTTTCAGGTGGTTCAATTATTTTCTTGTTGCAAAGATGTGAACAATCACTCCAACTCACTACATATTGAAACAGAAACCATCATTCACTCTGTCGCTCTGCATTTTCCCTTGTGAGTAGCCCATTTTCAATTATTGATTGTCCTGCTGGAGCTCATGTGTGTAGTTTCAAAGTTTTTCAGTTTTTTTCTCTTCTTTCTCTTCTTCTTCTCCTCTTTAAAGCCCCCCAGTACATAGTTGTATATTCTAGTTGTAGGTCCTTCTGGCTGTGCTATGTGGGATGCTGCCTCAGCATGGCTTCATGAGCAGTGCTAGGTCCGCACCCAGGATCTGAACCAGGAAACCCTGGGCTGCCGAAGGGGAGCACAGGAATTTAATCACTGCCACATGGCTGGCTTACCTTTTCATTTCTAACCAGTGCATCTGAAAACATTATCATACAGGGTCTCTGCACTTGGATTTCTTATCCTCACCTTCTAAACATTCCCTACACCGACATCCTGTGCTTCACCTGAAAGCCATTTTCTGGGGGTTGCCTTGTGTTTTATCAATGCCCTTGTGGGGGCAGGATTAATACCCGACCTTAATGAGACCAGACAGCAAGACTGCGTTGCCACACGCATCTTGTTAATGAAATGTTTATTACTCAGGGTTACTTTCTAAGGAGAGTAGGGCAAGGGGAAGCTGGCTCAGGTGGCTTCTGCAAAGGTCCATGGGTTTGCTGTTTAAGGTGTGCAGGCATAGAGGCTGCAGGTTTTCATGGTCTGAGCCTCCTGTCTGCAGACACAGAAAGAAAAGGGCCCCCTGTCAACCTTCAAAACTTGTTTACCATTGTGGGCCAGACAGGGTGAGAGGGAACCTACGGCTGATGGAGAGTCAAATATCAAATACAAGGTCAGTGTCTTTATTAGGGTTCACTCCTGAGGTCAGTTGACTGAATGACGCCATTACTTATTTAAATAATTTTGATTTGAATATTAATTAAAAAGCGATGTGAAAACCAAAAGCAACATATTGTATTGAAGATGGCAAAGCCTCAAAAAAACCCATTTGAATCTAGTTATCCAAAAGTTTTGGAGATACCTAGAAAAATGTCAGTATGGTTCCATAACTCTGTACAAATACTTATGTGATATTACTGTTTATTGTAATTTTTACCTCATTTGTTCATATTGGTGGCACCTTCCCAAAACAGCCTACCCACAGCCAACAAGCTGCCCTTTCTCCTGTCTCTTCTTTTTCTCTCTGAAATAACTGCTCTTTAAGGAGTGACCGTCTGAAGCGCTGACCTCAGGCACAGGGTATAATCATGCTTTTGCCCCCTCCAGACTCCCCCCTAATGTTGGGACAAACCCAGCCTCAGTCACAGCTTCACTCTAGACACAGATAGATTCCAGCCAAGACATCGACCCAGGACCCCTGTGATGAGGGCCCATTCTCATCCTCCTGCTCCCAAAGGACAAGGAGTTACAGAAACTGCCAACTCACAGACCTCTGTACACAGAACCCAGGCTTGGTGGGGTCAACAGTGTAACACAGGGCAGCACAGTGCCCAGGAGGAGCTGCCCAGCAAGCAGCAGCCCACAGTGCAGGAGCCTCCAGGCTTTCTCATCAGCCTGTCCAGGTAAGAAGGCCCAGGGGAAAGGGAGGGTGAGGCTTAAGTTGTCAGAGGTCAAACATCAAATATGTGCACAAATATGGCACCTTGTACAAATATGTGTACAAGAACAAACAGGTGACAAAATAAGGATTCACATTGGCTTGTTTTTTGTTGTTTGTTTGGGTTTTTTTTTTTTTTTTTTTGAGGAAAATTAGCCCTGAGCTAACATCCATGCCCATCTTCCTCTACTTTATACGTGGGATGCCTACCACAGCATGGCTTGCCAAGCAGTGCCATGTCCGCACCTGGGATCCGAACTGGCGAACCCAGGGCTGCCGAAGCAGAGTGTTCGCAATTAACCGCTGCACCAGTGGGCCAGCCCCTACACTGCCTTGATTTTATGTAAAGAAACACTAACAGGATGATGAAGCAGTGATCAACACTGGTCATGTGAGGGAGGCTGGAGTCAGAGCAGAGGAGTGGGGCAGGACGAGCAAGCAGGGGGTCTCCTTAAGTGAGTTTCTTCTCAATGGAATGTTTAGCCCTTCCAATGGACTGTTTACATTAAATAAAAACAGAAATTTTTAAGTACAATATTTTCCTATGCTTAATAATTATTAACTTTTGCTTTATTCACTAATATGTGTGCGCTATGGTCAAGCCAAGTTGCCACGGGGATATTGGCTTGTGGTTTTCCTCTCTTCTTCGTCTGGCTTTGACACGAGGGACATGCTGGCCCCAGAAAATGAGTTTGGCAGTGTTTGTTCTATTTCAACTGTTTGGACGAGTTTAAGAGGGGTTGGTGTTACTTCCTTGAATTTGTTCTTATTTGGTGTTGGTTCATCCAGGCTTCCTAATGTTTAATTCTTTCTTGGTAGGTTGCATGTTTTTATGAATTTATCCATTTCTTCTAAGTTATACAATTTGCATCTAAATATTCATCATGGCCCCTTTTGATCTTTTGGAGACATCTGCTGTACTCTGTCCTCCTTCATTTCTGATTTTATGTACTTGAGTCTTCTCTCTTCATTGTTGGTCTAAGAGTTTCTTGATTTTATTTTTTTTTAAATGGAAACTATTGTTTTTCTATTCCCTATTTCTGCTTTAATATTTATTATTCCTTAACTTTAGCTAACTTTGGGTTTACTTTGTTGTTCCTTTTCTGCTTCCTTCAGGTGTAAGTTTATGTTGTTAAGTTGATATCTTTTTTACATAATATAGGTGTTTTTCATTATGAACTTCCCTTTTACTACTCTTTATACTTCATCCCACAAGTTTCTTAAGTCTTTTCATTTTTTTCTTGTGATTTTGTATGTGTGTGTGTGTGAGGAAGACTGGCCCTGAGCTAACATCTGTGCCAACCTTCCTCTAGTAGGTGTGACACCTCCACAGCATGGCTTGGTGACCAGTGTGTAGGTCCACACCTGGGATCCAAACCCACAAACCTTGGGCTGCTGAAGCAGAGTGTGTGAAGTTAACCACTGTGCCACCAGGCTGGTCCTTGAGTTGTTTGTTTGTTTTTGAGGAAGATTAGCCCTGAGCTAACATCTGCTGCCAATCCTCCTCTGTTTTGCTGAGGAAGACTGGCCCTGAACTCACATCCATGCCCATTTTCCTCTACTCTATATATGGGATACCTGCCACACATGGCAAGCCAAGCGGTGCCATATCTGCACCCAGGATCCGAACCAGCGAACCCCGGGCCACTGAAGCAGAACGTGTGCACTTAACTGCTATGCCACCAGGCCGGCCCGTGAGATATTTTTTACATTTCCTTTTCCTTGTTTGGCAGCACATATGCTGAATTACCTTTTGATTTTTGTCTTTGAGTCAGTGGTTTGTCCGAGTGTATTATTTAATTTCCACATATTTTCACAATAAGATTTGAGATAAACAGGCCTTTAGTGTGAGTGTTATGATTTCTTGAACAGGAGTCAGACTATGTTTAGTGTTTGCTGCAGGTGGAGGGGTCAGGGGCTTCATGGTCTGCAGTGTCCTTGCACTTATCTCCCTGGTGTGTTTGGGTTTCCCTAGAAACTCATTCTTAAATAGAATCTGTGTCTTGCAGCTCTGTTTTCATCCAGTGTTTGTATCCTGAAGCCCTGCTGATATGGTGTCAGGTATTTGGAATGGAAAATGTCCTCATCTGTTACGATGAAACCTGCAATGTTTTGATGGTAAAGAATCCCTGGACCGTGAACTTCAGAACAGGATCCTAGCACTTATATTTCCTCCACTTGTGTCAGAGAGGAACCTGAAGTGACTGCAGGTGTCTGTTTGCACTTTGCCCAATCAGAGAAGACTTTGCACATTAGTTTTCTTTGAGGAATGGTCTATGTTACAGACAAAATGCTTGTTGTGTATATGAGAATGTCTCCCCCCATTTCCTGCATGAAGCAAGAGGCATTTTTTTTCTGATCTTCACTATGAGGACCAGGTCAGGTCTGCTGAAGGAAACATGAATTTTGCGAGCCCATATGACTGCCCCAACCCAGAGTTTTTAACTCTGAAGATAATCCATACTATGTCTCCAACAATCCATCCACTACAGTTTACATGGTCCTAGATATTTGCTGACTCCAGACCTTTCTCCTCCCAGTACACAGTAATTCTCTACGTTTGCCTCTCTCTCATTTGGGGGCACTGTTTGCCAGGTAACCATGTAACCTCCAATCTCTCACAGATCTGAGGGGCTCCTTTTCACAGTGTCTAGTGTTGTTCTTGTGAAGGTGAGATGATCGCTCAGCACTATTTACATATCAGAACAGAAACTATCCATTCACATCTGTTGCCCTGTATTTTCCCTTGTGAGACGATATCATTTTCACTTATCGATGCTACTGCTAGAGCCATGGGGGTGGTTTGTTTTTCTTTGGTGACCAGTGCATCTAAATCATTATCACACAGGGATCTCTGCATTTGGATTTCTTTTCCTCATCTTATAAAAATTCCCTACCCTGAAAACCTGTGCCTCACGCAAGACTTTCAATGGGCTACATTCTGTGGTATCATTGTTCTTTTTGGGGCAGGATTGACACCTGACCTAAAATGGGATTGGATGCAAGGCTGATGCTGCCACAGGCATCAAGTGAATAGAAATGTTTACTACTCACAGGTAGTTTCCAAGGAGTGTAGGGCAAAGGTAAGCAGGCTCAGGTGGTTGATGCAAAGGACAATGGGTTGGCCCTTTAAGGAGTGTGGGGTAGAGGCTGCAGGTTTTAATGTCTGACCCTCCTACCCACTGACACAAAGAAAAGGGGCGTGTGATCCTTCCTGACCTGTTTACCATTGATGACCAGGCAGAGTGAGCAGGAATCTAAAGCTGATTGAGAGTCAAATATCAAAGATGACGTCGGTGTCATTATTGAAGTTCACTCCTGTTGTTCATTAACTGAGTAATGACACATCTCATTTAAATGAATTTGATTTGATTAAAAATCCACGTGAATAAAACAAGGCACACAACTAAGATGACAAAGCCTCAAAAACACATTTGAATCCAATCATTCTGAAGTGTTGGAGAGAAAGGAAAATGTGTCAGTGTGGTTCCAGAACTCTGGTCAAATATTTAATTAACGCTAGCATTTATTTTAATTTGTCTCATTTGTTGTGTTCTTGGAGACACCCTGCCAGTGCAGCCTGCCCACATGCAGCGAGCAGCCCTTTTAGGGAACAGAGCTCTCCCTGGCTGGTTAATAAATAGTCCAAACCCCAAGGAGTCAGCAGCTAACATGGCTGCCAGGGGGTTTTCCTTCAGGGAAACATCTCAAACACTAGCTGTCCACTACAGGTATTCTGAGTGTTTGGGACATTTCTTGATTGGCATTAAGGATGTGTTTGTTGAATGACATCATGCGTGCCCAGGTAGCAGTGACTCCCATGACAATGAGCACATTTGTGCAAATGGTAGGAACACAGTGTATTTGTGTTCAATGGGCTCGAGGACACAGGGTCCACAGACCACAGGTGACATTAGGAGGAACACCCAGGAGTGGGATCTAAGAGTGGTGGCCAGGGGGCATTATTACAGTAGACCAAAGACCTGCAGGAGTGCCCATTCTGACAGGAATGTCTGGTATAGAAAGGCTCTACTTAGAGGTGCCAGTGAGCCTGATGATCAGGACAAAGTACTAGGCCCCAAAGACTGGGCATGAATCTAACTGATGACTCAAACAGCAGGAAGGCCTATTAAGAGGAAAGCAAGGCTTGTCTCAGTGAGCCATTAGCCAGCCTATGAGGGGGTAGCCCAGGGTTGTAAGAGAGGTACAAGGTCCACTGAAAACCTTCTTTAAAAGCCCAGTTTTTTGTATTTTGATAAATGATTTGATATTGTCAATAATTTCTAGAGTATCTTGGTGAACCCTTGCATTTTGGTTTTAGGAGATGATGTATGATAGCATAATAAATTTTTCTATATATTTCTACCATGGATTGAGCATCACAAGTGCCCCAGAAAAGGCGGTGAGGGGCCCTACAATGTCTATTCACCCTAGCTGTAAGGAGCCTTCATCAGCCTGGAGGCGATGTCCAGTGACTTTTTTTTTTCATATTACCTGCTTTGATCAGTCACTAAGGTATCCATGGCAGAGGAGGGAAGTCTCTTGAATTGTGCCTAAACCTTTAGGTTAGAACTGTTGCCAATCTTTTTTTTTCCTGCTTTTTCTCCCCAAATCCCCCCAGTACATAGTTGTATGTTTTAGTTGTGGGTCCTTCTAGTTGTGGCATGTGGGATCCTACCTCAGCATGGCTTGATGAGCGGTGCCATGTCGCCATCCAGGATGAAACTGACGAAACCCCGGGCCGCCAGAGCAGATGACGCAAACTCAACCACTTGGCCACAGGGCTGGCCCCAGCAACAGATTCTTAAAGATCCAGTTCATATTACCCTTACTACAACTTGAGGGTGATATGTCCAGTTCTAGATCTGTTTGCCCCATCACAAGTCTCTACTTAATTCTTAATTAATTAATACTTAATTCAAAGTCTATTCACCAAATACAAATCAGACGGAAGGAAAAAGAGCAAAGGCCCAAATGGGAAAATAAGAATTCGCAGTACACTATACACTCTGATTATCTTGCCACACATAAAAACTTATCCCAACAGTTTAATAGAATAGGAACTGCAAATAGGCTCCTATACCCGCCACCTCAGAAAAGGAGCTTTCTCTAAGAAATGTATAACACGTACAACAGATGAGGCATATCCTGGAACTGCAATATAAAGTCAGTAAAAAAGTCCCAAAGACTACAATGTGTCATTTTTCAATGGCCCCTTAACACAATTAAAACATTTTAAAACAATTAAAGAGAAGACATTAACTGATTTAAGAAAAAAGCAGCACCTATTAATGTTTATATAGTATTGATGAAGGATGACTTGCACAACTATCTCACCTCAATATTCATTTCTGAAAGTTATTAACAGAAATCCAAAATCCAATGTGGCACTTTAAGAGGCTTGGTAAACAATATAATTACAACTTTTATAACAACTCTTCCATGTTGAAAGTTTTCTAAAACTCTACATAAAATTAATTTCTATCAAGCTTTCTCATGACTTACATTTACATTTCTTTTTGGTGGGAGTTTCACAGAGAAGGATGTAAGCCAATTGAAGTCCTTCCCATGCTGTTTACATTCAAGAGATTATCATCAAGTGAATCCTTTCACGCCTTCAGAAAAAACTGGGATGACAAAAGGCTTTCCCACATTCTCTACATTTACATGGTTTTTCCTCTAGTGTGCATTCTTGTAGATCCTCAAAAGTTTGCATGAGAATTAAAGGCTTTCCCATTTTACTGACATTCATGGGATTTCTCTCCAGTGTGACTTCTTTCATGTTCTGGAAGTGAACTGAGAAAACTAAATGTTTTATTACATTTTTAAATTCATATGGTTTCTATCTATTATGATTTCTTTCATGTTTTTGAAGAGAAGTGGAAGACATGAATGCTTTACTGCACTTTTTACATTCAAGAGGTTTCTCTCCAGTATGAGTTCTTTCATGTGCTTGAACATTACTGGGAAAACGGAAAGCTTTACCACAAAATTTACACTCATAGGGTTTCTCTCCAGTATGTGTTCTCTCATGTTTTTGAAGAGCACCGGAAGAAGTGAATGCTTTACTGCATTCTTTACATTCATAGGGTTTCTCTCCAGTGTGACTTCTTTCATGTACACGAAGAGAACTGGAACAAGTGAATGCTTTACTGCATTTTTTACATTCATAGGGTTTCTCTCCAGTGTGAATTCTTTCATGGACTCGAAGAGAACTGGAAGAAGTGAAAGCTTTACTGCATTTTTTGCATTCATAGGGTTTCTCTCCAGTATGAGTTCTTTCATGTTTTCGAAGAGAACTATTACAACTGAACGCTTTACTGCATTCTTTACATTCATAGGATTTCTCTCCAGTGTGACTCCTTTCATGTATCTGAAGAGAGCTGGAAGAAGTAAAGGCTTTACTGCATTTTTTACATTCATATGGTTTCTCCCCAGTATGAATTCTTTTATGTTGTTGAAGTAAACTGGGAGAAATGAATGCTTTACTGCAATTTTTACATTCATAAGGTTTCTCTCTAGTATGAATTCTCTCATGTTTTCGAAGAGAAGTATTACAACGGAAGGCTTTACTGCATTCTTTACACTCATAGGGTTTCTGTCCAGTATGAATTCTTTCATGTACTTTAAAACTTTGGAGTAAACTGAAGGCTTTACCACATATTTTACATTCATAAGGTTTCTCTCCAGTATGAGTTCTTTCATGTAATTGGACATTACTGGGAAACCTGAAGGCTTTACCACATATTTTACATTCAAAGGGTTTCTTTCCAGTATGAATTCTGTCATGTTTTTGAAGAGAACTATTACAACTGAAGGTTTTGTTGCATTCTTTACATTCATAGGGTTTCTCTCCAGTGTGACCCCTTTCATGTATTTGAAGAGAACTGGAATAAGTGAATGCTTTACTGCATTTTTTACATTCATAGGGTTTTTCTCCAGTATGAGTTCTTTCATGTATTTGAAGAAAACTGGGAAATCTGAAGGCTTTCCCACATTCCTTACATTTATAGGGCTTCTCTCCATAGTTTTGATAGTCATGTGGTTTCTGTTCAGTGTGACATCTAACATGCTTATTAAGGGATGACTGATGCATGAAGACTTTTCCACATGCACTGCATCCCCATGGTTTAGCTCCTATAGGTTGCTTGTTCAGATTTAGATTTGGAATAAGGCTGAAGTTTTCTCCACATTGACTACCCTCTTCACTTTCACAGAGTCTCACCACCATATGACTTCTGTAAAAAAACGAGAAGCATATTTTTAATGATTTCTTCATTAATGGCTTTATATTTGTTACATTTATTATTATTTACAGGAAAAATTTAGGTTTTCTACGTTTGCTGAATACTCAGAAATTGAACATACTGAAAGCTCTGCAAGAGGACTTCACTTTTGTCATTATCTAAACAATGATATTCCTATCTAGGATTTGTTAATTTACTTCCAAGTGAACTATTTTGCAAAAACTGCACCTCTACATAACAGTTCTAACAGTATATTTTGTGAAAAATTTCTAGAGAATAGCTAAATTTGAAGCAAGGATTAGTTTTCTTTGCTTCTTCTCAAAATTTCATAAAATACCAGAATTCTCATGTGAGACAATGTTTTCTAATGTGACTGTGACTCACCTTTGCTTTCTCCCCTGGTCTTTGTACTGATCTTCAATATCATGATCTTCCCATGTTTTTCCTGAAATGCAGACCCAGAGAGTTGATTTCAAAGCATTAGATATTATAGAAAAAGCTTCATATTCCAAGTCCATAATGGGCTATGGCCATTTCTAGTTTATTAACCAGTGTCTCCGTTTCCACATTCTACATCTTGGAACAATATTAATGGGAAAGAAACATTTGTTCTCTAATTGATGAAGTGAAAGAATGTCCTCATTCTTACCTATTGAGGCCAGGTTCCTGAAGATTTCCCACATCACTTCTCTGTAGAGTTTCTTCTGTGAAGGATCCAGTAAGGCCCACTCCTCAGGGGTAAAGTTCACAGCCACGTCCTCAATGTCCAGTGAGTCCTAAGACATCACATACATGGTTAGAGTAGGATGCATATGTGTAACAGCACTGAGGACCTCTATTCCATTTGTAGGAAGGTTACATATGATTCTATCATCTCGAAACATTAAATCTATGTTATGATCATCAAAAACTCACCGTTTTTCTGAACACATATTATCAATTTAACAGTATCATGAACACATGGAAATTATTTACACATCTTAATGTGATCACAAAACACTGCGTTTTTCTCTATTTACATGGTCCAGAGCATGTTTAGCAATTGAAGAAAGTGTGTGCAAATGAAACAGTTATTATCCTTTTAAGACTGATGGTTCCTTGTAAGAAAAATTCTTTCATCTTATTTCTTATTACCCACTTAGTTACAGCATTCCATGAGGCAGAGGGTCAAATCTGTATGAAGTCACAATGGATAAAAACATAGTGAAGAACTGGAGGCTCTGTTGTCTAGTCCCATCACCAAAGAGAGAGTCCAGGAGGAGATCTCGTCAAGATGGCAGTGTAGGCAGGCTCTGAACTCACCTCCTCCCATGAACACAACCAGGTTACAAGTATTTTTGGAAAAGTTACCCTAAAGAGAAAACTGAAAACTGGATAAAAAGAACCCCCACCACAAGGGACAGTCCTGACTGCGACGGAAGAGGCAGAAATTCCTTCTGGAGAGATAAAAGCCACCTTCGCGAGTGGTGGAGCCTCACAGCCAGCTGGGCAGGAGCCACCCTAACGTACGCAGCCATCCCTGGAGAAGTGAGGACCTGAGCGGGGGCATGTTACTGCTATAAGCACCCTTCAGATTCAGCACAACTGAGACGAGTGTCCTACTGTCTGGCTTCGCTGGCTATTAACTGCAATGGAGAATACCCCCAGAAAAGCTATCTGATGAAAGCCAAAAAAACCAGCTCTTAAAAGAGCCCATGCACAAATTACCCATCTCAGAGAGCAACCTAAAATCACCAGGAAGAAGGCTACAGTCCTTTGGTGAAAACAGACTCACCTGGTAGGCTCTGGGTGCATCTCGGTGAGAGGTGAGACCTCTCTGGAGACTGAGACATTGGTGGCGGCCATTGTTATGACCTAGTTCAGGCATGCTGACACAGACGCTGGCAGAGGCCATTGAAGCTCTTCCCTAGGCCTGTTAGCCCAGGGGTCTGCCGCACCCACTACAGCGCAGATTTAATCAAGTTCAGCCAGGGCAGGCAGCCCACCCTAGGGACCAGCCCCACCCAACAACAAGCCCTTAGGCTACTTGTCAGCCTGCATAGACTGGGTGTCTAAAGGGAGGCAAGTCTGTCCACTTCTGTGGAGCAGGGCCTGTGTGAGGACCAGGTGAACTGTGGGGGGCATTCGTGGAGAGGTGGGGGCCTCTACAGTGAGCCGACTGGATATGCTCCAGGGGGTCAGGAAGTGTGCATGGGCCAGGACTGTGTTGACAGTGTGTGTAGACCTGTGAGGGGTGGGGCTTATCAGTGGCAGAATACCTGTGATTCACAAACAGGCACAAAAAGTATCAGCCCAACCTACCAAAGCCTGAAACAACTGGGTGCTCCCATGCCTGGGGCCAGCCGTAGTCAGCTGCAATCCTAAGAGAGCTGACAACAGCCTTGCAGGCCTAAGGTCTACAGCAACTGTAAGCCCCTGAGCCTAGCAACTAGCTACACTGGGTACCTATCCAATTAACAGGAAAACTGCAAGAGAAGTGTGCTATTAGACCTTGTAGTCAACAGTGCTGGGGTTCCCCAAACCTAATTTACAAACAGCCAGACAAAGAGGGAAAGCCTAGACTCCCTGGGTACCTGCAGTAAGAGCAACCCTGCCACAGCAGAAGGACACAAGTAGCCCACACAGGGGTCACTCTTGAATCATTTGGACTGGTGACGAGACGGAAGCACACTTCTGGGCCTCAAAAAGCATCCCTTACCTAAGGCCACTTCTCCAAGATCAGGAGACATAGCTGACTCACCTAATACATAGATATAAGCACAGAGAAAGAGGCATAGTGAGGAGGCAAAGGAAGACGTGCCAAGCAAGGGAACAGGACAAAACTCCAGAAAAAGAACTAAATGAAACAGAAATAAGCAATTTACCTGAAAAAGAGTTCAAACAAAAACTCATAAGGATGCTCACTGATGTTGGGAGAAGGCTGGATGAACACAGTGAGAACATCAACAAAGAACTGGAAAATATAAAAAAGAACCAATTAGAAATGAAGAATACTGGAAATGAAAAATTGACTAGAGGGACTCAATAGCAGTGTAGATGATACAGAAGAATGGATCAGCGAGCTGGATGAAAGACTAGAGGAAATCACCCAAGTTGAAGGATAAAAGAAAAAGAAAAAAGAATTAGAAAGAAGGAGCACAGTCTAATGGAACTCTGGGACAATACCAAGTGCACTAACATTCATATTATAGGTGTCCCAAAAGGAAAGGAGAGAGACAAAGGAGCAGAGAATCTATTTCAAGAAATAATGGCTGAAAATATTCCTAACCTAAGGAAGAAAACAGACACCCAGTACATGAAGCACAGGGAGCACCAAACAAGATAAGCCCAAAGACACCCACACCAAGACATATTATAATTAAAATGTCCAAAATTAAAGATAAAGAGAGAATCCTAAAAGCAGCAAAAGAAAGGCAACAAGTGATAGGAAAGCACATGAGGCTATTGGTGGACTTCTCAGCTGAAACCCTGCAGGCTAGAAGAGAGTGGCATGACATATTTAAAGTTTTGAAAGCAGAGTCCAGGAGCCGGTAAAAATCAAACTTTTAACAAAGCCCAGCTGGCCACATTGTCCTCCAGGCCATCATTACAAGTAATCAGATGCAGCTGGCTGAATGTAAATATTCCTGTGGGGAAGCATTGCTTTTAACCTGTGTAATGTTTATTATAGAGTCAGTTCTTCCTTTTTATATATGATTTGATGGGGATAAAAATTTATTCAGAATTTAGCACTCAGACATAAGGAAGAAGGCATGACAACTTAGACCATAAAATCCCTATATTCATGTGCCTCAGGGCTACTTCCCACCAATTTTTACAACACACTGTGAGATAATAATGTACCATAAGAGCTCTTCCAGGTCAAACACTAACAGTGTAGCCTAGGCCTAGCTGGCCTCAAGGGGCAGGTTAAGAGCTGCAGAATGCAGGGAGTTCACAATGGTCTGATGGTAAATTTGCCCATGACTATAACATATGTGAAGGATTTAACAGTGCTTTCCACCAAAAGAACAAGAAATCTCCATTCTCCAACTTTAAGATGAGTTTTTCCTGACCAGATACTGTAAATGATGCCCTGCCAACTCATAATCCTGCACTTAAGGAACTTAGAAGTTATCATTCTTGATATAAAAGGATGAAAATGAACAAATCTAAAATCAAAAACTCTTAGATCCATGAGATCCTTGAGGTCATATGGTAAGCCAGTGTCTCCATAATGGGAAGAAGAAAAAAAAAAAGTGGCATTGTGAAATAAGCCCCAGAGATTCTGTAGTTATCAAGGCCTCTGCTAAACAGAAAAGCTATTTCACCAGAGTCTCATGCAAAGACAAGAAGAACAAAAAAGAGAAAACCCAATATCCATGAAGCCTAGGACCACCCTCTTAAACAGAAGGTTTAAAAAGATATGTTGGGAATACCTGAAGGAAATGGAAGACAGAGAGAAACAGAAGAAACAAGTGAAGTAATAATCACCAAAATATCCTAAAGTTAATGATAAGCAGCAAACTCTATATCCAGGAAGCTCAGAGAACACGAAACATGATAAATTACAAAAGTGCACACCAAAGGATGTTACATTCAAACTAGAGAAAAATGAAGGACAGAAAATGTACTGAGAAATGCCAGAGAAGAAACACCCCTCAGGTATAAAGAAAAAAGGATTTAAATTAAATTGGACTTCTCTTCAAAGACCAGGCAAGAGAGAACAGAGTAGAGTAAAATATTTCAAGGTTTTTGTTTATTTGTTTTTTGAGGAAGATTAGCCCTGAGCTAACATCTGCTGCCAATCCTTCCTCTTTTTGCTGAGGAACACTGGCCCTGAACTAACATCCATGCCCATCTTCCTCTACTTTATACGTGTGATGCCTACCACAGCATGGCTTGCCAAGCAGCGCCATGTCCGCACCCGGGATCCGAACTAGTGAACCCCAGGCCGCCAAAGTGGAATGTACGCACTTGACCACTGTGCCACTGGGCCGGCCCCTCAAGTTTTTTTTTTTTTAAAGATTTTATTTTTTCCTTTTTCTCCCCAAAGCCCCCCAGTACATAGTTGTATATTTCTCATTGTGGGTTCTTCTAGTTGTGGTATGTGGGACGCTGCCTCAGTGTGGTTTGATGAGCAGTGCCATGTCCGCGCCCAGGATTCGAACCAACGAAACACTGGGACGCCTGCAGCGGAGTGCGCGAACTTAACCACTCAGCCACGGGGCCAGCCCCCCGGCCCCTCAAGTTTTAAAAATAAAAAAACACTCTCCTCTAGAATTCTCTGGCAAGCAAAATCATCCTTCATGAAGAAAAGAAAAATAAGGATATTCTGAGACAAAAATTGAGGAAATTTGTCATGACATAGCTACCTTTAAAGAAATGTCAAAAAAAAAAATCAGAAATAGCATAAATGATAAAGGTAAGTGATTAGAAAAATGAAGGTAAAATATTTTTTATATTCCTTATAATTAACATAACAGATGTTACTTTGTTTAAAATAATATTAACCACCATGTATTTGGTAATGAGAGGCTTATGGACAAGTGAAATAATGAGAGTAATATGACAAGGGACAGGGAAGGCAAAATTGGGAATGCTGTGTTAAGAGCTACATGCACTACATGAAGTGGTATAGTGTTACTAGGCAAAGGAGGTGAGTTAGATGTAAATGTATGCTACAAACTCAAGGGCAACCACAAAATGTTTTTTAAAAAGATGTGGGGGGCAGGCCCAGTGGCAAATCAGTTAAGTTTGTGTGCTCCAGTTTGGTGGCCTGGGATTCTCCAGTTTGGATCCCAGGCGCAGACCTACGCACTCCTTATCAAGCCATGCTGTGGCAGGCGTCTCACATATAAACTAGAGGAAGATGGGCACAGAAGATGGGCTCAGGGCCAGTCTTCCTCAGCAAAAAGAGGAAGATTTGCAGCAGATGTTAGCTCAGGGCTAATCTTTCTCAAAACAAACAAACAAAATATATATATATACCCCAGACTTTCTTATCAGCCTGACAGATAAGAAGGTCTAGGGGAAAAGGGAGCATGAGGATTAAGTTTTCAGAAGCCAAACATCAAATACATGGACCCTGGCCACTCAATACAAGAACAAACATGGGTAAGAATAACAGGCATTCACACTGGCTTGTTTTTACATAAAGAAGAATTAACAGGATGGTGAAGCCGAGATCAAAATTGGTCATGGAAGGGAGGATGGAGTCAGAGCAGAGGAGCGGGGCAGGACATGCAGGCGGGGAGTCTCCTTCAGTCAGTTTCCTCTCAGGAATTTTTTAACCTTCCCGCACATTTATTTAAAATAAGGAGACAAACTTATATACACATATTTTCCAATGGTTGATTGTTTTTAATTCAATTTGCTTTTAAAAATTAATTTAATTTTAACATTTCCACATAGGAAACCACAGCAAGATTTACTCCTTTATACACTAATGGATATAAAACTGCAGATAATAAAAATTTAGACATCCTTTTCTAACAGAAAGGAAAAGGAGCATTATAGAATGTCCCTCCACTATATTCAAACTGGGGATATTTTCAGGAAGGAGTAGCATATTATAACACATAAGGGGTTTGCAAATTAAGCCCTCTGATAAACTAGGAATTCCAAGGATTCACATAAGCTTTGATGTGTTTCCTCATATCAATGAAAATAGAAATTCAAGTGCTTTTTCCTCACATCCATTAAAACAGGAATTCATTTGCCTTAGGAATTGTATAGCCTTTTAAACGTCAAATTTCTCAAGGAAATAGACACACAAAATCTGATCTAAAATAGGAAAATGTGCACAGAACTAGGAACTTAAATACACCCATCTCACATCTTGAGGTTCTCTTGTCTAAATGGAACAAAATATTCTATTTGGTTCCCCCAATTTTCTTGTCTTACTCATATAATATCACTCAATCAATGTATGTTTTAAAACCCAAAGTGCTAATGGAAACTAGAATCAAAGGGCTGCAATCTTCAATGGATAAAGGAATCCGAGGACAGAAACATGAATATTGGAATCAGCTCATAGAAGCAGCCTGCTTGCCCAGAGTTCAGAATGAATGCCTACACTCAGAAAGTTGACCATATTCCCAAATTTAGGGTCTAGACACTCCCAAATGAGATGTCACCCATCACCCCTAGACTGGGTGAGTCCCTGGTGAAGGAGGGTGGGGACCCCAGAGCAGCCACAGGAATGAACTCTGGGAGCCCCACACACACTCCCTCTCCTGTGAGCATGGAGGCACTGCCTCCCCCAGGCTCCCACTCTCACATGTGAGGAAACTCTCAGCTGGATTCAGTTTAAGCTTCTGACCCACATGAACTCCAAATTCATGAACCCTTTGTCCACAGAACACAACACCTGATCTTCACAGACTTTCTCACTGTGCACAGATTACACTCTCAGTGCACCTACAGTGTGGGGGCAAAACTCAAACAATGTCTAAAATGTCCAGGCCTAAGAACCACAACCACAGCCTCAGAAAGGGCGTCACTCCCCACCCCATGAGCACGTGCACCCCCAGCTGTCCAGGGCTCTGCAGCTCCTCTCAGGATAAAGGCTCCTTCCATGGGGGTGTCAGCAGTAGGACACCTGCAGGGGGAGGACCCCCAGGAAGGACAACTGGGCCTTCAAGGCCTTCCCTCTGCAGGCCCAAGGGGGCCTTAGCTTGGGTCTTGGACTGGGGGCCTCTGCTCCCCACAGGAGATGCTTTGGAACATCACTGTTATTTATTTAATTTTTTATTTTTTGAGGAAGATTAGCCCTGAGCCAACATCTGCTGCCAATCCTCCTCTTTTTGCTGAGGAAGCCTGGCCCTGAGCTAACATCCATGCCCATCTTCCTCTACTTTATATGTGGGGCGCCTACCACAGCATGGCGTTCCAAGCGGTGCCATGTCCACACCCGGGATCCGAACCGGCGAACCCTGGGCCACCGAATCGGAATGTGCACACTTAATCGCTGCACCACCGGGCGGCCCTCATTGTTATTTTAAATGACACAAACCCAGCATTTGAATAACCCAGCAAAATCACTTAAACCCAGTCCTTCCAGGGAAAATAGAGAAGAAAATTATAAGGTACTTTTACTAGTTTGAGAAGAAAATCCAAAGTATCTATTCCTTTCACAAAAAAAAAATCAGTTTATTATTACTCTTACTGAGCAAGGTCATGCCAACTGATATGCACAGAAGCTGATACCAAGAAGAAACAGTTAACTGTGCAATTGTTTGGGAAGGAGACAGAAGGAAAGGCTCTCAACTCCGTCTCCCTCATCCAAAGCATGGGGTGAGGTTGAAGGCAGCAGGGAGGGCCAGCTGGGATGTAAAAGCTCTGGCAGGACGAGTTTTAATTGGCAGATCAAAACATTTTCTTCTGCACAGGCTCCTGGCTGGCTGGCCTCCCCTGAAAAATAGCTTTAACATCCTGTTGTTAAGATGTGGTTAGTGATGGGAGATTACCAGGAAAAGACAGTAAATAAGAGTAAAGTTGTCATGTAGATTTAACTCACTGCATCTCTCTTGATGAGTTTCTAGAGATTTAGAGTCATCCTGCCCTTCCCGGCACACCCTTACAAATGAACATTTCTCATATATGTAAATTTCCCTTACAAAAGGGTAACTTCTACTAGGTTTTCAGAGCTTTTCCTTTGTCTGCTATTTTTTAATCATCATCAGCTCAAAATAGCCCTTATACCAGAAACATATATTTTGGGCTGGCAAATTCTGTTCCTGGTCCTGTGATTACATTATTTCCATGGCAAGAAATCACACTTGACACTTGTGGTCTGCATGTCTAAGGCCTGGAATTTCATTTGGAAACATCCAAAAGTAAAGAAAAGACCTGAGAAACTTACGACACACATTCAGGAGAAGAAATAGTGAAACAATTATTCTTAACAAATGGAATGTAACATAGGAATATTATTATTATTATTTTGAAATTCACCAATTTGTTGCCTGTTTGGAAATATTTTATATTGTCTTCCGAGGTGCACTGATAAGTACATTTACCTTCATGAAAAACTGAGACTTAAATAAGTGAATGAATCTTTTCTAGGGCACAAAACCAGGGAGGGGCAGTGTCGACAGGCCAGATTACACAAGAAATTTTCTCATGAAGAACCTCCACCGAAAGGACTTCCCATAAGATGTCTGGACCCAGAAAGCTCCTGAAGGGAGAGGCACAAGGATTTCCTGCAATGTAGTTCCAGGTGGGTATTCTCTGCTTTCCCCTTATGTAAAATATCCACACACAAATAAGATCTTTAAAATACTGCATCTGTTGGAAATGCACCAGGGAGGAGGAGGAGGTGATAAAGATGCTGTGAATCGGAGAGGGGAAGTTGGCTTTGGGAATGCGAGGAGGGATCTGAAAATTCAGAGACTTATTGTCAATCCTAGGAAGAACGAGCCTTGGGGGCACAGCATGGTGGATTTGAGACCCTGCTCCCCAAACATTTGGAAAACTCAGGAAAAATCCAGTGCCCCCTAGGGAGAAAAGGAGGCACTGAGGACCCCAGAGACCACAGCATCTCGCATGCATGAACTCAGGAGACAGGGTCACCAATGTCCCTGACGACCCTCTCCACAGTCACCATACAATCTGGGAAGATGTGTGGCTGTGGGTTCAGAGCTGCCCAGAGAGGCTCCAGGGATGAAGTCACTGTGCTAAGTGACCAACAGGATGCCCAGGGTCCCGACTGCCTGCTCAGGCCCCTCACTGCCAGCCAGAGGGGACAGAGGTCCAAGCAGCGCCAGTGGTGGCCTCAGAACTGCAGACTCCAAAGTTGACCATGGGGAGGCCAGGTCCTAACACTGCCGATTCTGACCAGCCCCTCCTCCCTATCCCCTCGCCCCAGGGCAGCACACTCAGCATTTCTAGGTGTCCTGGTTCTCCCCGAGTCCTTCCTAGAACACCCATTACCAATGCAGATCACAGTGTGACAGAGGCTGTGGCAGAGCCACCAGGGACTGTTAATGGAGGCAACAATCCACCCTGAGCATGTCAGGAGCAAGAAGGGAGGTCCAGGTAGGTGCAGTGTATCGTCCCACCCACCTGCCCCAGCAGCTCCCCTAACTGGACAGTCCAGAAGGCCCGCCCACTCATGCCTGAGTGACAGTGTGCAGGTAGGGGAGTTGCTTGGCTCAGCTAAACCAGCCTAGGCTGGTGGCTGGAATGAATTACCTGGCACATTTGCATTTACACAGAACTTTTTCCTGGCCTGGGGCTGCCCCTGTTTTCACCCAGCTCTTTCTGAGCACATGGGCACCCTCGTGCACTGGGAACTCCTGAGTGAGTTTCAAATGGAGCAAGTACAGACCATGAATGTGGGTGACCCAGGCCAGGCCACACTGAAACAAGAGGGTCTTATGTCCTCTAGATGTCAAAGGCTTGTCCTAAGACTGCGAGGCCAATCACGGAACTGTGACCCTTGCTTAGAAATGCAGACACTTGAATGTGACCTCACCATCTGTAATAAAGAGTCAGACTCCATTTTAATCTGTGATCCTTGCTAGCGATGAGCCTTCCACCCATCCCTCCCCACCCCACTCATTTGGTCCTTACAGAATCGGAGAACAATTGGCCCTCAGGGGAAGTCTGAATCCCACAGCCCTAGCCAGGGCCCAGGGACTCTTCTCAGTCTGACCACAGGGTGTGGCATGTGCTCATTAAAGTCCCAGGTGTACATTTTACACTGGAAGGAAATTTATTTTGGATCAATTTTTGATCATCTCCCTAGAGACCTTTCAAATGTTAACCACTATAACATCTGAATCTAAGGCAACTGATTGCTATTTTCACTGATACAACAACAACCATAAATCATTATGTAAATATGGATAGACCTGGAAAATCTTCCTCATACCCCTAGCTTATAGAGGTATAACTGACTAAAAAATTGTCTATATTTAAAGATTACAATGTGACCATTTGAAATACATATACAATTTGTATACTTGAAATTTACTAAGACAGTGTATTAAGCATTCTCACCACACACACACAAAGTAACTAAGTACCTAGGAGTGGAATGGATAGGTCATACGGTCATTTTAGGTTTTACATTTGAGGAACTCCCACACCTTTTTCCATAGTAACTACACCATTTTATATTTTCACCACCAATGTATGAGAGTTCAAATTTCTAAATATATCCTCAACACCTGATACTACGTCACTTCATGACTCTGGCCATCCTAGTGGCTGTGAAGTGGTCTCTCCCTGGGGTTTGATTTGCATTTCCTTGATGACTAACAATGTTCAGAGTCTTTTCATATGCTCTTAACCATTTCTCTGTCTTCCTTGGAAAAGAGTGTGTATTCTGAGCCTTTGCCATATTTAAATTCAGTTGTTTGACTTTTTATAATTAAGTTTTCAGAGGTTTTTAGATACGTCTGATGCAAGTTCCTTATCAGAATTACGATTTGTAAAATTTTCTTTCATTCTGTTGGTGGTGTTTTCATGCTCTTGAATTAAAAATTTTAGTATGTACCAAATTTTTTTGATCCATTCATCTGTTGATAGGCACTTGGGTGACTTCCACCTTTTGGCTATTGTGAATAATGCTAATATAAACATGAGTGGACATATATCTAAGTCCCTACTTTCAATTCTAATTCAATTTTGAAAAGTAAAATTGCTAGTTCAGATTGTAATTTTTGAAAAGTTCCCATCATGTATTTCATACCATCAACATAATTTTATATTCCCAGTGACAGTGCACAAGGGCTCCAAAGGGTGTTTTCACTCTCTTGATAGTGTCCTTTGAAGCACAAAAGTCATTAATTTGATGAAGTCCAAATTACCTAATTTTTTTCCATTTTTGTTATTGGTGCATTATCTAACAATTCTTCGTCAAATGCAAGATTAGGAGGGTTTTCCTGTGTTTTATCTAACTGTGTTATAGTTTAATTTTACACTTAGGTCTTTATCCCTCCTGGTAAATTATTGTATGTGGTGTCATGTAAGGATAAAACCCTCCTGTCTTCTGCATATGTCTATCCACTTGGCCTAGCACAAATTTATGAAAAGAATATTCTTGACTCATACTTGGCACTTTTTTCAAATATCAGTTGACCACGAAAGTATGGGTTAAGTTCTCAAATCTCAATCTGTTCCACAGATCTGTATGTCCATCCTTGTGTTAGTACCACACACTCTTGATTACAATTGCATATTACAAAGTTTGAAATCCGGGAATTTTAGTCCTGCCATTTTGTTTTTCTTCTTACAGATTCCTCTGGCTATTCTGGTTCCTGTGCAGTTCCACATGATTTTAGGAAAGAGCTTCCCAATTTGTGTAAAGGAATAAGCTGGGATCATGCCAGGTAAGTGCTGAATCTCAGATCATTTGGGGAATAGGGCCATTTCAGCAAAGTCAAGTCTTCTGATTTGTGAAACTGGGATGTTTTCCCATTTATTTTTACATTTTTAATTTCTTTGGGCCATTTTTTGCAGTTTTCTGAGTATTCATTTTGTACTTCTTTTGCTAAATTTATCCCTAAGTATTTTATTCCTTTTGATTTCTCTGTCAAGGCATTTCTTAATTTCATTATCAGATTGTTCATTGCAAGTGTATAGAAATACAATTACTTTTTATGTTTGATCTTGTATCCTACCTTAATTATCAGTTCTAATAATTTATTTAGCAGATTCCTCAGAGTTTTGTAAAAACAAGATATCTCATCTGGAAGTAGAGATAGTTTTACATCTTTCTAACCAATCTTTATGTATTTTATTTCCTTTTCTCACACAATGGCTCTAGCTAAAATCACCAGTATATTCTAGAATAGAAGTGGCAAAAGCAGACATCCTTCCCTGGTTCCTTAACTTCAGGGGGAAGCATCCCGTCCTTTACAATTAAATATAGCATTAGCTGTGGGTTTTCCATAGATGCTCTTTATGATGTTAGGAAATTTCCTTCTATTCCTGGTAATCTGAGTGCTTTAATCATGAAAGGGTACTGGACTTTGTCAGTTACATCCCCTGAGTCTATTCTGCCATTTTTGCTTATAATCTATTGATATCTTTTATTACATAAATGGATTTTGACTTTTTTTTTATTCTTTATTCACTTTCAATTCTTCTTTATTCATATTCTCCATGTTCCCCTTTTTTTTTTTTTATTAATGGTATGATAGATTACAACCTTGTGAGATTTCAGTTGTACATTTTTGTTAGTCATGTTGTGGGTACACCACTTCCCCCTCTGTGCCCTCCCCCCACCCCCCCTTTTCCCTGGTAACCACCGATCAGATCTCCTTATCAATATGCTAATTTCCACCTATGAGTGGAGTCATATAGAGTTCGTCTTTCTCTGACTGGCTTATTTCGCTTAACATAATACCCTCGAGGTCCATCCACGTTGTTGTGAATGGGCCAATTTTGTCTTTTTTTATGGCTGAGTAGTATTCCATTGTGTATATATACCACATCTTCTTTATCCAATCATCAGTTTCTGGGCATGTAAGGTGGTTCCACGTCTTGGCTATTGCAAATAATGCTGCGATGAACATAGGGGTGCAACGGACTCTTGAGATTTCTGATATCAGGTTCTTAGGATAGATACCCAGTAATGGGATGGCTGGGTCATAGGGTATTTCTATTTTTAACTTTTTGAGAAATCTCCATACTGTTTTCCATAGTGGCTGTATCAGTTTGCATTCCCACCAACAGTGTATGAGGGTTCCTTTTTCTCCACAACCTCTCCAACATTTGTCGCTCTTGGTTTTGGATGTTTTTGCCAATCTAACGGGTGTAAGGTGATATCTTAGTGTAGTTTTGATTTGCATTTCCCTGATGATTAGCGATGATGAACATCTTTTCATGTGTCTATTGGCCATATTCATATCTTCTTTTGAGAAATGTCTGTTCATGTCCTCTGCCCATTTTTTGATCGGGTTGTTTGTTTTTTTGTTGTTAAGCAGTGTGAGTTCTTTGTATATTATGGAGATTAACCCTTTGTCGGATAAGTGGCTTGTAAATATTTTTTCCCAATTAGTGAGCTGTTTTTTTGTTTCAATCCTGTTTTCCCTTGCTTTGAAGAAGCTCTTTAGTCTGATGAAGTCCCATTTGTTTATTCTTTCTATTGTTTCCCTCAACTGAGGAGTTACAGTGTCCGAAAAGATTCTTTTGAAACTGATGTCAAAGAGTGTACTGCCTATATTCTCTTCCAAAAGACTTATTGTCTCAGGCCTAATCTTTAGGTCTTTGATCCATTTTGAGTTTATTTTGGTGTGTGGTGAAAAAGAATGGTCAATTTTCAATCTTTTGCATGTAGCTGTCCAGTTTTCCCAGCACCATTTGTTGAAGAGACTTTCTTTTCTCCATTGTAGGCCCTCTGCTCCTTTGTCGAAGATTAGCTGCCCATAGATGTGTGGTTTTATCTCTGGGCTTTCAATTCTGTTCCATTGATCTGTGGACCTGTTTTTTTTTAGGAAGATTAGCCCTGAGCTAACATCTGTGCCCATCTTCCTCTATTTTATATGTGGGACGCCTGCCACAGCTCAGCTTGTCAAGCAGTGCCATGTCCGCACCCGGGATCCAAACTGGCCAAAGTAGAATGTGTGCACTTAACTGCTGCGCCACCAGGCCGGCCCTGCACCTGATCTTAACAGAGTGAACGGTTCTCAGCCCATCCCGTGTTGACAGAGGGGTGACCCCTGACTCACAAACCAATCTCCACAGGAGGGTCCACCTGTCCCTCCTGATGGTGAAGGACCTTCGCACTTCCTGGGCCCACACAGTACAGTAAGGTCACCTCTGTAAGAGTCATAGCTCAGGAGCTTCAGCAGGGGAGAGTCAGTGCCCACGATGGCTGCAGGGATCACCATGTTCCAGCCCCTCACACTGCTAGGATCACTTCCAGAAACACGCCCCTCACCATGTGCCCCTTCCTCACTTCGCTCTCCCATTGAAGTTCAGTGGGGACAACAAAGGTCTGTGCATCCTCCCCCAGCCGCCGTGTCCTCTGCTGTGGTCTCTGTGATCCGGGATCCATCACACCTGAGGTCTCGCCTGCATGCAGACCTCATGCAGGTCAGCCTCATGGGCCATCCTCACCAAGGCCTTGATCACTGCCCTCCCTGGAAGGTTCACTGGTGGGTGAAGGGGACCTTAGAACATCAGACCCCAAGTCTCCCAGCCACAGAGACAGGAAAGCACTGGAAGTTGTTGCAAGAGCAGGAAGGGATGTAACTTGACCCATTTCTGCCTTTTCCCTAAAAGAAACAGTGGGCCTGGCCTCTGACAAAGGAGGGGGCTTGCAACCTCCTGCACCTGCGCACTTCAGGAAAGTCAGAAATCCCCACCATTTCTCCACTTCCTTTGGCGTGATGCCCTGTGAAGGGAGTAGGCACTGTGACTGTGGAGGGTCTGGCTGAGACTGACATTTCCCACAGGCCTCAGGGCTGGAAATCTGAAGGGTGATTCCTGTTCCAGAAAAAGTAAGCACCAGCCTTGGTGGGTGGGCCCCAACTCACTCTGAGGGCACGTTCTGAGGTGAGGGAGCCACACATGGTCAGCACATGAGCCACTGAAACCACGTGGTGGAATGTGCCAGAGATCTCAGGGAGTGATTTAGGTACAGCCAGGTGCATGAGGGACTCCCAGAGCTTGGACAAGGGCAGGCATCCCTTTCTGACATTATTGGTGGTATTGAGACTATTGTGAAACTGTGCTTGTTTGTGCACAAGTGGTATTTATGTGACAGTGGGGAGTATTGTGTTCTGGGGCCTGCACCTCATGACACGAGTTCTGGGTTCTGCCATTGCCTAACCTCAGAGTCACCTGGGGTTGCAAATGTGAAAACAAATACAGGAAATCTCATTTAAAGTGGAGTCTTCCTTCTCAAACAGGAAGAAGTGTCCTTCCCATTCCCCAATAGAAGGAAGCTACCTGCCAGACCCCAGCAGGAGGAAGAATTTCTCCTTGCCTAGCAACAGCCCAGCCAATGAGAAACCACCACACTCAGCCACTGTCATCACCCAGAACTCTCATTCTCCTTCAATGGACTTCTGTTCCAAACAGCCCCTCCCAGCTTCTAGCTTCTTCCTTTCCTTTATAAAAGCAAATCTGTCTGTTCTGTTCTCCCTACCTGCCTATGGTTCATCATAGTTTGCATGTCCTGAATGTACTACCTTTGCTATTCCCAAAGAAACTCATTTTACTGGTAAAAAAAAAAAAAAAGTGGCTCTTTTAATTTTTTTTTTTTCCAAAGATTTTATTTTTTTCTCCCCAAAGACCCCCGGTAGGTAGTTGTATATTCTTCGTTGTGGGTCGTTCTAGTTGTGGCATGTGGGATGCTGCATTAGCGTGGTTTGACGAGCAGTGCCATGTCCGCGCCCAGGATTCGAACCAATGAAACACTGGGCCACCTGCAGCGGAGCGCGCAAACTTAACCACTCAGCCACGGGGCCAGGCCCTGGCTCTTTTAATTTTAAGGTCAACACAACAGAGAAAATTTCCAGAGTGGGACAAGTGTTGCATTTAAACATGCTTCCCAGCAAGGAGGCACAGAATAAGCTTGAAATGGGAAACAATAGCTGGAATTGGCCTCAAGACCTGCTCTGGGGAGACAATGTTGCTGTCCAAGGATTAAATGAGGATGTTCTCAGGGAGATACCACTTGTGGGATGTGTTAGATGCACCTTTATGTTTCAGACCACCGCATTCCCAGGATATGACCTGAGAAAGCTTGTGCCAACTTCAAGATGGATGCCAGAAGCCCTGTCACTTTCTCACTAGTTACGTGACTGACATGAAAGCAGGTGTAGCCCTAGAGGGAGTTTTCTAATTCAGACTGGGTACCAGGAACAGTCTATAGTGGCCTATGTCCTTCTTCCCCAGTCCTTCTACTTCCTAAGAAGGAACCCAAGGTGGTAGAAGGAGGTGTTGCACGTGTACCAATCAAAGTTCAGGAGAGTTTAACATTCTCCTAGCATGTGAACACATTTTTGTTGTTTTCTATTGTTTTTAGTATATTCACATACTATTTTTAGAGTAGTTGTGAGTTTTCACAAATGTATAGTAATACCACCATCAGGATGGAGAACATTCATCTCATGGTGTCCATTTGGACTGAACCCTCCCACCCTTAAAAATTGATCTGTTTCATGGGGCCGGCCCCATGGCCGAGAGGTTAAGCTTGCACCCTCTGCTTCGGCAGCCCAGGGTTTCACTAGTTCGGATCCTGGGTGTGGACGTGGCACTGCTCATCAAGACATGCTGAGGCGGCATCCCACATGCCACAACTAGAAGGACCCACAACTAAAATATACAGCTGTGTACCGGGGGGCTTTGGGGAGAAAAAGGAAAAATAAAATCTTTAAAAAAAAAAAAAAAAAAAAAACCCTGATCTCTTTCACGTTCTTACACCTTTGCCTTTTTCCAGAATGTCATATAAGTGGAACACCATGTTGTCTTATGGGTCTCCTTTGGAAACTCTGATTTTGTAAAAGCGTATAACTATATAAACTTTGCAGTTTTCTTGTGAGTTTATAATTTTTGACATTGCCCATTATGTCTTTAAGAGATTCTTCTGTTATGAGCTGTGTAAATTTGGGTAAGACCTCGTGGTTAACTTTCTTCATCTGCATCATGGGAGGAAGAATGGGGGCAGGGGATCAAATGAGATACTAATAAGTATAAAATCACATAATCTCTACAGTCCTAGGAAAACAAATTAGCACTGGAAAAAAGGAAACTAGTTTGGATTTCCATTGTTTTTTAGTGAAACAAAAGCTGTCAAGTTTTATTCCATCTTCCATAACGTCGCCTGGAAATGTAAACATATGGAAATGATCCCTGAATACAGTAAAAATAGGCTTTGGGGGCTTTGTACATCATTGAAACAAAAACCTCCTACCTACTCCTCTTATAAAAAGGCATAGAAAATTTCCCAGGTGGAGGATGTCAAATATACCTCCTATGCCAACACACAGAATGTTACTCAAAATGAATGATACTCTGTGTGTCTACAGGTCACTTCAATTATTACTGGGATCATTACCATCTAAACATTCATCACTCTTTTTAGTGTTTTAACAAGAGTTTAACATTAAACTTGCAAAGATAGCACTATACTCATAGGAAAACCCATGATGGGCTACACCTGTGCAGATGATCAGACACACCCCACCCCCCTGAGCACCCCTTCCACAAACTGCGACAAAATCAAAGTTTTCATGGGATAGAAATTATGGCACTTGGTCTGAATAGCAGCTAAATGATATGATGAATCTAAAGGCAATTTCAATGGATAAATTCTTGGACTCCTACAATCTCCCAAAGCTTAGTCAAGAAGCAGCAGACAATTTGAACAGACCAATCACAAGGAAAGAGACTGAAACAGCAATCAAAAACATCCCAAAGAATAAAACCCCAGGACCAGATGGCTTTCCTGGGGAATTCTACCAAACTTTCAGAGAGGATTTAATACCTATCCTTTCCAAGCTATTCCAAAAAATCAGGGAGGATGGAACACTTCCTAACACATTCTACGAAGCCAACATCATGCTAATACCAAAGCCTGACAAGGACAGCACAAAAAAGGAGAACTACAGGCCAATATCGCTGATGAACAAAGATGCAAAAATTCGCAACAAAATTTTGGCAACCTGAATTCAGCAATTCATCAAAAGGATCATACATCATGATCAAGTGGGATTCACACCAGGGTCACAGGGATGGTTCAACATCCGCAAATCAATCAACGTGATACACCACATCAACAGACTGAGGAATAAAAACCACATGATCATCTCAATAGATGCAGAGAAAGCATTTGACAAGATCCAACAGCCATTTATGATAAAAACTCTGAACAAAATGGGCATAGAAGGGAACTACCTCAACATAATAAAGGCCATATATGACAAACCCACAGCCAACATCATACTCAATGGGCAAAAACTGAGTGCCATGCCCCTGAAAACAGGAATGAAACAAGGATGCCCTCTATCACCACTCTTATTTAACATAGTACTGGAGGTTTTGGCCAGAGCAATTAGGCAAGAAAAAGGAATAAAAGGAATCCAAATAGGGAGGGAAGAAGTGAAACTCTCGCTGTTTGCAGACGACATGATCTTATATATAGAAAACCCCAAAGAATCCATTGGAAAACTTTTAGAAGTAATCAACAACTATAGCAAAGTTGCAGGGTATAAAGTCAATTTACATAAATCAGTAGCATTTCTTTGCTCTAATAACGAACTAACAGAAAAAGAACTCAAGAACACAGTACCATTCACAATCGCGACAAAAAGAATAAAATACCTCGGGGTGAATTTAACTAAGGAAGTGAAAGACCTATACAACGAAAATTACAAGGCTTTTCTGAAAGAAATGGATGACGACATAAAGAGATGAAAAGACATTCCATGTACATGGATTGGAAGAATAAACATAGTTAAAATGTCCATTCTACCTAAAGCGATCTACATACTCAACGCCATCCCAATCAGAATCCCAATGACATTCTTTACAGAAATAGAACAAAGAATCCTAAAATTCATATGGGGCAAGAAAAGACCCTGAATTGCTAAAGCAATCCTGAGAAAAAAGAACAAAGCTGGAGGCATCACAATCCCTGACTTCAAACATACTACAAAGCTACAGTAATCAAAACAGCATGGTACTGGTACAAAAACAGGTGCACAGATCAATGGAACAGAATTGAAAGCCCAGAAATAAAACCACATATCTATGGACAGCTAATCTTCGACAAAGAAGCTGAGGGCATACAATGGAGAAAAGAAAGTCTT
The DNA here is from genome assembly GCF_041296265.1 of Equus caballus. Taxonomy (NCBI): domain Eukaryota; kingdom Metazoa; phylum Chordata; class Mammalia; order Perissodactyla; family Equidae; genus Equus; species Equus caballus. The sequence continues at coordinate 49,679,422 of NC_091690.1, forward strand.
TTCAACAAATGGTGCTGGGAAAACTGGAAAGCCACATGTAAAAGAATGAAAATTGACCATTCTTTTTTCACCATTCACCAAAATAAACTCAAAATGGATCAAAAACCTAAAGCTGAGACCTGAAACCATAAGGCTACTAGAAGAAAATGTAGGCAGTACACTCTTTGACATCAGTATTAAAAGGATCTTTTCGGACACTATGCCTTCTCAGACCAGGGAAACAATAGAAAGAATAAACAAATGGGACTACATCAGACTAAAGAGCTTCTTGAAGGCAAAGGAAAACAGGATTGAAACAAAAAAACAACCCACTAACTGGGAAAAAATATTTGCAAGTCATATATCTGACAAAGGCTTAATATCCATAATATATAAAGAACTCTCGCAACTCAACAACAAAACATCAAACAACCCAATCAAAAAATGGGCTGGAGACATGAACAGACATTTCTCCAAAGAAGATATATGGATGGCCAATAGGCACATGAAAAGATGCTCATCATCGCTGATCAGGGAAATGCAAATCAAAACTACACTAACATATCACCTTACACCCATTAGAATGACAAAAATATCTAAAACTAATAGTAACAAATGTTGGAGAGGTTGCGGAGAAAAAGGAACCCTCATACACTGCTGGTGGGAATGCAAACTGGTGCAGCCACTATGGAAAACAGTATGGAGATTCCTCAAAAAATTAAAAATAGAACTACCATACGATCCAGCCATCCCACTACTGGGTATTTATCCAAAGAGCTTGAAGTCAGCAATCCCAAAAGTCCTATGTACCACAATGTTTATTGCAGCACTGTTTACAATAGCCAAGACGTGGAAGCAACCTAAGTGTCCAGCAACAGACGAATGGATAAAGAAGATGTGGTACATATATACAATGGAATACTACTCAGCTGCAAAACAGAACAAAATCATTCCATTTGCAATAACATGGATGGACCCTGAGAGAATTATGATAAGTGAAATAAGCCAGCGAGAGAAAGATAATCTGTGTACGACTCCACTCATATGAGGAATTTAAAATTATGGACTAAGAACAGTTTAGTGGATACTAGGGGAAAGGTGGGGTGGGGGGTGGGCACAAAGGGTGAAGTGGTGCACCTACAACATGACTGACAAACATTAATGTACAACTGAAATTTCACAAGATTGTAACCTATCAATAACTCAATAAAAAAAAAAGACACTTTATCACCTTATAGCTTAAGCAATTCCAAAGGATTCAAGAGGATTTTGCTAAGAACTAAGAACAAAGATCAAATATCTTTCTTCTTATATCTCAGAAGGTCAACCCCAGAGACACAGGCTCACTGAAAGATTGAGACCAAATCACTGGACTGGAGGATGCTTCCCCTCTGCCCACACCTCCCTCTACATCAGCTGGGCTCTTGTTTAATAGTAGTGGACTACAGCGAAAGAACTACACGCTTTCCAGTAACATCAGGAGGAAGGCAAGGATGTCCCCTCTAACCACTGCTTACCAACTTTGTACTGGAATTCTTAGTTAATGAAATTAGACATGAAAAGGAAATAAGATACATAGATTGGGAAGCAGAAAATAAAACGGTCCGTGTGGCACAAGATTTCCTATGAAGAAAATCTCGAAGAATTCTCAATAACAAAGAAACCCCTTGAACTAAGAAGAGAGTAGAGGAAGGTTGAAAGATAAAATGTTAATATACAAAAGTCTATTGTTTCCTATAGATCCACACAAAGATGAAGTGAACTCATGTTTTACAAAGGACCAAAGACAATTCAATGGGAAAACAGCCTTTTCAACAAATGCGAGAAAAACTGGCCATCCACATGCCAAAGAAAAGAATCTAGACACAGACTTATACTTTTCACAAAAATTAATTTAAAATGAATCATAGATCTTAGTATAAAATGTAAAACAACACTCCTAAAAGATAACATAGGAGAAAATCTAGGTGACTTTAGGTTTGGTGATTAATTTTTAGATACACCACCAAAAGCAAGATGCAAGATAGAAAAAAAAATTAGTTTGACTTCATTAAAATGGAAACCTTCTGATTAGTAAAACAGTGAGAATGAAAACACAAGTCATAGACTGGGAGATAATCTATGGAAATCATTTATCTAATAAATGACTGGTACCCAACATCCAAAGAACTCCTAAAACTCAACAAAAGACAAACCACCCAGTAAAAAATGGGCAAAAAATCTGAACACACACTTCAACAATGACTTAGATGGTAAATAAACACATGAAAACATGCTCAAAATCATATGTCACCAGGAAATTACAAATAAAAGAAGAATGAGACATCTCCAGACACTTATTACAATGGCTGAAATTAAATACACTGAGAACACCCAAAGATGATGAAGATGGAGGGCAACAGGAACCCTCATGCATTGCTGGTGGGAATGGAGAAGGGTATGCCTAATTTGGAAGAGAGGAAATTTCTTAAAACAAAGCCTACTCTTACCAAACAATAACGCAATCACACTTCTTCAAATTTACCCAAATGAACTGAAAACTGATGTTCACAACAAACTCTGCATGTGAATGTTTATAGAAACTTTATGCATAATTGTTAAGACCTTGATGTAAGCAAGATAATTTCAATAGGTGAAAGGATAAACAATCATGGGTCCATCCATAGGATAAAAATTCTTCAGTGATGAATAGAAATGAGGTTGTCAAGCCAAAAAGACATGGAGAAACTTTAAAGTCATATTGCTAATTGAAAGAAGCCAATATGACAAGGCTACACACTGTATGATTCCAAGCATATGACAATCTGGAAAACACAGAAGTACAAGACACTGGAAGATCATTGGTTTCTAGGGATTTGGGGTGGGAGGGAGGTATGAATGAATAGGCGGCACACAGGAGAATTTTAGAACAGTGCAAGTGTTCCATATGATACAGAAATGATGGAGACATGTCATTTTACATAAGCAAAACCCCAGAGAACGTATAAGAGAGAGTCTATGCTAAAGTAAACTATGGACTTTTGTGCATCAAACTGGCTCATCCAAAGTAACAAATGTATGACAGTTATACAAGATAGAAAATATAGGGCAAACTGTGTGGAAGCAGAGGGATTATGCGGGAAATCTCTGTACTTTCTGATCAAGTTTTCTGTAAACCTAAAGCTGATCCCAAAATAAAGTCAACTAGGACAAAAAGATAAAGACAGATACATTACTATTCACCCCTGATAACTGGCAGATGACAGAAACAGTTCAGGTTTCATCCCATTAATTTGATCTTATTTCAATAAGCCATTAGGGTGCTCTATGAGCCCTGCACCCTGAGAAATTGGAAGAGAGAAGAAATTTCCATTGAATGCCTTGTTAAGAGCCCAGCACTGTATATTCTGAGAAGTGAAATGAGTGCCTTTGTTACTATCAGTAGTGTCTGGAACTCCCACGAGGATAAGGAGTGTCCCGGTGAGGCTTTGTGTGTGGCCTTCATATGTGTAGAGACAAGTGTTATTCTGGTTTCTATTGTAGGTAACTGTGAGGCAAGAGATCCCAGGAATTCTTTTACCACAAAGGGGCAAATCTCAGTGAATCTTACATAGTCTGTAATGTCTGCAGCCGGAGCCAACTGTTGGTGAGCACTAAGAGGACTGTCTGTTTAATGGTCGGTGTGATGACCTTTGGGTCCAATCCCTCATCAGAGATATTCCAAGTAAGACATGAAAAGCAACTCTACCTGAACTCCACTATGTACGAATGAGGTGAGGTGTCCCTAAAGTCTGCACATTCTCATTGCTTTTAACTCAGGGAGTCATAAGGAGCTCCCCAGGGAGTCTGGGGGTCTGAGAGGGGTGACCTCACTCAACACGATGGTACCTGGCAAGGGACCGAGGAGAAGGAAGGCCACCCCCTCCTGCAGGTAGGATATCCCACAGGTCCCAGGTTTGGCTCCATCATGTCTCCAGGGGGTCTCAGTAGCCATGCTGAGCTCTTGGAGAGCTGTATCCACATCCCAAGGCAAACTGGACTGCTGGATAGATGGCCCGATGCTCAGGGCCGTCTGCTTTCAGACAGACTCATAAGTAGAGGTCATTGCAGCTCTAATGACACGTGTGGGGCCCAGGGCAGGTTCTTGGACAACTTAACGCTCTCGTGGGTACCCCAGGAGGCAGAACAGGAGGTCACTGAGGCCCCTATAGTAAAACAAACTCTGAGGATACGTAGGAGTGTTAGTTGTATGACAATTTGAAGAGAGTCTCCAGACATTTGTGGTAGGGGTGCCCACTCAAGGTGCAAATTTGCAAGGAACAGCACAAATAGGCTCAAGTAAAATTTGTAAACAGGGAATACACTGCCTCCCAAACATCAAGAGATACTAGTAGATGTTGTGGGTGCTGAACAATAGGTATTTCTTCATAGTGTCACGGAAGCAGCGGGTCTCAGATTATCGAATAATTTTCAGAAATTTAACAAAGTTGTCAGGACCTCACATTCTATGTGTGGCAATGTCCCACCTACTTTTTATGGGCTCTTTTCTTCAATATTTCTAAGTCCTGAATGTCCTCAGAGGCTGTGTCAGTAATGTAACATCGTCCCCGTGTTCTTGGTGGAACCAGGATGCAGTTCAGACCCCGCCTACAATGACTGTGGGAGGGCACAGCTGTGGAAGATCCATGAGGATAACCCAGTAAAGGGGCATCATGCCCCTTCAGAGGGGAAGGCCAAGTGCAGCTGGGAGGCTGTGGACACAGGACTAGACAGAACAGACTTAGCCACATCTGTGAGAGCAGGGTATTGATCAATTGCTGATCGGTTGTAGTGAGGAATATGTAGCCCCCATACTGTTGGGGACTGGGTATAGAGGTCTGTGTGGTGCAAACACAGCTGCAAGGTTGAGGTGAACCACTCTGAGGTGTCAATCATTCTTTCCAGGTTTAATTAAGACAAACTAGGCTGTTAAAAGGAACAATGGGAATAATCAACCTGTCACTAACTAGGTTTTCTAAATAGATTTCAATCCTTCAAGACCCTGTGTAATTTACATTGGGACATAGTAACTACTTGATATGGGGGTAAGGTCCCTGGGGTCCCAGTTTGTCAAGCAAATTTGTGAGTGGCAAAGACTACATTTAAGTTTAACTCTTGCTCGTTGGATCAGAGCTTCCCAGCTCACTATGGGATATTTTAGGACAATGGGTGTTATGACCATGGAGAACTTAGGCAAGACCATAGTTCTGATGGCTGAAGATGAAACATTTGTCCTATTTGTCCTCTATGTTATATTCATTAACACCCCTAAGATCATCAGGGGCACTTTTGGTAAATTTAATGGGATCCCAGGTATAACTGTAATTTTACACCTAGGATTGATTAACTGAAGGTTTCCAAATTAGTGCATTACATCAGAGAGCAAAATTAATTCAAAACTATGTTGTAGAGGCCCAAAGCCAAGCAGTGTACCTTGATCTGTTTTGTTATATAAATTCTTTTTGCATATTTTGGATTTCCAATTGGTTCAAACTGGACCTTTCTTTGAGTATTTTTTCTGTTGTTTCCTCCCCCCGTACTTGACTGTTTTGGGTTTTTTTGGTCATCTGTTATACTTCAGGGGAAAAGGCATCCTCTCTACCCTGGTATTTATATATTTTTGCTTCTCAAGAGCCTCAAAAAGTGCCATCAAGCTTGGGAGCCTCCCCGATGACAACTGGGTGCTTTAGTGAGTTTAAGGTCCCTGGACTTAAGTCAGGTTTTAAATAATCCCTTTGCTGTGCCACAGGGGCGCCACGGGTGTTGTCCCCTATAACCCCGAGGGTCAGGATCTTTGTCTTAGTAGAGGCAGGGGTAGGAGCAGCAGCAGAGGTTCTTAAGGGTCCTGGTGAGCCCTCTGGTATAAGGGTGTGAACTCCACCCTCCATGTATTGGCTGCCCTTCCCCCTCTTTGTCTTTTTAGATGACAGCTGTTTCAGGAGTGACCACGATGGGCCCTCCTCTTGCAGTGGGTATAGTCCCCCTGTGCTGCCCCCATTCCTGGGGCATTTCAGGGCCAAAGTAGCCTCTGTAACAGCTTCACTCTAACACACAGATAAATCCCACCAAAGACATTGAAACAGGACCACTTTAAGGAGACCCCAATCCCATAATCCTAGACTCAAATGCCTATAAATTCTTGAAATTGCCAACTCTGGGTGTTTGAACCTAGAACTGAGGCTTTGTGAGTCAACAATGCAACACGGGGCAGCACAGCTCACAGCACGAGCTCCCCAGCAGGCAGCAGCCGACAGCGCATGCCACCACCAGGTAGCAGAGCAGGAGAGGAAGTCAGAGCAAGAGAAGACAGACCCAAGGGTGGGGTCACGTCTGGACAGGCTGCTCAGGGTGCCAACTGTTATGGTCACCTGCAGAGGGGTGGTTCCCTTGTTGGGACTGATGCCAGGGTAGCACAAACACACCTGTATGCACCCCCCCACACACACAGGGTAGGAAAAGGCTTAGGACTCACATCATAGAGGTCCGAGGGGAGGGCAGGGCCGGCCTCTCAAGCAGCTCTGACAGGGCTCACGTCCTCTCTTTCAATCAACTTACAGTCTCAGGGCCCAAGTGCTAAGGGAAACTAGAGCCAAAGGGCTGCACTAGTCCACCGATAAAGGAATCCAAAGGAAAGAAACACAAACACTGGAATCAGCTCAGATGAGCAGCCTGCTTCCCACAGCACAGAAGGAAAGCCACAGTCAGAAGGTCCCATGTTCCTGACTCTCCTGGTGGAGACAGAGCTCTGGAGGAGGTCAGTCCCTGGAGGGGGCGGGGGGGGGGGGGGGGGGGGGGCGGGCGGCGGCACCTGAGCAGCCACAGGAAGGAGCTCTGGGAGCCTCACACATCCTCCTCTCCCCAGGGAGCAATGCACGTGCTCCCTCTCTCAGGCTCCATTCTCACAGTCAGGAAACTCAGCTGGATCCAGTTTAAGGTTCTGACCCAAATGGACCCCCAGATTAATGGGCCCTAATCCAGGACACAGAGCTCCCGACTCTCACAGACTTTCTCAGTGTAAACAAATTACTCTCTGAGTGCACCTACACCGTGGATGCAAAACTCCAATTATGTCTAGGAACAGGCCCAAGGAACCACAGTTACAACCTCAGAAAGGGCGTCACTCCCCACCCCATGAGCACGTGCACCCCCAGCTTTCCAGGGCTCTGCAGCTCCTCTGAGGACAAAGGCTCCTTCCATGGGGTGTGAGCAGTAGGACACCTGCAGGGGGAGGCTCCCCAGGAAGAACAACTGGGCCTTCAAGGCCTTCCCTCCGCAGGCCCAAGGGGGCCTCAGCTTAGACTCACTGCCCTCATGCCCCTGCCCCCCTGGACTTTTTTTGGACCACCACTGATATCTTAAATGACACAAACTCAGTGTTTAAACAATCCAGCTCAAACACTCCAACCATTCTTTATATGAAATGAAGGAAGAACATTGTATGGCATTTGCTGGCTCAACAAGAAACCTCACATTAAAAAGTAAAAAAGATATTATTTCCATGACAAGAAATCATTTTATAAACTGTAAATACTTGAGCACTTCAGGTCTGCCAGTCTAAGCCCTGGAAATCCATTTGAACTCACCCAAAATAAATGAACAGAACTCAGATTTTTTTTTTTTTGAGGAGGATCAGCCCAGAGCTAACATCTGCCGCCAATCCTCCTCTTCTTGCTGAGGAAGACTGGCCCTGAGCTAACACCCATGCCCATCTTCCTCCACTTTATATGTGGGACGCCTACCACAACATGGTGTGCCAAGCGGTGCTGTGGCCGCACATGGCATCCGAACCTACGAACCCCGGGCCTCCGAGAAGCAGAATGTGCGCACTTAACTGCTGCGCCACCGGCCGGCCCCAGATCTCAGAATATTACTAACATGCTCTTGGAGGAAAAAAGATAATTTTTAAATCATGCAATGAACTACTGGAATGTTTTTTCCCGAAATTCACCTCTTTCTTTCCTGTTTGAAAAAATGTTATACTGTCTTCCAAGCTGTATTGATGAAATAAACTTTTATTCACTGAAAACCTGAGACAAGAGAAAGTGAATCTATCTTTTCAAGCTGACAAACCCAGGGAGGGGCAGCGCTGACTGGACAGATCACGGGGAAAGTTTGCCCAGAGGAACCTCCAACCAAAGGATTTAGGATTGAACGTCTGCGCCCAGGACACAGCCTGGGAGGAGAGGCCGAAGGAGTTCACACAACGCGCTTCCAGGCGGGGATTCGCTACTTTCTCTCAAGTAAAACATCCACAAACAAGAAATAAACCCTTTTAAAAGGGCCGCCCATTGATTGTGGGAAAATGATAAACAAAATATTGGGTCAGGGAGCCGGCCCAGGCCGAGTGGTTGAGTTCGCGCGCTCCGATTCGGCGGCTCAGGGTTTCGCTGGTTTGGATCCTGGGCGCCAACATGGCACCACTCATCAGGCCACGCTGAGGCAGCATCCCACATGCCACAACTAGAAAGATCCACAACTAGAATCTACAACTATGTACTGGGGGGCTTTGGGGAGAAAAAGAAGGGGGGAAAAATAAAAGAAGATTGGCAACGGTTGTTAGCTTAGGTGCCAAACTTTAAAAAAATATATATTTTTATATACATATACATATATCGGGTCTGTTCGTAGTTGATGACGACGCTGTGATTCGGAGACGGGAAGTTGGGGTTCGGGAACGTGAGGAGGGATCTGGAAATTTAGGGATTTATTGTCGGTCCTGGAAGAGCTGGGGGCACAGGGTCGTGGATTTGAGACGCTGCTCCCCAAACATTCAGAAAACTCGGGAGGAAACGGGTCCCCTCCGAGGAGAAAGGAGGCCCTGGGGACCCACAGACCGCAGCCCCTCCGCGCACGGACCCCGGAGCCCGAGCCCCGACCGTCCTGCGGACCCTCCCGCGGGGCCCGCACCGTCTGGGACACGCGGGGCTGCGGGCGCACAGCGGCCCAGAGACGCTCCGGCCCCAGTCGCCGCGCGCAGGGACCACAGGACGCCCGGGGCCCGGCTGCCCGCCCCCACGCTGCGGCCGGAGGGGCCTGAGGGCCGAGCGGCGCCACCGCGGACTGGGGGCCGCAGACCCCGGAGGGGACCGCGGGAGGCCGGGCCCGCCCCGCCGCTTCCCACCAGCCCCTCGTGGCCCAAACCGTGTCTCCGAACCCCCGGCCAGAACTCTCACCATTGCTGAGTTTCCTGGGTCCCAGGCGTCCTTCCTATGACTTGGTACAGGTCACCGCGTGACAGAGCTGGCAGCAGAGCAACGCGGTGACTTTAACAGCAGGCGACCTGTGACCGGAAGGACTATGGAGCGATAGGAAGTCGGGGGTGGTTGCCCAGTGTCGCCCCGCCCATCTGTCCAGGAGCCGACCCTGATTGGACAGTTAGAAAGCCCCACCCCCAGTCCTGAGTGACAGCAGGATGGAGATTATCTGTCTGAGCCAACGCGATGTGGAAATTGTCGTCTCCCGGGACTATTTCATTGAAATGCGATGCTACGAGGCCACTCGGGGAACTGTGACCTTTCTTTGCAAACACACTTAAAATCACCTCCCCATATGTCATAATTAGTCTGTCTCCACTCTGATGTGTGATCTTCCACCCGGCGCTTCCCCACCTCCGCTGATATCATATTTTAAAGAATCCTATGGCCTCCCAAGCCCTCAGCCCTGGTGGGAAGTTGGAGCCCGCGTCCCTAGCTGGGCGCAAGGTCTCTTCCCAGTCTAACCACAAAGTATGAGATGTGTTCATTCAGTTCTCAGGTGTACGTTTTACCCTGGAGGGAAATTTATTTTAGATCATTTTTTTAATGTATCCTGAGAGAAGTTTGAAATGTAAAAGTCTATGATATCCCTAAGGAAATTCGGTTCCTATTTGGACTGACATAACAAAAAAAACCAAGAAAAGCCTATGTAAATGTGGGATGTACTGGAAAGTATTCACATGCTTAAGAGATCGGAATGCAAAACTTTTGCATTGCAAAACTCAATGCATTTATCCAGTTATTTGAACAGTTGTGGGTTTTTTCAGAAACAATACACATACAATACAGTAGAGCCCTCTAATGTTAACAACTCACTGTCTTCAGTATATTCACAGATACTGTGCAATCATCACTGCAGTCAATTTCAGAATATTTCCATCACCTGAGAAGAAACTCCTATACCCTTAACCTTTCACTGCCCTATCTTCCCACCTAGCTTCTTCAAGTGCCAGACCTAGACAGCCACTAATCTATTGTCTGTCTATAAATTTCCATATTTGTTGACTTTCATATGAATGAAGTTGTATAATATGCGGTGTTTGTGTTTGACTTCATTCATGTGGTATAATTTGTTCAGGGAATTCCATGTTGTAGCATGTATGAATACTTCATTTTTTAAAATTGAGATATAATTGACAATCAACATTATATTCGTTTCAGGTGTACCACAATAAGTCTACTCAACAGCCATCACCACACAGAGTTATATATTTTTTTTTCTTGTGTTGAGAACTTTTAAAATCTACTCTCAGCGAATCTTAAATATACAATTCAGTATTATCAATTATAGTCACCATGCTGTACATTACATCCCCATGACTTATTTATGTTATAACTCGAAGTGTGTACCTTTTGATTACCTTCTATATTTATTCCATCAAAGTTACATCTTATCCACATTAAGTGTGTAGTTCATAGTTTGAAGTACACTGACATTGTGAAACCAATCTCCAGAACTCTTTTCACCTTGCAAAACTGCAACTCTCTGTGTATCAAACAGCAATGCCCACTTGCCCCTGACCCCCAGGCCCTGACAACCACTGTCCTGCTGTCTCTATGAATTTGACCACTCTAGATACCTCATATTAGTGAAATACAGATTTTGTCCTTTTTTTGACTTCCTTGTTTCACTTAGCATAATGTCCTCAAGGTTCACTCATGTTGTAGCATGTGTCAGAATTTCATGTCTTTTTTTTTTTTTTTAAAGATTTTATTTTTTTCCTTTTTCTCCCCAAAGCCCCCAGGTACATAGTTGTATATTCTTCGTTGTGGGTCCTTCTAGTTGTGGCATGTGGGACGCTGCCTCAGTGTGGCTTGATGAGCAGTGCCATGTCCGCGCCCAGGATTCAAACCAACGAAACACTGAGCCTCCTGCAACAGAGTGCGCGAACTTAACCACTCGGCCACGGGGCCAGCCCCAGAATTTCATGTCTTTTTTAAAGCTGAACACTATTCTGTTCTATGTGTAGACCACATTTTGTTGATCCATTCATCCGTTGATGGACACTTGGGTTGCTTCCACTTTTTGGCTACTGTGAATAATGCTACTGTGAACACAGGTGTGCATATATCTGTTTGAGTCCGTGTTTTGAATTCTTCTGGATATATACTCAGAAATGAAAATGCTTGATCCTCTGGTAAGACTTGCTGTAATATTTAAAAAAAGTCCCATACTGTTTTCCACAGTGGTGCCATGATTTTGCTTTCCCACCAGAAGTGCACCCGGGTTCCCATGAGTGTTTTCACTTTCTTGATGGTGTACTTTGAAGCAAAAACGTGATTAATTTTGACAGAGTTCAAATTATCCATATGTGTTTACTTTTGGTGTTATAATTCTTTGCCAAATCCAAATTTTCCTCTTTGTTTTTTCTAAGAGTATTATTGTTTTACCTCTAGTTTAGGTCTTTGATCCATTTTGGTAAATTATTGTGTGTGGTGTAATGTAAGGGTCCAACTTCATTCCTCTGCATGTTTTATCCAGTTGTCCAGCACTAATTTTTTAAAAGAATATTCTTTCCTCATTCTTGGACCTTTTTTGACAATCAGTTGACCATAGATGAATAGGTTTATACCTGCAGTCTCAGTCAAATCCGTGGATCTCTGTCTGTCCTTGTGTCATTACCACATTACCTGGATTACCATGCTGAGAAGTCAGATTTTAAATCAGGAAATGTCAGCCTTGTCACTTTCTCTTATGTTTTCAAGATTGGTTTAGTGATTCTGGTTTGCCTGCAATTCCATATAATTTATCAAAAGCTCGCCAGTTTCTATAACGAAGTCAGCTAAGATTCTGATAGGGATTGTGTTGGAAATCCAGGTCATTCTAAGAAGCACTGTCATCTCAACAGTGTTAAATCTAAGGATCCATGAACATGGGCTATTTTCCCTTTCATTTATTTATTTATTTATTTATTTTTAGGGTTCACTATTTTTTTTCTTGCCTCCATTGGTTAGGGAGTAATAAAGAACAAGGGGAAAGACAGCATCGCTCCAAGGTCTTTGCTCATTTCATTAAAGATTTGCAACATCTGAATATCCAAACCCCTCCCAACCTCACTTGATTCTTTTTAACTTCCAAAATTCAAATCAAATCTTTGACAATAAAAAAAGTTTATTGGTTATTATTATGAGAAATTAGTTTCAGAGAAAATGTGGCTAGAAGAGGATGTTTCTCCACCTACCCTCAGAATGCTTGCAGCTCTGTGGTTGATATCCCTTTGCATGTGTGTATGTTCACTAATGATCATCCAATAGCAGTGGTACATGGTTTGTAAATTTACAATATATGAAAGTATATAATAATTTTTCTGTCACTATGTGATTACCATAATTATGCATTTTTGATACAGCTCCCTTTTTTTTCATTTTACCTTTTGACCCCCTCCACCCATTTCTGCAATCTCCCCCACCCCATGCCTTTGGCAACCACCACTCTGTTATCTGTATCCATGAACTTGGTGTTTTTGTTTATTTGTTTGTTTGTTTTAGATTCCACATATAAGAGAGATCATACAACTATTGTCTTTCACTATCTGATATATTTCACTTAGCATAATGCATCGAGATCCATCCATGTTGTCACAAATGGCAAGATATCATTCTTTTTTATGGCTGAATAATTTCCATTGTCCATTTATACCACAATTTCTTTATCCATTTATTTATTGGTGGACGCTTAGGTTGTTTCCATATCTTGGGCTATTGTAAATAATGGTCCAGTGAACACGGGGGCGCATATATCATTTTGAGTTAGCATTTTTCCTTTCTTTGGATAAGTCCCAAGAAGCGGAATTGCTGAATCACATGGTAGGTCTATTTTAATTTTTAATTTTTTTTTTGAGGAAGATTAGCCCTGAGCTAACTACTGCCAATCCTCCTCTTTTTGCTGAGGAAGACTGGCTCTGAGCTAACATCCATGCCCATCTTCCTCTATACATGGGACACCTACCACAGCATGGCTTTTGCCAAGCGGTGCCATGTCAGCACCCGGGATCCTAACCAGCAAACCCCAGGCCACCGAGAAGCAGAACGTGCAAACTTAACCGCTGCACCACCAGGCTGGCCCCTATTTTAATTTTTTGATGAACCTCCATACTGTTTTCCGTAGTGGTGACACCACTTTACATTCCACCAACAGTAAACAAGGGTTCCCTTTTCTTCACATCCTCACCAACATTAGTAATTTCACATTTATAGATCTTTATGAATTCTTTAATGGTGTTTTGCAGTTTTGGGAGTATCTTCTTTTCTTTATTTTTTTTTTTTTCCTGAGGAAGATCAGCCCTGAGCTAACATCTGTTGCCAATCCTCCTCTTTTTGCTGAGGAAGACTGGCCCTGAGCTAACATCTGTGCCCATCTTCCTCTACCTTATATGTGGGATGCCTACCACAGCATGGCTTGCCAAACAGTGCCCTGTCCGCACCCAGATCCAAACTGGCGAACTCTGGGCCACCAAAGCAGAAAGTGCCCACTTAACCACTGCACCACTGGGGTAGCCTCTGGAGTATTTTCTACTTTTTATTAAATTTATTCCCCTTTTATTCCTTTCGATGCTACTGTAAGTAGATTTCTTTTGTTAATTTCATTGTCAGATTGTTCATTGCAGTGTATAAAATGAAATTTATTTTTATATACTTATCTTGTATCATAAAAATTTGCTGTACTTGATTATCAGTTCTAATAGGTTTTCAGTGGATTCCTTAAAGTTAAGTCATATACAAGTGAAGATAATTTTACATATTCCTACCCAGTGGGGATGCATTTTATTTCCTTTTCTTTCAATACTATTCTGGCTAAAATATCCAATACATTGTCAAATAGATGTGGCAAGAACAGATATTCTTGTGTTGTTCCTCATTTTGGGGAGAATATCCCCAAAATATCCAGCCTTTCACCTTTACATATAACATTAGCTGTGGGCCTCCTATACTTGCTCATTATCAGGTTCAGGAAATTTCCTTCAAATCCTGGTTTGCTGAGTGTTTCTACCATGAATGGATGTTGGATTTTGTCAAATATTTCCTTTGTGTCTCTTGAGAAGATCAAGTCATCTTTCTTTTCACTCTATTAACATGATGTCCTACATTAATGGGTTTTGAGAGGTTAACCCAGCCCTGCATCCCTGGAATTAATCCCACCTGGTCATGATGTATAAATCTTTTAGGTCGTTGCCGGATTAGGCACTAGTATTAATTGAGGATTTTTTGGATCCATATTCACAAAGGAAATAGGTCTGCAGAGTTTTTTGGTGATACTTTCGTCTGATTTTGGTATCAGGATAATACTGGCTTCACACATGAGTTTGAAGTGTTGTGTTGATTCTGTTTTAGGGGATTTCATGAAGAATCACTATTAAAGCTTAATTGTGGGGGCCCGCCCCATGGCCGAGTGGTTGGGTTTCTGCAGCGGCCCAGGTTTCGCCAGTTCGGATCCTGGGCACGGACGTGGCACCGCTCATCAGGCCACGCTGGGGTGGCATCCCACAGGGCACAACCAGAGGCACTCACAACTGAAATGTGCAACTGTGTACTGGAGGGATTTGGAGAGAAAAAGCAGGGGAAAAAAAAAAGAAGATTGGCAACAGTTGTTAGCTCAGGTGTCAATCTTTAAAAAAAAACAAACCTTAATTGTATGTTTTGGAGAATTCTGCTGTGAATCCCTCTGGGTCTAGGCTTTGCTCTATGGGTAGCTTTTTTTTTAAGATTTTATTTTTCCTTTTTCTCCCCAACCCCCCGGTACATAGTTGTATATTTTAGTTGTGGGTCCTTCTAGTTGTGGCACGTGGGATGCCCCCTCAGCATGGCTTGATGAACCGTGCCATGTCCACACCCAGGATCCAAACCAGCGAAACCCCTGGCTGCTGAGGCTAAGCTCATGAACTTAACCACTCGGCCCCCAGGCCAGCCCCTATGGGTAGCTTTGTTTACTAATTCAACCACTTTCATTTATAATTCTAATCTGATTGTCTGTTTCTTCTTGAGTCACTTTTGGTAGTTTTTGTAGTTCTAGAAATTTGTCCATTTCATCTGTTATCTAACATGTTTGCATGCAGTTGTTCATTGAATTTCTTTATAATCCTTTTTATTTCTATAATATCAGTAGTAAGAAAATCCCCTCTCTCATTCTGATTCCAGAGATTTGAGTTGATTCTTTTTCTTCAAGTCAATGTAACTAAATTGCCTATTAGCTCTCTATTGTTAATCTTGTTGATCCTTTCATAGAACCCATATTTGGTTTCATTGATTTTCTTTGTGGGTTTCCTATTCTCTATTTTCTTAATTTCTGCTCTGATTTTTATTATTTCCTTTTCTCCTTACTGTTGGTTTGGTTTCTCATCATTTTGAATGTGTTAGGTAAGAGGTTAAGTTATTGATTGAGATCTTTTTCTTTGTTAGTTTATTGCATTTGTGGGTATAATTTTTATCTATTTAGTGTTTTTGATCTTGCCCGTAAACTTTGGAATATTGGGCCCTCCTTTTCATTCATTAAAAATGTTTTCTAATTTCCTTATTGATTTCTTTCCCCCATTGGTTATTTCAGAGTGTCTTGTCTTGGGCAAAATGTGAGTTTGCCCAAATTTTCCCAAGATAGTCATTTCTAACTTCATCTCATTGTGGTCAGAGATCTTGATTTTATTTCAAATTTTTTAATTCCTAGCATTTTAAATTTATGAGGTGTTTTTTACGGAGGGGGTATGACCTACCCTGGAGAAAGGTTCATGTGTGGCTGAGAAGAATATGTATTCTGTTGTATAAGAAGTTGCATACTAGATGCCAGACGCCTTGTTCATATGCCCCCAAATGATTCCACATTTGGAAAACAGCTGTAATTGACATCCCAACCTCTTTAAGATTATGATATTCTAAATCCACTCTGCTTAGTTGTTTTTTTTTTTTTAAGTAGACTATTTTCTCTCTTTTTTTGAGATTTTTTTTTCTTTTTCTCCCCAAAGCCCCCTGGTACATAGTTGTATATTTTTAGTTGTGGGTCCTTCTAGTTGTGGCATGTGGAACGCCACCCCAGCATGGCTTGATGAGCGGTGCCATGTCCACGCCCAGGATTCCAACCGGCAAAACCCTGGGCCACCGAAGCTGAGTGCTCAAACTTAACCCACTTGGCCATGGGGCCGGCCCCAACTCTGCTTAGTTTTTTAACAAATAAACATGCAAATTAAAGAAGGTGAGAAAAAATAGTTTTAAAAGTGTAAACATTCATCTTCATGCTGTGCCATTTAGAGGTACTTCATTCTTCCCAGCATAAGAAGGATCAGTTGCTCTCTCATTTTCATTCAGAAATAAGAGCATGTTAGTTCACAACCTCGAGAGTTTGGGTGGCATCTGAAACTGGCTCCTGTCCACGGAGGGCAAGGAGAGACTGAGCAACGAGGCAGATCACTCCAGATGGGGAGGTGGCAGTTTTAATAAGCAAGGAACTTACATATGAGGCTTGTCTTAGGCGAAGCAAAATGAGTAGATCTCCACACCCACCTGCCAAAAACTTAAAATTTTATATAGAGACTTTAACGGGGTTCAGCAATGGGTACAGTCCAGATGGTCTCAGCAACACATTATTCTCTCTAGGCTGCATCCTTGAAATGGCTCTTAGTTTGGGAACAGTGGGCAGAATGTTTATTCCAAGGACAGGGGAGTGGGTAAGGAGGCTCCAATTGCCTGTCTAGCTGGAGGGTCAACCAGTGGTCATGTTCTCACAATAACCTCCTCCAACAGAGCAGCTTCTTTTATCTTGAGTAACTCATTCCAGTAGGGCCATTTTTCAAAGTCATGGAAAAAATCTCTCTCTCCATACCTACAAATAACTCCCTGTGCTTCTTAAGTGGAGCATTTGTTTGGTTAGAAGACCAACTTGTAGGGTATTCTTGAGTCCTCATGGGCTTCCCTCAGTGCAGGTGGATGCACCAACCCTCTAAGTATATTCTGGCCCACATGTTTGCCATGATGGAGATTAACAGGAACCACGTGCTCTTACTAAATTCGACCTTAAGCTATCACGTCTATGGTGCTGACCACAGTGACTAAAGGACCTTTGAGAGCACCATAATCTGACCTCAAGAATGAGTGAGACTGTCCCTAATGTTACCTGCAAGAATTAGAACAATTCATCAATTCGTCAGAGCAGGAAGCACACCCCCAGTTTCTGACCAGATGAGGCCACTACTGGAACTGTACAATTCCCACAGGTGGAAATGAAAGTAGGGTGAGGAAGGGCAGTGATGAAATGTACTTTTCTCAGAAGCATGTTTCTGAGAGTGTGTAAGAGTGGAGCCGGACTTATGCATCTGCCCAGGTGAGTGCACATTCTTAGGATGGTGTGTCCTTTATTTGCAGTGAACATGAGGAGTTAGGACACAAAATGAAAAAAACAGAGGCATTCCTGACTTAGGAAATCAGAGTGACTTCCAAGAAAACCGCTTCTAGACTATTATTTTCCAGATAGTTCTTAATGGGCAGATGAAAAACAGATAATGAAATGGAAATATCTTCTGCATCTCTCAATGCTTGATGCTGAATATCCACAGAACTTTTCTTCCTACATTGGACGGGTGACTGAACGATGGCGCTACTGCCCAGCAGTGTTCCCCCTTGTATGATGAGCACTACTTGCAAAGTGGGCCCTTCTTTTCTATTTCATTGAGATCGCTTATGGTTCTTTGGTTCTGCCCCTCAGTTTCCATCTGTCTGATGGCCTCCAAGGATCCTTCTGTCCCTGGGCATGGTGGAGTCATTGCTGAAGTTCAGGTGAGCTTGGGTGTGGTATTTTGACTCAAATGATAGCAAAGGCAAGCATTTCCTTAGGGAATTGGGAGAAAGTTGTCAGAATCGGTATCTGTGCAGATTATATGGAGAAGATGCCTGTCATGGACTGATTCCAAAGTTCTCTGTTGGAATGAATGTTACTGTCTAGTGTCTTAGACTCACCCATCAGTGAGAAGATTATTGAGATAAAACCCAATTTTATGATGTCTCATTCCAGACCGATTAAATAGTGTAACCACAGGTAAGTTGTGGGTCATGGCCACAGAGACTGATTTCACCACCAGTGAAAAAGTATCCCTTCTTATGTTTTCCATGGGATACAATTTTTTTTACGTCAGAAACGTTTTCTCAATACATTCTGAATACTCAGAAGTCACTCCTTCTGAAATGATGGTTTTTACTCCCAATACTTTCCTTCTGAATCTGACTGACTTGTCGGAAAGATGCATCCCTGATGTTGTAACCTAACTCAATGGGTTACTTCTTGGTGATTGTGGAACCAAAAAGCACAACCAAGGCCAAAGTAGGTGAATAAAGGTTCACTTACACAAGCAATGTAGAACACCAGGCATCTCGCCCAAAGCAGCGCCTCCCCAAACAAGGGTTTGGGGATCCTTTCATTGTTAGATCATAGTACAGTTCATGAATATTCAGTTAAGGAAAAGGTGGGAGATAATGGTTTATTGCCTAACAGTCATGTTCCTTTAAGGCTCATGGGTAGCGTCTACACATGCTACTACATACATCTCATGATCTAGAAATGGCTGCTTGGTCCCTCCCAGAGGAGGAGAATTTAAAATGCTAATAAGATTTTAATAGGCACATTCAGTTTAGTTCACTTAAGAACGGTTTGAGGCGGCTGCAAGTGGCACCAGCTAGCTTGCTTGTGGGAATTTTCTGTGGTTAGGCTCTTCCAGAAACTTTCCCTCTGTAGACGCTCAACAGATAATGTTAGTTTTTATCAGATATTTGATACCTCTTTCTTTGCCCAGTTCCCTAGTCACAGTATCTGTGCCTGTCTACATATCTGGCAAAAATTTGTCAGACTCCAGTTGTCAACAAACATCAAAATACAAATCTAAGTATTGCATATGGTGAGGTGACTTTCAGTTGTGTGTTTATAAAACAGGACCACAAATCCAGGAGTACCCTCCCAGCGCTCCCTTTCAACGCAAATGTTCGTGCAGATGACGAGTTCTGACCGGCATTCTGCTCAGACACCTAAACTCAGGCGGCTGTCACTCAGACACAAGGTGGGGGGGGGAAGTCTTTGCAACTGTCCAATCAGAGGCGGAAGCGGGGCTGGTGGGTGGGGCGAAGGGCCCCAATCCGCCGGAAGTTGCACTTGCTCCAGCGGCGCTGGGGACCGTGTCTCCCCGCCGTTAAAGGTTCCCCGTGACTCTGCCGCCTGTTCTGTCCAGTTATGACGTGTAGCGACCTCGAGAGTCAAAGGAAAGACACTGGGGGACCCAGGAAACCTAGAAATGGTGAGGTTTTGGGTCTGGAGTCAAGATGAGGGGGAGGAGTGTCTGACCCATCGAGACTTTCCTTCTTCATTCGTGCTCGGGGTCCATTGCTGCCTGCTGTTAACGGTCCCTGGTGACTCTGCTTCAGCCTCTGTCGCTGTGACCTGCACTGACCGTGGGGGTCATAGGAAGGACTCAGGGGTTCGGGAGCCCTAGAAATGGTGAGTGTGCGACCTCGGGGTGAGGACGCAGGAGGAGGGGCTGGTGGGAAGCGGCGGGGCGGGCCCGGCCTCCCGCGGTCCCCTCCGGGGTCTGCGGCCCCGAGTCCGCGGTGGCGCCGCTCGGCCCTCAGGCTCCTCCGGCCGCAGCGTGGGGGCGGGGTCGGCAGCCGGGCCCCGGGCGTCCTGTGGTCCCTGCGCGCGGCGGCTTGGGCCGGAGCGTCTCTGGGCACCTCTGCGCTCGCAGCTCCGCGTCTCCCCACATGGTGCGGTTGTTGAAAGCCATCAATAAATTGTAAGGATTTTCTGAATAGCTACCCAATTGTGTTTTTAGTTGAGCCATATTGGACGTTGAAAATGGCACATGGACTCCAATGATCCCCATTTCCCCATTTGCTACCTCTCGAGGGGGAAATATCCGGGATTATAAGAGGGCCCACTGCTCGTATGATCTGCGGGACTTGTGCGGATTGAGGACTCAATTTTAGGTTCCTCCTGGTGGGGACGGGTATTCTGGTCTTTGAGTCCTCCGGAGAGATTAATTCAGCACGAGCTGCAGGGGCCTTAGGAAGAGGTCTAACAAGGCAGTCGTCATCTAATATATCAGGGGTAGGTTTTTGTACTTTAGTGGGGGAAGCTAGACACATGCAACAACCCGCTCTGAGTTCAGGATCTTGATATAGGGCCATGAATGCTTGAATATAAGGGATTTCGGACCATTTTCCCAGGTCGTGGCAAAGTAAGTCTAGTTGAAAAATAATATTAAAATTTACGGTGCTATTCATGGGCCATTTTTCCTCATTCAGAGTATATTGAGGTCAAATAGTATTACAGTAAAAGATGCCTCTTTTTCTTTAGGTCTTGTAGATCTGTAGATCTTTTGCCCAGTTATTTAAAAGGCAACCCAAAGGTAAGTCCTTACGAATGGAATTAGAAGCTCCCATGGTCCTAAGAAGCAAAAAAACAAAAGAAGAGAGATAAAAGAAAAGAGGCCATTACCTTGAAAATCCCCCGACCCTAGGGCAGCGTCCTGCCCTTTGGCCTGTGGGGTTCCTATAGCAAGGGGTGATGGGGGCGTCTCCCGGCATTGCATCCCTTGGATATCATTCCTATTATGCGTGGCAGTACTAGGTGCCTGGTGAGTGGTCCCAGAGACAAAATAATAGAGAAAAACAGAGGAGAATTTTATGCTGGTCTGGGGGACATTCTACCCAATTGCATCCTGGAGCCATTCTCCCAAGAAGGGGTTCCCATACTCAACCAAAGGTTAGAGTTTGGTACTTTGCTTGAACTGGAGTCCCAGCTGGGACTTTCCCTTGGTTCAGAGTGTGGTCAGGAGCCATCGGGAGGTATACCAATCCAGCTAGGAAAAGAAACCTGCCAGGAGTCTTGGAGGTTGGCGACTGTGCTAATGACTTAAGTGGTTGACTCGTGCCCATGTAAAACTTATATATTAGAGATAGGATTAGGAAGGAATAGGGTTAATTCATTCTTCATCACCGTTAGGCTTGAGGTACTGATTCTCTTCGGGCTGAATGCCATAGTTTGCCCCATAGAGTAGCCACAGGAGCAAACTTGGATTCATACAGCTGTCCGAGAAGGCTCCCGATGAATAAGTGAATTAGATCCATCCTTGAAAGAGAGGAAGGCACAAGGAAGAAAAGTGCACTTACCAGAACTTCAGCTCACAAGCCAGTGAAGCAAGATCCCTGTACAGGGCACCAGAAGAAATGATGGGGCTCAGTGAGCCGAGGAGTCGAAAGAGATTTCTTGGATTCTCAAGGTCTGGTAGTAGTGCTCCTTTATTCAGAAACTAGCATGGGGACAGGACCCATGAACAGTAAGAGCTGCCATGGGTTGAGGGTAGGGCTAAATTTATAAGGCATAGATATGTGAGTTATTTCTTTGCAAAACAAAGGAAAGATCATGTAGTAAAGTCATTAAAATGGAGGTGGGGTCTGGTTATCGAGTGGTCGTATAACTTTGGATACGAATCAGGTCAAGACCTCCTATACTTCCTGGAGGATGATATGGATCAGTATGTAGGCCAGAATGCCTTGGGCTTCTCTCCCTGGGGTAGTCTTGATCCACATCATAACCACCTGGAACTATGTTGCGTGAACTCCTCCTGCCTCTACTCCCAGGGTCTTTCTGGGCACAGACATCCTAGGGGAAGTCCTCTGGGTAGAGGTTTCACTTGAGAAACTTTTCAGGATGATCTGTCCTGTCAGCACTGTCCCTACCTGAATTAGTCACCTTTAAAATATTCATTCACTTTATTTCACTCTCAGTTTTTCAATGAATAAAAATTTATTTATTCAGTACAAATTGAAAGACAACATAAAATATTTTGAAAGAGACAAGAAAGGGGTGAATTTCAGAAAAAATGAAATATTCCAGTTTTACATTGCACGTACTAAATTCTTCTTTCCTTTTTTCCTCTCCCGTCGTGGGTAGTAATATTCTGAGGTCTGTTCTTTCATTTTGAGTAAGTACAAATAGATTTCCAGGGCTTAGACTTGCAGACCTGAAGTGTTCAAGTAGGATTAATAGTTTGTGAGAAAATTACGTGTCGTGGAAATAATACTATATTAATATCTTTTTTTCCTCCAGAATGCAACACATTCTTGTGGGGTTTCTTGTTGAGTCAGCAAAATGCCATACAGTTTTCTTCCCTCATTTCCACATAAACACTGGTTGGAGTGTTTTAGCTGGATTATTTAAACACTGGGTTTTTGTCGTTTAAAATATCAGTGGTGGTCCAAAAACCTCCAGTCGGGGCAGAGGACTGAGGGCGGAAAGTCTAAGCTAAGGCCCCCTTGAACCTGCAGAGGGAAGGCCTTGCAGGCCCAGTTGTTCTTCCTGGGAAGCCTCCCCCTGCAGGTGTCCTACTGCTCACACCCCCATGGAAGGAGCCTTTGTCCTCAGAGGAGCTACAGAGCCCTGGAAAGCTGGGGGTGCACGTGCTCATGGGGTGGGGAGTGATGCCCTTTCTGAGGTGGTAGCTGTGGTTCCTTGGGCCTGTTTCTAGACGTATTTGGAGTTTTGCATCCACAGTGTAGGTGCACTCAGAGAGTAATTTGTTTACGTTGAGAAAGTCTGTGAGAGTCAGGAGCTCTGTGTCCTGGATGAGGGCCCATTAATCTGGGGTCCATTTGGGTCAGAACCTTAAACTGGATCCAGCTGAGTTTCCTCACTGTGAGAATGGAGCCTGAGAGAGGGAGCATGTGCAACAATTGTTCCCTGGGAGAGGAGGATGTGTGGGGCTCCCAGAGCTCCTTCCTGTGGCTGCTCAGGTGCCCTCCCCTCCTTCTCCAGGGACTGACCCCCTCCAGGGTTCTGTCTCCACCAGGAGAGTCAGGAACACAGAACTTCTGACCATGGCTTTCCTTCTGTCCTGTGGGAAGCAGGCTGCTCATCTGAGCTGATTCCAGTGTTGGTGTTTCTTTCCTTTGGATTCCTTTATCGATGGACTAGGGCAACCTTTTGGCTCTCGTTTCCCTTGGCACTCGGGCCCTGAGACTGTAAGTTGATTAAACGATGGAATGTGAGGAAAGTAAGAAATTTAAGAAATTTTTTGATCAGTTTTCTTTTGTGCATGTCTGCCAGACACCGTCCTGCAACCACTGCAGCCCAGTGACACAGTCGGGGCACACGAAGCACGGGAGTTGCAAAGCAACCCCTGCAGGAACAGCCGAGGGTCCTCCTTGCTCAAACTGCTGTTACTAGTTGCTGTATTGGTTCTCCTCATGACGCTTGTGCTTACCCAGGGGAATCTGCTGGGAAAGGAAAATCCCACTGTAATATACAAGAAAGACCCTCTTCTGACTAACACTCCTTCAACATCCCGAGGGCCCTGCCACAGAAAGAGGGTCATTCAGCTGGGATATCGGGGAAGACCCTTCCCAAACAAATATGGGCCTATCCCCGTGCCTTCCCCTATAGTCATTACAGGCAGAGAAATACCCCGGGCCATTAAGGTAGAAGGACGCTGATGGTAGCCCCCTCCCAGGGAACAGGGCTATGCAGAGGTTACCTCCCACACCTACGCCACCTACATCCACTCTATGGAACAATGGCTGTTCGAAGTAAATAGGAAATACAGATGGGACTATTATGACACGTCGGGGCGCTGGAAAGAAATAGATGAAAAGAGGGTTAAAGGGTCAAATGTCTCAGTGTGGGAGTTATATAAGAGGATGTGGGGACCTGTATGTGCCTGGTCTAAACGTACCGTGGCTTACCTTTGCCCCAAGGCTTGTTCCATCCTCCAGCATAACCCGAGTCTCGCCCCCTGCAAAGAATACTGTAGAGATCTATAAATATTAACTGCACTTACCCAGAAAATGAAAAGAACAGCTCTTTCCCAGGACTGAATAAGGGAAGTAACATTTAGAAACTGCTGATGACGCAGATAAATTAAAGAAGTAAAATGATATCATGGGGAAAAATCAAGCTACTTCAGGGGAGAAAATAGATGTACCCCAAACGCTTATGTAATCCTCAAAATATATATAAACACACGCTTGACAATAAAGACTTCAGACTTGCTTCCACCAACTTGGCGTGCAGTCTCATTCCCTTCCCTTCGCCGACGCCGTTCATCCCTCAGGAACCTGGACTCTGCTGGAGCTGGACTCCGGCACATGTCTCTAGAGAACAGATTAATTTAAAATAGTAAAGCAATTAAATTCTATTTTAATAGGTGTGAGGAAAACTTCTGAAAGCCTCTGTATATCTTTGAAAACCCAATACAGTTAAAGATTTAAACTCAAACTTTGATTGCATTGTAATATGCCGCTTATTACTGAAAATGCCCCCAGTGAGAGATGTACGGGAAGGACAAACTAGGATGCTGCAGGTCCTTTTAGTTAGAAAAAGACTTGAAAAATTTATTTTCTATGATTTACACTTTTGTAACAGTTACAAAATCTAGATGATCTAGATCTACAAAATCATTAAATCCTAGATCAGTTTCCTATTACGAGAATTAAAATTAAAGAATATAAACTTCTCTGTTTTTTAAAAATAATTCTGTAAGACAGCAAAGTCTAGCTTAAGAAGATTCACTGGCAACATATGCTGGTCCCCTCCTGTACTTTTGCTAAAGTAAAACCCAGATACAAGCTTTGATCATTTTTGAGCCTCCTATTAGTGTTTCTTTATCTAAATAAATCAACAATGCATATTTTTCTTACCTGCTTTGTCGTTATAATGAACAGTCAGACTCCACATTTTTGGGTGACTGCTCACAGGTTAAGCCTCACCCACCCACTTCCCCTTGTGCCCCCACCTGGACAAGCTGAGGAGGAAGCCTGGGTGCTCTCTACTCTAGAGCAGGCAGGAGATTCCACCACCCCAGCCCCTGCCTGTGTGCAGAGCTCTTGCCCCGGGCCCACCCCCAGGCCCACTGAAGCCCCAGGCCAGGCTCCATTCCTTGCTTTCTGAGCCCTGTCAGAGCTGCTTGAGAGGCTGGCCCTGCCCTCCCCTCAGACATTATTATATGAGTCCTAAGCCTTTTCCTACCCTGTGTGTGTATGTCTGTGTGTGCCACCCTGGCATCAGTCTCGACAAGGGAACCACCCCTCTGCAGGGACCATAACAGTTGGCGCCCTGAGCAGCATGTCCAGACATGACCCCACCCGTGGGTCTGCTCTTGCTGTGCCTTGCTCCCCTGCTCTGCTGCCTGGTGGCGGCATGCACTGTGGGCTGCTGCTTGCTGGGGAGCTCGTGCTGAGAGCTGTGCTGCCCTGTGTCACACTGTTGACCTTACCAAGCCCCAGTTCTAGGTTCAGCTGACCAGAGTGGGCAGTTTGAAAAATTTATAGGTATTTGGGAGCAGTACTATGAATTTGGGGCCTCCTTAAATGAATGCTGGGTCAGTGTTTTTGGTGGGATTTATCTGTGTGTTAGACTTAACCTGTGACAAGCTGTGTTGGCCTGGCATAATCCAGGGATGAGGGTGGTAGACAGGGACTATAAGCTTTGCAGGAGGTGGGTCCATCAGATGGTCACTGCTGAAAAAGCAGTCATTTAAAAGAAAGACAAGCTGTAGGTGGTGAGCTGAGCCCACACTCCTGATAACAGCGGGCTTCCCATCACCCTTCAGTACCTCTGCTGCTGCCCCTGCCTCTACTGCCATGAAGGTCCTGGCCTTCAGGGTTGTAGGGGACAACACCCATTGCACCCCTGTGGCACAATGTATTAGTTCAAACTTGACTTAAGCCCAGGGTTTAAACCCTATAAAGCAGTGTCATGGGTAGGCCCCTAACCCTGATGGCACTGTTTTGAGTCTCTTGAGTGGAAAAAAATTTATAAATACCGGGATAGAGAGGAATCCCCTCCCCTGAAGTGTATCCCATGAGGAAGAAAATGAAACAGGAAAGATAGGAGAAAGGAAACAATAGATAAATTACTGAAGTAAAGGTCCGTAATTTGGGCCAGTTGGAAATGTTTTATCCTATGGATGTACCCATGATTGTTTATCCTTTCACCGATTGAAATTATCTTGGTTACATCTAGGTCTTGACAATAATGCATAAAGCTCCTGTAAACATTCATGTGCAGGGGTGTTTGTGAATATCTGTTTTCAGCTCATTTGGGTAAGTTCAAAGAACGTGATGGCTGTATCGTATGGTAAGAGTAGGCTTAGGTTAAGAAACTGTCTTTTTTCCAGACTAGGCATTCCATTCTCCGTTCCCACCAGCAGTGAGTGAGGGTTCCTGGTGCTCTCCATCTTCATCACCTTTCGCTGTTCTCACTGTTTTAATTTCAGCCATTCTAATAAGTGTCTGGTGATATCTCATTCTTTTATTTATAATTTCCTAGTGATAATATGATTTTGAGCATCTTTTCATGTGCTTATTTACCATCTGTATGTCATTGTTGAAGTGTGTCTTCAGATCTTTTGCCCATTTTTAACTGGGTTGATTGTCTTCTTTTTGTTGAGATTCTGGAGTTTTTTGGACTTTTTGGTTACCAGTTCTTTATCAGATAAGTGATTTCCAAAGCTTATCTGTCAGTCTGTTACTTGTGTTTTGACCGCTTAACACTGTGTTTCACTGAGCAGAGGTTTTCCATTTTAATGAAGTCAAACTTATTTTTTTCTATCTTGAATCTTGCTTTTGGTGTTGTATCTGAGAACTAATGACCAAACCCAAGATCGTGTAGATTTTCCACTATATTTTAGCACTGTTGTGGTTTTACATTTAATATTAAGATCTATAGTTAATTTTGGTGAAATTTATCAAATCTGTGTCTAGATTCTCTTGTTGCTGGCCAGTGGATGGCCAGATTTTCTGGCAGAATTTGTTGAAAAGACTACATTTTCCTTGATTTGTCTTAGGTCTGTTGTCAAAGATGTTCATTATAACTGTGTCGACCTATAGCAAACAACTGACTTTTGTCTGTTAACAACTACTTTGTCTATTCAACTGTCCTCTACACTCTTCTTAGTTCAAGGGGTTTCTATGTTATTAGGGATTCTCTGAGATTTTCTCCCTTGACAATCTTGTGCCACAAAGGTAGTTTAATTTCCTGCCTCCTGATTTGTGTACCTTTTATTTACTTTTCATGTTTAATTGCATTAGCTAAGAATTCTGGTACAAGGTTTGCTAGGAGTAGTGAGAGGGGACAGCCTTGCCTTGCTCCTGATCTTACTGGAAAACATCTAATTTTTTCAGTGTAGTCCACTAATATTAAACAAGAGCCCAGTTGATGTAGAGGTAGGTGAGGGCAGAGGGGAAGCATTCTGCAGTCCATTGATTTGATGTCAGTCTTTTAGTGAGCCTGTGTCTCTGGGCTTGGACTTCTGTGGTATAAGAAGAAAGATATTGGATCTAGCAAAACCTCTTGAAACCCTCAGAATTACTTGAGTGATAAGGGTGACAGAGTCTTTGTTGTTTTAATGAGGCAACTCTTGGCCAGCTCCTAGATGGTTTCAGGATGGGGGTTGGACACTGGAAACCCCAGGCCTTGATTAGAGGCTTGGAACTTACAGTCCCAGCCCTGAGCCTCTGTAGAGGAGAGGGGCTGGAGCCTGAGTTAACCACCAATGGCCATTCATTTAAGAAATTGTGCTCATGTAATGAAACTTCCATCAGAACCCTTGAAGACAGAATTCAGAGGGTTTCTGGGGTGGTGAACACATCCAGCTGCTGGGAGGGTGGAGTGTCCACACAGGATGGGGAATCTCTGTAGCCCTCTCCACCTCCACTCCCCTCACCCATACCACTGCCCTACTTTGTCCTATGCATCTCTGCCTTTGTCTGTTCTTGAGTTGTATGCTTTATAGTAAACCAATAATAGTAATTAAAGCAGTTTGCTGAGTCCTCAGAATCATTTCAGTAAATTACCAAATGTAATAAGGTGTGGAGGGAATCTGTGAATTTGTAGACAGCTGAGTAGAAATGCTGGCAGCCTGGGCACCCCTTTTGTGGTTGACATCTAAAGAAGGGGCAGTTTGTGGGACTGAGCTCTTATCCTGTGGAGTCTGACGTGAACTCTTGGTACATAGTATTAGAATTAAATTGAACTGATGGATGCCTCTTTGGTGATGTAGAGTTGGAGAAGTGGCATTGGAACAGAGACCAAATAATGTTAGGAGGTGAAAAAAATTCTATCACCCTCACATGTGCGCCACCTTTGAGAGCGGAAAAGGCTAGAAGAGACTCAAGTTGGCTCTTTCCCTCCCCAAAGGTCAGTTAGACTCTGGAGGAAAATCCCAGTCAGTTATGCTCTTGTGAAATAGATTACTTTTAGGGCATGCTTGTGAAGAACAGAGTATTTGGGGTATATTTTTAAATGGCTGCATTTTCTCTAATTGTGGAGAAAATGGTTTACCCTGTGACCTCAATTCTCTGATGGAAGTGTTGTTGATTTCAAGTTTTTTGGCTTTTTCCTTCTGAGGACTGGAATCCAGCTTTTGAGCTCCTTGTACGAGAGACCAGGACTAGAAGTCTCTGACTCCTTTTCCCCCCAGTTTTATTGAGAAAAAATTGACATACATGGCTATAAATTTAAGGTGTCCAGCATGATGGTTTGATTTACACGCATAGTGAAATGCTTACCACAGTAGATCAGCTAACATGCATCTTATCATATAGACACAATAAAAAGAGGAAAGAAGAAAAGAATAATCTCTCTGTGATGAGAACTCATAGGATTTTCTTTCTTAACAGCTTTCCTATATATCACACAGCAGTGTTAGCTATAATCATGTCATACATTACATCTCTAGTAGTTATTTATCTTATAACTGGAAGTTTATACCTTTTGATCACCTTCCTCCAATTGCCTGCCCCCTCCTACCTCTGGTAATCAACAGTCTGATCTTTTTTGCTTTTGTTTTTTCTAGATTCCAGATATAAGTGAGATCACCAAGTATTTGTCTTTGTCTAACTTATTTCAATCTGCATAGTGCCTCTTAAGTTTCATCCATGTTTTCACAAATGGTAGGAATTCCTTGTTTTTTATGGCTGAATAATACTCCATTGTCTATATATTTATATATACCAAAACTCTGCATCCATTCATCCATTGATGGATGTATATCTTCTCTATGGTAGGTAGGGGCCTCACTGAGTGAGGATGTCATCATTGATCATTGTTTTCCCACCATCTAATTTGTCTTAAACACTGTTGGAGGAACTGCTCGGGTGTGGATATAAACGATGGACAGCAATACCTAGAGTCTTGCATTCTTGCGATTGACAGAAATGGTTCCCCATAAAGATAAAGGCATAGTCATGTTTCAACTTCATTTTAGCCATGGTTAAACCTTTTACTGCATGTGCTATTTCATCATGATCCAGAGACATGGGTATCTGGAACTCAAAACTTCCATTGCTTTGGATAATGGGTAGTTGTGTTATTTGTGTTTCTGATTAATATGAGTTGAAAGGACTTGAAATTGCTTTTTAATACAGCATATCATTTTGCTGCTATTCAGACTGAGTGAACAGTTTGTACCCCATGAAATCTTAGAGTTTCTCCCAGTTCTAGGAAGGAGTCTGGTCATTTGCACAACTGTAGCCCATCATGGGTTTTCCTATGAGTAGAATGACACCTGTGCAAGTTCAATGTGATTTCCTGATTAAAACGTTAAAAAGAGCTATGAATATTTAGCGGGTAATAATCCAAGGAATAATTAAGGTGACCTATAGACAGAGGCACAGTATTGTTTTGAGTAATATCCTGTGTGGTGGCAAAGGAGGTAAATTTGACATCCTCTAACTGGGAAAATTTCTGTGCCTTTTTATAAGAGAAGTAGCTGGGAAGTTTTTGTTTCAATGATGTGCAAAGCCAACAAAGACCATTTTTATTGTTTTCAGGGATCATTTCCATATGTTTACATTACCAGGAGATGTTACGGAAGAAGGCATAAAACTTCAAATAGCTTTTGTTTCATTAAGTAACAATGGAAATCGAAACTTGTTCCCTTTTTTTTCAGTGCTAATTTATGGTTTCTTAGCAGTGGAGAAATTATGTGATTCTATAATTATTAGTGTGTCATTTGATCCCCTTCCCCATTCTTCCTCCCATTATACAAATGAAGAAAGTTAAGCATAAATTCTTACCCAAATTCACATAGCTTATAACAGTGAAATCTCTTATTTTTGAGGGCATAATGGGCGGTATAAAAAATTTCAACCTCACAAGAATGCTGCAATGTTTGTGTAATTAGGCTCTTTAACAAATATTTGGAAACAAAGTTTCCAAACAGGACTCATAAGACAACATGGTGTTCCACTCATATGACATTCTGGAAAAGGCAATAGTGTGGGAACCTAAAACAGTTCAGTTCTTAAGGCTGGGAGGGTGCAGTACAAATGGGCACCATGAGAGTGTTCCTTTGGGGTGATGGAGTGTTCTCCATCCTGATGGTGGTATGACTACACGTTTCTGAAAACGCACAACTACTCTTAAAGTAGTATGTGTATATGCTAAAAACAATTAATAGAAAACAACAAAAATGTTTCACATGCTAGGAGAAAGTTAAACTCTCTTAAACTTTGATTGTGTTGTGTACCACACTTCCTTCCACCACCTTGGGTTCTTTAGAAAAATGTGGAAGGACTGGGGAAGAAGGACTTAGGCCATGATAGACTTGTCCTGGTACCCAGTCTGAATTAGAAAACTCCCTCTAGGGTTCCACCTGCCCTTATGTCATTCACATAACTGGTGAGAAACTGATAGAGCTCCAGGCCTCCATCTTTGAGTTGACAGCAGGTTTCCTGGGTCATACCCTGGGAATGCGGTGGTCTGGAACATAAAGCTGCACCTGACACATCTCCACACTGGGCTCCGCCTGGGAACATCCTAATCTAATCCTTGGACATCAACATCATGTCTTCCCAGAGCAGGTCTTGAGGCCATTTCCAGCCCTAAAGTTTCCCATTTCAAGATTGCTTGGGGCCCTCCCCATTGCCAAGTGGTTAAGTTCGCGTGCTCCACTTCAGTGGCCTGGGATTTCGCTGATTAGGATCCTGGGCGCAGACATGGCACTGCTCATCAAGCTGTGCTCAGGCGGTGTCCCACATAGCACAACCAGAAAGACCCACAACTAGAATATACAACTATGTACTTGGTGGGGCTTTGGGGAGAAGAAAAAGAAAGATTGGCAACAGATGTTAGCTCAGGTGCCAGTCTTAAAAAAACAAAAAAGTTGCTCTGTGCCTCCTTGATGGGAAAAATGTTTAAGTGCAACACATGTCCAACCACAAATTTTCTGTTGTGTTGACCTTAAAATCAAAAGAGCCACTTATTTTACCAGTAAAACAGGTTTATTCAGGAATAGCAGAGGAAGTACAATTCAGGACATGCAAACTATGGTGAAACATAGGCAGATAGAGAGAACAGAACAGATAGGCTTGCTTTTATAGAGGACAGGAGGAAGCTGGAAGCTGGCAGGGGCTGTTTGGGACAGAAGTCCATTGAAGGAGAATGAGAGATCAGGGTGGTAACATGGCTGAGTGTGGTGATTTCTCATTGGCTGGGCTGTTGCTGGGCAAGGAGAAATTCTTCCTTCCTCCTGCTGGGGTCTGTAAAGTAAGCATCTTCTGTTGGAGAACAGGAGGGACACATTTTCCTATTTAGCGTCTGCAAGATGTGGTGAGTAGTAGTGTGTGAGAGCTACCCCTTCAGGGCTTCTGGACTCCATTTTAAATGAGATTTCCTATATTTTCACATTTGCAGCCTCAGTTGACTGTGAGGTGAGGCAGTGGTAGAACCCAGAATTCATGTCATGATGCACAGGCCCCTGGAACACAGTACTGTCACATAAATGTCACTCCTGCACCAACAGGCAACAGTCTCAATACCACCAATCATGTCAAAAAGAATTGCCCTGCTTTGTCCTAGCTCTGGAAGTTCCTCAGGCACCCAGCTGTACCTAAATCACCGTCCCTGAGATCTTGGACACATTCCATCCTGCCATTTCAGTGGCTCATGCACTGACCACAGCCAGCTCCCTCACCTCAGAACCCACCTCCACAGTGAGTTTGGAACCCTCCCACCAACGCCAGTGCTTACTTTTTCTGGAACAGGAATCACCCTGCATAGTTCTAGTCCCTGAGGCCTGTGGGAAATGGTGATCTCAGGCAGACCCTCTGCAGTCATGGGCTCCCTCCCTTTAAGTAGTTCCCAGAATGCAATGGGTACCATGCCAAAGGAAGTGGCAGAAATGGCAGGGGTTTCCACCTTTCCTGGAGTGCACAGGTGCGGGAATTGGTGCCCCTTTTCTTTGTTGGAGGTCACACCTACTGTTTCTTGAATGGAAAGGCAGAAATAAGCCAAGCCACATCCCAGTGTGCCCTTGTGACAACTTCCAGTGCTTTCCTGGGTCCCCAAGGTGATGTCTTTGTCATTGGAGACCTGGGGGCAGAGGTCAAAGGCCTCCTCCCCCCATAAGCAAATGTTCCAGGGAGGGCAGTGATCAAGACCTTGGTGAGGATGGCCCATGGGGCTGACCCATGTGAGGTCTGTGCACAGGTGAGACTTCAGGCAGTGATGGATCCCAGACAGTGAAGACCACAGCAACGGAGATGGTGACTGGGTGAGGACTCACAGACCTTTGTTGTCCGCACTGAGCTTCCAATGGGAAAGCAAAGTGAGGAAGGGGCAGGTGGTGAGGGGCGTGTTTCTGGGAGTGATCCTAGCAGCCTGAGGGACTGGGACACGGTGATCACTGCAGTCATCGTGGGCCCTGACTCTCCCTCTTCAGGCCCTGGGCTGTGGGTCTCTGGGCCATTATCTCTGAGAGTTGGTCAGGTTTCAGCCAGGATAAGCAGGGACAAGCAGTGAGTACTTCTGGCAACAGTAAACAATCTCCTGGACTCAAGGTGTCCCCAAGGAGGGAGCAAAAAGATACTATCTTGATAAGGTCTAGAGTCACTCCCAAAGATAGCCACAGGAAAGAACCAATAACTTGCATGTCTCCAGCAGGCAGAAAGCCAAGCCAGGTGTTCAGGACATAAAACAAGAGAAGTAAGAAGGCAATAGCTGTCTTTGGGAGAGAGGAGATCAATAACCAATTGTTTTGGATTTCAAAAGGAAGGGACAGTGTTAATTTTTTCCCTCTCTTGACTGGGCCCCACAGACCACTATCCAGGAGAGCAGGCTCTGGTGAGAATTCTCACCCAAAGCCGGCTTTTGCCAGTTCTCCCAGGATTCCATCTGCAGGCTCCAAGTGGGGTTTAACGTAGACGGCATAGCTCTCCTATTTACCAGAATTTCCCAAAGTTTTTCCTTAATTTCAATTATAGTTTCTATTGGCTGTTTAAGGGAATAATGTAGTAATTTGCTAGAAAATCCCTGAGTCCCCTCAGCATTTGGAAGGGCCTATGTGGAGGCCTTCCTTTGAAGGTAGAGATGGTGGTGTCTGTCAGAACTTTTGTTTATTGTCTTTGTTTTAGGTATGTCAATCTTTAATTTTTCATTAGATTTTTGAAATGAAACTTTCAACAATCCGTTTTTGTAACTGAGTCTTGTTTTAAATGCCTTTCTTAAATGATCTTATCTAATTGGGACAGTCCTTATAATAACCATTGTTATTTCCTGAGAGCTGACAGCAGTTTGGTGGGACCCTTAGCTGTAAATGGAGCATCACCCACGTTTCTGTCCAGCCTGATCTAGCTGCACATGGGGTGCAACCCACACTTCTACCCAGCCTTGTGTTGGGGCCGCAACCTGAAGGCTACCAAGTCCAGCTCTCAGGACACAAAAGATCTTATTAAGATTTGGCCGTTTTTGTTGATATTCAAGCTTCCAGGACCACAGTTCTTAGATATAAAATAAGCAGGTGTCTCTGAAGGTGGCACACTTAGCTCTTAGATTTGATGGATTCTGTTTCTTCTAGCTAAGTCTTCAGGCTTCTTGGAGACAAAATCAGAAAAGAGATGTGCCTCTGGGGTGGAGAATATGTGATGTTTCAAAGTGCACATCATTGCATGGAAATTTGCTTGAGGTTGGTGGGTGATCTAGTGTCAGTCTGACCCATTCCATGACCAACTTACCCTAACATGGGAGCCTTTGCGTTAGGTGGCAAGCACTCTAACAGCCTTTAAATGCCCTACCCATGCCTACTAATTTTTATGGCCTTTCTGTCCCTGAGATCCTCTTTAGCCATAATGTTTATTTACATAAAAGAAGAAAAACAAACTCATGCACCTGAACATACCAGCAGTAAACAAAATATGTTACTGCCGAATGGCCAAGAAAAATGCCCAGTGCACACCATCAGTTTCCAACATGGAACCTGGGACTAGGAGATGGAGTGAACCAATGGACCTCAACACACAGGGACTGTGGACTGATGCCGAACAGATGGAAACTGGGGCTGCCACCGGCAGTTCCCAACATGGATTCCAAACAAATGAGGATTGCAGGCTGAACTGCCAGTGGGGTGCCACATGGAATCTAGGGACAGAGTCCAGTGTGGGGCTTCCAGTGAAGTGGGGCCTTGTGGTCTTAACCACCAGCAGTTCCCAGTGTGGCACTAGTGATTCCAGAAAAATGGGGAACTGACTGGAAATGCGATGAGATTGGGAGCTTTAGGCAAAGACAGTGGAGCTCAGAGCGAAAGAGAACTTATCCACAGCCCTTGGAAGGCTCAGGAAAGACAGAACTAAAAAGGGGTTATGGGTACCACTCCTGTGTTGATCATTGTCCCAAGTGCTGTCAGAAGTTTGCTTCAGATCCTGATCCTGCCATCAAATCTGTTAAATAAAAATTCAGCTGAGTAAATTTAAAGATCTATTTGGCTTTATTGAGCAATACAGGAATCAGGCAGCATCCCATCTAGTAAGTAGAGAGGAGCTCCAAGGGTACAGAAAGGGAAAGGTTTTAAAGGCAGGACAAGGAAGTCATGAAGAGAAAAAAAGGATTCGTTCAGATGAGGTTATCTCCCTTTGTGGGAAAAAAGGTCTGATTAGGTGGATGACCTCATCTTCCTTTAGGGGATGGAGAGGCCCATGTGGCACATTACCTCATTGGTCCTGACCAGAAGATCCCAGAATGATGTATGTTCTTGGGGAAGAGTGAAGCTGCAGTTAGGTTAGATATTAACCCCAGGCTTGGTGTTGTGGGAATAACAAAAGTGACTCCATTTTGGGCTTGTGGTTTTCTTTTTAACAATCGTTTATAATCAAATGACTAATATATTTTTAACAGGAAGCCAGAGCTCTATGTGTTGTCTAAGTAATTTTTTTAAGTGTGCGATAAATTTTAACAAACCATAAAAAGTTAATTTTCTCAATTCTGTGTCTCTATAAAATGAGAAGTGATATTACAGCCTGTAGTGCCATTGTATATCAAGCTGGAGAGAGTTTACTGAAAGGGGCAATGTATTAAATGCACTGGTGTGATATATTAATATGAGGAGATCCTCTGACCCGCTCCCCAGTGAAACTGATGAAAATTGTTTTAAAACAACCATTTAAAGCCTCTGGAAATTGTCCTAACGGCAAATGGCAAATGAGGAACATCTATTCAAGAAAATAAGTTTTTTGTGAGAAGGAAAGAGTGTGCAGAATTTGAACCATGTCCACTCCTTACCAACTTTCAGCTCAGGAAGTAAGCTCTCCTCTCTAGAGTACTGTACCCAGAACCAGAAGACATGACTCTCTCCCCCTCAGCTTCCAGAACAAGGGCTTCTTCCTATAATGAGCAGGACTTCAACATTACCCATCCTGCCCTCAGCTGCCTGTTGTTGAATTTAATCTCCTCACTGGTTCGCATGAAAACTGGGGACCCTCTTCTTGCACCCAGCCCCTTCTCATGGTGCGGAGGCTCTGCTGTGCTCATGCTGTGCTGAGAATGCTGGGCGCTGATCACTCTTGCCCAGCTCATGAGGTGGCTGTAACATGGGACAATCAAGAGAATCTCTAGCTGCTGTCTCTCCACTGCACTGATGTTTCAATCCCTAAATTGGGATTGTCATTCAGAGTGAGTCTTGCTGTTGTCCCCATCACAGCTCCAGAGTCCTGGAACAGAGATTTTGCCTGAACACTGCAGAGGAGCCAGCCATAAAACACAAAGCTCTTAATTCCTTCCCAAAGAAGTTAACTTGACCCCAGCAAAAGATCATGAAAAATTCAAGTCAAATGATTCTGTCAGAAATGTGGAGAATGAGGTGAAAGGCAATTAGTAGATTTGTGTATGTAGTGAAGATACTGCTTAGAGTGTAGGCTGACTAGTTTCTGGAAAGAACCAGATAATTCGAGTGCTGAGAGGATACTACCAAGGGTCAGAACAAATATCAAACAGTGACCTGAGAAAATATTTCTACAAAGGAGCCAGAATTTCACATTGGTGAAAACAGTAGAGCAATCAGCCAGCAGTTAATCTAGTTTAACCATGGGCTGTGTCGGTGATGGAGGAAGAGAGCCCTACCAGTCCCACTGTCTCCTGATGGTAGATGCACCCAAAAGCCATGCTGGATTCTAGGAGATGCATTAGAGGTTTCTCTCTGTGTGGAGGATACAGACTTAACTAGAATAATCCACCCAGTTACTGAACAAAGCTAATAACAATAAAAAGTGCAAGTAGGAAGGAGACCAGAAGCCAGAGTTGCTAAAACATATTACCTAAAATGAGTGGTTTGCATCAAAAATATGAGACATGCAAAGATACAGGAATGTAGTAACTATACACTGGGGGAAAAACAGCAATTGAAAAATTAGCCAACTCTTACAGGAAACCCCAGTAAAATGAACAAATGTTGTCTCAGCAGAGAAAAGGGAGGTCAGAAGGCAACAGATAACATAGTCAAAGTGCACAAAGAAAATACCCATCAACCAAGAATCCTACATTTGTTATATTATTTATAAGAAATATAAGCGATATTTTACCTTGATTTTTTTCTTTTTCTAAACCTCTGCCTTTATCATTTATGTTCTTATTGATAAATTTTCAAACATTCAAAGTAGGTGTACTCATGAAAAATTTCTTCAATTTAAATCTCAGAAAATCCTTATTTCTCCTTTATTCTTGAAGAATTTTTCTTGACAGAGAATTCTAGGGGACTTTTTTTTGTTTTCAAAACTTTACATATTTCACTCTATTCTCTTCCTGCCTGCATGGTTTTTGAAAAGTCCAGTTTAATTCAAATCTTTGTTTCTTTATACCTAAGATGTGTTTCTTCTCTGTCATTTCTCAATACATTCTCTGTCTGATTTTTCTCCAGTTTGAATATGATGTTCTGGGATGTGCACTATTGCAGTTTATCATGGTTAGTGTTCTCTGAGATTTCTGGATGTGCTGTTTGCTATCATTAATTTTAGGATATTTTGGTGATTATTACTTCCCTTGTTTCTTCTGTTTCTCTCTTTTCTTTCAGGTAGTCCCATTGTGTAAACCTTTTCTGAAAGAGGGTTGTCCTAGGCTTCACGGGTATTGTGTTTGTCTGTTTTGTTCTTTTTGGCTTTGCATTGGACTCTGGTGAAGTAGACTTTTTGTTACTACAGGCTGTGTTAAGAACAGAATATCTGGTTGCACTTCAAAATGCCATCTGTTGTATCTTTTTCCTAATTTGGGGGGACACTGGTTTGCCCTACGACCTCAAGGCTCTCCTGGGTCTAAGAAGAGTTGTTCAGTTCAAGTTTGTTCATTTTCTTGTGAGGTCAAGAATGACAGCTTCTAAGCTTCTTAAGTGTGGGATCAGAAGTTGGCAGGGCATCATCGAGAGTGGCAGACACTTCCTGATGAAGTTGAAGAGTGGAGATTTTATGTTCTTTGTAGGAAATCATTCACATGTTTGATAATCACTGGCAAATTGACTATCAAACCATTGTGAACTTCAGTGAACTCATTAAGCAATCCGTAGCTCTTAACCTGCCCCTCAAGCCAGCAAGGCTCAAGGTGCACTGTTAGTGTTTCTCTAGAAAGAGCTGTTCTGCACATTCTCATCTCTTTGTTGGTTCTAAAAATTGGCAGGAAGTGGCCTTGAGGCACATGAGTATAGGAATTTTATGGTATAATTTGTCATGTCTTCTTCCTTGTGTCTGAGCTCTAAGTTCCAAATAACTTTCTGGCCCCATCAAACTATATAGAGAAAGGAAGGAAGAACTGAGTGAGTCTATGAGAAATATTACACAAGTTGAAAGCAATGCTTCCTCACAAGAATATTTACATTCAACCAGCTGCACCTGCTTACTTGTAATGATGGCCTGGAGTAATTTAGGACAATGTGGGCAACTGGGTTTCATTAAAAGTTTGATATCTACAGGCCTCCTGGACACTCTTTTTGGTGATGAGAGTAGATAAAAAAGCTTCCAGTTCTTCACTATGTTTTTATCCATTGAAACCTCATGCAGGTTTGTCCCTCTACCTCATGGAGTGCTGTAACTGGTGGGTAATAAGGAAGGAGATGAAAGAGTTTTTCTCACAAGGAATCGGCCTCAAAATTATAATATTTGTTTCATTTTTGTCTTTCCTTGTATCCTCTGTATCCTGCCACTACAGAGAAATATGATGTAATGTGATCACAGTAAAAATGTGTAAATAACTTCCATGTGTTTGGAATTCTGTTAAATTCATGAAGAAATGTGTACAGAAAATGAATGAGTTTTTGATGATGGCAGCATAGAATAAATGTCTGGAGACGACAGAATCATACACAACCTTCGTGCTTATGGAGTATAGATCCCCAGTGCTATCAGCCTTATGCATCCTGCCCTACACATATTTGTGGTGTTTTAGGACTCAGTGGCCATTGAGGACGTGGCTGTGACTTCATTCTGGAGGAGTGGGCTTTACTGGATCCTTCACAGAAGAAACTCTACAGAGATGTGATGTGGGAAACCTTTAGGATCCTGGCCTCAGTAGGTAAGAATGAGGACATTCCAGCACTTCACCAATGAGAGAACAAGTGTTTCTGGCCCATCTGGTCCAAGATGTAGAATGTGGAAGTGGGGGATATTGGTAAATAAGCTAGATGTGGTCATAGCTCATTGTGGACTTAAGTCTAAAATTTCTTCTATAATTTCTAATACTTTGGAATCATCTTTCTGGGTCTTCATTTTAGGAAAAATATGGGAAGATCATGATATTGAAGATCAGTACAAAGACCAGGAGAGAAAACAGCGGTGAGTCACACAATGGAAAGCACAATAGAAAGCACTGTGCAATGTGAGAATTCTGGTATGTTATGAAATTTTAAAAAGATGCAAAGGAGACAAATAACCCTTGCTTCAAATTTAGCTGTTCTTAGAAAATTTTCATCAAATACGTGTTCTGAAATGTGATGTAGAGGATCAGTTATTGCAAAATATTTCACTTGGAAACAATAAACTCTATAAAGGCACATCACTGCTTTGGTAATATGAAAGCCTCTTGTAGAGCATTCATTATTCAATTTCTGAGAATAGAGACAAGACAGAAAACCTAAACTTTTCCTATGAATCGTAATAAATATAACATGTAAAATCTAAGTTATGAATTAAATATAAGAATTAATAATGTGCTTCTTATTTCTTACAGAAATCATATGGTAGAGAGACTCTGTGGAAGTGAAGAGGGTAGTCAGTGTGGAGAAAACATCAACTTTATTCCAAATCTCAATCTAAACAAGAAAACCACAGGAGCTAAACCATGGGAATGCAGTGCACGTGGAAGAGTCTTCATGCATCATTCATCCCTTAAAATGCACGTTAGATGTCACACTGAACACAAACAACATGACTATAAAAAATGTGGAGAGAAGCGATGTAAATGTAAGGAATGTGGTAAAGCCTTCACATTTCTCAGTTCTCTTCGAAGGCATGAAATAGCTCAGACTGGAGAGAAGCCCTATGAATGTAAGAAATGCAGTAAAGCATTCACTTCTTCCAGATCTCTTCAAGATCATGAAAGTACTCATACTGGAGAGAAATCCTATGAATGTAAAAAATGCAGTAAAGCATTCGCTTGTTCCAGTTATCTTCAAAAACATGAAAGACATCACACTGGAGAGAAACCCTATGAATGTAAAAAATGCAGTAAAGCATTCAGTATTTCCGCTTACCTTCGAATTCATGAAAGAATTCATACTGGAGAGAAAACCTATGAGTGTAAGAAATGTAGTAAAGCATTCTCTTCTTCTAGGTCTCTTCAAGTACATGAAAGAGCTCATACTGGACAGAAACCCTATGAATATAAAAAATGTAGTGAAGCATTCACTTCTTCCACTTCTCTTCAAAGACATGAAGACATCACACTGGGGAGAAACCTTATGAATGTAAAAAATGCGGTGCAGCATTCACTTATTCCACTTCTCTTCGGCTACATGAAAGAACTCATACTGGAGAGAAACTCTGTAAGTGTAAAAAATGCAGTAAAACATTCACTTGTTTCAGTTATCTTCAAAAACATGAAAGCACTCATACTGGAGAGAACCTCTACAAATGTAAAAAATGCAGTAAAGCATTCACTACTTCCAGTTATCTTCAAATACATGAAAGAATTCACACTGGAGAGAAACCCTATGAATGTAAGAAATGTAGTAAAGCATTCACTTCTTCCACTTCTTTTCGAAGACATGAAAGAAATCACACTGGGGAGAAATCTTATGAATTTAAAAAATCCGGTACAGCATTCGCCTCTTCCAGTTCTCTTTGAAAACATGGAAGAAGTCACACTGGAAAGAAAGCCTGTGAATGTCAGGAAAGTGGGAAAGCCTTTATTTCTCATGCAAACTTTTGAGGATATGCACGAATGCACACTAGAGGAAAAAGCATGTAAATGTAAGGAATGTAGGAGAGACTTGTCATCCCAGTTCTTTCTGAAGGCATGAAAGGACTCACGTGATAAAAACCTCTTGAATGTACACAGGGTTGGAAAGACTTCAGTTGGCCCATATTCTTCTCTGTGAAACTCCCACCAAAAAGAAATATAAATGTAACTCATATGAGAAAGCTTGATGGAAATTAATTTGTGTATAATGTTCTAGAAAACTTTCAACATGAAAGAGTTGTTATAAATATGTTGTGTTTACCAAGCCTCTTAAAGTGCAACATTGGATTGTGGGTTTTTGTTAATTACTTTCAGAAATGAATACTGAGGTGAGAGTTCTGCAAGTGACCCTTCATCAATACTACGTAAGATTAATAGGTAGTGCTTTTTCCTAAAGTCAGTTAATAATATTTTCTCTGTAATTTTTTTTTTTTTTTTTGAGGAAGATTAGCCCTGAGCTAACTGCTGCCAATCCTCCTCTTTTTGCTGAGGAGGCCCTGAGCTAACATCCGTGCCCATCTTCCTCTACTTTATACATGGGATGCCTACCACAGCATGACGTGCCAAGTAGTGCCATGTCTGCACCCGGGATCCGAACCAGCGAACCCAGGGCTGCCAGAAGCGGAACATGCACCCTTAACCCCTGCACCACTGGGCCGGCCCCTGTGATTTTTTTTATAATGTCTCAATTGTTCTGTGTGAAGTGGCCATTGAAAAATGACAGTTTGTACTTTTTGAGATTTTCTTACTGGCCTTGTATTGCAGTTCCTGGATATGCCCAGTCCCTTATACATTTGGCTACTTTCTTAGAGAAAGCTCCTTTGATGTGGTGGTGGGTATAGGAGCCTATTTTTATTTTACACACTATTGAACACTTGGAATAGAATTTATTTATGGCAAGTTTGTCAAAGAGTATACTTTGCTGTGAATTTTTTTTTTCACATTTGGGCCTTTGCTCTTCCTTGTGACTGGTATTTGGTGAATAGACTTTGAATTAAGTAGAGCCCTGTGATAAGGCAACAAATTCTAGAGCTGGACATATCACCCCTTTATTGTCTCATGTCAGTGGTTAATATTAAGACCTAGATATTTAAGAATCCATGCCCTTTGTACTTTCATGTTGGAATTCACCAACCATGTCACTTGCGTGAGATTTCAAAGGCAGAAGCAAACAAGGCCTTAGTCAGATACTGGAGCCACCACACAGGGAGAGAGACAGTTCCATTGGAGCTTTGAGGACATCTTCCTCAATCCCATTTTCTGGATTCTTTGCTTTTCTGTGGAAGAGTATCTTGAAAACCACCACTGACTGATTTCCATTTTCTTAGGGGTGTATTTTCCACTGGTGTTTTCACAAATTTCTCATCAAAGATGCAATTAAAGTTAGGCTTTTTCTACAAGGCCTCTTGTGCCCACCAGGAAGCTTACTGAGAGTTTGTGATTTTGAGTATTCTGTGATTCCCCTCTTCTCTAGATGATGTCTGTAGAAGGTCTAATTTGTATACGAAATACCTTATGCTGTTAATACTGCTAATGAGTATTTTTTCCTGATTTACCATGACATCTACAATGGGGCAGTCAAAAGAAGTACTTGGGAGTTTGTTTCTCTGCTGCCTTGTGCAGCGGCTGCCTTGACCCAGTTCTTCCATGTGAGAACAATCACCTTTCTCACGTCAGGAAGACTGTGTGTGTTTCCTGTTACTTGTAGCTGACCATATTCCCTCAATATGTTTTCAATAGTGTTTGTATGTCATTAAAACTATGTACATTTCCGTGTGAAATGAACCTTTCTGTAGTTTCACTGATGTATTTTGTCAACTGTTTTCTAAACCATTCTGTACTAATAAACATTGTGGTTTTATTTTCTCAGATTATATTAAAATTCATTTTAATTATTGGTTTTCAGATATACTTTGCAATTTTATTCATTTAATCATTATACATTATGAGGTAATTTTCAAATGTACATACAAATTCAGGTATGTTTTCCTCAGGCAAACTTTAATTTTTAGTCTTTTATAGTTAATATTTTTGTCATGAAACTAATTTGTAATTTATTCTGAACCCCTAACTTAAAAATCATGGTTTTTTCAGTGCCCTCTTGCCAGTGACCTGCATGGTTGCACCTGTAGTCAAAGAGAGGGATGTAACAAATTCTAATAAAAATGATCACAAAGCATAAAGGACTGAGGTATGACAGTAACAGGGTGCTCAAAAGGACTTCTAAAAGAGTTTCGACAAGTGGTTGTTGATTTGATTCCTATTCAAGGAGGAAGGTCCTTTTCTGTCTGACAGCTGTGAGGAGGTAAACTTAATTCTAACTTTGTAAGCATTTTGTCCTTGATAAAATATAATCATTGTTTTCTAGAAGGCAAAACCAGTGTCGTGAAGCTGAAGTTAATTTTTAAGAAGTTCCAGTCAGTCATTTTAGTAAGAAGAAGGAAAACAATCATTTTTATGAGTTTGACTTTTATCCCTTATCATTTTTACCTCTATGGTGACAAAATACTGTTTTGTTTTGGAAACTGTGTACTTTTAATGAACCAGCTGTCGGACACTTTTCAGCAGGGTAAGACTTGGCCTTGCAGTGGATGCAGCCAGCTCCCGTTCCTCTGGAACAGCTTTGCTAGGTTTGCTTTTCCTACTTACAGTCAAAACACTGATGTATTTCCTATGGTGAATTAGACGCTGTTTACTATGAAGTACCTCACTGAAATACATCAATTCACTTCTTAGCATCCTACATAATATTTTCAATATCTCCTTTATGACTCAATGGAGGGCTTTGAGTTTAGGTAAATTGTGAGACCACACAAACCTAGCAAGGGAGAGAGAGGACCACTGTGCCAGTCAAGCCTTTCTTTCTCAGACACTATGCTCTTGATGCTAGTGTTTCAGCATCCCTCACCTGCCATGCACTTGAGAGTCAGTGTACCCAATGTAGCAGAAATAAGGCATGGTAGGATTTGGATATAGTGCTTGAAACAAACAAGTTCTTGCAGTCCTGGTGCTTATGTATTTGTGGGAAATGAGAGATGATTACAACTAGTAAAGCTTTGTTTATGAGATGGAGACAAGGGCTTTGAAGGAAAGTGAAAAGAGCATTGAGCTAGTAGAGAGCTAGTAATGTCCTCCTTGAAGGTGCACACATCTATGAGGGCAGGAGAGAGTGAGGAT
The DNA here is from genome assembly GCF_041296265.1 of Equus caballus. Taxonomy (NCBI): domain Eukaryota; kingdom Metazoa; phylum Chordata; class Mammalia; order Perissodactyla; family Equidae; genus Equus; species Equus caballus. The sequence goes on from NC_091690.1 coordinate 49,723,516, forward strand.
GTCGTCGTTGTTTAGAGGTGATCCTCTCAGGAATAATTGAGGTGAGCTGCAGGGATAGTATTTTGAGTAATATCCTAATTGAGTATAAAAGGAGAAAAGGAAAATTTTCCACATCTTTCATCAGGAGTGGCTGGAAGTCTCTCGTGTCAGTGATCCACAAAGCCCTGGAACCCACTGAGCTGATCACAAGTTTCCTTTCCCTGTGCTCAGGTGTCCAGCACATGCTGTGGAAAAGTGGGAAACAGCAGTAACAGCTGCAAGGTTTAAAACAGCAAAGGAAATGGAATGTTTTCCATTTTTCTTGAGTGTTAATTTATGTATTGGAGGGGTTTTGTTCAAATGGGCACCACAGGAGTGGTCTTTTCGAGTGATGGTATGGTTTCCATCTTTTGATGGCAGTATTTCTATACATTTGAGAAAACTTATGAGTGCACTTAAAATATTTTATATATGTTTATATATGTGTTGTATATACAGTTAATAGGAAAATAACTCATATGCTAGAAAAATGTTAAGCTCTCTTGAACCTTGATTTTTACGTGTTCAGCTCTTCTTTCCACCATTTTGAGGTTTTTCTTAGGCAGCGTGAAGGACTGAGCAAGAAGATTCAGTCCCCAACAGGCCTTTGTTGCAGCCCTGCCTTAATTGAGAAAACCCCTAGGGTTGCACCTGCCGTCAGCTCATACTCATAACTAGGAGTGAAGTGAGAGGGCTCCCAGAGTCTGTCCTTGATTTTAAATCAGGTTCATGGACAGATCTTTGGAAATACTGTGGTTCTAAAACATAAAAGTGTGTCCCCATTGGGATCTGCCTGGGGACATCCTCATTCATGTGCATCCCCATCAGTTCTTCTCATTGCCATCCATAGACCATTTCCAGCTGTTCATTGCCCAACTCGCGACTACTCTGTTCCTGCTTACTTGGAAACGTTTAGAAATCTATGCGTGTCCCACTCTTGAAAATTTCCCTGAGGCAGCATGGGGGTGCTGCAAGCTGAGAGGGTGGCAGAAGCAGTGTAGATCCGTGTCATGGGCACATTCTGTTAGCCACAGTGACCACAAACATCCCATATTTATCAGATCTGCTTGCTTACTTATTGATACAACACTTAGAAATTGACTGAATTTAATAGGGAAATAAAGGGCTCTAGTAAAATCAGTAAATGAAAAACGCTCTAAGTCTAGGCCCAGTTGGCTTCAACTCGGAATTTTCCAAAATACTCAAAGAAGGTGTATTACAGATTCTTCACTTGCTCTTCTAAATAATAGAATGGAGAAAACACGTCACACTCATTTTGTGAAGCCAGTACTACTGTGATACCAAAACAAGTGTATTGCTAAAAAACCACACCCTTATTTATTTTGTGAATATGAATGTAAAAGATCACCACAAATACTAGCAAGCCCAATCCAGCAACATATAAAAAGAATTATATGCCATGACCAAGTGGGTTTCTTCTGAGGATGAAAGATTGGGTTAAAATTTCAAAATCCATTAATGTAATGAAAGATATTAATAGAGTAAAAATCAAAAATGGTGGGGCCGGCCCCATGGCCGAGTGGTTAAGTTCTCGCGCTCCACTGCAGGCGGCCAGGTGTTTCGTCGGTTTGAGTCCTGGGCACGGACATGGCACCACTCCTCCAGCCACGCTGAGGTGGCGTTCCACATGCCACAACTAGAAGGACCCACGACTAAGAATATACAACTATGTACTGAGGGGCTTTGGGGAGAAAAAGGAAAAAAATAAAATCTTTAAAAAAGAAATAAAAAATGGCAAGATCATTTCAATAGACTCAATGAAAATAATTGACAAAACCAGTACCCTTTCATGATTAAAACACTCAGCATACGAAGAACAGGAGGAAATTTTCTTACTTCATAATGAGCATGTGTGGAAAACCCACAGCTAATGTTATATTTAATGGTGAAAGATGAAAACTTTCTCCTAAATACAAGGAACCAAAGAGAAGTGTCTGCTCTTGCCACTTCCATTCTAGAATGTACTAGAGATTTTATCCAGAAAAGGCAAGAAAAGGAAATAAAATGCATGCAGATGGGTTGGGAAGATACAAAACTCCATGTCCAAATAGGTATCCTGTGTAGGGATTTAGAATATGGCACATCAAAATATGGCACATTAGCATATTGATTATTTTGAGTTAAAGGTACTGGAGAAACAGCCATTGCAAGAAAGACACTCTGGTCCTCTTTGTCCCCCTAAGGCAGGAGATGAGTTTTCCATGTGAACAGTACCCTCCTTGAACCACGAGGGCAGAAGGCAACCTTATCAGAGACAGGGAATTTAGGGCTGAGAAGGCTGTATAAACAAACGTTGGTTTTTCTTCACCATTTCCTACCCCTAGCGCAAACCCCTCAGCCTTGTCAGTTCTTCCATAATTTACTGTGCCTTTATCTGAAAGGCATAAAAGCTTTCTGCTCTGATTACTTCTTTAGGTCTCATCTTTTTAAGTGACTCCCATACGTATGTGATTAAATTTGTTTTCCCTCTGTTACTCTGCCCCACATCACTTATTAGACCAGCCAAAGAACCTAGAAGGGAAGAAGGGGAAAGTTTTCTGCCCCTAGACTTGCATATAGAAAATTCTGAAAAGTCCACCAAAAAGCTATTAGAACTGATAATTGAAGTCTGCAATGTTGTAGAATACAAGATCAAAATATAAAAATGAATTGTATTTCTATATACTTGTAATTAACAATCAGATAATGAAATTAAGAAAATAAATGCATTTGGAGTAGCATCCAAAAAATAAGATACTTAGGAATAAATTTAACAAAGAAAGTACAAAATGAGTACTATGGAACCCTCAAACATTAGCAAAAGAAATCAATAAATGTATAAATAAATTGGAAAACATCCTGATTTCATGGGTCAGAATACTTACTGTTGAAATGGCACAGCTTCCCAAAATAATCTGAAGAGTCAACACCATACTTATCATAATCCCAGATGATTTCTTTATCAAAATTGGGAAGTTGATTTTATGTGATATTGCAGGGAATCTGAATAGCCAAACCATTTTTTAAAAGAAAAGCAAATTGTTTGGACTAACATTTCCTGATTTCAAAACTTTGTACTAAGCAACAGACATCAAGATCATGTGGTATTGACACAAGTTTAGACACAAATATCTGTGGCGTAAATTGAGACTAAAAAAAAAACCCACACAGCTACGGTCACCTGATTTTGTAAAAAAGTGCCAAGAATGGGGACAGAATATTCATTTCATAAACTGATGCTGGGCCATGTGGATAGCCATATGAAAAGAAAGTACTTGTACACTTATATCATACCACGTATGATCATTTACCAAGAAGAATAAAAGACCTTAATGTAAGAGTAAAACTATAACACTCTTAGATAAAACATAGGGAAAACTTCCTGACCTTGAATTTGGCAAAGAACTGTTAGAGATAAGATTAAGAGGAAAAAAGGTAATTTAATCACTTTTGTGCCTCAAATGATACCATTAAGAAGGTGAAAACAGGGGCCAGCCCCATGGCATAGTGGTTAGGTTCTGCACATTCTGCTTCTGTGGCCCAGGTTCACAGATTCAGATTCCTGGTGTGGACCTACACCTCTCATCAGCCACATTGTGGTGGTGACCCACATACAAATAGAAGAAATTGGCACAGATAGTAGCTCAGGGCTAATCTTTCTCAAGCAAAAAAATAAATAAAATAAAGAGGAATGGCAACAGATGTTAGCTCAGAGCGAGTCTTCCTCAAAAAAAAGTAAGTGAAAACACCCTTTGGAACACTTGTGCACTGTTGCTGGAAATATAAAATCATGTTCAGTTTCTGAAAAACAAGGTGGCAGTTCCTCAAAAAAGTGCAAATTGAGTTACCATCTGATCAACCAGTTCTATTTCTGGGTAAGTAGCCAAAAGATTTGAAAGCAGAGACTCAAACACATCGATGTCCACTCGTGTTCATATTAGCATTATCTACAATAGCCAAAAAATTAGAAGTGTCCTTCGGTGGTTGAATGGATCAAAATTCTGCTAGTGGCTTTGAATATCTCCACCATCTAGATGGTGCCCATGATTTTCCCTAAAGACTAATGCCTAGTCACCATGTGGTCAGTTTTGAAGAGAAAAACAACTATTTTTAGTTACCGCCTAGGAATTTCAGAGTCTGACAACCCTGCTCACACTGAAAATATGGATGTCGAGTATATGTAATGGCCAGTGCCTAAAGGTCAGGGTATTGGTGACCATTTGGACAGGGTTGGTGACTTTTAAGCATTTATGCAATTGATCCCATTTTAGAGGGTTAGAATTCCCTAGCTAGTATCCATACCTGGTGGCATCTGCATACTTGTATTAAAAATATGTAAATATCTGTTATAACCTAATAATAAACAGTCAAATAACTCAATTTAAAAGTGGCAAAGAATGTGCATACATATTTTTCTAAGAAAGGTAGACGAATGGCCGAGAGCATATGAAAAAATGCTGGACATCATTAGTCATCAAGGAAATGAAAATTAAGACCTCAATGAGATACTAATTCATAATCACTAGGATGACTAGAATCCAAAAATGAGATAATATCAAATCTTGTCAAAGGTCCATGGAGAATTTCAACCCTCACACATGGGGGTATGAATATAAAATGGTGCAGCCACTCTGGAAAACAGTCTTGGAGCGCCTCAAAAATTAAACCTAGAATCACCATATGATTCATCAATTGCTTTCCTAAGTATGTGACCCCCAAAAATGAAAACATGTGTTGGAACAAAATTTGTACATGAATTTTATGGTAATATTGTTTCTAGTAGCCAACAGGTGGAAACAGTCCAAATATCCGTGAATGGATGCATGGATAAACAAGTTTTATCCATCCACTGGAATATTATTTGGCCATGATAATGAATGACATGGTTATACATGGTCCAACATGGATGTACATTGAAAACATTGTGCTATGTTACTGAAGCCAGTCCCAAAGTCAATGTCAGTACACACATTTAATTATTCCATTCCTAGAAAAGACCCAAATAGGGAGATCCATAGAGACAGAAAGTAGATGAGTGGTTGTCTAGGGCTGGGAATTGTAGAAGGAAGAGGAGAAGATTGGGAATGATAGCTAAAGGGCAGAAGAGTTTCTTTTTGAGGTGACAAAAATGTTCAAAAATTGACTGTGGTGAGCCAGCCCTGATGGCCTAGTGCTTGCAGTTTGGCACAGTCTACTTTGGTGACCTGGGTTCGGTTCCTGGGTGTGGAAGCGCACCCCTCGTCTGTAAGTAGCCATGCTATAGTGGTGGCTCACATAGAAGAACTAGAAGGGCTTACAACTAGAATATACAAGAATGTACTGGGGCTTTGGGGATAAAAAAAGAGGAAGACTGGCAACAGATCTTAGCTCAAGGTTAGTCTTTCCCAGGAAAAAAAAATTGTGCTGATTTCACATTTCTAGAAATACACTGAAAGCCATTAAAATGTACTGTTTAATGAGGTGCACTGTACAGTATTTGAATTATATCTCAATAAAGCTATTCAAATAAAAACTGGCTCAAAAGTTTTTCAATGCAAGATTTGCAATCCAGGCTCTTAAGCATATCAGTTTCCAAGTTAATCAACACATCCTTCCCCTCACTGTGTTATAGTGTGTGTGTGTGTATGTGTGTGTGTGTGTGTGTGGTGAGAATGCTTAAGATCTACTCTCTTATCAAATTGCAATTATACAATATACATATAACAAATGATCATGTTGTAACTTTAAAATAAATTTTGTCACTTCAGTGAAGCTGGGGGAAAAGTGGTTGCCAAATGCATCCCAAATTTACACAATGATTTATTTTCCTTATATCCATGAAAATAGGAATTCAATTACCTTAGGGATATGATCACATCCCTGTAGAGTTTCATCTGGGATGGATCCAGAAGAGCCCACTCCTCCATGGTGAAGGTCACAGTCCCATCTTCACGGGCCACAGAGTCCTAAAACATGACACATATGTATACAGGAGGATGGGTAAGATGGACAAGCACTGGGGATTTATATCCACTTCATAAGGAGTTCACATATGACTCTGTGGTCTCCCAATGTTTATTCCATGAGTTGGTCATCAGAAGTATTACTCTCTGGCCACACTCACTTCCTCATAAATTTAACAGCATCATGAAAACATGGAATGTACTGGTACATTTTCACTGTGATCACTTCAAGTCTTCATTGCTTTCTACTGTCAGCGTACAGAACACCTCAGAGAAATGCTATATAAATGAATGAAATGTTTCTATTTTAAGCACATCAATTCTTTGTGGGAAAATTCTTCATCTTCTTCTTAATACCACCATGTGATGCAGCACCCCATGAAGCACAGCCTCATAGCTGCATGAAGTTTTACCAAAACTTCCAGTGAAGAAGTGAAAGCTCTTTATTGTGTTCCCATCACCAAACATGATGGGCCTAGAGGCCTGTGGAATCCAACTTGTAAGAAGATCCAGCTGGCCATGTTGTCCTGAAGTCCTCCAGGCCACGTCAGATCCAGCTGGCTGAATGAAATTTTTTTTTTTTTTTTGTAAAATTGGTCTGAGGTTTCGCCCCACCATCAGGATTCATTTTTGTGTGTGAACCAATCTTGTTTTATTTTTATTTTTTTTTATCAAGTCCATAATAGTTTACATCATTGTGTAATTTCAATTGTACATTATTTCTTGTCTGTCACCATATAAGTGCTCCACTTCACCCCCTGTGCCCACTCCCCACCCCCCTTCCCCTGTTAACCACTGAACTATTTTCTTTCTCCATGTGCTTCATTATGTTATATGAGTGAAGTCATCTGGTGTTTGTCTTTCTCAGTCTGTTTATTTTGCTTAGCATAATTCCCTCCAGGTCCATCCATGCTGTTGCAAATGGGATGATTTTGTCTTTTTTTATGGCTGAGTAGTATTCCATTGTATATATATATATATATCACATCTTCTCCATCCAATCATCAGTTGATGGGCACTTGGATTGTTTCCATGTCTTGTCTATTGTGAATAGTGCTGCAATTAACATAGGGGTGCATATGTTACTTTGGATTGTTGATTTCAAGCTTGGGTAGATACCCAGTAGTGGGATAGCTGGGTCATATGGTAGTTCTATTTTTAATTTTGGGGGAATCTCCATACTGTTTTCCATAGTGGCTGCACCAGTTTGCATTCCCACCAGCAATGTATGAGGGTTCCCTTCTCTGCACACCCTCTCCAACATTTGTTATTTTTAGTCTTAATGATTATAGCCATTTTAACAGGTGTAAGGTGGTATCTCAGTGTAGGGTTTTTTTTAGTTTTTACTGAGTTAATGATAGGTTACAATCTTGTGAAATTTCAGTTGTACATTATTGTTTGTCAGTCGTGTTGTAAGTGCACCCCTTCACCCTTTGTACCCACCTCCTATCTTACCTTTCTCCCAGTAGCCATAATCTGTTCTCTTTGTCTGCATTTTTAAATTTTTCATATGAGTGAAGTCATGCAGAGATTGTCCTTCTCTATCTGGCTTATTTCTCTTAACATAATTCCCTCAAGGTCCATCCATGTTGTTGCAAATGGGACGATTTTGTTCTTTTTTACGGCTGAGTAGTATTCCATTGTGTATATATACCACATCTTCTTTATCCAATCATCTGCTGATGGGCACTTAGGTTGCTTCCATGTCTTGGCTATTGTAAATAATGCTGCCGTGAACACTGGGGTGCATGGGACTTTTGGAATTGCTGACTTCAAGCTCTTTGGATAGATACCCAGTAGTGGGATGGCTGGATCGTATGGTAGTTCTATTTTTAATTTTTTGAGGAATCTCCATACTGTTTTCCATAGTGGCTGCACCAGTTTGCATTCCCACCAGCAGTGTATGAGGGTTCTTTTTTCTCCACAACCTCTCCAACATTTGTTACTATTTTAGTTGTTTTTGTCATTCTAATGGGTGTAAGGTGATATCTTAGTGTAGTTTTGATTTGTGTTTCCCTGATGATTATGGATGTTGAACATCTTTTGATGTGTTTATTGGCCATCTGTATATCTTCTTTGGAAAAATGTCTGTTCATATCCTCTGCTTATTTTTTTGATTGTGCTGTTTGTTTTCTTCTTATTCAGTTGTGTGAATTCCTTATATGTTGTGGAGATTAACCGCTTGTCAGATATATGATTTGCAAATGTTTCCTCCCAACTGGTGTGTTGTCTTTTTGTTTTGTTTTGTTTTGAGGAAGATTAGCCCTGAGCTAACATCTGCTGCCAATCCTCCTCTTTTTGCTGAGGAAGACTGGCCCTGAGCTAACATCCGTGCCCATCTTCCTCTACTTTATATGTGGGATGCCTGCCACAGCATGGCTTGACAAGCAGTGCATAGGTCCACACCTGGGATCCGAACGAGCAGCCCCTGGGCTGCCGAAGCGGAATGTGCGAACTTAACTGCTGTGCCACCGGGCCAGGCCCTGTCTTTGTTTTGATTCTAGTTTCTTTTGCCTTTCAGAAGCTCTTTAGTCTGGTGAAGTCCCACTTGTTAATTTTTTTTGTTGTTTCCCTTGTCTGAGAAGACATGGTATTCGAAAAGATCCTTTTAAGTTTGAGATCAAAGAGTATACTACCCATGCTATCTTTCAGGAGTTTTATTGTTTCAGGACTTTAAGTCTTTGATACATTTTGAGTTTATTTTTGTGTATGAGGTCATGGTTTACTTTCATTCTTTTGCATGAGGCTGTCCAGTTTTCCCAACACCATTTATTGAAGAGACTATCTTTTCACCATTGTATGCTCTTGGCACCGTTGTTGAAGATTAGCTGTCCGTAGATGTGCGGTTTTGCTTCTGGGCTTTCAATTCTGTTCCATTGATCTGTGTGCCTGTTTTTGTACCAGTACCATGCTGTTTTGATTGCTATAGCTTGTAATACATTTTGAAGTCAGGGATTGTGATGCCACCAGCTTTGTTCTTGTTTTTCAGGATTGCTTTGGCTATTCCGGGTCTTTTGTTGCCTAATATGAATTTTAAGATTCTTTGTTCTATTGCTGTGAAGAATGTCATTGGGATTCTGATTGGGATTGCATTGAATCTGTAGATTGCTTTAGGTAGTATGGACATTTTAACTATGTTTATTCTTCCGATCCATGTGCATGGAATCTCTGTCCATTTCTTTATGTCATTATCTATTTCTATCAGTAATGTCTTGTTGTTTTCCTTGTATAGGTCTTTCACCTGCTTGGTTAAATTTATTCCAAAATATTTTATTCTTTTTGTTGCAATTGTAAATGGGATTGTATTCTTGAGTTCTTGTCCTGTTAGTTCATTATTAGAGTATAGAAATGCTACTGATTTTTTAAAGTTGACTTTGTACCCTGAAACTTTGCTGTAGTTGTTAATTATTTCTAATAGTTTTCCAATGGATTCTTTAGGGTTTTCTGTATATAAAATTATGTCATCTGCAAACAGCGAGAGTTTCACTTCTTCATTGCCTATTTGGATTCCTTTTATTTCGTTTTCTTGCCTAATTGTTCTGGCCAAAACCTCTAGTACTGTGTTGAATACCATTGGTGAGAGTGGGCACCTTTTGCTTGTACCTGTTCTCAGAGGGATGACGCTCAGTTTTTCCCCATTGAATATAATGTTGGCTGTGGGTTTGTCGTATATGACCTTTACCTTGTTGAGCCACTCTCCTTCTATACCCATTTTATTAAGAGTTTTTATCATAAATGGATGTTTGATTTTGTCAAATGTTTTCTCTCCATCTGTTAAGATGATCATGTGATTTTTTCCCCTCCTTTTGTTAATGTGGTGTATCATATTGATTGATTTGAAGATGTTGAACCATCCCTGTGTCCCTGATATGAATCCCACTTGATCATGGTGTATGATCTTATTAAAGATTTTAATTTTCCTTTTTCTCCCCAAAGCCCCCTGGTACACAGTTGTATATTTTTAGTTGTGACTCCTTCTAGTTGTGACATGTGGGATGCTGCCTCAGCATGGATTGATGAGCAGTGCCATGTCCGTGCCCAGGACCTGAACCCACGAAACCCTGGGCCGCCGAAGCAGAGCACATGAACTTAACCACTTGGCCACGGGGCTGGCCTCTGATCTTTTTAATGTATTGCTGTATTTGATTTGCCAATATTTTGTTGAGGATTTTTGCATCTATGTTCATCAGCGATATTGGCCTATAATTTTCCTTCTTTGTGTTGTCTTTGTCTGGCTTTGGTATCAGAGTGATGTTGGCCTTGTAGGATGCATTAGGAATAATTCCATCTCCCTCAATTTTTTGGAATAGTTTGAGAATAATAGGTAATAAATCTTCGTTGAATGTTTGGTAGAATTCTCCAGAGAAGCCATCTGGTCCTGGACTTTTATTTTTGGGGAGGTTTTTGGTTACTATTTCAATCTCTTTCCTTGTGATTGGTCTATTCAAATTCTTTACTTCTTCTTGATTCAGTTTTGGGAGGTTGTAAGAATATGAGAATTTATCCATTTCTTCTAGGGTGTCTTGTTGGCATATAGTTTTTCACAATATTCTCTTATAATCTTTTGTATTTCTGTGGTATCCATTGTAATTTCTCCTCTTTCATTTCTAATTTTATTTATTTGAGCCTTCTCTCTTTTTTTCTTAGTGAGTCTGGCAAAGAGTTTGTCAATTTTATCTTCTCAATGAACCAGTGCTTGGTTTTACTGATCCTTTCTACAGTCTTTTTTGTTTCAATTTCATTTATTTCTTCTCTAATTTTTATTATTTCCCTCCTTCTGCTGTGTCTGGTCTTTGTTTGTCTTCTTTTTCTAATTCTGTTAGTTATAGTTTTAGATTTTTTAAAGATTTTTCTTGTTTGTTAACATGGGCCTGTATTGCTATAAATTGCCATCTTAGGACCACTTTTGCTGCATCCCATATGAGTTGGTATGGTGTATTTTCCTTCTCATTAGTCTCCAAATATTTTTCATTTCTCCCTTTACTTCTTCAACGACCCATTGGTTGTTCAGTAGCATGTTGTTTAGTCTCCACATTTTTGTTCCCTTCCCAGCTGTTTTCTTGTAGTTGATTTCTAGTTTCCTAGCGTTATGGTCAGAAAAGATAGTAGGTATGATTTCAGTCTTCTCCAATTCATTGAGGTTTGCCTTGTTTCTCGATATATGGTCTATCCTTGAGAATGTTCCTTGTGTGCTTGAGAAGAATGTGTATCCTCCTGTTTTGGGGTGGAGTGCTCTCTATAAATCTATTAAGTTCATCTGGTCTAGTGTTTCATTTAAATCCACTAACTCCTTGTTGACTTTGTGTCTGGATGATCTACCCATTGATGTAAGTGGGGTGTCGAGGTCCCCTACTATTATTGTGTCATTGGTAATATCTCCTTTTAGGTTCATTAATAGTTGCTTTATGTACTCTCGTGCATATATGTTTATAAGCATTATGTCTCCTTGGTGGAGCATCCCTTTTATCATTATTTACTGCCCCTCTATGTCTCTCTTTACCTGTTTTATCTTGAAGTCTACTTTGTCTGATATAAGTATTGGCAACACCTACTTTCTTTTGTTTGCCATTAGCTTGGAGTATCATCTTCCATCCCTTCACTCTGAGCCTGTGGTTGTCTTTAGAGCTGAGATGTGTTTCCTGGAGGCAGTATTTTGTTGGTTATTGTTTTAATCCATCCTGCCACTCTGTGTCTTTTGACTGGATAAGTCAATCCATTTACATTTAGAGTTGATTATTAATATATGAGGGCTTAATACTGCCATCTTATCACACATTTTCTGGTTCTTCTGCATTTCCTTTGTTTCTCATCCTGTGTATTTCTGACTACCAATTTGATTGCTAGTTTTCTGTGTTGGTTTTCTTCATTTTCTCCTTGTTTATCATATACGTCTCTGTTCTAATTATTTGTTTAATGGGTACCTTTAGGTTTGCACAAAGCATCTCATAGATGAGATAGTCCACTTTTCCTTAGACTTTACTGATTCTATTCCTTTCTTCTCCCCCTTCTAAGTTATTTTTGTCATATCTTATTCCATCTTGTGTTGTGAGTTTGTGGTTAATGATGAAATAATTTTTGTTTTGGTGTTCTCCTTCTCTTTATCCTTGATGTAAAAGTAAAGTATTTGCCAACCTGATCTGATAGAGAGCTGCCATTTTCTGATTATTGCCTACCTATTCATCTCCTTGCTCAGGGCTTTGTAGCCCCTTTCCTGTTTTGTTTTGTTTGTTTTCCTTTCAGGTGTGAGGGCCTTCCTGAGGATTTCTTGTAGGGGATTCTTGTGGCAATGAACTCCCTTAGCTTTTGTTTATTTGGGAAAGTTTTTTTGTCTCCATCATATCTAAAGGAGATTTTCACTGGATAGAGTATTCTTGGCTGGAAGTTTTTATCTTTCAGAATTTTGAATATATCATTCCAGAGATTGAATATATCTCTCCTAGCCTGTAAGGTTTCTGCTAAGAAATCTGCTGAAAGCCTGATAGGGGTTCCTTTGTTATTTTATTCTGCCTTGCTGCCCTTAATATTTTTTCTTTGTCATTGACTTTTGCCCACTTTACTACTATATGCTTTGCAGTAGGTCATTTTACATTAACATAGTTGGGACTTCTGGTAGCGTCTTTCACATGAATTTCCATCTGCTTCCCCAGGCTTGGGAAATTCTGCACTATTATTTCTTTGAACAAGCTTTCTGCTCCCCTCTCCTTCTCTTCACCCTCTGGAATACCTATAATCCTTATGTTGCATTTCCTAATTGAGTCAGATGTTTCTCTGAGAGCTTCTACATTTCTTTTTAGTCTTAGTTCTCTCTTCTCCTCCCTCTGAAGCATTTCTATAGTGTTGTCTTCTATATTGCTAATTCAGTCCTCCATAATGTCAGCTCTGTTGTTTACGGAGTCTAGATTTTTCTTTATCTCAACTATTGTGTTTTTCTTCTCCAACAGTTCTGATTGGATTTTCTTTATAGTTTCAACCTCTTTTGTGAAGAAGCTCCTGAATTTGTTAATTAGTATCTGTTTCTTGTTACTCATTGCGTTTCTTCTGATAGCTATTTTGAATTCTTTGTCATTTAGTCTATGGATTTCTGTGTCTTCAGGGTTGGTTTCTGGGTACTTGTCATTTTCCTTGTGGGCTGGAGACTTAATATGCTTTCTCATGCTGCTTGATGGTGTGGATTTTTGCCTCCACATGGTGTTATTATCTGGTCGCCACTGTCATGTGCCTCCACTGGGTGAGGATCAGGCTCTGTCTATTCTGGGCCCAGCATGATTAGGAGCTCCCCAGCTCCAGCCACTGACTGCTTTTCTCATTGTGTGATGCTCTGGATGATGGCAGATCTGGAGCACTAGGCAGGGGGAGGGGTGCTCTCCTTCATCTGTGCTTCCCTTGGCCTCCACTTCTCACTCTGTGTGATCAGGACTGGAGTACCAGGAGGGAAAAGGGGTACTTTCTTACATCTGCATGCCTCCCCCAACCACTGCCTCTCTCTCTGCATGGTGCTCTGGGCACTCTTGGGGCTCCGCCAGCCACCGCTTCTCTCTCTGTGCCTCACTCCAGGTGACTGTGGGGCTAGAGCACTGGGTGGGGACAGGGCACCTCGCCTCAGCTGCGCACCTCCCCCAGCCATGGCCCCTCTCTCTCCGTGCTGTGCTCTGGGCAACCGTGGTGCTGGAGAGCCAGGCAAGGATGGGGCACCTCTCCTCAGCTGCACACTTCCCCCAGCTGTGGCCCCTCTCTCAAAGTGCCATGCTCTGGGTGCCCATGGGCCTGGAGCATCAGGAGGGATGGGGCACCTCTCCTCTGCTGCTCACGTTCCCCATCTGTGGCCCCTCTATCTCTGCAGAGCTCCTGCCAATCAGTTTCCACTTCCTCCAGAGGATCCAGCCCCACCCCCACCCTCAGACGTATGGCTGTGTGCGTCTCTCATACATCTTTTGTGTTGCATATATGTCCTCTGTTGGTATATAAATGTCCTTGTGGTTGTATTTTAGATGGGAGAGTCCAAGGGAAGAACTCACTCTGCCATGATGCTGATGTCACTCCCAGACTTTCTTATCACCATGTACAGATGTGGGGCACAAGGGAATGAAGGAGGGATGAAAGTTTAAATCTGTCAGCAGTCAAACATCAAAAGGAGGAGTCAGAGACTTTTGGTCTCTGGTCTGGCTTGTAAGGAGCTTAGAAACCAGCTTCCAGTCCTCAGAAGAACACAGCTGAAGAACTTAAAATCAACACTTCCATCAGAGAAATGATGTCATGGTATAGACTGCTATTCCCCAAATTAGAGAGAGAGTCCAAAAGTAGCTATTTTAAAATATGCCCAGAATATTCTTTTCTTAACAAGGCACGTCCTCAAAACAATCTATTTCACAAGAGGATAACTCACTGGTATTTTCCCAGAAGCTAACTGACCTGAGGGGAGGGAAAGAGGCAACTTGAGTCTCTTCTAGCCTTTTCTGTTCTCACAGGTGGGGCGCTTTTGAGGATGATAGGATATTTTTTTCCCTTCCAGACACCAACTATGTGGTGTCTGTTCCAACGCCACTTCTCCAACTCTACATCACCAAATAGATTTAAATACAACTGTTAAACATCTAGCACTAACTACTGAGAGTTTGCGTCAGACTCCACAGGTTAAGAGCTCAGTCCCACACACTGACTGTATGTCAGATGCCATCCACAAATGGAGTGCCTAGGCTACTGAAATTTCTACTCAGCCATCTACGAATTCATAGATTCCTTTGACATCCTGTCAGGTTTGGTAATTTAAGGACAATTCTGAGAACTTAACAAAGCACTTTACATACTATTATTGTTTTATATAAAGGATACACCTCAGAAACAGACAAAAGGTAGAGATGCATAGGGCACAGTAGGGTTCTGGTATGGGTGAGGGGAGTGGAGGTGGAGGGGGCTGCAGAGATTCCACATCCTCTCTGGACACTCCACCTTCCCAGCACCTGCATGTGTTGACCAACGCAGAAACTCTCTGAATTCTGTCTGTAAGGGTCCTGATGGAGGTTTCATTACATGGGCTCAATTTATTAAATCACTGGCCGTTGGTCAACTCAGTCTCCAGCCCCTCTCCTCTCTGCAGAAGCTGGGAGGTGGGGCTGTCTGTTCCAAGTCTCTAATCAAGGCTTGGTTTTTCTGGTGTCCATCCCCTATCCTGAAGTCTTCTAGGAGTTACCCCAGAGTTGCCTCATTAAAACAAAACACACTGTGTCACCCTTATCACTCAAGTAATTCCAAGGGCTTCAGGAGAATTTTGCTAGGAAATGAGGATGAAGATCAAATATCTTTCTTATTATATCACAGAAATTCAAGCCTAGGGACACAGGCTCTCTAAAAGATTGAGACCCAATCACTGGACTGGAGAATGATTCCCCTCTGCCCACACCTACCTCTACATCAACTGGGCTCTTGTTTAATATTAGTGGACTACACTGAAGGAACTAGATGCTTTCCGGTAACATCAGGAAGAAGGCAAGGATGTTCCCTCTCACTACTCCTAGTCAGCTCGTACTGGAATTCTTAGCTAACGCAGTTAGACACAAAGAAGAAATAAGAAATATACAGACTGGGAAGCAAGAAGTACAAATGTCTTTTTGGCAAATGACAAGATTGTCTATGGAGAAAATCTCTAAGAATCCCAAATAATAAAGAAAAACCCTTGAACTAATGAAAGAGTAGAGGAAAGTTGAAGGATAAAAGGTTAATATGCAAAAGTCAATTGTTTCCTATAGATCCACACAAATATAGCGAACTCATCTTTGACAAAGGAGCAAGAGCGATGCAAAGGGGAAGCATCCTCTTATCAAAAAATAAAGCCAGAAAAACTGGACATCCACATTCCAAAAAGAATAGAATCTAGACACAGCCTTTATACTTTTCACAAAAATTAACTCAAAATGGATCATAGGACCTAGTGTAAAATGTAAAACTCCAACACTCCTAAAAGGTAACACAGGAGACATAATAATAATATTCTGTTCTATGTGTGTACCACATCTTGTTGATCCATTCATCTATTGATGTAAACTTGGGTTCCTTCCACCTTTTGGCTACTGTGAATAATGCTTCAAGAACACAAGTATAGGGGCTGGCCCCGTAGCCGAGTGGTTAAGTTTGCGCGCTCTGCTGCAGGCGGCCCAGTGTTTCGTTGGTTTGAATCCTGGGCGCGGACATGGCACTGCTCATCAAACGACGCTGAGGCAGCGTCCCACATGCCACAACTAAAAGGACCCAGAATGAAGAATATACAACTATGTACCGGGGGGCTTTGGGGAGAAAAAGGAAAAAATAAAATCTTTAAAAAAAAAAAGAACACAAGTGTACAAAGATCTATTTGAATCTTTGTTTTGAATTCTTTGGGGCATATGCTCAGAAATAGAATTGCTGGATCATGTGGTAACACTCTCTGTAATTTTTGAAAAACTGCCATACTGTTATCTACAATGGTGACATGATTTTACATTCCCACCAGAGGAGCACAGGGGTTCCCATGGGTGTTTTCACTATCTTGATGGTGTCCTTTGAAACACAAAAGTAATTAATTGCAGTGAAGTTCCAATTATGTGTTTGGTTTTTTTTCTTTTTTACATGTTTCGCTTTTGGTGTCATATCTAATAATTCTTTGCTAAATCCAAGGTCATATTTTCCCCAGTGTTTTTTCTAAGAGTACTATGATTTTACTTCAGATTTAGGTCTTTGATTCATTTTGGTAAATTATTCTATGTGGTGTAATGTAGGGGTCTAACTTCATTCTTCTGCATGTTACTATCCAGTTGTCCCAGCACCAATTTTTTTTTTTTTTTGGTTTAAACATCTTTTTTTTTTTTTTTTTATTAATGTTATGATAGATTACAACCTTGTGAGATTTCAGTTGTACATTATTGTTATTCATGTTGTGGGTACACCTCTTCCCCCTTTGCCAGCACCAATTTTTGAAAAGAATATTCTTTCCTCATTGTTGATACCTTTTTTCCAAATCACTTGATCATAGATAAGTGGGTTTATATCTAGAATCTCAATTGAGTCCATTGATCTGTGTGTCTGTCCTTGAGGCATTACCACATACCTTGATTACTATGCTGAGTGGTCAGACTTGAAATCACAAAAAGGTTAATCTTACCACTTTGTTTTACTTTTGAAAATTGGTTTGGCTATTCAGGTTCCCCTGCAATTCCATATAATTTATGAAACAACTTGCCAATTTCTATTGTCAACTTAAAAACCAAAGTTTCCTGTGATTTTTATCTCAAAATGAGTTTATTCAAGAATAACAAATAGAATTGCTATTTGAGATGTGCCTGGTACAGCAAAGCAGTGGCAAATCCAGCAAACAAACAAAAGGAGCTGCTTTTATAGAGAAAAAGGGGGAGTAGGGGGGGTGCTGTTTTAAATTAAAATCCATGGTGGGGAGTAACAGCTCAGGGCAGGAATGGATCCTCATTGACTGAGGTGCAGCATTTGTCATTGGCTGGGCCTTGGCAATGTAAGAAGAGAAATCTTCCTTTGGTTTAAAGTAGTTTTACTTCCTGTCAAAGATGAAAGCCATGCTCTCTTCCTGTTTGGTGCAACTGAGGATGTGTGGTAGGGCATGAGAGCTCCCCATACAGGATTTGCCAACTCCAGTATAGTTAAGGTTTCTTTGATTAATATCTGCAGTTGTAAAGAAGTCAGTTGAGATTCTGATAGGGATTTTGTTGAAAATCTAGATCGTTCTGGGAAGTATTTCCATCTCAACTGTGTTAAATCTAAGGATCCATGAGTATGGGCTTTTCCCCGTTTATTTATTTATTTATTTGTAGGGTTCACTCTTTTTTTCCTTGCCTCTATTGGATAGGGAGTAATAAAGAGCAAGGAAAAAGTTGGCATCACTCCAAGATCTTTGCTCTTCTTTATTAATGATTGGTAATGTCTAAATATGAAAGTCCCCTCCCAACCTCACTCCATTCCTTTTAATTTCCCAAAACGTAAATCAAATTTTTGCCAATAATATAAGTTTAATGGTCATTATTACAAGAAATTAGTTTCAGAGAAAGTGTGACTACAAGAGAGTTTTTCTCCACACACCCTCAGAATGCTTGCAGCTCTGTAACTGATGTCATTTGCATGAGTGTCCATTCATTAATGACCATCCAATAGCAATGGGGCATAGTTTCTAAGTTTTAAATATATAAAATCATATAGTCATTTTTCTATCACTATATCATTATCATAAATATACATATTTTGGTACAACTCACTTTCTTTTGTTGTTTTTTTTTCATTTTACCTTCGACTGCCTTCACCCATGTCTCTCTCTCCCCTCTCCCCACCTCTGGCAACCACCAGTCTGTTCTCTGTATCAATGGGATTAGCGTTTTGGGTTGTTTTTTGTTTGTTTTTATTTTAGATTCTCTATATATGAGAGCTCACACAATATTTGTCTCTCTGTCTGACTTATTTCAGTTAGCGTAAGGCCGTCAAAGACCATCCATATTGTCACAAATGGCAAGATTTCATTCCTTTTTATGGCTGAATAATATTCCACTGTACATGTATACCACAGTTTCTTTATCCATTTATTTATTGACAGACACTTAGGTTGTTTCCATATCTGTAAATAAGGTTGCAGTGAACATGTGGGTACATATATCTTTTTGAGTGAGTATTTTAGTTTTCTTTGGATAAATAACCAGAAGTGGAATTGCTGAATCATATGGTGGGTCTATTTCAAGTTTTTGTGGAACCTCCATACTGTTTTCCACAGTGGCTGCACCACTTTACATTCCCACCAACAGTCCACAGGGTTCCCTTTTCTTCACATCCTCACCAACATTTGTTAATTCACACTTGTAGATCTTTTTTTTTTTTTTTTTGATGTTTTGCAGTTTTCAGAGTACTACTTACTTTATTAAATTTTTTCCATTTTATTATTTTGATGCTATTATAAATAGATTTCTTTTGTTAATTTCATTGTCAGATTGTTCATTGCAGTGTATAAAATACAATTTATTTTTATATACTGACCTTGTTTCATACAAATTTGCTGTACTCCATTATCGGTTCTAATAGATTTTTCAGTGGGTTCCTTAGAGTTTTCTATTTACAAGACAAGACACATGCAGGTGAAGATAGTTTTAGATCTTCCCACCCAGTCTGGATGCTTTTTATTTCCTTTTCTTGCAAAACTGTTCTGGCTAAAATTGCCAGTACGTTGTCAAATAGAAGTGGAAGGGCAGACATTCTTGTTTTGTTCCTCATTTTGGGGAGAAAATATTCAGCCTTTCACCATTAAATATAATATTAGCTGTGGGTATCCCATACTTGCTCATCATCAGGGTCAGGAAATTTCCTTCAAATTCTAGTTTCCTGAATGTTTCTGTTGTGAAAGGATGTTGGCTTTTGTCAAGTACTTACTGAGTCTATTGAGACAATCAGTCCATTTTTGCTTTTCACTCTATTAAGATGATGTGTTAGGTTAATGGATTTTGAGAGGTTAACCAGACCCTGAATCCCTGGAATTTATCCCACTTGTTCATGGTGTATAAATCTTTTAAGTTGTTGCTGGAGTAGGTACTAGTATTAGTTGAGGTTTTTCTGGATCCATATTCACAAGGAAAATAGGCCTGTAGTTTTTTTGTGATACTTTTGTCTGATTTTGGTATCGTGATAACACTGGCCCCAAAATGAGTTGGAAGTGTTGTGTTGATTCTGTTTTGGGGGAGACTTTGTGAAGAGTTCCTGTTAAGTCTTGATTGGATGTTTTGGAGGATTCTGCTGTGACACCCTCTGGGCCTGGGCTTTTCTTTATGGGTAGTTTTTTGCTTACTAATTCAACCACTTGTTCTAATTCTAATCAGATTTCCTTTTTGAGTCACTTTTGGTAGCTTGTGTATTTCTAGGAATTTATCCATTTCATCTAAGTTATCTAATTTGCTTGCATAAGATTGTTAATTCCTTTATAATCCTTTTCATTTCTGTAATCTCAGTAACGATATTCCCTCTCTCATTCTGCTTCTAGGAATTTGAATCTTCTCTCTTTTTCTCTATGTCAACCCAGCTAAATTGTCTACTAGTTCTCTGTTGTCAATTCTGTTGATCTTTTCCTAAAACCCACATTTGGTTTCATTGATTTTCTTTATGGGTTTTCTATTCTCTATTTTTTAAATTTCTGCTCTAATTTTTATTTACTTTTCTCAATACATTTGGTTTGGTTTCTCATCCTTTTGAATGTGTTAGGTAAAAGGTTAGGTTACTGATTTGAGGTCTTTGTTAGTTTAGGTATTTATAGGTATACTTTTTATCTATATAGTGTTTTCAATGTAGCCCATAAAATTTCTTATATTGTATCATTTTGTTATTCATTAAAAATGTTTTCTTGGGGCTGGCCCCGTGGCCGAGTGGTTAAGTTGGCGCCCTCCGCTGCATGTGGCCCAGTGTTTCGTTGGTTCGAATCCTAGGCGCGGACATGGCACTGCTCATCAAACCACGCTGAGACAGCGTCCCACATGCCACAACTAGAAGGACCCACAACGAAGAATATACAACTATGTATGGGGGGGCTTTGGGGAGAAAAAGGAAAAAATAAAATGTTTTCTAATTTCCTCATTGAGTTCTTTGACCCACTGGTTATTTAGGAATGTCTTGTTTAATTCCCTCATATTTGCATGTTTCCCCAAATTTTCTGAAGATATTGATTCCTATTTTCATTCCATTGTGGTCAGAGATCTTAGTTTGTATTTTAAATTTTAAATTTCCTAGTATTTAAAATTTATTAGGTATTTTTTAATGGTGAGGATTGATCTATGCTAGACAAAGGGCCATGTGTGGTTGAGAAAAATATGTATTGTGTTGTGTAAGAAGGTTTAAGAAGTTGCACACCAGATGCCACAGACCCTGTTCACATGCCCCAGTAATGATTCCAAATTTGGAAAACAGGTATAATTAACAGCCCAAGCTCTTTAACTTTATGTTATCCTAAACTCACTCTCCATAGTTTTGTAACAGCAAACATGCAAATTAAAGAAGGTGGTAAAAAATGCCCCCATATATCTTAGGTTTTTGATGATAGAACTTATCTCTTCTATTCCTCCACAGATAAGGTGTTACTTCTGGGTTCCCATCTTTGTTGGGGAACAAATCAAAAAGCACCTACTTGGCCTTTCCCATCAGAATATGCCTCACTAAAAGGGCTGGTAAATCAGCACGTGTATTTTGCACATAAATAAGTACAACTATTTTGATTCTATATCTTGGGCCTAATGAGCTAACCTATTTTTATAACTTTATTAAGCATTTATAAGTTATAATTTTATAAGGTTTGTGTGTGGCCTTTGAATATTGTATATTTATATTTTGTTTTTGATTATTAAGACCTATTTAAACTGTTAATGATATGATCTTTCTCTCTCTGTTATTATTGAAAACTTTTTCCCAGGTGGTGTTTCTATGTCTTTTATTATTATCAGTGATATATTTACATTTTTTAGTTTATCAAATCTATTCAAATTTCATTCACATTTTTCTTGGAATGTCATGACTTCTACTGCCTAAGTATATAGAAATACTTTCTAATGGTTTTTCAGTATTTGCATTTTATATGTTTTACTCTTTAACTCGGTACCCCATATACAATTCTTTTGGATGAAGGAGACAGGAAGTTATAGACTGCTACAATTCATCATCTGTTTTGTTACATCCTTGTGTCTGTTTATTGTTAGCTCATAGTACAGTTCATGAATATTCAGTTAAGGGTGGGGCACGAGATCAGTGTTTACCGTCTAACAGTCATGTTCCTTTAAGGCTCATGGGTAGCAGGTACCGATGCTACTACATACATCGTATGATCCAGAAATGGCTGCTTGGTCCCTCCCAGAGGAGGAGAATTTAAAATGTTAATGAGATTATAATGGGGAAAGTTCACTTCAGACCAGATTGCTAGATCTGGCTCCAGCTAGCTTGCTTGTGAGAACTTTCTGTGTTTAGGCTCTTCCCGACACTTTACATCTGCAAACACTTCAACAGATAATGTTAGTTTTTATCAGATGCTCTGTACCCCTTTCTTTTCCTAGTTCCCTGGTCACAGTGTCTGTGTCTGTGTACCTATTTGGCAAAACTACGTCAGACTCCAGTTGTCAACAAAGATCAAAACGGAGAGACTGATTACTGCATACGGTGAGGTGACTTTCAGTTGTGTGTTTTTGTAAAGAAGGATCACAGCACGAGGATTCCCCTCCCAGCACTACCTTTCAACGCAAACGTCCCTGCAGAGGACGAATTCTGTCTGGCATTCTGCTCAGACACCTAAACTCAGGGGGCTGTCACTCAGACACAAGGGGGCGAGTCTTGCGAACTGTCCAATCAGAGGCGGCTCTGGGGCAGGTGGGTGGGGCGAAGCGCCAACCCCCGGAAGTTGCTGCTGCTCCAGCCGCGCTGTGGATCGTGTCTCCTCGCCATTAAAGGCTCTACGTGGCTGTGTCGCCACTTCTCTCGCCTTGTGACCTGTACCGACCTCGGGAGTCTTAGGAAGGTAGCCAGGGGACCCAGGAGACCTAGAAATGGTGAGTGTGCGGCCCCGGGGTGAGGAAGCGGGGGGAGGGGCTGGTCGGAAGCGGCGGGGCGGGCCCGGCCTCTCGCAGTCCCCTCCCGGGTCTGCGGCCCCGAGTCCGCGGTGGCGCCGCTTGGCCCTTAGGCCCCTCCAGCCGCAGCGTGGGGGCGGGGCCGGCAGCTGGGCCCCGGGCGTCCTGTGGTCCCTGCGCGCGGCGACTTGGGCCGGAGCGTCTCTGGGTCGCTGTGCGCCCGCAGCCCCGCGTGTCCCAGACGGTGCGGGGCCTGCGGGAGGGTCCTCAGGACAATCGGGCCTCGGTCTCCGGGGTCCGTGCGCGAGAGGAGCTGTGGCGTCCCTAGTCCCTTTTTTCTTACCAGATGGCACCCGTTTTCTCCTGAATTTTCCATATATTTGGGGAGCGGAGTCTCAAATCCAGGACCCTGTCCCCCGAGTCTCGATCTTCCTAGTACTGACAATAAATCCCTGAATTTCCAGTCTCTCCCCGAATTCCCAAATGCCAACTTCCTGCCCGCGACTCACAGCATTATTATCAACTATTTGGCCTCCTTGTTGGATTTGAAGCAGATTCAGTGTTTTAATTGTTTTCTCACCGTTAATGGAGGGCTGTTTTTAAAAGATTTGTTTTGTGTGTGTGGATATTTTCCATGAGTGAAAAGCAGCCTATAACCACCTGGAACTACGTTGTATGAAATCCTCCTGCGTCTCCCCAGGATCTTTCTGGGCGCAGACAGCCTGTGGGAAATCCTCTGGGTACAGGTTCCTCATGAGAAACTTTCCTGGATGATCTGTTCTGTCAGCACTGTCCCTACCTGGGTTAGTCACCTTTAAAATATTCGTTCACTTTATTATAGTCTCAATTTCTCAATGAATAAAAATGTATTTAACCAACAGGACTTGAAACACAATGTAAAATATCTCCAAAGAGTCAATAAAGGTGAATTTCAGGAGAAATAAAATATTCCGGTTTTACGTTGCAAGTGCTAAACTTTCTTTCACCTTTTTTCTCCCATCGTGGATTGTAATATTCTTAAGTCTGTTCTTTTATTTTGGGTGAGTTCAAATGGATTTCTATGGCTTAGACTTGCAGACCTGCAGTGTTCAAGTAGGATTAATAGTTTATAAAAAAATTTCCTCTCTTGGAAATAATACGATATTATCATTCTTTTTCCAGAACGTGATATATTCTTGTGGGGTTTCTTGTTGATTTAGCAAATTGCTGTACCATTTTCTTCCCTCATTTCCACATAAAGACTGGTTTGAGTGTTTTCACTGGGTTGTTCAAACACTGGGTTTGTGTATTTAAAATATCAGTGATGGTCCAAAAAGTCTCCAGTGGGGACAGAGGCCTGAGGGTAGTGAGTCTAAGCTAAGGCCTCCTTGGACCTGCAGAGGGAAGGCCTTGCAGGCCCAGTTGTCCTTCCTGGGGAACCTCCCCCTGCAGGTGTCCTACTGCTCACACCCCCATGGAAGGAGCCTTTATCCTGAGAGCCCTGGAAAGCTGGGGGTGCACGTGCTCCTGGGGTGGGGAGTGATGCCCTTTCTGAGGTTGTAGCTGTGGTTCCCTTGGGCCTGTTTCTAGACATAATTGGAGTTTTGCATGCACAGTGTGGGTGCACTCAGAGAGTAACTTGTTTACGTTGAGAAAGTCTGTGAGAGTCAGGAGCTCTGTGTCCTGGATGAGGGCCCATTAATCTGGGGTCCATTTGGGTCAGAACCTTAAACTGAATGCAGCTGAGTTTCCTGACTGTGAGAATGGAGCCTGAGAGAGTGAGCATGTGCACTGTTCCCTGGGGGGAGGAGGGTGTGTGGGGCTCCCAGAGCTCCTTCCTGTGGCTGCTCAGGTGCCCTCCCCTCCTTCTCCAGGGACTGACCCCCTCCAGGGCTCTGTCTCCACCAGGAGAGTCAGGAACGTGGAACCTTCTGACCGTGGCTTTCCTTCTGTCCTGTCGGGGGCAGGCTGCTCATCTGAGCTGATTCCACTGTTAGTGTTTCTTTCCTTTGGATTCCTTTATCGATGGACTAGTGCAGCCCTTTGGCTCTAGTTTCCCTTAGCACTCGGGCCCTGAGACTGTAAGTTGATGGAGAGATAGGATGTGAGGAAAGCAAGAAAATCGTTTCATTTTTGTGTCAGTTTTTCTATGTGCGTGTCTCTAGAGAACATAGAAAGTAAAGAGCTAAAGCAATTGAGATTCTATTTTAATTGGTGTGAGGAAAACTTCTGAAAGCTTCTGTAAACCTTTGAAAATCCAATACAGTTAAGGGTTTAGACTCAAACCCTGATTGCATTATAGTGTATAATATACTATACTCCTGAAAATACCCCACTGTCAGCTAAAGGGGGAGGAGAAACTAGGATGCAGCATGTCCTTGTAGTTAGAAAGAGATTTGAAAATTTTGTTTTGTATGGTTTACACTTTTGTAACTGTTAGTTTTTAAAGGAATTAAATCTTAGAATGGTGTCCTATGTACAAGAGTTAAAATTAAAGAATATAAATTTCTTTGTTTATTTGAAATAAATCTATAAGACGGCAAAGTGCCAACCTATCCTGGTCCTTTCCAGCACTGCTTCTCAAGTCACCCCAAATACACAATTTTGATTGTTTTTGACCCTCTGTTAATGTTTCTTTATATAAATCAATTGAGAATGCATATTTTTCTTACCTACTTTGTCGTTGTAGTAAGCAGTCAGATTTGACATTTTTGGGTGACTTCTCACAGCTTAAGCCTCAGCCACCCTGTTCCTCTTGTGCCCCCATCTGGACAAGCTGAGCAGGAAGCCTGCGTGCTCTCTCCTCTCGAGCAGGCAGGAGATTCCCACCACCCCAGCCCCTGTCTGTGTGCAGAGCTCTTGCCCCGGCCCCACCCCCAGGCCCACTGAAGCCCCAGGCCAGGCTCCATTCCTTGCTTTCTGAGCCCTGTCAGAGCTGCTTGAGAGGCCGGCCCTGCCCTCCCCTCAGACCTCTATGATGTGAGTCCTAAGCCTTGTCCTACCCTGTGTGTGTGTGTTTTGTGCCACCCTGGCATCAGTCTCAACAAGTGAACCACCCCTCTGCAGGGACCATAACAGTTGGCGCCCTGAGCAGCATGTCCAGACATGACCCCACCCGTGGGTCTGTCTTCTGCTCTGACTTGCTCCCCTGCTCTGCTGCCTGGTGGCACATGCACTGTGGGCTGCTGCTTGCTGGGGAGTTGGTGCTGGGAGCTGTGCTGCCCCGTGTTGCATTGTTGACCCGCCAACCTCAGTTCTAGGTTCAGCTGACCAGAGTGGGCAGTTTCAAGAATTTATAGGCATTTCAGAGGAGGATTATGGGATTGAGGCCTCCTTAAATGAGTCCTGGGTCAATGTCTCTGCTAGGATTTATCTGTGTGTTAGAGTGAAGCTGTGACAGGAGCTAGGTTGGCCTGACATACCTCCGAGATGGTGGTGCCACAGGGGGGGGACTATACCCTTTGCCAGAGGTGGGTCCATCACTCCTGAAAAGAGCTGTCATTTGAAAGAAAAAGGAGAGGGGGAGAGACAGGCAGTAGGTGGCAGGTTGAGTCCACACTCCTAACACCAGAGGGCTCCCCAGGCCCCTTCAGTACCTCTGCTGCTGCTGCCGCTGCCTCTACTGCCACAAAGACCCTGACCTTCAGGGTTATAGGGAATAACACCCATGGGACCCCTGTGGCACAAGGGATTAGTTCAAACCTGACTTAAGCTCAGATTTTAACCCTATAAAGCAACCAGTTGTCATGGGGAGGCTTCTAACCCCGATGGTACTGCCTTGAGGCTCTTGGGTGGAAACAAATTATCAATAGCAGGGTAGAGAAGGCACTCCCTCCCCTGAAGTGTATTCTGTGAGGAAGAAAACAAAACAGGAAAGATCAGGAGGAAGCAAACAGTAGATAAAATCCTGAAACAAGGTCCACACTTTGACCCAATTGGAAATCGAGAATATACTAAGAGAGTTTACACAGCAAAACAAACGGAGGTGCACTGCTTGGCTTATGGGCCTGTACAACATAGGTTCTGAATTAATTTTGCTCTCTGATGTAGTGCACTAATTCAGAAACCTTCAAGCAGTTAGTCAATACTAGGTGTCAAGTTACACTTATACCTGGGATCCCAGTAAATTTAAGGAAGGTGCCCCTGATGATCTTAGGGGTGTTAATGAATATAATATGGAGGACAAGTAGGACAAATGTTTCATCTTTAGTCATCAGAACTATGGTCTTGCCTAAGTTCTCCGTGGTTATAATACCCATTGTCCTAAAATATCCCATAGTGAGCTGGGAAGCTCTGATCCAATGAGCAAGAATTAAAATTGAATGTAGTCTTTTCCACTTACAAATTGGCTTGATGGAGCTGGCCTGGTGGCACAGCAGTTAAGTTCGCACGTTCTGCTTCTGTAGCCCAGGGTTTGCTGGTTCGGATCCTGGGTGCACACATGTCACCGCTTGGCAAGCCATGCTGTGGTAGGCATCCCACGTATAAAGTAGAGGAAGATGGGCACGGATGTTAGCTCAGGGCCAGTCTTCCTCAGAAAAAAGAGGAGGATTGGCAGCAGATGTTAGCTCAGGGCTAATTTCCTCAAAAAAAAAATTGACTTGACAAGTTGGGACTCCAGTGACCTTACTCCACAAATCAAGTAGTGAATATGGCCCAGTGTAAATTATCCAGGGCTTTGAAGGATTGAAAGCTGTATAGAAAATCTAGTTAATAAAGGGTTGATTATTCCCAGTGCTTTTTTTTTTCTTTTTGAGAAAGATTAGCCCTGAGCTAACATCTGCTGCCAATCCTCCTCTTTTTGTTGAGGAAGCCTGGCCCTGAGCTAACATCCGTGCCCATCTTCCTTTACTTTATATGTGGGACGCCTACCACAGCATGGCTTTTGCCAAGCGGTGCCATGTCCGCACCCAGGATCCGAACCGGCAAACCCCGGGCTGCCAAGAAGTGGAATGTGTGACCTTAACCACTGCGAAACCGGGCCGGCGCCCCCCCAGTGCTTCTTTTAACAGCCTAATTTGTCCTGTTATTAAACTTGGAAACAGTGGATGACACCTCAGAGTGGTTTACCTCAACTTCAGACTGCTGTTGCACAGCACAGACCTCTATACCACCTCCCCACATTATGGGAATTACTGACCACAACCAACCAGCAATTGATAAGTATCCTGCTCTCACAGTTTTGGCTAACCTTGTTCTGTCCAGTCCTGTGTCCACAGCCTCTCAGCTGCACTTGGCCTTCCCCTCTGAAGGGACAGGATGCCCCTTTACTGGGTTATCCTCATGGATCTTCCACAGCTGTGCCCTCCTGTAGTCGTTGCGGGCGGGGTCTGAACTGGTTTCTCCAAGAAGTCAGGTTTGACATTACCTTGATGACATCTCCTCTGAGGACATTCAGAACATACAAATATTGAAAAAAGCTCACTAAAAGTGGATGCGACATTGCCAAGCATATAATATGAGGCCCTGACAACTTTGTTAAATTTCTGGAAATTATTTGATAGTCTGAGACCCGCTCCTTCTCTGGCACCATGAAGAGATAGCTGTTATTTCCCTCAGCACCCACTACATCTACTAGGTTCTCTTGATGTTTGGGAGGCAGTATGTTCCTTGTTTACAAGTTTCCCTTGACCCCATTTGTGCTGTTACCTGCAAGTTTGCCACTTTGAATGGGCATCCCCAGTTCAAAAGTCTGGAGACTCTTCAAATTGTCGTACAACCCACACTCCTTTAGTGGCATCAGAGACTCCTTCACTACAGAGGCCTCAGTGACCTTCTGTCATCCTCCTGGGGTACCCATGGTGGTCTTAAGTTGCCCACAGGCTTCTGATGCAAGAACCTGCCCTAGGCCCCACACTATATGCCATTAGAGCTGCAGTGACCTCTTCTTACAAGACTATTCTGACAGTAGATGGCCCTGAACATGGGACCTTCTATCAGGCAAGTCCATTTCGACTTGGGACCTGGGAAGGGCACTCCAAGAGCTCAGCATACTCCTGAGACCCCCTGGGGACGTGATGGAGCCAAACCTGAGCCCTCTGGGATATCCTGCCTGCAGGAGGGGTGGTTGACCCTGTCCTCAGTCTCTTGCCAGGTGCCATGATGTTGAAGGAGGTCACCCCTTTCCCAGATCCTCAGGCTCCCTGGAGACATCGTTAGGATTCCCTGACAGAAAAGCAATGGGAGTTCGTAGACTTTAGGGATGACATTGCCACATTTGTACATGATGGAGCTCAGGCAGAGTTTCTGCTTTTTATATCTAAAATGGGACATCTCTGATGAAGGACTGGACTCAGGTGTCATTACATCAATCAGTCATCTTAACACCAACCAAAAACCGGCTCCAGCTGCAGACATCACAGACTTTGTGGTAAAAGAACTCCAGGGGTCTCTTGCCTCACAGTTACCCACAATAGAAATCAAAGGAACACTTGTCTCTACATGTACGCAGGCCACACGCAAAACTTCACCAGGACACTTTTTGTCCATGTGGCAATTCAGACACTCATTTCACTTCTCAGAATACACATCGCTGCGCTCTAAACAGGGCATTCAGTGGAAGTTTCTCCTCTCTTCCAAGTCACAGGGTGCAGGCCTCAAAGAACAGCATTATGGCTTATTGAAATAAGGTCAAATTAAGAGAATGAAAGATGGTCTGTTTCTGTCATCAGTTAGTCAACAGGGGTGAATATTAATGCACCTCTCTTTACCTTTGTCTGACCTAGTAGACTTTACTTTTTTTTAAGAGCTGCTTTAGGTTTACAGAAAACTTGTTTGAAAAGTACAGAGATTTCCCACATAATGCCTCTGCCTCCACACAGTTTGCCCTGTATTTTATATCTCATATTACTGTGGTACATTTGTTACATTTGATGAGCCAATTTGATGCGTGAAAGCTCATAGTTTACACTAGTGTTGACTGTTATACAATCTCTGGGCTTTGGCTAACGTCAAATGACTCGTCTCCATCATTTCTGTATCATTTGCAATTCTTGCACTGTCCTAAAAATCTCCTGTGCTCCCCTTATTCATTCATCCCTTCCTTCCACACCCAACTCCCTGGCAACCAATGAGCTTTCATTGTCATGTACTTCCATTTTTTTTCCAGGATGTCATATGCTGGGAATAATACAGTGTGTAGCCTTGTCATATTGGCTTCTTTCCCTTAGCAATATGATTGCAAAGTTTCTCCACGTCTTGTTCACTTAGTAACCTTATTTCTATTTATCGCCGAAGAATGCTTCATCCTGTTGATGTACCAGTGGTTTATCCATTCACCTGTTGAAATTGTCTTGCTTGCATCTTGACCATTATGCATAAAGCTCCTATCAACTTTCAAGTGTAGGAATTTTGTGAAGATGAGTTTTCAACTTGTTTGGGTAAGTGTGAAGAGCGTGTTTGCTGCGTCATATGTGTAGGCTTAGTTTTAAGAAGTTGCCTTTCTTCTGAAGTGGGCATACCAATTTCCATTGCCACCAGCAGTGAATGAGGGTTCCTGTTCTTGCCATCTTCACCATCATTTGGTGTTCTCAGTGTTTTAAATTTCAGCTGTTGTAATAGTGTCTGCTGACATTTCGTTCTTCTTGTAGTCGCAAATTTGTAGTGACACATGATTTTGACCATGTTTTCATGTGGTAATTTACCATCTGCATGTCATTGCTGAAGTGATTGTTCAAATCTTTTTCTCATTTTTCACTGGCTTGTTTGTCTTCTTTTTGTTTTGGGTACCAGTCCTTTATCAGATAAGTGATTTTCAAAGATTTTCTGACAGTTTGTCACTTCTGCTTTTCTTCTCAACACTATGTTTCACAAAGTGGAAGCTTTTCATTTCAATGAAGTCAAACTTATTTTTTTCTGTCTTGGATCTTGTTTTTGGCGTTGTATCTAAAAATTAATCTCGAAACTCAAGGTCATCTAGATTTTCTCTTGTTTTATCTTTTAGGAGTTTTGTAGTTTTACATTTTATACTAGGATCTGTGATTCATTTTGAATTAATTTTTCTGAAAAATGTGAAGTCTGTCTAGAATCTTTTTCTTGCATGTGGAAGGCTAATTTTTCTGGCAGTATTTGTTGAAAAGACTATGTTTTCCCATTGAATTGTCTTTGGTCCTTTGTCAAACGTGTTAACCATATTTGTATGGCTCTATACAATCTATATTAACGTTTTATCTTTCAACCTCCTCTACAGTTTTCTTAGTTCAAGGGGTTTTCTTTGTTATTGAGGATTCTCTGAGATTTTCTCCGTAGACCATCCTGTGCCACAAGAACAGTTTTATTTCCTACTTCCTGTCTATGTACCTTTTATTTCCTTTTCCTGTCTAATTGCATTAACTAAGAATTCCAGTCCTAGTTTGACTGGGAGTGGTGAGAGGAGACATCCTTGCCTTCTTTTTGATGTTATCAGAAAACATCTAGTTCTTTCAGTGTAGTCCACTATTATTAAATGAGAGCCTAGTAAATGTAGAGATGGGTGTGGGCAGCGGGGAAGCATTCTCTATTCTGATGTTTTGGTCTCAATATTTAGTGAGCCTGTGTCCCTGGTGTTGACCTTCTGTTATACAGAATGAAAGATATTTGGTATACATCGTCAGTTCCTAGCAAAAACCTCTTGAAGCCCTTGGAATTCCTTGCATGATAAGAGTGATAGTCCTCCTAGACGGCTTAAGGTTGGGGGTTGGATGCCAGAAACACCAAGCCTTGATTAGAACCTTGGAATTTTCAGCCCCAGCTCACAGCATGTGTGGAGAGGAGAGGGGCTGGAGACTGAGTGCATGATTTAATAAATTGTGCCCATGTAATGAAACCTCTGTTGGAACCCTTACAGACAGAATTCAGAGAGTTTCTGGGTTGGTGAACACATGCAGGTGCTGGGAGGGTGGAGTGTCCAGAGAGGACGTGGAATCTCTGCAGCCCCCTCCACTCCCCTCACCCATACCACTGCCCTACTTTGCCCTATGCAACTCTGCCTTTTGTCTATTCCTGAGTTGTATCTTTTATAGTAAACCAATAATAATGAAGCACTTGGCTGAAGTCTCAAAATCATATAAGTAAATTACGAAATGTAATCAGATGTTGAGACAATCTATGAATTTGAAGATTTATGAGTAAAACCGTTGGCAGCCCAGGCACCCCATTTTTGGTTGACATCTGAAGAAAGGGCAGTTTGTGGGACTGAACTTTTAACCTGTGGAGTCTGATGTGCACTCTGGGTGGTAAGTGTTAGGATTGAATTGAACTGATGGATGCCTCTTTGGTGATGTAGAGTTGGAGAAGTGTCATTGGAACAGACACCAAATACTTGGTGTCAGGAGGGGGAAAATCCTATCATTCTCACAAGTCCCCCACCTTTGAGAGCAGAAAAGGCTGGAAGAGACTCTAGTTGGCTCTTTCTCTCCCCCGGGTCAGTTAGGCTCTGGGAAAATCCCAGCCCTGTGAAATAGACTGCTTTTAGGGCATGCCTTGTTAAAAACAGTATATTTGGGGTTTGTTTGTAAATGGCTAATTCTTTGTCTCTGTTTCTAATATAGAGACAGTGGTTTACCCTGTGACCTCACTTCTCTGATGGAAGAGTTGTTGATTACAAGTTTCTTGGCTTTTTTATTCTGAGGACTCGAATCTGGCTTCTGAGCTCTGTGTATTACAGACCAGAGACCATGATTCTCTGACTCCTTTTTTGCCAGTTTCATTGAGAAAAAATTGATACACATGACCGTATAAATTTAAGGTGTGAAACATGATGGTTTGATTTATACATATTGTGAAATGATTACCACAGTACGTCAGCTAACATCCTTCTTCTTGTTTAGGTACAAAAAAGAAAGAAAGAAGAAAAGAATAATCTCTGTGATAAAAAATCTTAAGATTTACTCTCTTAACAGCTTTCCTATGTATCATTCAGGAGTGTTAGCTATAGTTATCATGTCGTACATTACATCCCTAGTACTTATTTATTATATAACTGGAAGTTTGTACCTTTTGACCACCTTCCTCCACTTGCCTCCCCTCCACCTCTGATAATCAAAGGCTGATCTCTTTTATGTGAGTTTACTTTTGTTTTTTATAGATTCCACTTAAAAGTGAGATCATAAAGTATTTGTCTTTCTCTGTTTCACTTAGCATAGTGCCTTCAAGTTGCATCCATGTTTTCACAAATGGTAGAATTCCTTGTTTTTTGTGGCTAAATAGTACTCCATCATCTGTGCATATATACCACACTTCTGTATCCATTCATCCACTAATGAATGTGTATCTTCTCCATGGCAGGTAGAGGCCTCAGTGAGTGAGGATGCCCTCATCGATCATTGTCTTCCCACCATCTAATGCATCTTAAACACTGTTGGAGGAACTGCTCGGGTGTGGATGTAAACAGTGGGCAGCAATACTGAAAGTCCTGCATTCCCCTAGGAATGCAATGGTTCCCCATAAAGATAAAGGCATAGACAGGGTTCATCTTCATTTTAGCCAGGGTTAAACATTTTGCTGCATGTGCTATTTGACCACGATCCAGATACATGGCTGTTTGGAACTCTAGAATTCCATTGCTTTGGGCCACGGGTGTTTATGATATTTATGTTTCTGTTTAGCATCACTTGAAAGGATTTGAAATTATCTTTTGGTTCAGCATATCATTTTGCTGCTATTCAGACTGAGTAACACAATTTGTACACTATGAAACCTTCAGGTTTCTCTCAGTTTGAGGAAGGGTTCAGGTCATCTGCACAGTTGTAGTCTGTCATGGGTTTTCCTAGGAGTAGAGTGATATCTGAGCAAGTTCAGTGTGATTTCCTGGTTAAAATGTTTAAAAAAGCTATGAATGTTTAGAAGGTAATGATCCAAGCAATGGCTGAGGTGAGCTGTAGACAGACACACAGAATCATTTTGAGTAATATCCTGTGTGGTGGCAAAGGAAGTAAATTTAACATTCTCAACCTGGAAAATTTTCTATGCCTTTTTATAAGAGGTGCAGCAGGGGCCGGCCGCATGGCAAGTCGTTGAGCTCGCGCAGTCCGCTTTGGCACCCCGGGGTTTCACTGGTTCGGATCCTGGGCGTGGACATGGCACTGCTCCTCAGGCCATTCTGAGGTGGTATCCCACATGCCACAACTAGAAGGACCCACAACTAAAAATATACAGCTATGTGCTGGGGGAACTTGGGGAGAAAAATCAGGAAAAAAAAGATTGGCAACAGTTGTTAACTCAGGTGCCAATCTTTAAAAAAAAGAAGAAAGGAGCAGCAGGGAGATATTTTTCAATGATGCACAAAGCCCATTTTTATAGTTTTTAGGGATCATTTCCATATGTTTACATTTCCAGGAGATGTTATGGAAGATGGGGTAAAACTTGACTGCTTTTTTTCATTAAACAACAACAGAAACCAAACTTGTTCCCCTTTTTTTTCAGTGCACATTTGTTTCCCTAGCAGTATAGAGATTATGTGATTTTGTGATTATTAGTATCTCATTTTGATCCCCTGTCCCCGTCCTTCCTCCCATAATACAGATGAAGAAAGTTAAGCACAGGGTCTTAACCAAATTCACACAGCTTATAACAGAGCAATCCCTTTGTTTTGAAGGCATAATGGGCAATGCCAAAAATTTTAAACTCACAAGAAACACTGCAAAGTTTGTATAATTATGCACTTTTACAAAAGTGGCATCAGAATTTCCAAACAGGACCCATAAGGCAACATGGTGTTCCACTTCAGTGACATTCTGGAAAAGACAAATGTATAGGAAAATAAAACAGATCAATTCTTAAGGGCGGGAGGGTTCAGTACAAATGTCCATCATGAGAGTGTGCCTTTGGGGTGATGGAGTGTTCTCTGTCCTGATGATAGTGTAACTATACATTTGTGAAAACTCACAGCAACTCTTAAACTAGTATGTGTATATACAAAAAACAATTAATAGAAAACAACACAGAGGTGTTCACATGCTAGGAGAATGTGAAACTCTCCTGAAGTTTGCTACATGTGCAACACTTCCTTCCACCTCCTTGGGTTCCTTCTTAGGAAGAAGTGGAAGGACTGGGGAAGAAGGACATCGGCCACTATAGACTGTTCCTGGCACCCAGTCTGAATTAGAAAACTCCTTCTAGGGCTACACCTGCCCTCATGTCATTCACATAACTGGTGAGAAAGTGATAGGGCTCCCGGCCTCCATCTTTGAGTTGACACCAGGTTTCTTGGGTCATATCCTGGGAATGCGGTGGTCTGAGTCATAAAGGTGCATCTGACACATCTCCACGTGGGATCTGCCTGGGCGCATCCTAATCTAACCCTTGGGCATCAACATCCTGTCTTCCCAGAGCTGGTCTTGAGGCCATTTCCAGCTCTTAAGTTTCCCATTTCAAGACTTCTGTGTAGCTTTTTGCTGGGAAACATTTTAAATGCAACACCTGTTGCACTCTGGGTATTTACTCTGTTGTGTTGACCTTAAAAAACATGAGTTATCTTACTAGTCAAATGAGTTTATTCAGGAATAACAGAGGAAGTACAATTTAGTATATGCAAATAATGGCGAACCACAGGCAAGTAGGGAGAACAGAACAAACGGGCTTGCTTTTATTATTTTTTATTTATTTATTTTTTTATTGAGTTAATGATAGGTTACAATCTTGTGAAATTTCAGTTGTACATTAATGTTTGTCATTCGTGTTGTAGGTGCACCACTTCACCCTTTGTGCCCACCCCCCACCCCACCTTTCCCCTGGTATCCACTAAACTGTTCTCTTAGTCCACATTTTTAAATTCCTCATATGAGTGGAGTCATACACGGATTATCCTTCTCTAGCTGGCTTATTTCACTTATCATAATTCCCTCAAGGTCCATCCATGTTATTGCAAATGGAATGATTTTGTTCTGTTTCGCAGCTGAGTAGTATTCCATTGTATATATGTACCACAACTTCTTTATCCATTCATCTGTTGACGGGCACTTAGGTTGCTTCCATGTCTTGGCTATTGTAAATAATGCTGCAGTGAACGTTGGGGTACATAGGACTTTTGGGATTGCTGACTTCAAGCTCTTTGGATAGATACCCAGTAGCGGGATGGCTGGATCGTATGGTAGTTCTATTTTTAATTTTTTGAGGCATCTCCATACTGTTTTCCATAGTGGCAGCACCAGTTTGCATTCCCACCAGCAGTGTATGAGGGTTCCTTTTTCTCCACAACCTCTCCAACATTTGTTGCTATTAGTTTTAGATATTTTTGTCATTCTAACGGGTGTAAGGTGATATCTTAGTGTAGTTTTGATTTGCATTTCCCTGATGATCAGCTATGATGAGCATCTTTTCATGTGCCTATTGGCCATCTAGATGGGCTTGCTTTTAAAGAGGAAGGGAGCATGCTGGAAGGGGCTCCTTGGAACAGAAGTCCATTGAAGGAGAGTGAGAGTTCAGGGTAATGACAGTGGCTGAGTGTGGTGGTTTCTCATTGGCTGGGCTGTTGCTGGGCAAGGAGAAATTCTTCCTTCCTCCTCCTAGGGTCTGTGAAGTAAGCTGCTTCCTGTTGGGGAATGGGAGGGACACTTTTTCCTGTTTGGAGTCTGCAAGTTATGGGGAGGAGTAGTGCATGAGAGCTCCCCCTTCAGGGCTCCCTGACTCCATTTTACATGAGATTGCCTGTATTTGTTTTCACATTTGCAGCCCCAGGTGACTGCGAGGTGGGGACAATGGCAGAACCCAGAATTCATGTCATGAGGCACAGGCCCCTGGAACACAATACTCCCCACTGTCACATAGCCATCCCTTCTGCACCAACAAGCACAGTTTCACAATAGTCTCAACACCACCAATAGTGTCACAAAGAGTTGCCCTCCCTTGTCCTAGCTCTGGGAGTCCCTCAGGTACCTGACTGTACCTAAATCACTGTCCCTGAGATCTCTGGCACATTCCACCCTGTGGTTTAAGTGGCTCCTGCACTGACCATGCCCAGCTCCCTCACCTTAGAACCCCACTCCAGAGTGAGTTTGGAGCCCACCCACCAAGGCCAGTGCTTGCTTTTTCTATATCAGGACTCACCCAGCAGACTTCCAGCTCTAAGCCCTGTGGGAAATGGTGATCTCAGCACACCATCTGCAGTTGTGGGGCCCCATCCCTAATTATCACTCCTAGAATGCGGCAGGCCCCATGCCAAAGGAAGTGGCTGAAAATGGCAGGGAATTCCTCCTTTCCTGACCCGCACAGGCAGAGGTGATGCCCTCCCTTTGTAGGAGGCTAGTCCCACCATTTCTTGAAGGGAAGAGGGAGAAACTAGCCAAGCCACGTCCCAACCTGGTCTTGGAAGAATTTCCAGTGCTTTCCTGGGTCCTCAAGGTGATGTCTCCATGGCTGGGAGAATTGGGATCTGAGGTCCCAGAGCCTCCATCCCCCCAACGAGTGAACATTCCAAGGTGTGGAAGTGATCAAAACCTCAGTGAGGATGGGCAATGGGGCTGACTTGTGCCACGTCTGCACACAGGTGAGACCTCAGGGGGTAATGGATCCCAGACTGTGGGGGATACGGTGGCCAGGTGAGGATGCACAGAGCTTTGTTGTCTGCACTGAGCTTCCACTGGGAAAGCAAAGTGAGGAAGGGGCACATGGTGAGGGGCGCGTTTCTGGAAGTGATCATAGCAGCGAGAGGGGCTGGGACACGGTGATCACTGCAGCCACCGTGGGCCCTGACTCTCCCTCTTCAGGGCCTGGGCTGTGTCTCTGGAACATTATCTCTGAGGCTTTGTGACTTCAAGTGTCAGTGTGTGGGTGTGTGCACATGTGTGTCCAGTGAGAAAACCTGTGTGATTTTGTCTGTCTGGGGGGCTGTGTGTGTATGTCCTTAAAATCTGGAATGCTGTTATGTCATTTGGTGCCTAACTGCCCTGGTAGCACCTCCTCACCGTGTTGAATTGAACTGACACGAGCAGACAAATCCTTGTCTCCTTTCTGATTGTATTCATCGTGTGTTTTATTATCAGTTTCTTAAGATGTTTTGACATCTCCGGGGGCCTCTCAGACATAGGGAGACCGTGCCCCTCCCAGGGGGACCTCATTCCACGTTGGTGGTGGACAGCTTGTCTGGAGCAGGCCTCTAATGTGCATACTGCCCCATCCAGTGCCCTGTCCCTACAGACCTCCTTATCTGCCTCTCACACGCCAGACAGTATTCCCTGCCCTAAACCCACCCGGGGCCAGGAACCAGATGACTGAGGACCGTCCCTAGGCCCCAAAGGCTGCTGGGATTGTTCAAAGCAGCCAGTCCTGAGCTGCTCACTCTGCCCTGACTCACTTTTCCTGTGGGACCCAAATGAAGGCTGTGGCCCAGGTTTGTGTCCCCCTCCTGATTCTGCCTCCTGAGCAGCCCTGATGCAGCCCCTGTGACCCTGCCTACCATGGTGTGCACTAATCTTGGGAAATGTAAGTAATATAAATCTTTCAATGACATTGGCCTGTCCATGTTGTTTTAGTCACCTCCATAAATTAAAATCTCAAGGGTACAAAGCAGACAGTGACCCTAAAGAGAAAGTGTTCAGTGAAGATGGTGGCGCCACCGTGGGAGGACGGAGTGAGGTCTGTGGGAATGTGAGTCCACAGCAGAGCTGATTTTCCCAAGGAGCCTGCAGCAGGGGACATGGGGGCTGAGCGAGGAGATGCTCACCTTTGGTCCCCTCACTGAGCTCACAATAGGAAAGCAAAGTGACAAAGGAATAATTCATGGTGAAGAAGTTTCTAGAAGCATTTATAGCAGTGAGAGTGGCTGAAAAATCATGACTCCAGCCACTTTGGGCCCTGACTCTGCCATCCAGTCTCCCATTTTGTGTTTTTTGTAGGGATGTCCTGTTTGTACTGTGTGGTGTCAGGAAGGGTGAAATCCCTTCCCCATCTGGAGGGGCTGAGACCCCCCTCTTTGGGGTTTGGTTTGGGAGCCAGGAGACACCCCTCTACCAGGTGGGATGGAAGTGAGAACAACACACTTTGTGAAGACCTGGGCCTGTGATGAGGTTTGAGTAAGGTTTCCTTATGAGTGTGTGTGTGTCTGTCTCTCTATGAGCCCTGATATGCAAGATGTACTGGAGTGACAGGCCTTCTGGTAGTTGCTTTGCTCAACAAAGCAGAGCAAGTACCTCAGTTTGCTTTAATGCTGACATTTTATGAGATAAAAAAGAAGATATAAATTAAATTATACCATGTGTCTGGTGATTAGCCCTAAAGAGTGAAGAAAATTGGGGAGGAGTGCTGAAGGCCTGGGCTTTGTGTGTCTGTGAGCCATTACCTCTGAGGGTTTGTGAGTTTGTGTGTCTGTGTCTGTCCTCCTATATGTGCCATGACAAAGTCTGTGTAGTTTTGCATATTTGTCTGTGGAGCTTTGTGTGTCTGTCCTTTGAATTCTGGAGTGGTTGATTTTTCCCATGTTCTTGCCTAACTGCCCTGGTAGCACCTTTCTTACCCCGATGGGTACAACTGGTGAGAGCAGACATCTCTGTCTTCTCTCTGATCTGAGAGAGCAAGCCTGCAGTCCTTCACCATCAAGAGTGACGTCAGCTGTGGGTTCTTCACTGATGCTTTATTTCAGGTTGAGGCAGTTGACTGAGTCATCACAGATTACTGAGTGTTTTCCATGTGAAGGGCTGTTGAGCTTGGTCTAATGCTTGTTTGTATCTATTGAGATGATCCTGTAATTTTTGAGGTTGATTCTATTAATGATTTTCAGATGTGAAACCAACATTTCTCTCCTGGGTTAAATGCCACATGGTCATGGTGTTTAGGTCATTTTACATATTGCTGGATTCACTGTACTAGTATTTTTTGGAGGCTTTTATAAAAAAGTCATTTGATTACTGTATTATAGTGTAGTATATAATATAAAATTAATGCTGCATATAGTGTGTATATGTGTATATATATATATTGAGGAGAATGTAGAATACAGTTTATATATTTATATATGGTATATTTAGTCTATTACCTGTATAGTATAAGTAGCATGTAGTTCAGTATTATACATAATTAGTTTATATAATATATAAGTAGAATAGATTATATAATTAACACATGTATAATTTTGTAGTGGACAGTATAGTGTTATACTTTTAACGAATAGTATTACTGTCTTATCAGTCTCTAGCATAGTGGGTATCATTACCATGTCTGTCCACAGAATTATTCAAATGAGTTGCTCCCATCCTACCGTGGGAACGTAGGGGCACCTCAATGTCTTGATACCCCAAAGCCTGCCTCCCCCACCCCGTTTGTTTTCTCTGCTTCTGAGTGCAGCTGAGGTGTCAGTATGGGTTTCAGAAATTGTAACTAATTTATCAGCCTGAGGGTTGAAGTGAAGCTCTGCAGTTTGATGTTTAGTACATGCAGAGACATGTGTGAGCTTCTTATGTATTTGAGTATTTATAAGCAAGAGTCCCCCAGAGTGATTTCTCCCAGAAGGGTGATTAGGATAAGGAGTTGATCTTGTTCTTGTAGCCAGGCAGCTCAACCATTGGCAATTAGCTAAGTCTATAAAAATGTGAAAATGAGGTCCACTGTCGACCAGGGAGTTTGACTAATCCTGCTGACCGCTGGGTCCCATCTTTGATCTGGGATGGCCTGGTTAGGGACAGCAGCAGTAGCTCTCCAGTGCTCTCCATCACATGTGCTCGTGGCACACCACCATTGATATGACATAGGTGCAGGATTTATTTTTCATGAACAAGAAAGCAAAGCACATTTCACAATTTAAACCACATGATCTTTTTATATCAAAGGGAAGAAAAATTATGTACTTTAAATTAGAAATCCTGAAAAGACTTACAAGAAGTGAATTACATTGTTATCTCCATGAGCACGTGGAATCTAGATGTCAATGCTAGAATTCATGCTAGGAGCAGCCTTCAGGCACACTTTTAAATCTCAGGCTGAGTTTTTGAGTCTTGGTATTCATGATAAACGTTTCATGATAAAAAAATTTGTAGGGAGGGGTGGGCAGAGCAAAATGGCGGGGTGAGCTGACCCGGGATTCTCTCCCCTCCAAAATACAACAAAAGATTGGAAGAACTGAATTTCAGAGAATAAACATAATGCCAGCTCATTAGAGACCTACAATACCAAGAAGGCGGAGATCGTAACCTTGCTTACACCTTCGGAGGCGCCAGAACGGTAGGAGAGAACATCGCTCCCTCCCCTAGAGTCTGCGATCACTGCGGCGCGGGGCGCGGGTCGGGAAGGAGCGGGGGAGGGGCCACGCGAGCGGGGGATCATCCAGGACTCCTGCCGTTGATTCAGTGGAGACCCGCTGACGGGGGGAAAGCTTCCGTCTGTGGGGACCCTATAAATCAAGGGCCTTGGGAGACCAGAGAACAGAACTGATCTGAACCCAGACTGGCGCCTTTGAGTAACAGCCCCTCCCCCCTAACAAAGCCAGTGGGCACAGCCATCTTGCCCCGAAGGTGGAGAGCTAACACGCCGCTCTCGACCCCCATCTAGTGGCGACAGGCTGTAACTGCAACTGAATTCTACCACCATGAGAAAAAACCGCTCCTCTACCATCCAGCAATTTATAAAAGCCCCAGACCAGAAGAAAAACAATAAAAACACAGAATTAAGTCCTGAGGACTTGGAATTAGGTAAACTAAGTGATAATGAATTCAGAGCAGCTATAATAAAAAAACTCAATGAGGTAGAGAGAAAGATAGAGAAACAAGCCGAGTTCTGGAGTTACTTCACAAAAGAGATCGGAATCATAAAGAAGAATCAAACAGAATTACTTGAGATGAAAAACACAATGGACCAGATAAAACAGAATACGGATTCCCTGAATGCCCGTGTAGACAACCTAGAGGAGCAAATCAGCATAATCGAGGACAGACAGGCTGAATGGCGCCAGACAAAGAAAGAGAACTAAGAATTAAAAAAAATGAGGAAAATCTCAGAGAGATAATGGATTCAATGAGGAGTAAGAACATAAGGATCATAGGAATTCCCGAGAATATGGAAAAGGAAAATGGAGCAGAAAGTGTGCTTAATGAAATTATTGAAGAGAACTTCCCAAATCTA
The DNA here is from genome assembly GCF_041296265.1 of Equus caballus. NCBI lineage: Eukaryota > Metazoa > Chordata > Mammalia > Perissodactyla > Equidae > Equus > Equus caballus. The sequence goes on from NC_091690.1 coordinate 49,765,043, forward strand.
GGGATCAATGGAGAAATGTGTGTAGAGGAGGGTTTTAGATCTCCTAGATTTGTCAATGTAAAAAGACCCACTGCAAGGCACATAATAGTAAAGTTGGCACATAGGAATGATAAGGAAAGAATACTCAGGGAAGTAAGAAAAAAAAAGAGAATAACCTATACAGGAGCCCCTATCAGACTGTCAGCGGATTTCTCTACAGAAATCCTACAAGCTAGGAGAGAATGGAGTGATATATTCAAAGCTTTAAAGGATAAAAACCTTCAGCCAAGAATACTCTATCCAGCAAGAATTTCCTTCAGATATGAGGGAGATATTAAATCTTTTTCAGACAAACAAAAGTTAAGGGAATTTGTAACTAAAAGCCCTCCATTACAAGAAATTCTCAAGAAGGCTCTCATACTTGAAAAAAGAAAAAGGGAGAAAGGGGACACAATCCACAGACTAGGGAGACCGATGGATAGAACCAGAACAGGATAGCAAATATTCAACTATAGCATTAGGGTAAAAATAAGGAAACTACCAAAACAAGGACGATCTTAGCACTCTAACTACAAATTAATAAGAGGAGTTGGAATAAAAAATGAAAATAATTATTTAGGAGGGGAAGAGCAAAGGGTCTAAATCAGTATTGGTCGAGTAAGAGACCACCAGAGAATAGACTATATTATACACGAGATTCTAAATACAAACTTCAAGGTAGACACTAAAATAAAGTACAGAACAGAGTCACAAATCATAGATAAGGAAAAATCTAAGAAACCCAGCATAATAAATTGCAGTATTAAATGGGTAGTCTAAAGCACACAGGAAAACAAACACAGGAAAACAAGATAATGAGCGACAGATTGACAGCATTAACTCCACATGCATCAATGATCACTCTCAATGTGAACGGATTGAACTCTCCAATAAAAAGACACAGAGTGGCAAAATGGATTAAAGAACAAGATCCAACAATTTGTTGCCTCCAGGAAACACACCTCAGCCCCAAGGACAAACACAGACTCAGGGTGAAGGGGTGGAGGACAATACTTCAAGCTAATAGCAAGGAAAAAGAGGCAGGTGTTGCAATTCTCATATCAGACCAAGTGGATTTCAAAATAAGACAGGTAAAGAGAGACACAGAGGGACAATATATAATGATCAAAGGGACACTTCATCAAGAATAAATAACGCTTATAAATATCTATGCACCCAACACAGGAGCACCAAGATTCATAAAGCAACTATTAACAAACCTAAAGGAAGATGTTAAAAACAACACAATAATAGTAGGGGACCTCAACACTCCACTCACATCAATGGACAGATCATCCAGACAGAAAATCAACAAGGAAATAGTGGAGCTGAATGAAAAACTAAAACAATTGGACTTAATAGACATATATAGATCACTCCACCCTGAATGAGCTGAATACACATTCTTCTCAAGTGCACATGGAACATTCTCTAGGATAGACCATATGTTGGGAAACAAGACAAGCCTCTACAAATTTAAAAAAATTGAAATAATAACAAGCATCTTCTCAGATCATAGTGCTATAAGGCTAGAAATTAATTACAAGAAAAAAGCTGAGAAAGGCACAAAGCTGTGGAGACTAAACACACTACTGAACAAGCAGTGGATCATTGAAGAAATTAAAGAAGAAATAAAAAAATACCTGGAAACAAACGAAAATGATAGCATGCCATACCAACTCATATGGGATACAGCAAAAGCTGTATTAAGAGGAAAATTCATCGCAATACAGGCTCATCTTAACAAACAAGAAAAATCCCAAATAAGCAACCTTAAAGCACACCTAACTGAACTAGAGAAAAAAGAACAAATGAAGCCCAAAGTCAGCAGAAGGAGAGAAATAATAAAAATCAGAGCAGAAATAAATACTATAGAAATGAAAAAGGCAGTAGAAAGATCAATGAGACAAAGAGCTGGTTTTTTGAGAAGATAAATAAAATTGACAAACCACTAGCCAGACTTACAAAGAAAAAAAGGGAGAAAGCTCAAATAAGCAAAATCAGAAATGAGCGAGGAGAAATAACAACAGACTCTGCAGAAATACAACAGATTGTAAGAGAATACTACAAAAAACTATATGCCAACAGAATGGATAACCTAGAGGAAATGGATAAATTCCTGGACTCCTACAATCTCCCAAAGCTCACTCAAGAAGAGGCAGACAATTTGAACAGACCAATCACAAGGAAAGAGATTGAAACAGCAATCAAAAACATCCCAAAGAATAAAACCCCAGGACCAGATGGCTTTCCTGGGGAATTCTACCAAACTTTCAGAGAGGATTTAATACCTATCCTTTGCAAGCTATTCCAAAAAATTAGGGAAGATGGAACACTTCCTAACACATTCTGTGAGGCCAACATCACGCTGACACCAAAACCTGACAAGGACACCATGAAAAAAGAGAACTACAGGCCAATATCACTGATGAACATAGATGCAAAAATTCTAAACAAAATTTTGGCAACCAGAATTCAGCAATTCATCAAAAGAATCATACATCAGGATCAGGTGGGATTCATACCAGGGACACAGGGATGCTTCAACATCCGCAAATCAATCAACGTGATACACCACATCAACAAACTGAAAAATAAAAACCACATGATCATCTCAATAGATGCAGAGAAGGCATTTGACAAGATCCAACAGCCATTTATGATAAAAACTCTGAACAAAATGGGCATCGAAGGAAACTACCTCAACATAATAAAGGCCATATATGACAAACCCATAGCCAACATCATAGTCAATGGGCAAAAACTGAACCCCATCCCCCTGAAAACAGGAACAAGACAAGGATGCCCTCCATCACCACTCTTATTAAACATAGTACTGGAGGTCCTGGCCAGAGCAATCAGGCAAGAAAAAGGAATAAAAGGAATCCAAATAGGGAGGGAAGAAGTGAAACTCTCGCTGTTTGCAGACGACATGATCTTATATATAGAAAACCCCAAAGAATCCATCGGAAAACTGTTAGAAGTAATCAACAACTACAGCAAAGTTGCAGGGTATAAAATCAATTTGCATAAATCAGCATTTCTATACTCCCCTAATGAGCCAACAGAAAAAGAACTCAAGAATACAATACTATTCACAATCGCAGCAAAAAGAATAAAATACCTTGCGGTAAATTTAACTAAGGAAGTGAAGGACCTATATAATGAGAATTACAAGGCCTTTCTGAGAGAATTGGATGACAACATAAGGAGATGGAAAGACATTCCATGTACATGGATTGGAAGAATAAACATAGTTAAAATGTCCATTCTACTTAAAGCAATCTACAGATTCAACGCCATCCTAATCAGAATCCCAATGACATTCTTTACAGAATTAGAACAAAGAATCCTAAAATTCATATGGGGCAACAAAAGACCCCGAATTGCTAAAGCAATCCTGAGAAAAAAGAACAAAACGGGAGGCATCACAATCCCTGACTTCAAAACATACTACAAAGCTACAGTAATCAAAACAGCATGGTACTGGTACAAAAACAGGTGCACAGATCAATGGAACAAAATTGAAAGCCCAGAAATAAAACCACACATCTATGGACAGCTTATCTTTGACAAAGGAGCTTAGGGCATACAATGGAGAAAAGAATGTCTTTTCAACAAATGGTGCTGGGAAAACTGGAAAGCCACATGTAGAAGAATGAAAATTGACCATTCTTTTTCACCATTCACCAAAATAAACTCAAAATGGATTAAAGACCTAAAGGTGAGACCTGAAACCATAAGGCTTCTGGAAGAAAACGTATGCAGTACACTCTTTGACATCAGTATTAAAAGGATCTTCTCGGACACCATGCCTTCTCAGAGAAGGGAAACAATAGAAAGAATAAACAAATGGGACTTCATCAGATTAAAGAGCTTTTTCAAGGCAAATGAAAACACGATTGAAACAAAAAAAACAACCCACTAACTGGGAAAGAATATTTGCAAGTCATATATCTGACAAAGGCTTAATATCCTTAATACATAAAGAACTCTTGCAACTCATTCACAAAACGTCAAACAACCCAATCAAAAAATGGGCTGGAGACATGAACAGACATTTCTCCAAAGAAGATATACTGATGGCCAACAGGCACAGGAAAATATGCTCGTCATAGCTGATCATCAGGGAAATGCAAATCAAAACTACACTAAGATGTCACCTTACATCTGTCAGAATGACAAAAATATCTAAAACTAATAGCAACAAATGTTGGAGAGGTTGCGGAGAAAAAGGAACCGTGATACACTGCTGATGGGAATGCAAACTGGTGCAGCCACTATGGAAAACAGTATGGAGATTCCTCAAAAAACTGAAAATAGGGGCTGGCCCCGTGGCCGAGTGGTTAAGTTCGCGCACTCCGCTGCAGGCGGCCCAGTGTTTCGTTGGTTCGAATCCTGGGCGCGGACATGGCACTGCTCATCAGACCACGCTGAGGCAGCGTCCCACATGCCACAACTAGAAGAACCCACAGCAAAGAATATACAACTATGTACCGGGGGGCTTTGGGAAGAAAAAGGAAATAATAAAATCTTTAAAAAAAAAAAAAAAAAACTGAAAATAGAACTACCATACGATCCAGCCATCCCACTACTGGGTATTTATCCAAAGAGCCTGAAGTCAGCAATCCCAAAAGTCCTGTGCCCCCCAATGTTTATTGCAGCACTGTTTACAATAGCCAAGACGTGGAAGCAACCTAAGTGCCCATCAACAGACGAATGGATAAAGAAGATGTGGTACATATATACAATGGAATACTACTCAGTTGCAAAACAGAACAAAATCATTCCATTTGCAATAACATGGATGGACCTTGAGAGAATTATGTTAAGTGAAATAAGCCAGCAAGAGAAAGATAATCTGTGTATGACTCCACTCATATGAGGAATTTAAAACTATGGACCAAGAACAGTTTAGTGGATACCAGGGGAAAGGTGGGGTGGGGGGTGGGCACAAAGGGTGAAGTGGTGCACCTACAACATGACTGACAAATATTAATGTACAATTGAAATTTCACAAGATTGTAACCTATCAATAACTCAATAAAGAAAAAAAAAAAAAAGCTTGGGGAGGAGTCCCATGCTCCACTTCTGGTTCCATCTCATTAGTCAGAACTCCCGCATGGTCATAGCAAACTGTGAAAAAGGTGGGGAAATGTTTTTTATATCAGGTAGCAGTGCCCAGCTGAAACTTGGACTCTCTTCCAAAGGGAAATGACGAAGATGCTAGGCAACCGACGGATCCCCCATAGGACCCATCCTACAGAGTCAGGAAGGGACGTTCCAGGATGGCCACTGCCAGGGGCTGTAGGAAGAGCCAGACCATGTCAGAGGAGGAAGGAACCCTTTGAGAGAAAGATTTTTTGGGGAAAAATGAGGACCCCATGCTTTAGAAGATATGATCAAGAGGGCAGGAGAGCTTGAGAATCTGATAAGCATGTTTCTTATTTTTTATAAATGAGCAAAAAGAATGGCAGTTACAAGTTCCAGGAGAAACAAAAGCTGTACAACAAAATCACGTTGAAATAGGAAACAAAATAAAACAACGCTGTGAGAAAATAGAATTCATTGAATAGTTTTAATAAAGTATATTTTCTTTTAAGTGGGCAGGGAGTCAGATAGCGACTATGTAAAGAAAGAGATATAATCCTAGCATACTCCTTGAACCAATGGGAGAGAAATATTTACATAGGTATTAACATAAAAATTGTACATGTTAGTTTTTTTTTTTTAGTAATGTTATGATAGATTACAACCTTGTGAGATTTCAGTTGTACATTTTTGTTAGTCATGTGGGTACACCACTTCCCCCTCTGTGCCCTCCCCCCAGCCCCCCTTTTCCCTGGTAACCACCGATCAGATCTCCTTATCAATATACTAACTTCCACCTATGAGTGCAGTCATATAGAGTTCGTCTTTCTCTGACTGGCTTATTTTGCTTAACATAATACCCTCGAGGTCCATCCACGTTGTTGTGAATGGGCCAATGTTGTCTTTTTTTATGGCTGAGTAGTATTCCATTGTGTATATATACCACATCTTCTTTATCCAATCATCAGTTTCTGGGCATGTAGGCTGGTTCCACGTGTTGGCTAGTGTAAATAATGCTGCGATGAACATAGGGGTGCAACGGACTCTTGAGATTTCTGATATCAGGTTCTTAGGATAGATACCCAGTAATGGGATGGCTGGGTCATAGGGTATTTCTATTGTTAACTTTTTGAGAAATCTCCATACTGTTTTCCATAGTGGCTGTACCAGTTTGCATTCCCACCAACAGTGTATGAGGGTTCCTTTTTCTCCACATCCTCTCCAACATTTGTCACTCTTGGTTTTGGATGTTTTTGCCAGTCTAACGGGTGTAAGGTGATATCTTAGTGTAGTTTTGATTTGCATTTCCCTGATGATTAGCGATGATGAACATCTTTTCATGTGTCTATTGGCCATATTCATATCTTCTTTTGAGAAATGTCTGTTAATGTGCTCTGCCCATTTTTTGATCAGGTTGTTTGTTTTTTTGTTGCTAATCAGTGTGAGTTCTTTGTATATTATGGAGATTAACCCTTTGTCAGATAAGTGGCTTGTAAATATTTTTTCCCAATTAGTGAGCTGTTTTTTTGTTTCAATCCTGTTTTCCCTTGCTTTGAAGAAGCTCTTTAGTCTGATGAAGTCCCATTTGTTTATTCTTTCTATTGTTTCCCTCAACTGAGGAGTTACAGTGTCCGAAAAGATTCTTTTGAAACTGATGTCAAAGAGTGTACTGCCTATATTCTCTTCCAAAAGACTTATTGTCTCAGGCCTAATCTTTAGGTCTTTGATCCATTTTGAGTTTATTTTGGTGTGTGGTGAAAAAGAATGGTCAATTTTCAATCCTTTGCATGTGGCTGTCCAGTTTTCCCAGCACCATTTGTTGAAGAGACTTTCTTTTCTCCTTTGTAGGCCTTCTGCTTCTTTGTCGAAGATTAGCTGTCCATAGATGTGTGGTTTTATCTCTGGGCTTTCAATTCTGTTCCATTGATCTGTGGACCTGTTTTTGTACCAGTACCATGCTGTTTTGATCGCTGTAGCTTTGTAGTATGTTTTGAAATCGGGGATTGTGATTCCGCCGGCTTTGTTTTTGCTCAGGATTGCTTTAGCAATTCGGGGTCTTTTGTTGCCCCATATGAATTTTAGGATTGTTTGTTCAATTTCTGTGAAGAATGTTCTTGGGATTCTGATTGGGATAGCATTGAATCTGTATATTGCTTTAGGTAGTATGGACATTTTAACTATGTTTATTCTTCCAATCCATGTGCAAGGAATGTCTTTCCATCTCTTTATGTCATCGTCAATTTCTTTCAAGACAGTCTTGTAGTTTTCATTGTATAGATCCTTCACTTCCTTGGTTAAGTTTATCCCAAGGTATTTTATTCTTTTCGTTGTGATTGTGAATGGGATTGAGTTCTTGAGTTCTTTTTCTGTTAGTTCATTGTTAGTGTATAGAAATGCTACTGATTTATGCACGTTAACTTTATACCCTGCTACTTTGCTGTAGTTGTTGATTATTTCTAATAGTTTTTCTATGGATTCTTTGGGGTTTTCTATATATAAGATCATGTCGTCTGCAAACAACGAGAGTTTTACTTCTTCGTTACCTATTTGGATTCCTTTTATTTCTTTTTCCTGCCGAATTGCTCTGGCCAGCACCTCCAGTACTATGTTGAATAGGAGTGGTGAAAGTGGGCACCCTTGTCTTGTTCCTGTCCTCAGAGGGATGGCTTTCAGTTTTTGTCCATTGAGTATGATGTTGGCTGTGGGTCTATCATAGATGGCCTTTATTATGTTGAGGTTCTTTCCTTCTATACCCATTTTACTGAGGGTTTTTATCATAAATGGGTGTTGGATCTTGTCGAATGCTTTCTCTGCATCTATTGAGATCATGTGGTTTTTGTTTTTCATTTTGTTGATGTAGTGTATCACGTTGATTGACTTGCGGAGGTTGAACCATCCCTGTGTCCCTGGTATAAATCCCACTTGATCATGGTGTATAATCTTTTTGATGTATTGCTGTATTCGGTTTGCCAAAATTTTGTTGAGGATTTTTGCATCTATGTTCATCAGTGATATCGGCCTGTAGTTCTCCTTCTTTGTGTTGTCCTTGTCAGGTTTGGGGATCAGAGTGATGTTGGCTTCATAGAATGTGTTAGGGAGTTCTCCATCTTTCTCAATTTTCTGGAACAGTTTGAGGAGAATAGGTATTAAGTCTTCTTTGAATGTTTGGTAGAATTCTCCAGAGAAGCCGTCTGGTCCTGGACTCTTATTTTTGGGGAGGTTTTTGATTACCGTTTCTATTTCCTTACTTGTGATTGGCCTATTCAGATTCTCCATTTCTTCCTGATTCAGTTTGGGGAGATTGTAGGAGTCTAGGAACTTGTCCATTTCTTCCAGGTTGTTCAATTTGTTGGCATATAGTTTTTCATAGTATTCTCTTATGATCTCTTGTATTTCATTGGTATCTGTTGTGATTTCTCCTCTGTCATTCCTAATTTTATTTATTTGCGATTTCTCTCTTCTTTTCTTGGTTAGTCTGGCTAGGGGTTTGTCAATTTTGTTAATTCTTTCGAAGAACCAACTCTTTGTTTCATTGATCCTTTCTATTGTCTTTTTAGTTTCAATATCGTTTATTTCTGCTGTTATTTTTATTATTTCCCTCCTTCTACTGACTCTGGGCTTTGTTCTTTTTCTAGTTCTGTTAGGTGTCGTTTGAGGTTGCTTATGTGAGCTTTTTCTTGTTTAGTGAGGTGAGCCTGTATTGCGATGAATTTCCCTCTTAGGACTGCTTTTGCTGCATCCCAAATGATTTGGTATGTCGTGTTCTCATTTTCATTAGTCTCCAGATAAAATTTGATTTCTTCTTTAATTTCTTCAATGATCCGTTGTTGAGAAGCGTGTTGTTTAGTCTCCACATTTTTGCACCTTTCTCTGCTTTTTTCTTGTAGTTGATTTCTAGTTTAATAGCATTATGATCAGAAAAGATGCTTGATATTATTTCAACTCTCTTGTATTTATTGATGTTTGCTTTGGTTCCCAAAATATGGTCAATCCTTGAGAATGTTCCATGTGCACTTGAGAAGAATGTGTAACCTGCTGTTTTTGGATGAAGTGTTCTATATATATCTATTAAGTCCATCTGGTCTAATTTTTCATTTAATTCTATTATTTCCTTGTTGATTTTCTGTCTGGATGTTCTGTCCATTGGTGTTAATGGTGTGTTGAGGTCCCCTACTATTATTGTATTGTTGTTGATGTCTTCTTTTAGTTCTATTAAGAGTTGCTTTACCAATTTTGTTGCTCCTGTGTTGGGTGCGTATATATTTATAAGTGTTATGTCTTCTTGGTGGAGAGTCCCTTTTATCATTATATACTGTTCCTCTTTATATTTCTTTATCTGTTTTGCTTTGAAATCTACCTTGTCTGATATTAGTATAGCAACATCTGCTCTCTTTTGTTCATTATTAGCTTGGAGTATTGTTCTCCATCCCTTCACTCTGAGTGTGTGTTTGTCTTTGGGGCTGAGGTGTGTTTCCTGGAGGCAGCATATTGTTGGATCTTGTTCTTTGATCCATCCTGCCACTCTGTGTCTTTTGATTGGGGAGTTCAATCCATTTACATTTAGAGTGATTATTGAGATGTGGGGGCCTACCACTACCATTTTGTGTCTTGTTTTCCGGTTTTCTTCAATTTCCTTTGTTTCTCGTCCCATGGTTTAATCTGTTCTGATGAAGAGCTGCTACTCTCTGTTGTTGTCCTTCTACTTATCTCCTCTGCTCTTGGTTTTGTAGCCCCTTTCCTTTTTTGATTTTTCAGAAATGAGGGTTTTCCTGAGGATTTCCTGAAGAGGAGGTTTTGTGGCAATGAACTCCCTTAACTTTTGTTTATCTGGGAAAGTTTTTATTTCTCCATCGTATTTGAAGGATATTTTCTCTGGGTAGAGAATTTTCAGCTGTAGATTTTTGTCCTTCAGATTTTTGAATATATCATTCCACTCTCTTCTAGCCTGTAAAGTTTCTGCTGAGAAATTTGCTGATAGCCTGATGGGGGTTCCTTTGTAGGTTAGTTTCTTTTGCCTGGCTGTCCTTAGTATTTTCTCCTTGTCATTGACTTTTGCTAGCTTCACTACTACATGCTGTGGAGTTGGTCTTCTTGCATTGATAAAGTTTGGAGATCTATTGGCTTCTGTCACCTGAAGATCCATCTCTCTCACCAGATTTGGGAAGTTCTCAGCCATTATTTCTTTGAATAGGCTTTCTGCCCCTTTCTCCTTCACTTCTCCCTCTGGTATACCTATAATCCTTACGTTGCATCTCCTAATTGTGTCTGATAATTCTCGGAGAGTTTCTTCATTTCTTTTTAGTCTTGCTTCTCTCTCCTCCTCTGCCTGCAGCAATTCTATATTGCCATCTTCCAAATTGCTAATTGTTTCCTCCATATTATCGGCCCTACTGTTCAGAGCATCTAGATTTTTCGTAATCTCCTCTATTGTGTTCTTCATTTCCAATATTTCTGTTTGGTTCTTCTTTATCGTATCAAACTCTTTTGCGACATAGCTCCTGAACTCGTTGAGTTGTCAGTCAGAATTCTCTCTTAACTCATTGAGTATTTTAATGATGGCTATTTTGAAGTCATCATCATTTAGGTTATATATCTCATTTTCTTTGGGATTGTTTTCTGTGTATTTGTTACTTTCTTTCTGTTCTGGAGATTTAATGTATTTTTTCATATTGCTTGATGTTGATTTGTGCCTCTGCATGGAGATAGAGTTTCGTTGCTCCTTTCACTTGTTTCAGCTGCTGTGGTGGGGGAGCAGCTGTTTATACTGCCCCAACCAGGAACCCTGTCCGCAGTTGCTAACTGGGCCTGGGCCCCTCCTCGTAGTCACAGTGGTCCTTTGGATTCCCTCCTCTGCCGTGGGGGCCGTCACAGGGGGGCTTCAGGCTGCTGGTGCCTACTGTTGCAGCCCACCTAGATGTGCTCCCTCCTTGGGGTCTGCAACAGTGTTATGGGCTTTTCCAGTGGCCTAGGGTGGGATCACTTATATTTGTCGCTCCGTTGCTGTCGGCACCCACAAAATCTCACTTGTCCTCTATGGGTCGCAGGAGAGCTATTGGCATCTTCTACAGTCTGTGGTTAGTTCACCTAGCTATGCTGCTTTTGCCCTGGGGTCTTCCAGCCTTGTGGCTGCCGGCTGGGTGCCTTCTACTGGTGCTGTGCAGAGGCTTTCCCTAAGGCTGCTGTGAGCCTGTAGGGATTTCCCCTAGGCTACGGAGCTGGGTCTCTGGAACTGCCCCCAACCACAGTCCTCTCTGAGATCTCCAGCAATCCCTAGTCCCACGGGGCGGGCAACGGCAGCTGGGGGTCACCCCGCCCTCTGGGCTTCTCTCCGGGACTCTCCCGGAGTTGAGTGCTGGGCGTGGCCCTTCTGCTAATGGCAGACAGAGAGTTTTGTCTGCTGCCCGGGCGGAACTCCGGAGCTTCCCCTCCGGGTCGCAGAACCGGCCTTTGAAACTTCCCCCAGCCCCAGTCCTCTCCGAGATCTCTGGCAATCCCTAGTCCCACGGGGCGGGCAACGGCAGCTGGGGGTCGCCCCGCCCTCTGGGATTCTCTCCGGAGCTTTTCCGGAGTTGAGTGCTGGGCATGGCCCCTCTGCTAATGGCAGACAGAGAGTTTTGTCTGCTGCCCGGGCAGAATTGTGTAACTTCTCCTCCGGGGCGTGGAGTCAGCCTTTGGAGCTTCACCCAGTCCCAGTCTGCTCGGAGATCTCCGGCAATCCCTAGCCCCACCGCGCTGGCAGTGGCAGCCGGGAGACCTTTGTACCCTCAGCGACTCTCTCTGGGACCCTCCAGGCGCCGCAAACACCAGGCGGGGTCTCCCGGCCAATGGCAGGGAGAGACTCTCCCCGTGGGCCCAGGTGTGCAACTCCAAAGTTTCCCTCTGCGTTTAGGAGTAATTGCGGGGGGTTTAGGTAGGGTTCTGGTCACCTGTTTCCACCGTCGCTCCTCTGTTGTGTGCTCGCTCCTGCCCTAGATGTGTGTAGATCTTCTGGGGGCGTCCGTTGGGAGAAAGCCGCTTGCGGGTACTAGGCTGCTCGGTCGGGGTCGGAGAATTTTCACCTATTTCCACATCCTCCCGGAGGAAAGTCCGTCCACCTTCCGATGTATAGTCGCGTGGGTATCTCAGACGTCCTGAGATGCTGTCTGGATATCCTTTGTTAAGCGATAAGTGTCCAAATAATTGTAGACTCGAAGGGGGAGAGACAAAGAGGACTACTCACGGCGCCATCTTGGATGCTCTGTACATGTTAGTTTTTAATGTCTAGAATGAGGCTTCAGACACGATATGGACCAGTTGTAGCTGGAATACAAAACAAATGTTAACATTATAATGTCAAAGTGTAACTGAAAGATGGTGGAATGTGGGAGCCGGAGGAGGAACATAAAGAAAAGGGGAGGAGAAAAAAAAAATATTTGTAGGAACCATATTTTGTTTTTAATAACAAAATTTAACAGTAAATTTTAAAGATCTAATTTTCTTTGTTGACCAACTCATCAATTGGGCAACATCTCATCCACTAACTACAGAGGAGCTCCGAAGGTCTGTGGAAAGGGAAATGTTTGAAAGGCAGGACAAGGAAGTCATAAATAGAAAAAAGGATTATTTTAGGCAAGGTTACCTTGCTTTGGGGATGTGCAGGTCTTATTAAGTGGATTACCTCATCTTCTTTTGGGGACAGAGAGGGCCCATGTGGCAGATTACCTCATTGGTGCGGACCAGAAAATCCTAGACTGACCAGTTAGACTGCATTGCTGTGGAAGGCTGAATCTCCAGTTTGCTTAGGTATTAAGCCCTTGTTTGTTGATGTGAGTCTAGCAAAAGTGACTCTATTTTGGGCCTGTGGTTTCCTTTTTGACAACTGCCTCCTTTTTTTACCAGACTTTCAGATTAACTGAGAGATGTGATCAACATTTAAGGCATTAGCACCACCCAGCTACTGCTGTGAAATTCTGTTTTTGTTGTTCCTTTGGATGATATCCAAAGGTCGTGACATTTTTGCATAACCCCTGTGACATTCAAAGGTCAAGGCTTTGGGTTCACAATCTTTAAGTCCATCATCTCTTCATTCCTTTTCTGAGGTTCCAGTCCTAGGGAGATCACTTGCTTAGTGGTTAGCAGCTGCAAACATGCATTTAAAGCTTTTGAGACAGTATAATGTGCTGGGGAGTTTATTATGAGTATAATCAGGATAGTTCTCAATATCTGGAGTGCATATTTGAGCCATCGTCCCCAAGAACTAAACCAATCAAAATCGAATGAGTCAAAGAAAAACCTCATTAAAGGAGTCACCTTTTTACAAAAGCAAAGTGGCTTTCTCAGTGATATTATGTAATTGAGTTTCATCTTCCCCAGAAGTTTAAATTCAAGTGAAGCTGGCGGTGTTGGCCACAGCACAGACACCTCCCTGCTCAGCTAAAAGAGAATCAAGGGCTGTCCTATTACCAAGAACAACTGTGACCAGAGAGTCTGAGGATCTTTGTTGGGCAGCTCTTGTCTTAGCAATGGGTTTTGCAATGTCTTCAGGAGCTAAGGAGAGGTTTTCAGATTATTTTCTCATTTACCTTTACTCCTAACTGGTTAGTATACTGGAAGTCTGGCCCAGTCGAAGTGAATCCTGAGTCTTGAATGCCTCCTCATAGGTCCTTTCTAACACAACAGTGTAAATTTGCTGGATGGGACTTACCAATAAGATGTCTTAGTTCACTTGTGAAAAGTTAGGGGCACAGTTAAATAACATATGAGGCATTGCCCAGTTAAGTGCAGCCATCCAGACATTCATAGGTCTGAGGAGAATAATAACCACTACAAAGATAAATCCTGTAAGGGCACAAAGCACTCTCACTGAGGTGGCCTTGCTAGTGGATTCATTAACAGGGATTATTACATAAATAACTCTCTGTAAATGACAAAAGATTTAAAAATGCCCATGGTTAAAGATCTGATGAGAGTTCATTATAATGGAATTGACAAGGAAAATAGGTATTTTTGTAACATAGAACATTTTAAGGTGATAACTGGAATTTTGATTGATAGTGCTATATCAGCACATATCAGATTTCCAGGAAACTTACACAATTTCTGGAAAATTTAGAATATACGCCCGTAAAGACACAACATAAAGAAGGCTTATTATTCTTATCTGACAACGATTCCCATGTAATTGACATAGCAAATAAGCCTAATTAGTTTAACATCTCCCTTTTTATGAGGAGAGAGAATAAATCCTTTGACACATTCCAGCAAACCTCTGGAAAAACTTACAGTTATTTCGAAGTCAAAGAAACTTCGGTTACAATTCAATTTTTGTCAAGTTTGTAAAAAATATCAAAAAGTTTTAGATACTTGTCTAAATAGGTTCAGAGATCGTTGTGAAACCATACTTATCTATTTGACTAAAGTGACAATAAAAGATTTAAAAGGCAAATCCAGAAGTTTACATAATTGTGATCAAATTTAGCTCTTTTAATGTCAAGAGGACTGGGTTTAAGTAATGCAAGACTTGATGAAGACCACATGGGACATAGGTGATTATTTTGACAAGACACAAGGTCTTTGTTTTTTCTCTAGGTAGGTTACTTAAAAAGATAAAGAAACAAACATATTATTCCATTTCTTTATGTCGTCATTGATTGCTTTCTGTAATGTCTTATAGTTTTCATTGTATAAGTCTTTCTGCTCCTTGATTAAATTTATTCCTAGATATTTTATTTTTGTTACAGTTGTAAATGGGATTGTATTCTTGAGTTCTCTTTTTGCTAGTTCATTATTAGAGTGTAGAAATGCAACTGATTTTTGTGAGTTGATTTTGTACCATGCAAATTTGCTATAGTTCTTGATTATTTCTAGTAATTTTCTGATGGATTCTTTCGGGTTTTCTGTATATAAAATCATGTCATCTGCAAACAGGAAGAGTTTCACTTCTTCCTTGCCAATTTTGATACCTTTTATTTCTTTTTCTTGTCCAATTGCTCTGGCAAAAACCTCCAGTACTGTCTTAATAAGAGTGGTGAGAGTGGGCACCCTTGTCTTATTCCTATTCTCAGAGGGACAGCTTTCAGTTTTTCCCTGTTGAGTATGATGTTGGCTTTGGTCTTGTTATATATGGCCTTTATTATTTTGAGGTACTTTCTGTCTTTTTTTTTTTTTAAAGATTGACACCTGGGCTAACAACTGTTGCCAATCTTTTTTTTTTTTTTTTCCTGCTTTACCTTCCCCAACCCCCCCGTACACAGTTCTATATCTTAGTTGCAGGTCCTTCTAGTTGTGGAACGTGGGACACCTCCTCAACGTGGCCTGATGAGCGGTGCCGTGTCCACGCCCAGGATCCAAACCCTGGGCTGCCGCAGCAGAACGCGCGAACTTAACCACTCGGCCATGGAGCCGGCCCCCTTTTTTTTTTTTAAAGACTTTTTTAATGTTTTCCTTTTTCTCCCCAAAGCCCCCCGGTACATAGTTGTATGTTTGTAGTTGTGGGTCCTTCTGGTTGTGGCATGTGGGACACCACCTCAGTGTGGCTTGATGATCGGTAGGTACCATGTCTGTGCCCAGGATTCGAACCGACGAAACACTGGGCTGCCTGCAATGGAGCACATGAACTTAACCACTCAGCCATGGGGCCGGCCCCTGAGGTACTTTCCTTCTATACCCATTTTATACAGAGTTTTTATCGTAAATGGATGTTGGATCTTGCCAAATGCTTTCTCAGTGTCTATTGAGATGATCATGTGGTTTTTATTCCTTGTTTTCTTAATATAGTGTATCACATTGATTGATTTGCAGGTGTTGAACCATCCCTGGTGTAAATCCCACTTGATTGTGGTGTATGATCCTTTTGATATATTGCTGTATTTGGTTTGCCAGTATTTGGTTGAGGATTTTTGCATCTGTGTTGGTCAGTCATATTGGCTTGTAATTTTCCTTCTTGTGTTGTCCTTGTCTGGCTTTGGATCAGGGTGATGTTGGCCTCAAAAAATGTGTTGGGAAGTATTCCATCTTCTTTAATTTTTTGGAATAGCTTGAGAAGGATAGGTACTAAATCGCCTTTGAATGGTTGGTAGAATTCTCTAGAGGAGCCGTCTAGTTCTGGACTTTTATTTTGGGGGAGGTTTTTGATTACTGTTTCAATCTCTTTCCTTGTGATTGGTCTATTTAGATTGTCTATTTATTCTTGATTCAGTTTTGGCAGGTTGTATGAGTCTAAGAATTTATCCATTTCTTCTAGGTTATCCAATTTGTTGGCATATAGTTTTTCATAGTATTCTTTTACAATCCTTTGTATTTCTGTGGTATCCATTGTAATTTCTTCTCTTTCATTTTTAATTTTATTTATTCAACGCTTCTCTCTTTTTTTCTTTGTCTGGCTAAGGGTTTGTCAATTTTGTTTATCTTCTCAAAGAACCAGATCTTGGCTTCATTGATCCTTTCTGCTGTTTTTTTTTTCTTTTTTTGAGGAAGATTAGCCCTGAGCTAACATCTGCCATTCCTCCTCTTTTTGCTGAGGAAGGCTGGCCCTGAGCTAACAACCGTATCCATCTTTCTCTACTTTTATATGTGGGATGCCTACCACAGCATGGCTTGCCATGTCCGCACCCAGGATCTGAATTGGTGAACCCCAGGCTGCCAAAGCGAAATGTGTGCACTTAACTGCTGTGCCACTGGTTCGGCCCCTCTGCTGTTTTTTTGTGTGTGTATATTTCATTTATTTCTGCTCTAATTTTTAGTATTTCCCTCTTTCTGCTAACTTTGGGCTTTGTTCTTTTTCTAGTTCTGTTAGGTGTAGTTTAAGATTACTTATTTGAGATTTTGCTTGTTTCTTGAGGTGGTCCTGTATTGCTATGAATTTCCCTTTTAGAACCACTTTTGCTGCATCTCAAGAGTTAGCATGTTGTGTTTTCATTTTCATTTGTGTCCAGGTATTTTTGAATTTCTCTTTGGTTTCTTCATTGGTCCAATGGTTATTCAGTAGCATGTTGTTTAGTCTGCACCTTTTTATTACTTTTTCAGCTTTTTTCTTGTAGTTAATTTCTAGTTTCTTAGCATTGTGGTCAGAAAAGATGCTTGATATGATTTCAGTTATCTTCAGTTTACTGAGACTTGCCTTTTTTCCAACACGTGGTCTATCTTTGAGAATCTTCCATGTGTACTTGAGAAAAATGTGTATTCTGCTGGTTTGGGATGGAATGCTCTCTTTATATCTAAGTCCACCTGATCACGTATTTCATTTAAATCCACTATTTCCTTATTGATTTTCTGTCTGGATGATCTATCCATTGATGTAAGTTTTGTGTTGAGGTCCCCTACTATTATAGTGTTGCCGTTAATTTCTCCCTTTAGGTCTGTTAATAGTTGCTTTATGTACTTTGGTGCTCCTGTGTTAGGTGCCTATATGTTCGTAAGTGTCATGTCCTCTTGGTGGAAAGTCTCTTTTATCATTATATACTTCCCCTGTTTGTCTCTCATTGTCTTTTATCATCTTGAAGTCAGCTTTGTCTGATGTAAGTATGGCCACATCTTCTTTCTTTTGCTTGCCATTTGTTTGGTGTATCATCTTCCATCCCTTCACTCCGAGACTGTGTTTGCACTTAAAGCTGAGATGTGTGTCCTAGAGGCAGCATATTGTTTGGTCTTGCATTTTAATCCATCCAGCCACTCTGTGTTTTTTGATTGGAGAATTCAGTCCATTTACATTTAGAATTGAGTTTTGATATGTGAGGGCTTAATACTGCTACTTTATTTCTTGTTTTCTGTTTGTCATATATTTCCATTATTTCTCTTCCCTTCTCTTTCTGACTGCTATTTCAGTTTTATTGTTTTCCGTGGTGGTTTTCTCTTTATTTGTGAATTGTGGCTCTGCTCTCATTTTTTGTTTATTGGACACTATGAGGTTTGTATGAAGTATCTCACAGATGAGATAATCCATTATTTGATTTCCTCTTATTTACATTAACCTTCACAGGTTCCATCCCTGTCTTCTTCCCTTTCTGAGTTATTATCGTCACAAATTTTTCTGTTTTGTGTTGTGAGTTTGTGACTAAGTTGAAGTGTTTATAGTTATTTTTGATGCTTTCCTTCCCTGTATCTTTTACGTTATAATTAAGTGTTTGAACCTGTTCTGGAAGAAAGCTGCAGTTTTCTGATTTTGTCTATCTCCTTGCTCAAAGCTTTGCAGCCCTTTGCCTTTTTGTTTCAGGTATGAGGGCTTCCTTCATCATTTCTTGTAAGGGACATCTAGTGGCCATGAACTCCTCAGCTTTTGTTTATCTGGGAAATCTTTTATTTCTCTATTGTATCTGAAGGATAGTTTCACTGGATAGAGTATTCTTGGCTGAAAGTTTTCATCTTTTGGTATTCTGAATACATCATCCCATTCTCCTCTAGCCTGTAAGCTTTCTGCCAAGAAATTTGCTGTAAGCTTGATAGCAGTTCTTTGTAGATTTTCTGCCTTGCTGCCCTTAATATTTCTTCTTTCTCATTGATTTTTGCTAGTTTTATTATTATATGCCTTGGAGAAGGTCTTTTTGCATTGATGTAAGCAGGAGTTCTATTGGCTTCATGTATCTGTAAGTCCATTTCTCTCCCCAGTTTGGGGAGTTCTCAGCTATTATTTCCTTGAACAAGCTGTCTGCTTATTCCCTCTTTTCTCCCTCTGGAATACATATAATCATTATGTTTCTTTTCTAATTGAGTTGGGTGTTTCTCAAAAAATCCCTTTTTTTTTTTCTAAAGATTTTATTTTTTTCCTTTTTCTCCCCAAAGCCCTCTGGTACATAGTTGTATATTCTTAGTTGTGGGTCCTTCTAGTTGTGGCATGTGGGATGCCACCTCAGCGTGGTTTGATGAGCAGCGCCATGTCTGCGCCCAGGATTCGAACTGATGAAACACTGGGCCACCTGCAGCAGAGCACGCGAACTTAACCACTAGGCCACGGGGCCAGCCCCGAATTCCTTCATTTTTAAAGTCTTAGTTCTCTCTCCTCCTCCACCTGAAGCATTTCTACATTTTTACCCTCTAAAGCACTAGTTCTTTTCTCTTTAATATAAGCTCCATTTTTAAGGGTTTTAGATAATTTTTTATCTCATTAATTGTGTTCTTCATGTCCAGAATTCTTTTTTATATTTTTAGTCTCTTTGGTGAAGTATTCCTTCTGCTAATTAATTTTATTTCTGAGTTCATTGAACTGAAATGAGAAAACTCATTTGTGAGTTTTCTTGTAACTGGTTGAGTTTCTTCTTGACAGCTATTTTGAATTCTCTGTCATTTAGATTGTAAATTTCTCTGACTTCAGGGCTAGGTTCTGGAGACCTGTCACTTTCCTTCTGCTCTAAGTTGTTACTGTACTTTTTCATAATGTTTGATAAATTACATCTTTACTGATGCATTTGAGGTATTAATCAGATTGCAGATTCCACCTGCTGCTGCTGGGGGGAAGCAGTAGCTGTTTTGATCCCATCTCATCTGTTGAAAACTGCAGGTACAGTGGGTGCTTCCACAGGCCAGGATGGTGTTTGTACATGAGCCAGGCTGCCACTGCCTCCACTTAGAGTTGAGCCAGCTGCTGTGCTTGGTGGGTGGGGCTTCTTCTTGGTGTCCAAGATGGAGCCACTCCTAGGGCCTGCAGCAGACTGGTCAGCACTCCTGCAGCCTGGGAAAGAATTCACATGTATGTTCAGGGCTCCCACCACCTCTGCTTACAGTTGTGCTGAGGCACATTCTCACTGACTGGGCCGTGGCAGCATGGTGGGTGGGTCCCCTAGCTGGGAGAGCATTCATGAACGTGCACAGGGCTGCTCCCACCTCTTCTAACAGTCACAATGATGTGCATTCCCTCTGCTGGGGCTGCAGTGGCATGGTGGGTGCTCCTGCCAGCCAGGAAAGCATTTGTGAGCACCTGCAGGGCTCTTCTTATAGTCACACTGAGTCATGTTCCTACTGGTGGGGCCACTGCAGGGATAGCGTTCTTTGACAGTCTGACCTGTCCCTGCCTCCTCTTAGAGTGGCACTAGATGCTGTGAGAGGACTTGTGACCTGTCTCACTGCTGCTGGGGAGGGGTAGGGGAGCACTCACATATCTGCACTGCTTCCTGAGGATCCACCCCATCCGCCTTCAGATGTACAGCTGCGTGGGTCTCTCATGCATCCTTTTGTGCTCTGTAGGTATTCTCCATTGGTCAGTGAATGTCCATGTAGTCTTAATTCAGAGGGGCAGAGATAAAGGGAACAGCCCACTCCACCATGTTGCTGACATCACCTCAGTTTTTTTCTTATTTGGAAATGATCTGGGTATTCAACGAATTTAACTTAACTCATCATTTGACTTAATTCAGCAAAACTTCAAGGTTCCCAGCTACCAAAATATTTGGGGAGACAATTTAAAATGTTCACCTTTGAACTTTTTATCTTACTTACACCCGTGTAGTTTGCTTATTCTTAATAACTATGTTTAGATCACTCATAAAAAGTCATTAGACATTAGACGAAATCAACCATCATCCCAAACTAATTTTTCTTGCTGACAAATGTAAGAGATAACATGAACTTATCTGATTGGTAAACTGTGGTGGAATAAGAGTTGTAGGTCTGCATTATATTGAATGTTGATAACTCTAAAGACGTGTCTATTTTAGTTAAATCAACACATGTAAACTAGCTTTGATACTGAATATTTTCTCAGGTTATGTCAACTTGAAAAGCATTTGTGTTAGTTTCTAGTATATTTCTGAGAACTTTCTGAGTACTAAGCCTTGTTTGTTTAAGCCAATTACATAGAACTCTTACAAATTAATTTTAGTAACATTATCTACAGATTGAAAAACATCACTTATCTGCATCACATACAGATAAACACAGAGACCTTCTAGTTTTCATTTTAAAATTTTAGCCAAGAGACAGATATGATAATGTAAAACACACTAGTTATTAAGAAGTTGGATCTAAGTTGTTTTTCTGGTAAATGGAATAAGTTAAGTTGACCTGCTCAGATGGCTAAAGCCTTTCACTGATATCTGTGGAGAAACATTAAAAAGATTATTTTCCCAAGTTTCTAATGGCCTTTCCCACTTTCGTTTTTCTTCTGATAAAAAATCCCTCCCTGAAGTTCATCCCTTAACATGACTTCTCAGAGGCACAGGGAAAGGATGCAAGTTTGTCCAAGAAGGACTTTGACTTACAAAGGCCAATACTTTATAACTTTTTTGAGATGAATAGGGGAGGATTTGGGATTGGTAAAAGGAATTTTAACTACTCCCAGAACTGCTTTTTGAGTTTTGCAAGGATTTGTGAGAAAAGGACAGTCACACTCAATTCCTCAGAGAATTGGGTTGTAGCCTGGATGCTAAAGGACTGAGACACCCTACCACCAATCTTGGAAAGTGTTTCTTTCTCTCTGGGTACATTTAGCTTAGAAGAGAAGGAAAAAGGAATTTTTTAGGCTGTATAAATAAAAAGATATTTATTAGACTGTAAAAATCACCTTGCAATTTGGCCAGGTTTCTGGTTATAAAGTTATTAAATCCTTTGGAATATCTTGTCAGGGTTCAGCCAGGAGAAACAGTGAATCCTTCTGGCAATACTGAACAACCTCTTGGACTCAAGAGGCATCTCCAAGGAGGATGCAAAATATATTATCTTCACAAGATCTAGAATCACTCCCACAGTTAGCCGAAAGAAAAAACTGCCAACTTGCATGTTCCAGGCAGGTAGAAAACCAAGCCATGATTTTGGGATCTAAAACAAGATAAGCAAGAAAGCAATAACTATGTTTAGGAAAGAAAGGATCGATAACCAGCTAGTTTGGACTTGGGAAGGAAAGGACAAGGTGAAGTTTTATTTCTCTCTCTGAACTGGGCACTGCAAATAGCCACGCAGGAGAGCTGGCTCTGTAAGTATTATCACCCACTGCTTGTACCTGTCAGTTCTTCAAGGGTCCAACTTGCAGCTTTCAAGTGGGGTTTAAAGTAGAGGATGTACCTCTGGTATTTAGCAGAATTTGGCAGGGCTTTTCACTAATTTCAATTGTATTTCTGTTGGCTCTTTGAGGAAATAGTGTAGTAGTTTTCCAGAAAATCCTTCAGAGTGTTTTCAACTTTGAGGGGGACCTGTGTGGGGCCTTCCTTTGAAGGTAGATATACAGGTGTCTGCAAGGTCATTAACTTGGTTAATTTTTGTTTATTGTCGTGTAGTCTTGTTTTAGATAGAGTTTATATCTAATTTGTCATTAACTTTTACAGTGAAACTTCAATGAAGGTACTTTTTGAATTTTGAAAATTTGTTTTTAAGTGCGTTTCTTAAATGACCTTATCTGACTTGAACATTCCTCATAGTAGCCATTGTTATTTCCCTGAGAGCTGACACCAGTTTGGTAGGACCCTTAGCTGCAAGTGGAGCTTCACCCACATTTCTGTCCAGCCTGATCTAGCTGCGCATAAGGTGCAACTCACCCTTCTATCCAGCCTTGCTTTGGGGCCCCCAACATGATGGTTCTCAAGGCAAGCTCTCAGGACACAAAAATCTTAGTAAGATTTTGCCATTTTTGTAGAGATTTATAGCTCATGGGATCATAGTTCTTAGATATAAAACAAGCAAGTGTGTCCAAAGGTGGCACATTTAGCTATTTAGATTTTAAGGATTCTGTTTCTTTTAGCTAAGCCTTTGGGCCTCTTGGAGACAAACTAATTCTCAACAGGATGCACCACTGGACTGGACATTGTGTAACGTTTCACAGGGTACCTCATTGCATGGAAATTTCGTTGAGATTGATGGGTGACCTAGTGTCAATCTAACCCATTCTGTGACCAGCTTATCCTAACGTGAGAGCCTTTGAGTTAGGTAGTGAGCAGTCTAACAGCCTTTAAATTCCCCACCCATGCCTACCAGTTTTTTTAGCCTTTTGGTCTCTGAGATGCTCTTTAGCAATAGTCTTTATTTACATAAAACAAGAAAAACAAACATATGCACCTTAACACACCAGCTGTAACCAAAAGATGCTACTGTGGTGTGGTCAAGAAAGTGCCCTATGATTATGATCAGTTGCCAACATGGAATCTGGTAGTGGGGAATAGATTGAACCAGCAGACCTCAACAAAATGGACTGTGGACTGATGCCAAACAGATGGGAAACTGCAGCGGTCACCAGCAGTTTCCCATATTTTATCTGGGGACAAAACCAAGAACTGAGAATTCCAATCAAATCGGGAATTGAGGTCTAAACTATCAGTAGTTCCCAATGTGAAACTACCAATTCAGAACAAATGGAAAATTGACTGGAAGGTCAATTAGATTGGGAGGTTTGGGCAAGACAGTGGAGCTCAGAACCAAGAAAGAACTTATCCACAGCCTTCAAAAATGATGAGAAACGGGGCCAAGCCCGGTGGCGCAGTGGTTAAGTGCACACATTCCGTTTTGGCGGCCCGGGGTTTGCTGGTTCAGATCCCAGGTGTGGATATGGCACCACTTGGCAAGCCATGCTGTGGCAGGCATCCCACATATAAAGTAGAGGAAGATGGGCGTGGATGTTAGCTCAGGGCCAGTCTTCCTCAGCAAAAAGAGGAGGATTGGCATCAGATGTTAGCTCAGGGCTGATCTTCCTCAAAAAAAAAAAAAAAAAAAATAAGTGGTGAGAAAGAATTCAAAACGGGTTCACAGGTACCTCACCTGTGTTCCTCATTTTTCCCAAATGCTGTCAGAAGTTGGCTTTCCATCCCACTGCTGCCACCAAATCTATGAAATAGCAAAAGTTCAAGCAATCAAATTTTAAAGATCTAACTGGCTTTATTGAGCTGTTCATCCATTGGAAAGCATCCCATCTAGCAAGTAGAGAGGAGCTCCACATGGCTACAAAAGGGGACAGGTTTTTAAAGGCAGGATGACGAAGTCATAAACAGAATAGAGGATTATTTTTGGCAAAGTTCCCACATAACCCTTCTCTCTGTATCCACAGAGTTTGTGCTCTTTTTCTCATTTTGTACTAATGTGGTACATTCTTTACAATTTCCAAACCCATGTTGATGCGTTAGAGTGCAGAGTGTACATTAGCATTGACTCTTTATATTATATACTGTATGGGTTTTGGTAAATGTAAAATGACATGTGTTAATCATTTATGTATCATATAGTGTAGTTTCACTTCCCTAAAAATCCTCTGTGCTCCATCTCTTGATTCATCCGTCTCTCCAGCCCACAAATCCTTCACACCTAAAGATCTCTTTAGTGGCTCATGCTTTTGTCTTTTCCAAAAGGTCATATACTTGCATTCATACACTACATATCCTTGTCCCATTGCCTTCTTCAGTTAGCAGTATACTTCTAAGGTCCCTCCATGTGTTTTCATGGCTTAATACCTCATTTCTTTTTATCATTGAATAGTATTTTATAGTATGGATATACAATTCTTTGTTATTGTCTACTTGACTCTTGAAGGATTACTTGCTTAAAACTCTTAACTCTTGGGGCCACCCCTGTGACCGAGTGGTTGGGCTTGCATGCTCCGCTTTGGTGACTTGGGGTTTCGCAGGTTTGAATCCTGGGCGCTGACATGGCACCACTCATCGGGCCATGCTGAGGCGGTGTCCCACATGCCACAACTGGAAGGACCCCCAACTAAAAATACACAACTGTGTACCCAGGGGGTTTTGGGGACAAAAAGGAAAAATAAAACCTGTTTTGAAAAAAATAAAAAACTCTAACTCTTGCCAATTATAAATAAAGTGCCTATAAACTTTCATGTATAGTTTTCTGTGAACATAGGGTTTCGATTCATTTGGGAAAATGCCAAGGTGTGATTGCTGGATCTTAGTCTATGTAGTAACATCATATTTTGTTTTTAAAGTAAGTTCCTGTCTTCCACTGTGGATGTACCAAATTCCATTTCCACCAGCAACAAATGGGGATTACCTGTAGCTTCGCATCTTTACCAATTTTTGGTGTTTTTTGTGTTTTGCATTTTAGCAATTTAATAAGTTTTGAATGATACCTTGTTGTTTTGTTTGCAATTTCCCAGTGACATTGATGTAGAACATGTTTTCATATTGCTTATTTCCGATCTATCTATCTTCTTTAGTGAGTTGTCTGTACAGACCTTTTGCCCATTTTTACTTTTTGTGTGTGTGTGTGAGGAAGATTAGCCCTGAGCTAAAATCTGATGCCAATCCTCCTGTTTTTGCTGAGGAAGACTGGCCCTGAGCTAACATCCATGCCCATCTTCCTCTACTTTATACATGGGACGCCTACCACAGCCTGGCTTGCCAAGCGGTGCCATGTCTGCACCCAGGATCCAAACCCCAGGCTGCCGAAGCAGAACATGTGCACTGTACTGCTGCGCCACCAGGCCGGCCCCGTTGCCCATTTTTAAAATGAGTTGTCTGTCTTCTCACTGAGTTTTAACAGTTTTTTGGATATTTCAGATACCAATCATTTATCTAATTGTTTTACAAAAACTTTCTCGTATTCTGTGAATTTTAATTCATTTAAGACTTTCTCAGAGCAGTAGTTTTTCATTTTAATGAATTGTGTGTGTGGGTGGGTGTGTGTACCTTGCTTTTTGGTTTTGTATCTAAAAATTATTCATCTCAAAATCCAGGGTCATCTGGATTTTCTCCTATGTTATCTTCTAGGGATTTATTCCTTTGGAATTTTACATTTAGATCACTGATGTGTTTTAACTTATTTCTGAAAGGTGTAAGGCCTGTGTCTACATTTGTTTTTGTGTGTTTGCATGTGGATATCCATTATCTCCGCCAGTATTTATTTAAAACACTTTTATTTTCATTTGAATTGCCGTTCTTTCTTTGTCAAAGATCACTTGACTATATTTGTCCACTCACTCACGTGTTCACTCACGTGTTCAACCCTGCTGTAATCTCTTATTAGTTGCAGGAGTTATTTCTGTTGTGAATTTTTTCAGAGGTTTCACAGAGACAATCATTCCATATGGAACAAATGTTATAAATTTTGCTACAGGATTCACTCATAAAGATGTTCTTTCTTAAGAAGTGGAAGTTAAATAGATTTTTATCAAATCTTTTATTTCCATTTCCCCCTCCTTTCTTTCTGATATTAGTAATTTCTGTCTTCCCTCTTTTCTTTATCTTGACTAGAAGTTTATCAGTTTTATTAGTCTTGTCAAAGAACCAACATTTTTTGTTTTAATTTCCTTCATTGATTTCCACAATGACATTGATTTCTTTTCTAATTTTTATTTCTTTTATTGTCCTTACTTTGTGTTTAATTTGCTCTTCTTTCTATTGTTTCCTAAGATAGATGCTTTTATTGATTATAGATCTTTGGTTTTTTCAGTGTGTTTGTTAAATGGGATAAATTTCCCTGTAGGCACTGCTATTTTTGCATCCAATAACTTTTAGTATATTGTATTTTTCATTTTGTTCAAAATCATTCTTAGTTCTCTTGAGAATTCTTTCATCTTATGTATTATTTAGAAATGTGTTGTTGAATCTCCACATATTTGGGGTTTTTCCAAATATCTTGCTGTTAGGCCTACATGATGTGAGAGCATACTTTGTATGATTCTGTTCTTTCAGATTTTTTAAGGAGTGCTTTGTGTCCCATAGTGTAGTTTGTCCTGGTGAATGTTCCATGTGAACTTGAGAAGAATGTATATTCTGCCATTGTTGTATAAAGTATTCCGTAGGTTGCAGTGAAATTCAGTTGTTTCACAGTGATGTTCATTTCACCTCTGTCCTTGCTCATTTCCTGCCTACTGGAATTTATAATTTGTGATAATAGAGTGTTGAGTTCTACAGCTATAATACTGGATTAATCCATTTCTCGTTGCATTCTATCAGTTCTTGCCTCGTGTATTTTACCGCTGTTTTTATGCTGATACACGTGAAGGACTGCTTTGCCTTCTTGGACAGTGGCACCCTTTAGCAGTATCTAATGCCTCTCTATATCTCTGAACTTTCTTTGGTTTGAAATCTGCATTGTTTATAGTTCATATACCGATTGCAGCTTTCTTCTGAGTTGTGTTTCCATGGAATATTTTTCTCCATCCCTTTACCCTTCATCTAAGTGTGTCTTTATAATTAAAGTTGGTTTCTTGTAGACAATATATAATTGTTTTTTTGAAATCTGATGTTAAAGTGTCTTTCTGTTGTATTGAGACCATTGATGATTAAAGTGATTATTGATACAGTTGGATTAATATTTACCAGTCCTTTCGCCATTTTCTATTATTACCCTTGTTTGTTTATTTTTGTCTTCTGTCTTTTCTCCACCTTCTCTGGCTGAAATTGAGTATTGTGATTTTTTTTCCTCCTCTCTTTGCATGTCAGTTACCTATTTCTTTAAAAACATTATTTAGTGGTTGCCCCTGAGTTTTCTTCATACACTTACAACTAACTCACCTCCTCTGCCAAGTAACACTGCACCCTTTCACTGGTGTGCAAGTACCCCCTAATACACGTTCCCAATTACCCCTCCCCTGTCCGTTATCACATTGCTATCATTTATTTTACTTGTCCACAAGGCCCTTATTACCAATACATTATTGTTAATATTGTTTTAAACAATGTGTCACCTGTTAAATTATTAAAAAAATTAAAGGTATTTTACCTTCATTTCTTCTTTTCCTAACTCTCTTCATCAGTTATATTCTTTCTCATAAATTTTTCAACATTTCATTCAAAGTAGACTTAGTCATGAGAAATTTTCTCAATTTTTGTCTCAGAAACTTATTTCTCCTTTATTTTTGAAGCACAATTTTGTTTGACAGAAATTTCTATGATAGTGTTTTTTTATTTTCAGAACTTCAAATATTTCAGTTTACTGTGTTTTTGCTTGCATGGTTTTTGAAAAGAAGTCCAGTTTAATTCAAATCTTTGTTTCTTTATACCTAAGATGTGTTTCTCCTCTGATTTCTCAATATATTCTGTCTCCGATTTTTCTCTACTTTGAAGAAGAAATCCCTGAGTGTGCACTTTTGTAGTTTATTATCTTTAGTGGTTTTTTTTTTAAAGATTTTATTTTTTTCCTTTTTCTCCCCAAAGCCCTCGGTACATAGTTTATATTCTTTGTTGTGGGTCCTTCTAATTGTGGCATGTGGGATGCTGCCTCAGTGTGGTTTGATGAGCAGTGCCGTGTCCGCACCCAGGATTCAAACCAACGAAACACTGGGCCGCCTGCAGTGGAGCGTGCCAACTTAACCACTTGGCCACGGGGCCAGCCCCTTATCTTTAGTGTTATCTAAGATATTCCTGGATGTACAGTTTGCCAGTGATAATTAATTTTAGGATATTCTGGTGATTATAATTTCAGTTTCTTCTGTTTCTTCCTGTCTTTCTGTTCCTTCATGTTTTCCCATTATGTCCATTTTAAACCTTCTGTGAAAGAGGGTGTTCCTAGGCTGTGTGGATATTCTGTTGTCTTGTATGTTCTTTCTGTCTTTGCATTAGACTCTGGGGAGATAGATTTTTTGTTCAGTACAGCCATTCTTAAGAATAGAATATTGGGGGCATATTTAAAAATGCCATCTTTTTTTCTCTTTCCCAACATTGGTGACACAGGTTTGCTCTCTGACTTCAAGGCTCTCAGGAATTTAAGAAAAGAGTTGCTTACTTCAGGTTCATTTTTTTGTGAGATCACGAATCACAGTTTCTATGTCCAGTACATGTGGCATCAGAAGTTGGCAGGGCATGATCTAGCCTGATTGGTTATGAAACACTTCCTCTTGAGGTTGGAGAATGGAGGTTTTATGTTCTTTTGGAGGAAAGCACTGTTAAATCTTTCACAGATTTTATAATCATGGGCAAATTGCCCATCAAACCTTTGTAGACTTCAATGAACTCCCTTGCAATCTGCAGCTCTTAACCTGTTCCTCAAGGGCAGCAAGACTCAGGATACACTGCTAGCATTTCGCAAGAAAGAGCTCTTATGGCACATTATCATCTCACTGTTTCTTCTAAAAATTGGGAGGAAGTAGCTTTGAGGCACATGAATATAGGGATTTTATGGTCTAAGTTGTCATAGCTTCTTCCTTGTGTCGGAGCTCTAAAGTTCCAAATAAATTTCTAGCCCCATCAAATCATACAGAGACAGAAAGGAAGAACTGAGTCTATGATAAATATTACAAAAGTTAAAAGCAATGGTTTCAGGAAGAGTATTTATATTCACCCAGCGACATCTCATTGCCTATCATGACCTGGACTACTTTAGGACAGTGGGATCTGTTGGGCTTTATTAAAGTTTGATTTCTACAGGTCTTTTGGACTCTCTGATGATGTGAGTAGAGAAAAACCTTCTAGTTCTTCACTACAATTTTATTCATTGAAACCTCATGCAGATTTGAACCTCTGCCTCATGGAGTGCTCTAACTGGTGTGTAATAGGGAAGAAGATGAAAGAACTTTTGCAATAAGGAATCATCAGCCATAAAATGAAAATATTTGGGGCTGGCCCCGTGGCCAAGTGGTTAAGTTGGCGCGCTCCGCTGCAGGCGGGCCAGTATTTCGTTGGTTCGAATCCTGGGCGCGGACATGGCACTGCTCATCAAACCATGCTGAGGCAGCATCCCACATGCCACAACTAGAAGGACCCACAATGAAGAACATACAACTATGTACCAGGGGTCTTTGGGGAGCAAAGGGAAAAAATAAAATCTTTTTTAAAAAAAAAAAAAGAAGAAAATATTTATTTCCTTTGTATAGCATTTATGTCTTTTTCCAACATGGTCTCGACCTTGCTGTTAGAAGTAGAATGTAATGTGACCACAGTAAAAATGTGTGAATAATTTCCATGTGTTCATAAAGCTGTTCAATTGATTAGGAAATATGTACAGAATAAGAGTGAGTTTTTGATGATCATGACATAGAATAACTGTTTAGAGATAACAGATCCACACATAAACTTCCCAACAATGGAGTATAAGTCCCCAGTGCTGTAACTCTTATGCATCCTATTCTACGTATGTTTGTGATGTTTTAGGTCTCAGTGGCCATTGAGGATGTGGCTGTGAACTTCACCCCAGAAGAGTGGGCTTTACTGGATCCTTCACAGAAGAAACTCTACAGAGATGTGATGTGGGAAACCTTCAAGAACCTGGCCTCAATAGGTAATGATGAGGGCATTTTTTCACTTCATCAATTAGAGAACAAGTGTTTTTTGCCCGTCAACACTGTTCCAAGATGTACAATGTGGAAAGGAGGGGATGTTAGTAAACAAAGTAGAAATAACGATAGCTCATCATGGACTTAGAATCCAAAAGATGTCTATCATTTCTAACTCTTTGGAATAAACTTTCTGGGTCTGCATTTCAGGGAAAACATGGGAAGTTCATGACATTGAAGATTGGTTCAAAAACCATGGGAGAAAACAAAGGTGAGTCACACTCAAAATAGAAAGCAATGTCTTGTGAGAATCCTGTCATGTTATGAGATTTTAAACAGAAGCAAACAAAAAAAATAACCCTTGCTTCGAATTTAGCTATTAGAAAATTTTCACCAAATATTCTTTCTCAAATATGATGTAGAGGTTCACTTTTTGAAAAATAGTTCACTGGGGAATAGTATTAATAAACCCCATGTGCAAATATATCACTGCATAATAGCAAGGGTGACGTCGTCTTGCAGAGGATTCCTTATGTTCAGTTTCTGAGAATCCACAGAAATCAGGAAACCTAAACTTTTCCTACGAATCATAATAAATACCATAAATATAAAATCATCAGTAAAAGATTATTAATACTGTGCTGCTTATTTTTTACAGAAATCATGTGATAGAGAGACTCTGTGAAAGTGAAGAGGGTAGTCAATGTAGAGAAAACTTCAGCCTTCTTCCAAATCTCAATCGGAACAAGAAAACTGCAGGAGCTGAACCATGTGAATGCAGTGCATGTAGAAAAGTCTTTATGCATCATTCATGCCTTAACAGGCACATCAGATGTCACACTGAGCACAAACCATATGACTATCAAAAATATGGAGAGAAGGTGTATGAATGTCAGGAATGTGGGAAATCCTTCACGTTTTCCAGTTGTCTTCGACAACATGAAAGAACTTATACTGGAGTGAAAACCTATAAATGTAAAAAATGCAGTAAAGTGTTCACTTCTTCCATTTCTCTTCAAATACACAAAAAAGTTCATACTAGAGAGAAACCGCATGAGTGTAAGATATGTGGGAAAGTCTTTGTAAGTCCTTCAACCCTTCGATCACACATTATGTTTCACAATGGAGATCAACCATATACATGTCAGGTATGTGGGAAAGCCTTCACTTTCCCAAGTTTACTTCAATTACATGAAAAAATCCATACTAGAGAGAAATCCTTTGAATGTAAAACATGTGGCAAAACCTTCAGGTTTTCCAGTAGTTTTCAGGCACATGAAAGAACTCATACAGGAGAGAAACCCTATGAATGTAAAAAATGCAGTAAAGCAATTAGTTATTCCAGTTCTCTTCAAGTACATGAAAGAACACATACTGGAGAGAAACCCTATGAATGTAAGATACATGGGAAAGTGTTTCTAAGTCCCTCAAGGCTTCAGTCACACACAGTGTTTCACAGTGGAGATCAACCATACCAATGTAAAGTATGTGGGAAAGCCTTCCCTTTTCCCAGTCGTCTTCAAAAACATGAAAGAACTCACACTGGAGAGAAGCCCTATGAATGTAAGATATGTGGTAAAGCCTTCAGGTTGTCCAGTAATGTTCAAGTACATGAAAAAATTCATACTGGAGAGAAACCCTATGGATGTAAGACATGTGGGAAAGTCTTTCTGCGTCCCTCAAGCCTTCAATCGCACATGATGTTTCACAATGGAGATCAACCATATAAATGTAAGGTATGTGGGAAAGCCTTCCCTTTTCCCAGCCTTCTCCAAAAACATGAAAGAACTCATACTGGAGAGAAACCCTATGAATGTAAAAAATGCGATAAAACATTTAGTTCTTCCAGTTCTCTTCAAGTACATGAAAGAACTCATACTGGAGAGAAACCCTATGAATGTAAGATATGTAGGAAAGTCTTTCTAAGTCCCTCAAGCCTTCGATCACACACGATGTTTCACAATGGAGATCGGCCATATAAATGTAAGGTTTGTGGGAAAGCTTTCCCTTTTCCCAGTGTTCTTCGAAAACATGAAAGAACTCATACTGGAGAGAAACCCTATGAATGTAAAATATGTGGTAGAGCCTTTAGGTTTTCCAGTAATGTTCAAGTTCACAAAAGAACTCATACTGGAGAGAAACCTTATGAATGTAAGATATGTGGGAAAGTCTTTCTAAGTCTCTCAAGCCTTCGCTCACACATGATGTTTCACAATGAAGATCAACCATGTAAGTGTAAGGTTTGTGGGAAAGCCTTCCCTTTTCCCAGTCTTCTTCAAAAACATGAAAGAACTCATACTGGAGAGAAACCCTATAAATGTAAAAAATGTAGTAAAGCATTTGCTTCTTCCAATTCTCTTCGAATACATGAAAGAACTCATACTGGAGAAAAACCTTATGAATGTAAGGAATGTGGGAAAGCTTTCATTTCTCGTAGATCACTTCAAAAACATGAAAGAAGTCACACTGGATAGAAACCCTTTGAATGTCAGGAAAGTGGGAAAGCCCTTATTTTTCATGAAAATTTTCAAGGATATGAGAGTATGCACACTAGAGGAAAAATGATGTAAATATAAAGGATGTAAGGAACCCTTTTGTCATCACACTTCTTTCTGAAGACGTGAAAGGACTGACAATAAAAACCGCTTGAATGTAAACAGCATGAGAAAGAGTTCAGTTGGCCTACATACTTCTATGTGAAATTCCCACCAAAAAGAAACGTAAATGTAAGTAGTATGAGAAAGCTTGATGGAAATTTGTTTATAATGTTCTAGGGAAGTTTTAATGTGAAAGAGTTGTTATAAAAGTTGTAAATATATTGTTTACCACACATCTTTCTTAAAGCATAACATTGGATTGTAGATTTCTATTAATTCCTTTCAGAAATGAATATTGAGTGAGATAATTCTACAAGTTATCATCAGTAGTACAGAAACCTATGAGGTAGTTCTTTTTCCTTAAATCAGTTAATAGTATTTTCTCTTTATTTTTTTATAATCTTTCAATTATCTATGTTAAGGGGCCTTTGAAAAATGACAGTTTGTATTTGTTGGGGTTTTCTTGCTGGCCTTGTATTGCAGTTCCATTGTATATATTGTACCTTTTTAGAGAAAGCTTTTTTTGGTGTAATGGGCATAGGAAGCTGATTCCATTTTCCATACTGTTAAACTGTCAATAAATTTTTATGTATGGCAAGTTTACCAAGGAGCATACTTATTTGTGAATTATTATTTTCATATTTGAGCCTTTGCACTTTGTCCCTCCTTCTGACTGGTATTTGGTGAATAGACTTTGAATTAAGTAGAGGCCTGTGATAAGGCAACAAAATGCAGAGCTGGACATATCACCCTTGTATTATGTTATGTCAGTGAGAGTTACATTAAGAACTGGAACTTCAGGAATCCACCCCGTTTAGGCTTCCATGTTGGAATTCTCCAATAGCCTCACTTGCATGAGATTTGCAAAGCAGAAGCAAACAAGACGTTAGGCAGGTTTTGGAGCCACCACACAGAGAGAGAGACAGCTACATAGGAGCTTTGAGGACACCATCTTCCTGATCATTTTCTAGATTCTTTGCCTTCTAGTCAAGTGATCTTGAAAACCACCACCAACTGTTTGATTTCCATTTTCTTACAGGTGTATTTTCCACTGGTGTTTTCACAAGCTTCACATCAAAGATCCATTACGCTTAGGGTTTTTCTGTAAGGCCTCTTATGTCCACAGGAAAGTAATTCAGACTTTGGTGGTTGGGAGCATTCCCTGATTCCTTTCCTCTCTAGATGCTACCTAACATCTAATTTGTGTGCTAAGCATCTTATTCTGTTAATAGTGCTAATGAGCATGTTTTCCTGATTCACCATGATATCTACAATGAGTATAAAAGGAAGGACATGGTAGTTTGTTTCTGTGCTGCATTGTGCAGTGGCTGCCTTGACCCTATTTTTCCATGTGAGCAAAATCACCTTTCTCACGTTGGGAAGAGTATGTTTGTTTCCTGTTACATGTGGCTGAATGTATTTGCTCAATACGTTTTTAGTAATGTTTGATTTTGTTGTTAAAACTACCTGCATTTCCTTGAGAAATGTATACTTCTTTAGTTGTTTTATTGATGTATTTCATCAACTGTTGTAATGCATCATATGCTAATAAGTATTATGAAGTATTTTTGTAGCTATAATTTTCTCAGTATGTATTAAAATCCATTTTAAATAGAGATTTTCAGATATACTTTGTGATTTTCTTCATTGAATCAGTATATATTGAGTCAATTTTATCATGTACATAACATTCGGGTATTTTTTATCAGGCAAATTTTAATTTTTACTGTTTTTTTGATTCTATAGCTATAAGTTTACTCTGTAACTGTAAATCACAATTTTTGTCACCAAACTAATTTCTCATTCATTCTTAACTCCAAACTTAAAACTCATGGTTTTTTTAGTGCCTACTTGCCAGTCACCTGCGGGGTTGGAACTGTAGTGAAAGAGAGGGGTGTAGTGAATTCCAGTGAGAATGACAGTAGACCACAGAGGAATCTGTGAGTTGTAACACTATCAGGGTGCTCAAAGGGACTCCTTAGAAGATTTTGGCAGCTCTTTGTGGATTTGATTGCTGTTCAAGGAAGCAGGTCACTTTTCATATTGAATGCTGTGAAGAGATAAGTAATTCTAACTTTGGTAAACCTTTTTGGTCCTGGGTAAACCTAATCATTGTTTTCTAAAGAAGGCTAAAAGAATGTGGTAGAGCTAAAGTTAATCAGTAAGAAGTTCTAGTCAGTCACTTTAGTATGAAAAAGTGAATATTAATGATTTTTATGATTTGGAATTTTATCTTTCACTATTTTTATTGATATGGTTACAAAATGCTTTTCATTTTGGTAACTCTATAACTTTTGGTGAAGGAGGTATGTGACGTATTTCCTCTCAGTACGAGAAGACTTGGTCTTCCAGTGAATGCAGGCCTACTCCTGGTCCTCTGGAATAGCGTTTTCCTTTTCTACTTAATATCAAATCACTAATGCATTTTCTACAGTGTATTAGACCCTGTTTACCATGAATTTTTCATATGGTAGACCAAGGAGGTTTTCACTGTGGAGACTGGAAAAAATGTCTCATTATCCATGCTGGAAATGGAGGGGAACATTTTGATATACATACAATGCATCCTGTGCTCTGTAACTTAGGCCATCTCTCAAAGCAAACTAATTTACCAAAACCATCTCTGACTGGGGAAAGAGCAGTCAGACAACTCCCAGGCTCTTCAGGTTTCCTCTCTGACAAAAGGGGAAGAATGATTGTTAAGAACCTGGTCTGAGGTTCATAGTCCAAGGATTCTGTCCTACCAGTACATTACAGGATTAATCATACCATAAGGGAAAATTTTTCTACCCTAATGCCTTCCCAGCATATCAACAGTGATACAGTAGAAAAACAGTGGATTATAATGGGGTTGTAAGTCACAAACTCTACATAAGGTTGAGTTTCTAAAAGGAACCCTCATACACTCCTGGTGGGAATGCAAACTGGTGCAACCACTATGGAAAACAGTATGGCGATTTCTCAAAAAATTAAAAATAGAATAGGAAAATACCATATGACCCAGCCATCCCACTATTGGGTGTCTATCCAAAGAACTTGAAATCAGCAATTCCAAAAGACCCATGCACCCCTATGTTCATTGCAGCATTATTTACAATAGCCAAGACGTGGAAGCAACCTAAGTGCCCACCAACTGAGGGTTGGATAAAGAAAATATGGCATGTATATATGCAATGGAATACTACTCAGCCATAAAAAAGGATAAAATCGTCCCATTCACAACATGGATGGACCTTGAGAGTATTGTGTTAAGTGAAATAAGCCAGATAGAGAAGGACATCTCTGTGTGACTCCACTCATATGTGGAACTTAAACACGTAGACAAAGAGAACAGATTACTGGTTACAAGGAGAAAAGGGTGATGGGGGTGGGCACAAAGGGTGAAATCATGCACCTACAATATGACTGACAAACAACAATGTACAACTGAAATTTCACAAGATTGTAAACTATCATAATATCAAAAGTTAAAAAAAAAAAAAAAAGATTGAGTTTCTAGGGATACCCAGAAAGGGAAGAAAAATTCAAGGACACTGGAAAATATCGAAGCCCCTGACACCTACAACTAAATCAAACATTAACAACCTAAGATGTATTCAGGAAATCATACAACCTCACACTGAAAGACTACTGACCTCTTATGTTACTGTGAAAATTCACAAATATGTGGAAATGAAACAGTCTTGGACAATCACTGGGTCAAAGAGGAAATCAAAGGGGATTTAAAAAAATAGCTCAAGACAAAAATGAAAACATCTCACATAAACTTGTGGGATGCAGCATAAGGAGTAGTAAAAGGGAAGTTTATACCAGTAAACAACTATATTAAGAAAGAAATATTTCAGTCTAACAAAGTTATACCTCAAGGAACTAGAAGAAGAACAACAAACTAAATCTTAAGTTAGCAGTTAGGAAACAATAAAGATTAGTGCAGAAATAAATAGAATATAGGAAAATAGAAAATTTTCAAAATTGTCAGTTTTTTGAAGTAATAAACACAAATGACAAACTCAACTGACTATTAAAAGAAGAGTGAGGAATCAAGTACATAAAATTAGAAGTGAAAGATCACATTTTAAAATGGGTGCCTCAAAACTAATAAGAATCCAAAGGGACTGTTATGGAACAAATTGGATAATCTAGAAGAAATGGATAAGTTCCTGGACACATATAACCTATCAAGGAAGAAATAAAAATAGCCTGAACAAACCATAAAAAATTCATGGAATCAATACTAATTTTTCTTAAACTCTTCCCAAAATTAGAAGGAATGGCTCCAAACTTATTTTTTGAGGCCAGTATCTCCCTGATACAAAAGACATCCCACGAAAAGAAAACTACAAGCCAGTATGTTTAAACTGTTTCAACTTTACTTGGCCATAGTGCCCAAATATTTAGTCAAACATTCTACTGGATCTTTATGTGCAGGGTATTTTTTATGAGATTACATTTCAGTGGGTGGAGATTAAGTGAGATTACTCTCCATAATGTGGATGCACCTGATGCAATCAATTGTAGTTCTTAAGAGAACAAAAATTGAGATTTCCTGAACAAGACCTACTCTGCTGCTAGACCGTCTTTTGACTTAATCTCGTTCTTTCCTAGGATTTCCAACCTGCCCAGCTAGACTGCAGGCTTTCAACTTAGTCTCCACAGGAGCCACTTCCTTAAAGAAAACAAGTGTGATACCAGCATTGTGGCAGCGTGAGCTGCTCCCTTTGTCTATCCCTTTCATTCTATAGCTGGTAAGACATCCATAACTCAAGAAAGGTTCCTCTGCTTAACACACCAGGACACTGGAGAGATCCTCACATCAGTACATTTGAAAGTGGGTTAATTAGAACACATAGAGGAGGCAGAACTCAGGTAACAGTCGAGATGGTGCCCCAGTGCCCTGAGCAGAGCATCTTAGCCCACATCCCAAGAAAACGTAGCAGTGGCAGAGGTAGGGCCCGTGATCCCAGCCCCTCGAGGCTGCATTAGTACCCATACCCCCAGAGAACCTAGTAAAAGAAGTGCAGGTTGCACTTCTGACTTTGACCCCCAAGCTGCTGCAGCACCCATGGCCACAGAGAATTGTGTAGTGGTGGGTGGCTGTGGGCCTGTGACCCCAGCCCCCCATGCACAGCCATGGTGCCTGGAACCTGAGAGCCCTTGATGCAGTGGAGGTGTCTTTGACCCTGGCTCCCATGCCACCCTTCCTCTCCCCACCAGCAGCAGTAGTGTCTGTGACCCAGGCACCCCTGGACACAGTGGAGCCATCTGCAGTTCCATGACCCAGGTTGTGATACCTGTGACTACAGTGACATAGACAGCAACAAGGCACAAGCAAACTTGGAAGCACAAGCAGCTACAAGGGCACTGGAAACACCTCTGTCAGAGGCAGTAGAAGGTTGAAAGTGCTGGCT
Organism: Equus caballus; assembly: GCF_041296265.1. Lineage (NCBI taxonomy): Eukaryota > Metazoa > Chordata > Mammalia > Perissodactyla > Equidae > Equus > Equus caballus. Next base: position 49,803,208 of record NC_091690.1, read on the forward strand.
TGCACATACAGGCAGAGTTAGCTCAGGTAACAGGAACCCAAAATTTATGCTAGTTCGGATCCCGGGTGCAGATCTATGCACCGCTTATCAAGCCACACTGTGGCACAGGAAGATGGGCACAGGTGTTAGCTGGGGACAAGTCTACCTCAGCAAAAAGAGGAGGATTGGTTGGGGATGTTAGTTCAGGGCTAATCTTCCTCAAAAGAAAAAACAAAAGGTAAAGAGGAAAAGGATGGAACCTATACAGGCAAATGAAGTTAAGACTCTATCAGCAGAAAAAGGACTATTTTATCTATGAGATGTTTTATACAAATCTCATAGTAACCAAAAAACAAAAATCTAAAGCACAGAAACAAGACGTAAAAAAAGAGGAAGCTGTGAAAAACATAGAAGACCACCAAACTAAAATGGCAGAAACGCAAGGGGAAAGAAAGAATGGAGATAAGAGAGCAATTGGAAAACAAAAGATAAAATGGCACCAGTAAGTCCTCATAGATCAGTAATGACCCTAAATGTAAATGGATTGAAATTACCTATCAAAAGGCACACAGTAGCTCGATGGATTAAAAAACAAGACCCAAATGCATGCTGCCTCCAGGACACTCATCTGAGCTCTAAAGTCAAAGCAGCACAAAGTGAAGGGGTGGAAGATGATCCTCCAGGCAAATGGCAATGAAAAGAGAGGGGGTGTGGCCATACTTACATCAGACAAAATAGATTTCAAGACAAAAGTGCTAACAACAAAGATGGACGTTATATAATGATAAAGAGGATAACCCATCAGGAAGACATACCATTTATTAATATACATGCACACAAGATAGGAACACTAAAATATATGCAGCAACCATTACCAGACCTAAAGGGAGAAATTGACAGCAACGTGATAATAGTAGGAGATTTTAACACCCCACTTAGATCAATGGCTAGGTCAGCCAGGCAGAAAGGCAAGAAGGAAACAATGGCCTTAAGTGACACATAGGCCAGATAGACTTGATAGATATATACAGACCATTCCATCCAAAGGCAGCAGAATACCATCCTTCTCAAGTGCACATGGAACATTTGTGTTGGGACACAAAGCAAGTCTCAATAAATTTTAGAAGACGGAAATCATATCAAGAATCTGTTCTGACCACAATGGTGTGAAGCCAGAGGTCAACTACAGGAAGAAAGCTGGAGAAATCACAAATCTGTGGAGAGAAAACAACAGGCTGCTGAACAACTACTGAGTCAATGTCTTCAAAGAATTAGAACCAAAAATCCTAAAATTTGTATGGAACCACAAGACCCAGAATAGCCAAAACAATTCTGAGAAAAATGATTGACGTTGAAGTATCACACTCCCTTATCTCAAACTATTCTACAAAAGTGTAGTGACCAAAACAGCATGATATTGGCAGAAAAGCAGACACACAGATCAATGGAACAGTATTGACATCCCAGAAATGAACTAATGCAGCATATAGAAACAACTAATTTATGACAAGGGAGCCAGGAGCATGCAATGGAGAAAGGAAAGTCTCTTCAATAAATGGTGTGGGGAAAACTGGACAGCCACATGTAAAAGTTTAATAAGTAGATGACTATCTTCTACCATACACAAAAATTAACTCAAAATGGAATAAAGACTTGAAGATGAGACCTGAAATATAAAATACATAGAAGAAAACAGGTGGTAAGCTCCTTGACATTTGTCTTAGCAAAGTTTTTGGATTTGACACCAAAGGCAATGGAAACAAAAGCAAAAATAAACAAATGGGACTACGTCAAACTAAAAAGTTTCTGCCCAGCAAAGGAAACTGCAAAAGGAAAGGCAACATACCAAATGGGAAAAGATATTTGCAAATTGTATATCCAATAAAGGGTTAATATGCAAACTATGTAGAATGTATACAACTCAACAACAAAAAACAAAAGTTATTAAAAAACGGGCAGAGAATCTTAATAGACATTTTTCCAGTAAAGACATGCAGATGGTCAACAGGCACAGGAAAAGATGTTCAACATCACTAATCACATGAAATGTAAATCTAAAGTACAACAAGATATCACGTCACACCTGTTAGAGTGACTATTAGAAGAAAGAAAAGAAAAAACTAGTGTTGGAGAGGATGCAGAGGGAAGGCTTCGCCACCAGGCCGGCCTGAGTGATTCACTTTAAATGAGAAGTCATTTCTGTGTGTGTAATGTTCTAAATAGTAATTTTTAAGTAGTGTTCAATACTTCTTTGGAAATCATTAAAAATAAACTTTCTCAATTTTGTTCACATATGAAGTGACATAAGAGGGGCCGGCCCGGTGGCGCAGTGGTTAAGTTTGCACATTCCACTTCTCGGCAGCCCGGGGTTTGCCGGTTTGGATCCCGGGTGTGGACGTGGCAGCGCTTGCAATCCATGCTGTGGTAGGCGTCCCACGTATAAAAAGTAGAGGAAGATGTGCATGGATGTTAGCTCACGGCCAGGCTTCCTCAGCAAAAAGAGGAGGATTGTCAGTAGTTAGTTCAGGGCTAATCTTCCTCAAAAATAAATAAATAAAATAAATTCATTGGCAGTGGCCCTAAAGGCAAATAGGAAATGCAGATCTAATCAAGATAATCTATGAAGATTTGTAAGAAATGTGAGAGTCTGTAGCATTTGTACCAAGAGCACTGCCTCCCTAGCTCCTCCCAGCTCACATTGGTGAGGACTCTACTCCAGAGTCCTGCTGTCTAGAACACGGGGCACCCTGTCACCCCAGCTCCCACTAGTAGGGCTTTCTTCCTGGGAAGAACAGGACTTCAAATTGTCAAACCCTGCCCCCAGCTGCCTGTTGCTGGGTATTAAGTCCTGGGGGAGTTTGCTTGAAAATCTGGGACACGATTGTTTGAGTCCCTCCACATGGACCTAAAGCAGTATCTTTGGAATGGTGCACTGACAGTACTGGGGCACCAGTCACCCTGTCGCAGCTCATGACTTGTCTGGATAATAATTCATTCATGTGGTGCCAGGAGACACAAGGAAGACGACCTCTGGCTGCTGTCTCTCCACACCCCTGAGCACTCAACTCCTGAAGTGGGATTGCCACTCAGAAAGGACTTCCCGTTGTCCTCCAGACAACTCCAGGGTCCTGGCACAGAGATTTTTCCTTAATCTGGGTGTGAAGCAAGCCACAAAACACATAGGTCTTCATACCTTTCCAAAGAATTAAGGTGGCTGGCAAGAGATCATGAGAAGTGCAAGTCAAAGGACTCTCTCAAAGAAGTGGAGAATGAGGTGAAAGGGAATTAGCAGTAGATTTGAGTATTTCATAAAGCTACAGCTTAGACTGTGGGCTGACTAGTTTTCTGGAAAGAACCATGGAGTTAGACTGCTGAGAGGAGGCTTCTGAGGGTCAGAACAAATATCAGTGACTTCAGAAAGTGTTTCTACGTGGGAGTTAGATGCTCATTTATTGCTAGAGCAAATTATGCCCCCGGGACGTTGGTGAAAACAGTAGAACAATCAGCAGCAGTTAACTGAATGGAACCATCGAGTGTGGCCCCTAAAGGAGGAAGAGAGCCCTGGCAATACCACTGTCCCCCAGGACAGCAGTGGGCTCACCCAGAGCGGGGCCCACCTGAGGAGCTGGGGAAGAGATTTCCCTCTGTATGGTGGGTGATGAGAGAAACAACTTTAGTTTTTCAGAGTTGCTGCCTCAGCGTGTTACAGTCTGATGCCCGTGCTCACACCCAGAATCTGGACATTTATATAAGGACCTGAGTTTAGGATTCCGCCGTAGGTTCCCGCTTTACTTTCCCAGGGCGCTTTTTCAGCTAAGCACTTAGAGTTCAGCCTGGAATAGTTAGTGACCTCTGCCCCAACCCCCTTATAAGTACCGGGTGCTTGCTCCCTGCTTTCTCTCTCCTGGTCGCTCATGACCAGGACAGAGGACGGCCCTTCCCCCGGCTCACTGCACCCTCAGCCCCCGCTTCTGTGACCTGTAATAAATCCTGTGACTCTGTTCCTTTGGGTGGGTGCATTGAAACGGCCCCTTCAATCAAAATGAGCCTGTGGGTTTCACTTCCCCACAGTGGGAGCTTGGATGCTGAGGGAGCTCCCTGCTGACCCTGTGTGGGTGGCCTGTGCCCCCTCCTTCATGGGGTATAATCTGCCTATCAATTCAATACACCAACTCTGGCTTCTGCACACCATTGGCCATGGGGATGGGGCTGTGGGCTGTTTGTATGCACTCGATGCCTCGGAGCTGTGAAGGGCTTACTAACCTCCTCTCCTGGACTGCTCAGTCTCTCTGGGAGGAACCACGGCTTGTTGTGGTGGGATTTCCACTTATGCATAAGCTGCTGCCGGGTGAAGCCTCGGATTCCCGCCCTACACTGTCAGTGCTGTAGGTCAGAGCGCCCTGAAGAGACCGGACTGCAGGCCTCAGTCTGAGGTGGGTGTGTCTCCCAATCATCTCTGAGGGACCCCGCTGGGTGTCAGGGCTGGAGGTGGTGGGCTGTAATCACATTAGGAAACCCTGGTCTTGAACCCAGGAGAGCTGACTGGGAATGTAGGGCTCTGCCCCTTTCCCCAGGCAGGGACCAGGGACCTGGGCCATCAGGTCCTGGGAGCTGAGGAGGGTCCCCCTAGATCAGTGCTGGGAGGGGAGGCGGCTGCTGGGCCCACGGTGTCAGTGACAGGTATCGGGGTGTTCAGCTTGGCCAGTCAGCCCTATGCCGTGACAGAGGCAACTCTCCCAGGGGCATCAAGGGAGGCTGGCCGGGCAAACGCTGCCGAGGCAAGTGCTTCTTATGGTGCTGCCTTCCTTGCAACTGTCACAAATCATCCCTGACCCCAGGGGACATGGGGAGTTCCACCCCAAACATAGTGCAGCAGAATGAATTCTCCCGAAAAGCAGGCCCCTGAGCACATGGTACCAGGTTCTCCCAAGTCCCCAGAGGAGGTTGGAAAACTACCAGATGCTTGTAAGACCCCTGCTCCAATGGCCTGGGCTCCACTGAGCGTGGTCGTGCATCAACAGGCCAAATCGCCACTGCTGCGTTCTCGGGGCTTGGGAGCTTTCCTGAGCGCATCAGCTAACACTGCACTGGGAGAGGTGGGCTCCAGCCCCCGGGGAATGATGGGGACACACTAGAATGGGAGGCAGCAGCACGTGAGTCAGGGAAGAGGCAACATGCTCAGGTCTCCCCCGTCACTATCCAGCAGGAGTGAGAGACAGAGACTGTAATAATTATCCTGAGAGAAGTGCAAGGTTTTTTAGAAAAAATTGTCCAAAGGGAGTGGGAGAGGGGCACATGTTGGCTCTTACAGGTCTTTGGACTCACTCCGAGCTGTTGCTCACTGAGACTGAGTCATGCCAGCTGGCTGGACTGGTCAAAGATCCCAGAATTCACAATTTGTTCAAAACAAAACAAAACAAAACAAAAATCTCAAGGTATTGAGGGCCCATTTTATTACAGATACCCTAGGGGACACCACGGACTTGTCACCACAGCGAGGACACTCCCAAGTGACATGAGCCACCAGGGCAGAAGCAGCAGACAAAAGAAAGGGGGAAATGGACTCTGCAGAAGAGACCCCCCAAGCTCTGGAGCCCACAGGGATGAGGGGGAGACACCCTGGCTCTCCTGACTTGAACTTTTATGGCTTGGCACCAAGCCCAGCCTTCCATCACGGTTGTCACGGCGAAGGCTCACTGTGCATGGAAAACCCTGCATGACACGCACCTCCTGTTACCTCAAATTGGATGGTTCAATGGTTGTATGGTTTTGTTGAGAGCCAGGCCCCCCAGAGCCCCTGACCATTTCCAAGCCAGAGGAGGCACCCTTGTGGCCAGCATCTCAGGAGTTCTTCTTAAAGGGGGATCTGCTATTCTTAAGGCCATGGTGTCACAATTCATAGAAATGTCAGCTACAGTGCAACAGGCAGTAGACTACATCGATGCTGTAGCTGGATAGGAACAAGAGAATTTTCCAGATCTTGTTTGCCAGTAAAAGTGAATGGGCCTCACTGCCCCTTCCCCCAGAGACACAACAGAGGGTGCCTAGGGAATATCGGGGCCTCCAGGCCTCTTATTGGTACAATAGAGGGGTGGCACTTTGTCCCATCTCTCTCCTTCATGAGATGACCACCAGGTCTCCTGCATTGGCAGCTCTGGAGATCAGGGGTCCCGAATGACCTAATTTCAGGACAGCCCGGCCACAAGTTAGAAACATTTGCTCAGGCTCTGATGCCTCTTAAAGAGACTGCCGACTGCCCCAACGATGGATGCTGTCACCCCTTAGAATGCCCCAGCCGTGGCAGCAGGATCTGTGATCCATACCCTGATCTCTGAGAGTGGCAGAAATCGAGGCCCCTGTGCTAGGAACCTGGCCATTCCCCAGAGAGTGTCTCTCCCCTGGGGGACAATCACCCACACACTTCTTTAATTATCCTTTGGGACACACATAATAAACAACCTTGTACTGCTCTCATTGACCCTGGAGCCCCAATTACAGTGCTTCCTGGGAAGCACTCCAAACCTAAGCCAGGGGCGCCTTAAAATTACAAGGGGTAACAGGTGGGACAGGAGAAGGCGTTCAACTTCCATTGGATGTCGCTCTTGAAACAATGTGCATTAAAAATCTTTTAGTGGTGGTGACCCCTCTGGCCCTACCCTTTCCTGTTATAGTATGGACAACTCAAGGTGCCACCACACCATCTGGAACAAACCCATGTTCCTGGCCTTCCTGGTGGGAGCTGCCCATTGGGAGCCAGTAAAATTACCATTCCTGATTCAGGACAGCAAATACCCCCAGTATCATTTCCAATAGGCACTGAGGAACTACCACCCACAAGTCAAGATTTATGAAACACTAGATCTCCTTTCGATTCTCCCATTTGGCTGGCATAGAAGCCTGCTACTGTGGAGTGGTGCCTCACAGTCCACGATGGAAATTTAAATGCTCAGGTCCCCACTATTAAGGCTCCCATTCCCTACATTGTCCAATTAATAGAAGACATCCAAAGGACTCCAGGGGACCACTGTGCCATGATCAATCCAGCTAATGTGTTCTCTTCAGTATCGATCACCAAGGAGTCCCAGTCAAATTGTTTGCATATTTGAAGGGACCCAACATACCTTTACACGGCTGCCTATGGGTGATCTTAACAGCCAGGCTATTGCCCACAATCTTTGCTGGCAAAACCTGGATGCCCTTACAGTGTCCCCTCTCACTGTCAGACACTATGTTGATGGCATTCTAACTCGGGGCGCTTCAGAGGATGTGGTGCATGAGAGCCTAGCATAGCTGGTGACCCACCTACAATGTAGAGGATGAGCTATGGCCCCACATAAAATTCAAAGGCAGCCACAACTGTTAAATTTCTGGGAATTCATGGGTCCTCTAAAGGCTGGGCAATTTTACTTGCAAATGAACATCAATTCTTGACTATTCAGCCTCCCATCAAGCTACAAGCCCAACACATCTTAGGTCTCTTCACACCTCACTTAGCCATCACTCTCAGACTCATTCACACAGTCACACAGTCCCCCACAATTCATTAGGGAGAATCTCAACAGCAAGACTCACGGTTGTTGTAAAGGTCAGTTCATCAAGCTCTCCCCTTGCGTGCTGTTGGCTCCTCCTTCAGATTGAGGCCCTGGCCACCATGGACTATGGGTCCTGGACCCTTGGACTAAACATGCCTCCTCCTGGTTGCCTATGGGCTTCTAGAACAGAGGGCTCCCTCCCCAGCTTCCTGCTATACCCCAGTGGAACATCAAGTTCTGGCCACTTATTGGGCTTTGTTAGAAACAGAGGCCTTCACAGGACAGGAGCCTGGTCTCCTGCATGTGCACATTCCTGTCACATCATGGAAAAGGGATGCCTCCCAACAGTGGCTCGGCATGGCCACCAATGCCTCTTTGTTAAAATGGAAATGGTAGCTTCAGGAATGGGCTACACCTGACATTTCAGATCTTTCTAAATTACAGGAGAATGTGACTTCCCTGAGCCTCGCCCCGTGGACCTTGAGGAACTGGTGACAACACCCCCATTGCCTAAGCCTCTGGTGACCTGGGTGGACCCTAGGAAGAGTTGATGGAGCTTCTAAGAGAGTCCGTGTACTTCACAGACAGCAATGCCACCACTGGACATGGTGGAGCCTGATGGAGAGCAGTAGTGTGCCTTCCTGCCAGTGGTGCCACTCATCAAAGATGGCAAGTCAGGGTTGGCTCAGCTTGCTGAGCTGGTGGCAGTACAAATGGCTGTGCAGAGTGCCATTGCCCATGACAAGCCTCTTGTCCACATTTTTACTGACTCATGGGCAAGCTAACAGGTTAATGGTTTGGTTGGGCTAATGCAAGTGGGACAATTTTCACATTCAAAGCTGTAGTATTTGGAGTGCACCAATTTGGAGGGACATTCTCCAGGCACCAGTCACTATTATGGTCACTCACATTTCAGAACATACAAATGCCGTCACATCAGAGTTACTTTTCAGAAACTCTGAAAAGTAGAATTTAGCCTTAGCAAGAGACATGTCCATTTGTAAAGGAAATCTCCATCTGTAAAGGTGTCTCCCTCTCTGTACCAGGAAGAAGGAGGGATGACCTTATGTCTAGAAACTCTTATCAGTGTAGAAGGCAAGGACTTACATCTGTATAATAACCTTACTCTTGTTTACTGTGTTTTCTGGGAACCTCCCATAACTGACTCTCCCCACCCCCAGCATCCTCCTTTGTCTTTAGCTGAGGAGGGTATTTAAGGTGAGAAACTCTGCCATTGTGGGGAGTTACTCAGCTTTTCTGGGTCTCTCCCATGTATACATATTATAAAGTTTTGTTTAATTTTCTCCTGTTATTCTGTCTCATGTGAATTTAATTTCTTATCCGTGCAGAAGGACCTAGAGTGGGTAGAGGAAATGTCTTCCTCCCCTACATATACATAAATTTGTTTATTTGAAATGAATCTGTAAGATAGCAAAGTCAAACTCTAGAAGACTCACTGCCAATTTGTCCTGGTCCCCTCCAGTGCTGTTACTCCAGCCACCCCCAAATACAGTTTTGATCATTTCTTGAGACTCCTGTTAGGCTTTCTTTATATAAATCAATGAGAATGGATATTTTTCTTACCCACTTTGCCCTTGTAATGATCAGTCAGAGTCCACATTTTGGATGACTGTTCACAGCTTAGGTCTCACCCACCCTGTTCCCCTTGTGCCCCTACCTGGACAAGCTGAGGAGCAAGCCTGGGTGCTCTCTCCTCTAGAGCGGGCAGGAGATTCCCACCACACCAGCCCCTGCCTGTGTAGAGCTCTTGCCCCGGCCCCACCCCCAGGCCCAGTGAAGCGCCAGGCCAGGCTCCATTCCTTGCTTTCTGAGCCCTGTCAGAGCTGCTTGAGAGGCTGGCCCTGCCCTCCCCTCAGACCTCTGTTATGTGAGTCCTGAGCCTTTTCCTACCTTGTGTGTGTGTGTGTGCCACTCTGGCATTAGTGTCAACAAAGGAACCACCCCTGTGCAAGTGACCATAACAGTTGGCACCCTGAGCAGCATGTCCAGACATGACCCCCACCCGTGGGTCTGTCTTCTCTTGCTCTGACTTGCTCCCCTGCTCTGCCACCTTGTGGTGACATGCACTATGGGCTGCTGCTCGCTGGGGAGTTCGTGCTGTGAGCTCAGTGGCCCCGTGGTGCATTCTTGAATCTACAGTTCTAAGCCACAGTTCTAGGCTCAGCTGACCAGTATTAACAGTCTTAAGAATTTGTAGGCATTTGGGAGCGGGACTGTGGGGTTGGGGCCTCCTTAAATGAGTCCTGGGTCAGTGTTTCTGGTGGGATTTATCTGTGTGTTAGACTGCAGCTGTGACAGAGGCTGGGTGGGCCGTGACATACTCCAGGGATGGGGGTAGACAGGGACTATACCCCTGGGAAGAGGTGGGTCCATCAGATGGTCACTCTTGAAAGAGCTGTCATTTCAAAGAAAAAGAGAAGTGTGGCTGAAAGGCAGGCAGCAGGTGACAGGCTGAGTCCACACTCCAAACACCAGAGTGCTTACCAGGCCCCTTCAGTACCTCTGCTGCTGCCTCTGCCTCTACTGCCACAAAGACCCTGACCTTCAGGGTTGCAGAGGACAACAGCATGGCACCCTTGTGACACAAGTGATTAGTTCAAACCTGACTTATGCCCAGGGTTTAAACCTTATAAAGCAACCAGCTGTTATAGGAGAGGCTCCCAACCCTGGTGGCACTAGGTGTCATATTATAGTTGTATCTGGGAACCCACTAAATTTAAGGAAGTTGCCCCTGATGATCTTAGGGATGTTAATGAATATAATATAGAGGACAAATAGGACAAGTATTTCATCTTTAGCCATCAGAACTATGGTCTTACCTAAATTCTCCACGGTCATAATAGCTATTGTCCTAAAATATCACATAGTGAGCTTGGAAGCTCTGATCCAATGAGCAAGAGTTAAAATTAAATGAAGTCTCTGCCACTTACAAATTGGCTTGACAAATTGGGACCCCAGAGACCTTACCACCCAAATAGAGTAGTTAACATGGCCCAATGTAAATTACCCAGGACCTTGAAGGGTTCAAAACTGTAGAGGAAGCCTAGTTAGTGAAGTGTTGATTATTCCCAGTGCTTTTAACAGCCCAATTTGTCCTATTAAACCTATTTGTCCTCCGGAGCTCCCAGACTTCATTCCTGTGGCTGCTCAGGTCCCCACCCTCCTTCACCAGGGACCGACCCCCTCCAGGGGTTACATCTCAATCAGGAGAGCCTAGACTGCAAGTTTGGGAATATGGTTAACTTTCTGAGTGTGGGTTTTCCTTTTGAACTGTAGGCAAGCAGGCAGCTTCTATGAGCTGATCTGCCTATTTGTGTCTCCTTGGATCCGTTTATCACTTGAAGGTTGCAGCCTTCTAGATTCATTTGCTCTTGGAGTTTTAAAATCTAACTTGACGAAGAGTTATTATGTGAGTAAGGGAAGAAAAATGTGGAACCAAATAGAATTTGTGTTCCATTTAGGCAAGAGAACCTCAAGATGTGAGATGGGCGTATTTAAGCTCTGTAAAGAGATAACTCACATACCTATGCCTTAAGTTTAGCTCTAACCCTCAACACACTGCAGCAGCTCTTCCTGCCCATGGGTCCTGTCCCCATGCTATTCCATACTATTCTCTAAATAAAAGAGCACTACTGCCAGACCTTGAGAGTCCAAGAAATCTTTCTTTTGATTCCTCTGCTCCCCGAGCCCGCATCAATCTGTACTTGGCACCGTTTGAAACTCAGTCAGTACTTCCCAATGCACCCCGGCGCCGCGCAGTTCACAAAGAGCTGGTTGTAAACAGAGGCAGCGCCAGGCCAGGAAAAAGTTCTGTTTAAATGCAAATATACCAAGCGAGTCCGGTTCCAGCAGCCAGCCTAGTTGAGTTCGCTGAGCGCTGCAGCCTCCCACCTGCTGTCACTCTGGCAGGAGGGGGGGGGGCGTTTAGGCCCGTCCAATCAGGGGAGCCGCTGGTGCAGGTGGGTGGGGCCATGCACTGCACTTCCTGTGAAGTCGGCTTCCGGCTTCTGCCGCGCTGCAGGTGAGCTGTTGTCTGCTGTAAGGGTCCTGGTGGCTCTGCCAGAACCTCTGTCACCCTGTGACCTGCACTGGCCGTGGGGGTCGTAGGAAGGACTCAGGGGTCCCGGGAGCCCTAGAAATGGTGAGTGTGCGGCCCCGGGGTGAGGACACGGGAGGAGGGGCTGGTGGGAAGCGGCGGGGCGGGCCCGGCCTCCCGCGGTCCCCTCCGGGGTCTGCGGCCCCGAGTCCGCGGTGGCGCCGCTCGGCCCTCAGGCCCCTCCGGCCTCAGCGTGGGGGCGGGGCCGGCAACCGGCTCCCGGGCGTCCTGTGGTCCCTGCGCGCGGCGACTTGGGCCGGAGCGTCTCTGGGTCGCTGTGCGCCCGCAGCCCCGCGTGTCCCAGACGGTGTGGGGCCCGCGGGAGGGCCCGCAGGACAGCCAGGCTTCGGGTTCCGGGGTCCGTGCGCGGAGGGGCTGCGGTCTGTGGGTCCCCAGGGCCTCCTTTCTCCTCGGAAGGGACCCGTTTTCTCCTGAGTTTTCCAAATGTGTGGGGAGCAACGTCTCAATCCACAGTCCTTTCCCCACAGGCTGGCTCTTCCTGGGCCTGACAGTAAATCCGTAAATTTCCAGATGCCTCCCCGCACTCCCAAAGCCACTTCCCCTCTTTCATTCACAGGATCCTTATCAACACTTATGGAGGACTTCAAACATACCCGATATGTTAACCGTTTATTATCCCCCAGAGCCATGGATGGCTCTATTTTTTTTTTGTAAGATTTTATTTTTCCTTTTTCTACCCAAAGCTCCACCCCCCACATAGTTGTATATTTTAGTTGTGAGTCCTTGTAGTTGTGGCATGTGGGAGGCTGCCTCAGCATGGCCTGATGAGTGGTGCCATGTCTGCACCCAGGATTCAAACTCTCGAAACCCTGGGCCACTGAAGCGGAGCACGCGAATTTAACCACTGGGCCACCCGGGGGCTCAGGATGGCTCTATGTTAAAGATTAGATTTGTCTGTGTGATGCGGACTCCGGAAGCAGAGAAGTCGAAAGAAAGATTCCTTGGACTCTCAAGGTCTGGCAGTAGTGCTCCTTCATTCAGAGAACAGCGCGTGGACAGGACCCATGGGCAGTAAGAGCTGCAATGGATTGAGGGCAGGGCTAAACTTATAAGGCATAGGTATGTGAGTTATTTCTTTACAAGACAAAGGAAAGATCCTGTAAAAAAAATTGTGGGGATGGCCCATGGCGCAGCAGTTAAGTTCTCACGTTCTGCTTCGGGGGCCCGGGGTTTGCTTGTTTGGCTCCAGGTGCAGACATGGCACCACTTGGCAAGCCATTCTGTGGCAGCATCCCACGTATAAATTAGAGGATGATGGGCACAGATGTTAGCTCAGGGCCAGTGTTCCTCAGCAAAAGAGAGGAGTATTGGCAGCAGATGTTAGCTCAGGGCTAATCTTCCAAAAAAAAAAAAAAAGTCGTTAAAATGGCTGGTGCAGGTGGGTTTGGTTATTGGGTGGTCCTGTACCTTTAGATAAGAATCAGATCAGATCAAGTCAGGATGTCCTGTGCTTCCCGGAGGATGATACAGATTGCTATGCAGGGAAGGACGCCTTGGGCTTCTTTCCCTGGGGCAGCCTCCATCCTCATCATGTGGATATTTTACATGAGAGGAAAGCAGAGAATAATCATCTGGAACCTCATTGCAGGAAATCCTTGTGCCTCTCCCCGAGGATCCTCTGGGCCCAGACATCCTATGGGAAGTTCTTTGGGTGGAGGTTCCTGTTGAAAAAATGTCCTGGGTGATCGATCCCATTGGCATCCGCCCACCCCCCATTTGTGAATGAGAAAAAATTATTCACTTATTTAAGTCTCAGTTTTTCAATAAGGGTAAATACATTTACTGAACAGACCTTGGAAGACACTATAAAATAGATCTAAACAGGCAACAAAGAGGTGAATTTCAGGAAAAATATAATATTCGTTTGTTATATTCCATTTGTTAAGAATATTTGTTTCACTCTGTCTTCACCTGAGCATGTGTAGTAAGTTTCTGAGATCTGTTGTTTACTTTTGGATGTTTTCAAATGAAATTCCAGGGCTTAGACATGCTGACCACAAGCGTTCAAGTGTGATGTCTTGTGACAGAAATAATGTCACCACAGGACCAGGAACAGAGTTGTCATCCCAAAGCGTGCGTCTTTGGCATAAGGGCTATTTTGAGCTGGTGATTATTAAAAAAACAGCAGACACAGGCAAATCTCAGAAACCTAGAAGTTACTCTTTTGTAAGGGAAATTTACATTCTAAGAGAAGCGTCCCTTTGTCAGGGTGCCTCCCTCTGTGTGCCAGGAAGGGCAGGATGACTCTAGATCTCTAGAAACTCTTACCAGTGGAGAAGGCAATGAGTTGAATCTGCATGACAACTTCACCCTTGTTTATGGTGCGTTTCCTGCCAGGCTCCCATCGCTAACCCCATCTTAACAACAGGACCTTAAAGCTCTTTGTCACAGGAGGTGGCCAGCCAGGAGCCTGTGCTGAAGAGAAAGTTTTGATCTGCCAATCTGCCCTCACCCTGCCAGGTCTTTTCATCCCAGCCGGCCCTCCCTGCTCCCTTAAGCTTCAGCCCATGCTCTGGATGAGGGAGACGGAGTTGAGAGCCTGTCCTCCTGTATCCTTGCCAATCGATGGCACAGTCAAATGTTCCTTCTTTCAAAGCCTGGTGTGCCGTGGTCTCAGCTTCTGTGCGCATCAGGTGGCGACCCCTCGCTCAGCAACAGTAATAATCAACTGACATTATTTTGCTGAATGGAATAGATATTTGAGGTTTTATAGTTGAAGTGGTAGAAATACCTTATACTTTTCTTCCCTATTTTCCATGGAAGGACTGGGTTTAAGTGATTTTGCTGGATTATTCCAACACTGGGCTTGTTTGATTTAAAATAACAGTGATGTTCCAGAGCATCTCCAGTGGGGAGCAGAGGCCCTCAGTCCAAGACCCAAGCTAAGGCCCACTTGAGCCTGCAGAGGGAAGGGCTTGCAGGCCCAGTTGTCCTTCCTGGGGAGCCGCCCCCTGCAGGTGTCCTCCTGCTCACACCCCCATGGAAGGAGCCTTTCTCCTGAGAGGAGCTGCAGAGCCCTGGACAGCTGGGGGCTCACGTGCTCATGGGATGGGGAGTGATACCCCGTCTGAGGTTGTGGTTGTGGTTCTTAGGCCTGGACATTTTAGACATCATTTGAGTTTTGCCCCCACACTGTAGGTGCACTGAGAGTGTAATCTGCACAGTGAGGAAGTCTGTGAAGATCAGGTGTTCCATCCTCTGGACAAAGGGTTCATGAATTTCGAGTTCATTTGCTTCAGAAGCTTAAACTGAATCCTGCTGAGAGTTTCCTCACATGTGAGAGTGGCAGCCTGGGGGAGGCAGTGCCTCCATTCTCACAGGAGAGGGAGGGTGCGTGGGGCTCCCAGAGTTCATTCCTGTGGCTGCTCAGGTGTCCCCCCCGTCCTTCCCCAGGGACTGACCCTCTCCAGGGGTTCTGTCTCAGTGGGGAGAGTCTACACCTCCAGTCTGGGAATATGGTCCCTTTCTGAGTGTGGCTTTCCTTGTGAACTGCAGGCCAGCAGGCTGCTTCTATGAGCTGATTGGAATATTCCTGTTTCTGTCCTCGGATTCCTTGATCAGTTGAAGATTGAGATCCTCTGATTCTAGTTTCCATTTGCACTTGGCGTTTGGAAATGTAATGTCAGAGATACGATGTGAGCAAGGCAAGACAATTGTGGAAACAATTTTCTTCCATTTAGACAAGAGAACCTGAAGAGGTGAGATGGGTGTATTTCAGTTCTCAGGTGTGTCGACGAAAATAACCAATCTATAAATGAAAATTTGGGTGAGTTTATCCTGAGCTGAAATCTGAGGATTATAACCTGGGAGAGTCTTTCCACAAAGGAACAGAGCACTCCAAAGAAGTGGGGGTACACAGGGTGGTTATATACCCTCAAAGAGGGTGTTTCACATGTGATTGAAATGTCCCTCCCACAATAGTCACAAGATTGCCCTGTAGGCACAGCGCTTGATGGACACAGCAGGTAGTGGTCTGCTGTCTCCGAGGGGATAGCACGAGGCAAGTCTGTTGTCTTGAGCTGGGTGGTTACAGGCGGTGGGCATAGCAGGGAGCAAGTCTATTGTCTTGAGCTGGGCGGTCACAGGCTGGCACCACAAGCAATCAGTTCCTAGCCTAAGGAAAGATGCTTAATCCTTAAAGAAATGCCAATGTTGGGAGGGGAAGAGAAGTTGCACCTTTATCTCAAGGGCCTTTGTTCTTGCCATGGGGAATATCTAAAGCAGATATACAGTGCATGCTCAAGCCCTTTTGGAAAGACGAGGTCATCCCGAATTAGGTTTACCCAAAATGGCTTCCTCATATGCTCCAATATATCCTATTACTTGCCATTTTTATTTGTCAGGTGCATTTTCCAGGTTTACGTCAGTTTTGTGTGTCCATGTCCCTAGAGAACTTTGACATTTAAAAGGCTATACTATTCCTAAGGCAAATGAATTTTATTTATTTTCTTATTGTTTGTGTGTGAGTGTGTGTGTGAGAGGAAGATTGTAGCTGAGCTACCGTCTGTGCCCATCTTCCTCCATTTTATGTGGGATGCTGCCACAGCCTGGCGTGATGAGGGGTGCTGGGTCCACACCTGAGATCCAAACATGCGAACCCCAGACCACCGAAGCAGAGCAAAGTGAACTTAACCGCTATGCCACCAGGCCAGCCCCTGAATTCTATTTTAATGGATGTGAGAAAAGGCACTTGAATTTCTCTTTTCATTGATATGAGGAATCAGGTCAGAGCTTGTGTAAATCTTTGGAATTCCTAGTTTATTTCAGGGCTTAATTGCAAACCCCTAAGGTAGTGTAATATGCTACTCCTTCCTAAAAATGTTCCCAGGGTAAATATAGTGGAGGCAGAAACAAAAATGCCCCTTGTCTTTTTTCTTAAAAGGAGATTGGTAAATTTTTTATGGTGTACAGTTTTATGTCCATTAGTGTTTAAAGGATTAAATCTTGGAGTGGTTTCCTATGTAGAAATGTTAAAATGAAAAGTTATTTAAAAGTAATGATGAAACATAGGAAAATATGGCATATATAGATGTCTCTCCTTATTTTAGTTAATTTTTGAGGAAGATTGGCCCTGAGCTAACATCTGTGCCCATCTTCCTCTATTTTATATGTGGGTCGCCTGCCACAGCATGGCTTCACAAGCGGTGCATAGGTCCATGACCAGGATCCAAACTGGCGAACCCCAGGCCGCCAAAGCAGAGCATGTGGACTCCACTGCTATGCCATTGGACCAGCCCCTGCCTCGCCTTATTTCAAGTGAATGATACATGGGAATGTTTTTTCTTTTTTTTTGAGGAAGATTAGCCCTGAGCTACCTACTGCCAATCCTCCTCTTTTCACTGAGGAAGGCTGGTCCTGAGCTAACATCCTTGCCCATCTCCTTCCACTTTATATGTGGGACGTCTACCACAGCATTCCATGCCAGGCGGTGCCATGTCTACACCCGGGTTGCGAAGCGGCGAACCCCAGGCCACTGTAGCAGAACGTGAGCACTTAAGCGCTGGGCCACCGGGCTGCTCCCTTCATGGGAATGTTTAAAAAATTTGTAAGAGAGGACAGTAACTTAAGACAACTTCCTCCCCACATGTCCTGCCCAACTCCCGCTCTTACTCCAGCCACTCTTAAATGACCACTTTTGCTCACTGCTTCATCCTGTTAGTGTTTCTTTATATAAAAACCAGCTAGTGTGAATGCCTATTTTTGTCCCTCAAGTTTGTTCCTCTAATGAGTGGTCAGGGTTTGATGCTGATGATGTTTGACAACTGAACACTTAAGCCTCGCCCTCCCTTTTCCCCTGGGCCTTCCTACCTGGACAGGCTGATGAGAAAGCCTGGAGGCTCCTGCACTGTGGGCTGCTGATTGCTGGGAAGCTCCTCCTGGGCTCTGTGCTGCCCTGTGTTGTACTGTTGACCCCACCAAGCCTGGGTTCTAACTGCAGAGGACACTGAGTTGGCAGTTTTGGAAATTCCTGTCCTATGTGGGCAGGAGTCTGTGAATGTGGCCCTCCTTAATGTGATGTTCTGTCAGCGTCTTGGGTGGCGTCTGTCTGTGTGTTGAGAGTGAAGGTGAGAGTGAGGCTGGAGTGGCCTTGACATTAGGGGGAGTCTGCGGTTATGAGGATGATTATACCCTGTCACTGAGTTGAGCCCATCCGATGGTCACTCCTTCAAGAGCAATTATTTCATAGAGAAAGAAGGGCCAGGAAAGTGCAGCCAGTAGGAAGCAAGATTCCAGAGGGCTCCCCAGGGCCCCTAAGTCACTCTGCTGTTGCTCCTAGCCCTGTACCTGTTGCAACAAAGATCCCGACCCTCTGGGTTATAGTGGACCACACCACAGTCTGAGTTTGGCCCAGTGAAGAGATTAATTCAACCCAACTTAAGCCCAGGCATCTGAGACTCTATAAAGCAAGCAGTTGTCTTGCCCCTTTGTGGGAAAAGAATTCTGGCAATCTCTTGCCTCAGAGATCCCCAAAATAGAAGTCAGAGCCACACTTGTATGTACACTAATAGGTCTACAATAGCAGGACACTCGTCATCCACCTTGGGGTTCTGCCACTACTGATAGTGACCTTGGCATTTCTCAGAGGATCCAGTGCTGTGCTCCCCAACAAGGCATTCGATGGAAGTTTCCCCTCCCCTGTGGGTCTCAGGCTCCTAGAGCACAGACTGGCTTATTGAAATATGTTGAAGTTGTTGCACAACTAGAAGGACCTATGACTAGAATATACAACCATGAATGGAGGGGCTTTTGGGAGAAGAAGAAGAAGAAAAGATTGGCAACAGATGTTAGCTCAGGGCCAATCTTGAAAACAACATGACTTGAAGTCAGTTGAATGAGAGATATCCTGTTTCAGTAAAAAAGGGGTGATTTGTAATGTCTGTCTTCATCCTTTTTTAAAAAGACTGCATTTTTTTAGAGCAGTTTTAGGTTTACAGAAAAATTGATGAGAATTTAGCATTTCCACATAACCCTTCTCTCTGCATCCGCACAGTTTGCACTTTTTCACATCGGGTATCACTGTGGTACATTTCTTAGAATTTCCAAGCCCATCTGGACACATTACAGTGCACGGTGCACATTAGCATTGACTCTGTGTGTTACACACTCTGTGGGTTTTCGCAAATGTGTAATGACGTGGACGCATCCTTTCTGTATCATGGAGTGTAGTTTCACTTCCCTGGAACTCGTCTGTTCTCCACCTATTGACTCATCCCTCCCTCCAACCCCCAAATCCTTCACCAGCAAAGATCTTTCTAGTGCCTCATACTTTTGTCTTTACCAGAATGTCATGTACTTCGAATCATACACTACATAGCCTTGTCACATTGGCTTTTTTACTTAATAATAGATTTTTAAGGTCCCTCCATGTGTTTCCATGGCTTGATACCTCATTTCTTTTTATCATTGGATGATGTTTCATTGTTTGGATGCACCACTGATTGTTCAATACTTGAAGGACATCTTGTTGAAAATTCTAACTCTTGTGAATTATGAATAAAGTGCTTCTCAACATTCTTACGTAGGTTTTGTGCAAACATAAGGTTTCAGCTCATTTGGAAAAATACCACGGAGCGTGATTGCTGGCTCTTACTGTATGTAGTGACGGTGTATCTTATTCTGAAAGGAGGTTCCTGTCTTCCAGTGTGGGTGTTCCAAATCCCGTTTCCACCCGCGATGAACTAGGATCCCTGTGGCTTTGTATCTTCACTGATATTTGCTGTTCTGAATATTTTGACTTTTACCCATTTCATAAGTGTTTAGTGCTGCCCACTGTTGTTTTCTTTGCAATTTGCTAATGACATTTGATGTGGAGCATGTTTCATATTGCTTATTTCCCATCTAGATCTCTCCTTCAGTGAGCTGTCTGCAGATCTTTTGCCCATTTTTTAATTGCATGTTTTTCCTCTTACTATTACAGTTTAAGAATTCTTTGCATATTTCAGATACCAATCATTTGTCCAATAAATGTTTTACAGAGATTTTCTCTTACTCTGAATTGTGTTGATCTTGTCTTTACCCCATCTTTTTCAGAGGAGGAGTTTTTCATTTTACTTAAAATTGTAAAATTTTTGGTTTTTTCTTTTGTGGAGCTTGCTTTTTGGTTTTCTATGTGAAAATTCATCAGCAAACACAAGGTCATCCAGATTTTCTTCTGTGTTATCTTGTAGGAGCTTATTCCTTTGGCATTTACATTTAGATCTGTGATGTGTTTTGACTTAATTTTCATGAAAAGTGTGAGGCCCGTGTCTACATTTGTTTTGTGTGTGTGTGTTTGCACATAGATATCCACCAGTTCTCCCACTGTTGGTTTAAAATACTTGCTTTTTCAATTGAATCTCCTTTCCTTCTTTGTCAAAGCTCAGTTGACTCTCTTCGTGTGGGTCTAGAAGGAAAGCAAACTTGCTGTACTCTCTTATTAGTCCCAGGAGTCGTTTCTGTCATTGTGAGTTCTTCCAGTTGTTGCATAGAGACAGTCATATCATATGGAAGAAACATCATGAATTCAGCTACAGGATTTGTGAAGATGTTCTTTCTTAAGAAGTGGAAGTTCTCCTCTATTACTGGTTTATCATAAATAGATGTTGCATTTTCTCAAATCTTATTTTATGTTCATTTCCCCTACTTTCCTTTCTGATATTACTAATTTCTGTCGTCCCTCTTCCCTTTGTTATCTTGAGTGCATATTTCTCAATTTTATTGGTCTTGTGAAACAAGTAGCTTTTTTCTTTTCATTTTCTCCATTGATTTCCCATAATGACATTCATTTCCTTTCTTATTTTATTATTTCTTTTATTGTGCTTGCTTTGGGTTTAACTTGCTCTTCTTTTTATTCTTAGCAAAGGTACATGCTTGCATTAGTGATTAGAGAGCTTTGATTTTTCCAGTGTATTTGTTTGATGGCATGAATTTACCCCTGGATGCTGCTTTCGCTACATCCAAGAACCTTTGCTATGTTGTGTTTTCATGTTTTTAATTCAAAATAATTTTTCCTTTTTCTTGAGACTTCTACTTTCATACTATGTATTATTTAGAAGTGTATTTTTGAAGCACCACACATTAGGGGGGTTTCAACTATTGCTGGTATTGCCTTCTAGAGGAATGCCTATGTGGTATGGGAGCCTATTTTGTATGATTTCTGTTCTTTCAAATTTGTTAAGGTGTGCTTTATGTCCCAAGGTGTGGTTTGTTTTGGTGAATGTTCCATGTGAACCTGAGAAGAATGTATATTCTGCTGCTCTGTGAAGTATTCCGCAGATTACAATGAAACCCAGCAGTTTCGCAGTGCTGTTCATTGCACATCTGTCCTTCCTCACTTCCTGCCTACTGAAATGTCTAATTCCTGATGAGGGGGTGTTGACTTCTACAGCTGTGGTACTGGATTTGTCTATTTCTCCTGCATTCGATCAGTTCCTCCCTGAGGTGTGTTGCCCCTCTGTTGTTAGGCAGGTACACATGCAGCGTTGCTGTGCCTTCTCAGAGAATAGGCCTCTTCATCCGTACCTACTGCCCCTCTATCTCTGCATCTTCCTCAGTTTGAAATCTGCATTGTCTATGATGTCTATTCCTCTGGCAGCTTCCTTTGGATTCGTGTTGGCATGGTCTGTTTTTCTCCATCCCTTTACCCTCCATCTCCCTCTGACTTTGTACTTAGAGTGGGTTTCTTGTAGACAGCATACAGTGGTATTTTTTGAACTCTATTACTGTGTCTTTCAGTTGTAATGAGACCATTGATGATTAAAGAGGTTAATGATTCAGTTGGATTAATATTTACCAAAATTTTAGTTTTTCCATTTTTACCCTTGTTTGTTTTTGTCTTCTACCTTTTTGCCACCTTCTCTCGTTAAAACTGAGCATTTCCCGTAATTCTTTTCCCCCCTCTCTTAGCATATCAGTTACACATTTTTTAAAAGACACATTTTTGTTGTTGCCCTTGAGATTTCAGCATACATTTACAACTAACCCACCCCTCTGCCAAGTGACACTGTGCCACTTCACTGTGTGCAAGTACCTCTTTACACACTGTCCCCAATTTTCCTTTCCCTGTGTCTTGTGACATTGCTGTCATTTATGTCTCTTGTCCATTAGCTTCTCATTACCAAATTCGTTCTTCCTGACAGTAGTTGAAACAAAGTGTCATCTGTTGTATTAATTATAAGAAACATAAAAGATATGTCCCCTCATCTTTTCTTCTTCTAATCCCCTACCTTTATCATTTACATTCTTTCTGATAAACTTTCCAACAATTTCATTCTAAGTATGTGTACTTGGGACAAATTTCCTCAAATTTTGTCTCAGAAAGTCCTTATTTCTTCTGTGTACTCAAGGATAATTTTGCTTGACCGAATTCTGGGAAAGTGAGTTTTATTTTCAACACTTTAATTCTTTCAGTCTCCTCTGCTCTTGTTGCATGGTTTTTGAGAAGTGGTCCAATTTAATTCAAATCTTTGTTTCTTTCTGTTGAAGGTGTGTTTCTTCTCTGGCACTTTTCAGCACATTGTCTGTGATGTTTCTCTAGTTTCAGTGTGATACCCTTGGGTGTGCACTTTTGTACTTTATCGTGTTTAGTGTTCCGTGAGCTTCCTGGATGGACAGTGTGCTGGCTATCATTAATTTTAGAGTAACTTGGTGATTATTACTTGACGTTTTCTTCTGTCTGTCTCTTTTCCTTCAGGTATTCCCACTATCTGTATTTTAAGCCTTCATTTACAGAGGCTTGTCCTAGGCTTTGTGGAAATTGTGTTCTGTCTTTTTTGTTATTTTTGCCCTTGCATTAGACTCTGGTGAAATAGTTTTTTTTTTTTTTTTTTTTTTTTTTTAGTACAGGCCTTATTAAGAACAGAATATGTGGGGCATATTTCAAAATGCCATCTTTTTTTTTTATCTTTCCCAAGTTTGGAGACTCTGGTTTGTCCTGTGACCTCAAGGCTCTCCTGGATCTAAGAAGGGTTGTTCATTTCAAGTTTGTTCATTTTCTTCTTGTGAGAACAAGAATGACAGCTTCTAAGCTCCTTAGGTGCAGGATCAGAAGTTGGCAGGGCATCATCCAGAGTGGCTGCTCAGGAAACACTTCCTCTTGAAGTTTGACAAAGGAAATTTTATGTTCTTTGTGGGGGAAACCACTGTTAAATCCTTCGTGTATTTTATAATCATGGCAAATTTAACATCAAACCATTGTGGACTTCAAGGAGCTCCCTTGCAATCTGCAGCTCCTTTGTTTTTTTTTCTAAAGATTGGCAGCTGAGCTAACAATAGTTGCCAATCCACCTGTGGTTTTTTTTTTACTGCTTTTTCTCCCCAGATCCCCTAGTACATAGTTGTATATTGTAGTTGTGAGTGCCTCTGGTTGTGCTATGTGGGATGCCGCCTCAGCATGGCCTAACGAGCAGTGCCATGTCCGCACCCAGGATCCAAACCAGCGAAAACCTGGGTTTCCAAAGTGGAGTGGGCGAACTTCACTACTCGGCCACGGGGCCGGCCCCGATCTGCAGCTCTTAACCTACCCCTCAAGGGGAGCAAAGCTCTGGTACAATGTTAGCATTTGACCAGAAAGAGCTCTTGTGGCACATTATTATCTCACAATGTGTGCTAAAATTGGTGAGAATTAGCTTTGAGGCCCATAAGTATAGTGATCTTATGGTCTAAGTTTTCATGGCTTCCTCCTTGTGCCTGAGCTCTCAGTTCATAATAATTCCAGCCCCATCAAATCTTCCAGAGTGAGAAAGGTAGAACTGAGTCTATGATAGATATTACACAAGTGAAAAGCAGTGTTTCATCACGAGAATATTTACATTCAGCCAGCTGCATCTGCTTGCGTGTAATGGCCTGGAGCAGTTTAGGACAATGTGGGCAGCTGGGCTTGGTCAAAGTGTGATTTCACAGGCCTCCTGGACTCTCAGTTTGGTGATTGGATCAGATTAAAAAGCTTCCAGTTCTTCACTATGTTTTGTTTTCCTTTTTTTTTTTTTAGAGGCAGATTAGCCCTGAGCTAACTACTGCCAGTCCTCCTCTTTTTGCTGAGGAAGCCTGGCCCTGAGCTAACATCCGTGCCCATCTTCCTCTACTTTATATGTGGGATGCCTACCTCAGCTGTGCGTGTCAAGTGGTGCCATGTCTGCACCCGGGATCCGAACTGGTGAACCCCGGGCTGCAGAGAAGCAGAACGTATGAACTTAACTTGTGCACTACCGGGCCGCCCCGTTCGCTATGTTTTTATTCACTGAAACATCCCGTAGATTTCACCCTCTGCCTCATGGAGTGCTGTAACCTGTGGGTAATATGGAAGAAGATGAAAGAACTTTTCTTACGAAGAATCATTGTTCCACAAATGATATTTGTTTCATTTGTATAGCATTTGAGTCATTTCCCAACATGTTCTGGAACTTGTTCTTAGAGAGAAATCGGATGGAATGTGATCACAGTGAAAATGTGTATTTCCGTGTGTTCACAATATTGTTAAATTGATGAGCATTGTGTACAGAAAAGAGGGAGCTTGTGATAATCACAAATAGAATAAATGTTTGGAGATAATAGAATCCCATCTAACCTTTCTAGAATTGCAGTGGAGATCCCCAGTGCTGTCAGGCTCATGTATGCTACTCTACACACATTTGTGGTGTTTTAGGACTCAGTGGCCATTGAGGACGTGGCTGTGAAGTTCACCCCAGAGGAGTGGGCTTTACTGGATCCTTCACAGAAGAAACTCTACAGAGATGTGATGTGGGAAACCTTCAGGCACCTGGCCTCAGTAGGTAAGAATGAGGACATTCCTTTACGTCATCAATGAGAGAACAAGTGGTTCTTGCCCGTCATCAGTATTCTCAGATGTAGAATGTGGAAAGAGGAGGTTGTTAGTAAATAAAGTAGAACTGGCCATAGATTATCATAGACTTAGAATCTAGAAATTTTTGTCTAATTCCTAATATTTGGAATAAACTTTCTGGGTCTGCATTTCAGGTATAACATGGGAAGATTGTGATCTTGAAGATCACTGCAAAGACCAGGGGAGAAAAGTAAGGTGAGTCACACAATAGGAAGCTCTGTCTCATGAGAATTCTTGTATGTTAAGAAATTGTTTTAAAATAGAACAAACAAAACAAATAACCCTTGCTTCAAATTTAGTTATTCTTAGAAAATTTTCACCAAATATACTTTTTGAAATGTGATGTAGAGGTTCAATTTTTGCAAAATATTTCACTTAGAAATAGTATTAGTGAATGTTATCTATGAATATCACTGTTTGGAAAATAACAAGTGTGAAGTCCTGTTTCAGAAACTTCAGTATATTTAATTTCAGAGAATTCACAGAAGGAAGAAAACATAAACATTTCCTATCAATCATCATAAACA
The DNA here is from genome assembly GCF_041296265.1 of Equus caballus. Taxonomy (NCBI): domain Eukaryota; kingdom Metazoa; phylum Chordata; class Mammalia; order Perissodactyla; family Equidae; genus Equus; species Equus caballus. Next base: position 49,828,204 of record NC_091690.1, read on the forward strand.
CAAGAAGTATAAAATCATTAATAGAGAAATCATTAACAATATTCTTCTCATTTTTACAGAAAGCATAGGGTAGGGAGACTCTGTGAAAGTGAAGAGGGTAGTCAGTGTGGAGAAAACTTCAGCCTTCTTCCAAATCTCAGTCTGAACAAGAAAACTACAGGAGCTAAACCATTTGGATGCAGTGCATGTGGAAGAGTCTTCACGCATCATTCATGCCTTACAACACACATCAGATGTCACACTGAACATAAAACGTGTGAGTATCAAACATTTGGGGAGAAGCCATATAAATGTAGGAAATGTGGGAAAGCCTTCGCTTATCTCACTTTACATCTACCATGTGAAAGAACTCATACTGGAGAGAAACCCTATGAATGTAAACAATGCAGTAAAGCATTCGCTTGTTCCAGTTCTCTTCAAAGACATGAAAAGATTCATAGTGGAGACAAACGGTATGAATGTAACAAATGTGGTAAAGCATTTACTTGTTCCAGTCATCTTCAACTTCATGAAAGAATTCATACTGGAGACAAACCCTATGAATGTAAGAAGTGCAGTAAAGCATTCACTTCTTCTGGTTATCTTCGACTTCATGAAAGAACTCATAGTGGAGAGAAACCCTATGAATGTAAAAAATGCAATAAAGCATTCACTTGTTCCCCTTATCTTCAAAGACATGAAAGAATTCATACTGGAGAGAAACCGTATGAATGTAAGAAATGCAGTAAAGCATTCATTTCTTCCAGTTATCTTCGAAGACATAAAAGAATTCATACTGGAGAGAAACCCTATGAATGTAAAAAATGCAGTAAAGGATTCACTTCTTCCAGTTCTCTTCACAGACATGAAAGAATTCATACTGGAGAGAAACCTTATGAATGTAAAAAATGCAGTAAAGCATTCACTTCTTCCAGTTGTCTTCGAGTTCATGAAAGAGCTCATACTGGAGAGAAACCCTATGAATGTAAAACATGCAGTAAAGCATTCATTTCTTCCAGTTATCTTCGAGTTCATGAAAGAGCTCATACTGGAGAGAAACCCTATGAATGTAAAACATGCAGTAAAGCATTCACTTCTTCCAGTTATCTTCGAGTTCATGAACGAACTCATACTGGAGAGAAACCCTTTGAATGTAAAACATGCAGTAAAGCATTCGCTTGTATCACTTATCTTCGAGTCCATGAAAGAAGTCACACTGGAGAAAAACCCTTTGAATGTAAAAACTGCAGTAAAGCATTCTCTTCTTCCAGTTCTCTTCAAAGACATGGAAGAACTCACACTGGAGAGAAACCCTTTGAATGTAAAATATGTCGTAAAGCCTTCAGGTCTACCAGTAATCTTTCAAAACATGAAAGAACGCACACAAGAGAGAAACCCTATGAATGTAAAAACTGCAGTAAAGCATTCACTTGTTCCAATTCTCTTCAAAAACATGAAAGAACTCACGCTGGAGAGAAGCCCTATGAATGTGAGGAACATGAGAAAGGCTTTAGTTCTCATGCAGACTTTTGAGGATATGCACGAACGCACACTACAGTTAAAACCAGGTAGATATAAACAATTTGGGACTTTTCTCATCCCACTTCTTTCTTGAAGGCATTCAAGGACTCATTGGATAAAAACATCTTGAATGTTGAGAGCATGAGAAAGAGTTCAGTTGGCCTACACCCTTCTATGTGAAACTCCCACCAAAAAGAAATATAAACGTAAGTCCTATGAGAAAGCTTCATGGAAATTAATTTGTACATGAGGTTCTAGAAAACTTTGAACAGAAAAGAGTTGTTATCAAAGTGGTAAATATATTGTATTTGTCAAGCCTTTCTTAAAGTGCAACATTAGAGTGTTGATTTCTATTAATTACTTCAGAAATGAATATTAAGGTGAGATGATTCTGCTAGTCATCCTTCATAAATAGTAAATAAGATTCATAGGTAGTGCATTTCCCTGAAATCAGTTAATTTTTTATCTTTAGTTTTTTTAATTATGTTTTAATTGTTCTGTGTGAAGGGGGTATTGAAATATGACAGTTTGTATTTGTTGTGATTTTCTTCCTGGCGTTTTATTTACAGTTCCTGGATATGCCTCATCTATTGTACATATTGTACGTGTTTCAGAGAAAGCTCCTTTCTGGGGGTGGTGGGTGGAGGAGCCTGTTTTTATTTTCTGTACTCTTAAACAGTTGGGAAAAAATTTATGCGTGGCAAGTTATCCCAGAGTGTACTTCCTGTGAATTCTTAGTTTCCTATTTGTGCCTTTGCTGTTTGTCCTTCCTTCTGACTGGTATTTGGTGAATAGACTTTGAATTAAGTAGAGGCCTGTGGCAGGGCAACAAATTCTAGAGCTGAGCACATCACCCCTATACTGCATTATGTTTTATGTTCACCCCTATACTGCATTATGTTCTTTCATGTTTTTGAAGAGAATTGGAACAGTGAGAGTAATCTGAAGAGCTAGATCTTTAAGAATCGGTCCCATTGCTGGTTCCTTGTTGAAATTTCCCAGTGGCCTCACTTGCATGAGATCTGGAAGGCAGAAGCACACAGGCCTTAGGCCGATTTTTGAGCCATCACCGAGGGAGGGAGACAGTTGCATAGGAGCTTCAAGGACACCATCTTCCATCCCTTTTTCTGGATTCTTTGCCCTTCTTGTCAAGAGTATCTTGGAAACCACCAACAATTAGTTGATTTCCATTTTGTTAGAGATGCATTTTCCACCACTTTCACATCAAAGATCCATTCAAGGTAGGATCTTTCTGGAAGGCCTCTTGTGTCCACCAGGACACAATTCAGACCTTTGTGGTGGGAGTGTTCTCTGATTCCCCTTTTCTCTAGATGATAATTGAGTAAAGTCTAACATGTATAGGAAAGACCTTTGCTGTTCATAGTGCTAGTGAGCACATTTTCCTGCTTCACCATGGTATCTACAATGGGATGTAAAAATAAGAACCTGCGAGTTTGTTTCTCTGCTGCCTTGTGCAGCAGCTGCTTGACCCAGTTCTTCCATGTGAGAACAATCAGCTTTCTCTTGTTGGGAAGACAGTGTGTGTTTCTTGTTACTTGTAGATTGAATGTATTCCCCCAATGTGATATCAATGACCTGTGAGTGTATGTCAATAAAAGTATGTCCATCTGTTTGGGAAATGAACACTTCTGTAGTTGTTTCATTGATATATTTTATCAACTGTTTCAGTGCATCCTATGTTAATATTATTGTGGATTTCATTTTTACAGACTATGTTAATATCCATTTTTGATTATGGATTTTCAGATATACTTTGCAAGGTTCTTCATCTAATCATTATACATTTTGAGTCAGTTTTATCATGTGTGGACCAATTCAGGTGTTTCTTCATCAGGCAAACTGTAGTTCTTATTCTTTTACACTTAGAACTTTTGTCATGAAAATAATTTCTCACTCATTTTTAACCCCAAAATTAACCACCATGTTTTCCTTCAGTACCCTCTTCTGGTGACCTGCAGGATTGCACCTGCAGTCAGAGATGGGTGTAAGGAATTCTAGTAAGAATGACCACAGACCTAAAGGACCTTGAGGTGTAACAGTAATGGTACTCAAAGGGTTTCTTACAAGATTTGGCCTGCGTTTGTGGATTTGACTGCTATTCAAGGAGGCAGATTATTTTCTGTATTCTATGATGTGAGGAGGTGTACTTAATTCTAACTGCTGTAAACTTTTTTCTTGTGAACTGAATCATTGTTTTCTAGAAGGCAAATGTAGTGAAGGTAAGTTAATTTTTAAGAAGTTCCAGTGAGTCATTTTAGTAAGAAGAAGGAAGAGAGTCATTTATGATTTGGACTTTTATCCTTTACCATTTTTACCTGTATGGTAATAAAATGCTGTTAGTTTTGTCTTGGAAACTGTGCACTTTTAATGACCAAGCTGTTGGACCCTTTTCTCTTCGACAGGGTAATACTTGGCCTTGCAGTGGATGCAGCCAGCTCCTGGTCCTCTGGAACAGCTTTGCCTTTCCTACTTAGAGTCAAAACACCGATATATTTCCTATGGTGAATTAGGCACTGTTTACTGTGAAGTACCTCATTAAGTACCTTAAATACATAACTTCTCTTCTTAGCATCCTACATAATATTTTCAATATCTCCTTTACACTCAGCTGAGGCCTTTGAGTTTAGGTAAATTGTGAGACAGTGCAGACCCAGCCAGGGAATTAGGACCACTGTGCCACTCTGAAGCCTTTCCTTCTCTGAGACTGTGCTCTTGCTGGTACCGTTTCAGCGTCCCTCACAAGCCATGCAGCATGGAGTCAGTGTACACACTGTAGCAGAGCTGAGACAGTGGGATCTGGATACAGAGCGTGAAACAGACAAGTCCTGGCAGTCCTGGTGCTTCCATGTTTGTGGAAAAGCAGAAGTGATGGACACAGTGAAGCTTTGTTTTATAGAATACAAATAAGTCCTTTGAAGAAAAGTAAAAAATAGCCTTGAGCTATTAGGCTGAGGTGTGTTTATATCTTTTCTATGAGGGTAGGAGTGAGCAAGGATGTCATTATTATTATTATCTGGGACTTGAGACTTCCTATTGATCTAAGCCACAGGTATTTGTATTGTCTTTTGTTTTTAATGTCATTTGAGAGGATTTTTATATTACCATTAAATATTTAACATGTTAGCATATTTGGCATTTTCATTATGCTGCTGTACAGACTGGAGTGTGCAACATACACCCCAGTAAACCATGGAGTTCCTCCCACTTAGAAAGACAGTTGCCTTCACCTGCACTGTTCTAGCTCATCCTGAGTGAGTTCTATGGGTAGAGTGACATCTCTGTGGGTCTGCTGTGATCTCCCCGTGGAAACAGCACAAAGAGCTCTGGCTGGTTAGAGGCAACGAGCCAAGGAATAATTGAGTGAGCTGCAGAGAGAAGGTATGAATTTTAGTAACATCGTAATTGAGTGTCAGAGGAGAAATTGGAAATTTTCAACATCTTTTAATCATAGGACTGGCTGGAAGTCTTTAATTTCAATGGTCCAGAAAGCCCTGGTGCTCAGGTAGCTGATCACAGGTTTCCTTTCTATATGCTTAGACGTCCAGCACATGGTGTGGAAAATTGGGGAAGAGCAATAACAGCTTCAGGGTTTAAAACAGCAAAGGAAACAGAATGTTTTCCCTTTTTTACTTTAAGTGTAAATTATGAATTGGGCTTCATTCAAATGGACACCACAGGATTGTTCTTTTGAGGTGATGGGATTTTTTTCACCTTTTGATGGCAGTCTTCCTAACATTTCTGAAAACTCATGAGAGCGCTTAAGAATTTTACATATGTGTTTTATATACAATTATTAGAATATGAATGATATAATTGCTTTCATATGCTAGAAGAATGTCAAGGTCTCCTGAAGCTGGATTTTTATGTGGTCAAACCTTTCCACCACTGTGGGATCCTTCCTAGGAACATTGCAGGACTGAGATGAAGGACTCAGTCCTCAACGGGCCTTTCTTGCAACCCCGGCTTATTTGAGAAAACACCCCCTAGGGTTGCACCTGCCCTCAGCTCAGACTCTTAACTGAGTGAAGTGAGAGGCCTCCCAGACTCTGTCTTTGAGTTTAAATCAGGTTCGTGGACAGATCTTTGGAAATTCTGAGGTCAGAAACATAAACAAAGTATCCCAAGCAGAATCTACCTGGGGACATCCTCGTCCATGTGCATTAGCATCAGTTGTTTTCAGTGCCATCCATAGACCATCTCCAGGTCTTTATTTCCCAACTCAAGCCTACTCTGTGCCTGCATACTTGGAAAAATCTTTAGAAATCCACATATGGCTCACTGTACATTTTCTCTGAGGCAACAGGAGGGACTGAGCTGAGAGGGTGACAGAAGCAGTGTTAGAAACCATGTCATGGGCACATTCTGTTACCCACAGTGACAGAGCAATCTCAAATTTATCAGAGCTGCTTGCTGACTTATTCACACGACACTTAGAAATTGATGTACATTGAATTGGGAAACAAAAGGCTGTGGAATCTTTGAAATAACATTCCATTAGTGTCCCCCTCCCCACAGTCCTTCTCAAAGATGCCTTAGCAGCCTCTCATTGAGCATCCAAGCGTCTCTAAACCCCCATGGTGGACATATATTACCCAAGGCATTCTTGTACCAGAACTATTCTCTTCACCAGGTGCTGCACACAATTAGAGAAGCCACTGCTGGCAACTGCCAGAGTCTTTATGTAAATAGAGTCCCTTCCACGGCCTGAGTGGATGATCCTGCAAGCGAGCTTCCCATTTTGCCTTGGGTCATGAATGCAGGAACCCCCAGGCTTTCTAATCAAAAGCCTCCTCATTGAAGAGATGGGTATTTACAGCATGGAGCCAACATTGCTCCTCTGGAATATCCAATGAACAGTCGGAAGTGCTTTGTTCTTCTCTGATGTAACCCATTCTGAGGAGATCATTTCCAGTTTAGACACATTGGCCACTTGGAGAGTCACTTAGGAGCACATGGGTAACTAGGGTGTTCGTAAATTTTATGGACAGTGTGCACCGCCATACCCGACAGAGTGCACTGCAGAGATGCTGCCTTCTGTCGCCACATCAGACAGGCGATCCTCGATCAAAGAATGGACTGAAGCATCAGAGTGATCAGTCAAACAACAGTCATGTTAGGAATAGAAACATTTTTAGCCCAGAATCCAACCTGTCTGTACATGTTTTACAGACCCTGAGCCATTACCCATGATCCAGCTGTGCGGTGCCATGAATACCACCAACCACTTATCCAAGGTTGCCCTCTATGTCTTAAAGAATTCTGGGAATATCTTGCCTCTCAAATACCCAAATACAAATCTGGCCGCTCCTTACTCTGCCCATATTAGACCTCTTGCTGCAGAGGGTGATTTTTATTCCTCAGGGTGATAAATTGACGTGAATTTCTGAGACACATATCAACACCTCAGACCTGATGGTATTAACCTTGGCCTTATGGTCCAACATAATGTGAAACCACTTACAGACCTCTAACTTAAGAGTGTAGGCAAAATTGAAGTGATTTCCCTCCTCTGCCATGGTTAACCCAGTGATGGACCAGTGAACCTGATGTGAAAAAGCAAGTCACTGGTAATATCATCAATGGACACACCTGGCAGGATGAGGAAGGGATCCCCACAGCTGATGGCAAGTAGACTTGGTAGGTCCATTCCCCCATCCCCTGGGCTCCTTGCTGTGCTCAGACCGTGGTAGAACTTGATATGGACAAATTACTCATGCCATCATACATTACCCTGCTGAAGCCAAAATGCAAGGAGCCGCCAAGATGCTCTAAATTTATAGATATTACCAGCTCAATTCTGAAAAGAGGAAACTCTGGGCTCTCGAATAAGTTGTTCAGTGGACGTTTTACCACTTCAACCACCACAGGCTACCCCCCTCTTAGGATGGTCTCATGGCCTCCTCAGGCCAATTTGCTTTCTTCTCACTGGGCCTTCCTGCTGTTGGAGGCATTGATTAGACTTAATCCCAGTCTTCGGGGCTCATTGCTTTGTTGTCATCGTCAGGTTCACTGGCTCCTTATAGATAGAGGCCTTTCCCTACTGGACATTCCTGTGAGAACGGTCACTCCTACAGGTCTCTGGTTTATTGTAACAGTGCACCCTGGCCACCACTGTTGTATCCCACTGCCAAGTCTTCCCCTCACATTGCCTGTGGTCTATGTGCCCTGCGTGTTGATACTTCATTTGGGGCACCTCCTTCAAAACCCCTGTGGCTCATCACATACAGATGTGCTGTTTCCCTACCATTTGCACTCACGTGCTCATTGTCATGGGAGTCACTGCTACTGACTTAGGCACAGATGACGTCATTCAACAAACATCCTTCCTGCCAATCAAGAAATGTCCAAAACACTCAAAATTCCTGTAGCAGATAGCTGGTGTTTGTGATGTTTCCCTGAAGGAAAACCTCTTGGCAGCTGTTGTAGCTGCTGACCAGTTGGCCTTAAAGTATTTATTATCCATCCAGGGAGAGCTCTCTTCCTCTAATAGGGCTGCCTGTGGTATGTGGGTAGGAAGGTGCCACCAATAACACAACAAGTGAGACAACAGATTAAAAGAATAATATCACTTAAATATTTGAACAGAGTTCTGGAACCACACTTACACGTTTCTGGATCCCTCCACATATTTGGATGACTTGATTCAAATAGTTTTTTGAGTCTTTGTCATCTTAAATATAATATGTTTGCACTTTTCCCATAGGTGTTTAATTACTATTCAAATTTATTTGACTAGTTGCATCATTCAGTCAACCAACCTCAGGAGTGAACACTATAAAGACACTGACTTGATTTTCCACATTTGACTCTAAATCGGCTGTAGACGCCTGCTCACCCTGTCGGGATCACAATGGTAAACAAGTTATGATGGTTGACACGTGCCCCTTTGCTTTTTGTGCCTGCAGATGGGAGGCTCAGACCTGTAAATCCTGAAGCCTCTAAACCTACACATCCTAAATGGCCAGCCTGTGGTCCTTTGCACAAGGCACATGAAGAAGCTTTCCCTTGGCCTATTCTCTTTAGAAAGTATTTTGGAGAATAAACTTTTGTATTAACTTATTGCATGTAGCAACATAGTCCTGACGTCTGGTCTGAAGGTAGAGTATTAATCCTGCCCCCAAAATGGCAATGATGAAACAGAAGGTAACTCATGGAAAATGTCTTTCTCATAATGCACAGGAGCTCAGTGTAGGGAATTCTTAGAAGCAGTATAGGAAAATGAAGATAAGAAAGTATCAGCAGAAAAAGGACTATTTTATCTATGAGACGTTTTATACAAATCTCATGGTAACCACAAAACAAAGATTTAGAGCAGAGGAACCAAGCATTAAAAAAGAGGAAACTGAGAAAAACATTGGAAACCACAAAGTAAAATGGCAGACAGAAACACAAGGGAAAAGGGAAAATGGAGATATAGACCAATTAGAAAACAAAAGACAATAGCACCGGTAAGTCCTCCTAGATCAATAATCAGCCTAAATTTAAATGGATTGAAATTACCAGTGAAAAGGCCCAGAGTGGCTGCATGGAGTAAAAGACATGACCCGACTCTCTGCTGCCTCCAGGACACTCAGCTCAGCTCTAAAGACAAACACAGGCTCAAAGCGAAGGGGCAGAAGAGGAGCCTCCAGGCAAATGGCAGCCAAAAGAAAGGGGGTGTGGCCATGCTGACATCAGACAAATAGACTCCAACCCCAAAACAGTAACAACAGAGATGGACCTTATATACTGATAAAGGGGCTATGCCATCAGGACGACCTAACAGTTAATAATCTATGGGCACCCAACACGGGAACACTCAAATATATACAGCACCCATTGGCAGACCTCAAGGGAGAGATTGACAGCAATGCAATAATATTAGCGGATTTTAACTCCCCACATACATCAGTGGGTAGGTCACCCAGGCAGAAAGTCAACAAGCAAACATTGGCCTTAAATGAAACACAGTAACAGACAGACTTCCTAGATATATACAGACCGTTCCATCCAAAGGCAGCAGAATACCATCCTCCTCAAGTGCACGTGGAACATTTGTGTTGTGACACACAGCAAGTCTCAATAAATTTAACAAGACTGAAATCACATCAAGAATCTGTTTTGACCACAATGGTGTGAAAGCAGAGGTCAACTACAGGAAGAAAGCTGGAGAAATCACAAATCTGTGGAGAGAAAACAACAGGCTGCTGAACAACTACTGAGTCAGTGTTGTCACAGATGAAATCTTGCCATTTGTGACACCGTGCATGGATCTTGAGGGTGTTATTCTCAGTGAAATAAGTCCGAAGGGGAAAGAAAAATGCCGGATGCTTTCCTCACGTGGAGTATATAACAAAAACAAACTCAAGCCCTGTCACCCCAGCTGCCACTCCGAGAGCTTTCCTCCTGGGAAGAAGAGGACTTCAAATTGTGAAAGCCTGCCCCAGCGGTCTGTTGCTGAGGGTGAACAAGTGCGGGGCGAGTTGGCTTGAAAAGTTGGGACACCGTTGTTTCACTCCCTCCACATGGAACTCAGGCGACATCTGTGGAGCAGTGACCTGACAATCCTGGGGCACCGGTCACCCTGTCCCAGCTGCTGAGGTGGCTGGAACATAAGTCATCCATGAGGTGCCAGGAGACACAGTGAAGATGACCTCTGGCTGCTGTCTCTCCCCTCCCCTGAGCACTCCTGAAGTGGGATTGTCACTCAGAAAGAGGCTTCCCGTTGTCCTCCAGACAACTCCAGGGTCCCGGCACAGAGACTTTTCCTGAGTGTGGGGGTGAAGCAAGCCATAAAACGCATAGCTCTTCATACCTTTCCAGAGAATTAAGGTGGCTGGCAGGAGATCATGGGAAGTGCAAGTCAAAGGACGCTCTCAAAGAAGTGGAGAATGAGGTAAAAGGCAACTAGGAGTGGATTTGTGTATTTCATAAAGATACAGCTTAGACTGTGGGCTGACTGGTTTCTGGAAAGAACCAGAGAATTAGACTGCTGGGAGGGGGCTTGCAAGGGTCGGAACAAATATCCAACAGTGACTTCAGGAAGTGTTTCTACAAAGGAGCAGGCTGTTATTGGACTAACTGGTAGAGCCAATGATGCCCCCAGGACACTGGTGAAAACAGGAGAGCAATCAGGCAGCGGTTAACTGAATGGAACCACCACGTGTGGCCCCTAAAGGAGGAAGAGAGCCCTGGCAATACCAGTGTCCCCCAGGACAGCAGTGGGCGCACCCAGAGCGGGGCCCACCTGAGGAGCTGGGGAAGAGGTTTCGCTCTGTATGGCGGGCGGTGAGAAACAACTTGTGTTCTGAGTTGCTGCCTCAGCGTGTTACAGTCTGAGGCCCCTGCTCACACCCAGAATCTGGACGGTTAGAGAAGGATCTGAGGTTAGGATTCTGCCCTAAGTTCCCGCTTTACTTTCCCAGGGCGCCTTTTAAACTGAGCACTTAGAGTTCAGCCCGGGAATAGTTAGTGCCCTCTGCCCCAGCGCCCTTCTAAGTACCGGGTGCTTGCTCCCTGCTCTCTGTCTCCTGCTCGCTCCTGACCTGGACAGACGACGGCCTTTCCCTAGCTCACTGCACCCTCAGCCCCTGCTTCTGTGACCTGTGAGTAATAAATCCTGTGACTCTGTTCCTTTGGGTGGGTGCATTGAAACTGCTTCTTCAATCAAAATGAGCCTGTGGGTTTCACTTCCCCACAGTGGGAGCTCGGATGCTGAGGGAGCACCCTGCTGACCCTGTGTGGGTGGCCTGTGCCCCCTCCTTCAGTGGGTCATAATCTACCTATCAATTCAATACACCAGCTCTGGCTTCTGCACATAATTGACCATGGGGATGGGGCTGTGGGCTGTTTGTACCCACTCGATGCCTTGGAGCTGTGAAGGGCTTACTAACCTCCTCTCCTGGACCGCTCAGCCTCTCTGGGAGGAACCACCGCTTGCTGGGGTCTGTGGTGGGATTTCCACTGCTGCATAAGCTGTTCCCGGGTGTTGCCTCGGATTCCCGCCCTACAGTGTCAGTGCTGTAGGTCAGACCGCCCTGCAGAGACCGGCCTGCAGGCCTCAGGGTGAGGTGGGTATGTCTCCCACTCATCTCTGAGAGACCCCGCTGGGTGTCAGGGCTTGAGGTGATGGGCTGTAATCACATTAGGAAGCCTTGGCCTTGAGCTCAGATGAGCTGACTGAGAAGGTATGACTCTGCCCCCTTGCCCCAGGTATGGAACAGGGGCCTGAGCCATCAGGTCCTGGGAGCCGAGGAGAGTCCCCTAGATCAGGGCCAGGAGGAGAGCCAGCTGCTGGGCCCGTAGTTTCAGTGATTGGCATCGGGGTGTTGAGCTTGGCCAGCCAGCCCTACCCCATGACAGAGGCAACTCTCTCAGGGGCATCATGGCAGGCTGGCGGAGCAAACGCTACCGAGGCAAATGCTTCTTATGGTGCTGCATTCCTTGCGGCTGTCACAAATCATCCCTGATCCCAGGGGATATCAGGAGTCCCACCCCTGACATGGTGCAGCAGAATGAATTCTCCCTAAAAGCAGGCCCCTGAGCACATGGTACCAGGTTCTCCCAAGTCCCCAGAGGAGGTTGGGAAACTACCAGATGCTTGTAAGACCCCTGCTCCAATGGCCTGGGCTCCGCTGAGCATGGCAGTGCATCAACAGGCCAAATCGCCATTACTGCGTTCTCGGGGCTAGGGAGCTTTCCTGAGCGCATCAGCTAACACTGCACTGGGAGAGGTGGGCTCCAGCCCCTGGGGGATGACGGGGACACCCTAGAATGGGAGGCAGCAGCATGTGAGTCGGGAAGAGGCAACATGCTCAGGTCTTCCCCGTCACTATCCAGCAGGAGGGAGAGACAGAGACATGTAACTATAATAATTATCCTGAGAGAAGTGCAAGGTTTTTTAGAAAAAATTGTCCAAAGGGAGGGGGAGAAGGACACTTGTTGGCTCTTACAGGTCTTTGGACTCAGCTCCGAGCTGTTGCTCGCTGAGACCAAGTCATGCCAGCTGGCTGGACTGGTCAAAGATTCCAGCATTTACAATTGGTGTAAAAAAAAAAAAAAAAACCTCAAGGTATTGAGGACCCATTTTACTACAGATACCCCAGGGGAGACCACGGACTTGTCACCACAGCGAGGACATTCCCAAATGACATGAGCCACAAGGTCAGAAGATGCAGACAAAAGAAGGGAGGAGATGGACTCTGCAGAAGAGACCCCGTCAAGCTGTGGAGCCCACAGGGATGAGGGGGAGACGCTCTGCCTCTCCTGACTTGAACTTTTATGGCTTGGCACCAAGCCCAGCCTTCCATCACAGTTATCACAGCAAACACTCACTGTGCATGGAAAACCCTGTGTGAAACGCACCTCCTGTTACATCAAATTGGATGGTTCAATGGGTGTATCGTTTTGTTGTGAGCCACGCCCTCACAGAGCCCCTGACCATTTCCAAGCCAGAGGAGGCACCCTTGGGGCCAGCATCTCAGGAGTTCTTCTTAAAGGGGGGTCTCCTATTCTTAAGGCCATGCTGTCACAATTCATGGAAATGTCAGCTACAGTACAACAGGCAGTAGACTGCATCGATGCTGTAGCTGGACACAAAAAAGAGAATTTTCCAGATCTTGTTTGCCATTAAAGGTGAATGGGCCCCACTGCCCCCTCCCCCAGAAACACAACAGAGGGTCCGTAGGGAATATGGGGGCTTACCACAGAGGCGTGGCACTTTGTCCCATCGCTCTCCTTCATGAGATGACCAGCAGGTCTCCCTGCACTGGCAGCTCTGGAGATCAGGGGTCCCGAATGACCTAATTTCGGGACAGCCCGACCAAAAGTTAGAAGCATTTCCTCAGGCACTGCAGGCTCTGCAAGAGACTGCCGACCCCACCATCCCTGACCCCAAGGTTAGATGCTGTCTCCTCACAGAATGCCCCAGCCGTGGCAGCAGGATCCGGGATCCTTCCCCTGATCTCTGAGAGTGGCAGCAATCGAGGCCCCTGTGCTAGGAACCTGGCTGTTCCCCAGGGAGTGTTTCTCCCCTGGGGGACAATCGCCCACACACTTCTTTAATTATGCTTTGGGACACACATACGAAACAACCTTTTACTGCTCTCATTGACCCTGGAGCCCCAGTTACAGTGCTTCCTGGGAACCCCTCCAAACCTAAGCCAGGGGCGCCCTTTAAATTACAAGGGGTAACAGGTGGGACAGGAGAAGGCTTTCAACTTCCTTTGGATGTCGCTCTGCAAACAATTTGCATTAAAAACCTTCAGGGACGGCCCAGTGGGACAGTGGTTAGTTTCACACATTGTGCTTCAGTGGCCAAGGGTTCACCCGTTTGGATCCTGAGTGCAGACATGACACTTCTTGGCACGTCGTGCAGTGGTAGGCGTCCTACATATATTAAAAAAAAGTGAAGGAAGATGGGTACAGATGTTAGCTCAGGGCCAGTCTTCCTCAGCAAAAAGAGGAGGATTGGCAGCAGATGTTAGCTCAGGGCTAATCTTCCTCAAAAAAAAAAAAGTTGGGGCCCGGCTCTGTGGCCGAATGGTTAAGTTTGCATGCTCCGCTGCGGTGGCCCAGGGTTTGGATCCTGGCCGTGGACATGGCACTGCTCGTCAGGCCACGTTGAGGTGACATCCCACATCCCACAACCAGAAGGACCTGCAACTAAGATATACAACTATGTACCGGGGATGGGGGCAGGGGTTGGGAAATAAAGCAGAAAAAAAAAAAAAAAAAAAAGATTGGCAGCAGTTGTTAGCCCAGCTGCCAATATTTAGGAAAAAAACAAAGTCTTTTAGTGGTGGTGACCTCTCTGCCCCTACCCTTTCCTGTTATAGTATGGACGCCTCAAGGTGCCACCACACCATCTGGAACAAACCCACATTCCTGGCTTTCCTGGTGGGAGCTGCCCATTGGGAGCTAGTAAACTATCACTCCTGATTAAGGACAGTAAATACTTCCAGTATCATTTCCAATAGGGGACTGAGGAATTACCGCTCACAATTCAAGATTTATGAAACACTGCGTCTCCTTTCGATTCTCCCATTTCGCTGGCATAGAAGCCTTCTACTCTGGAGTGGTGCCTCACAGTCCACGATGGAAATTTAAATGCTCAGGTGCCCCCTATTAGGGCTCCCATTCCCTACATTGTCCAATTAATAGAAGACATGCAAAGGACTCCAGGGGACTACTGTGCCATGATCAATCTAGCTAATATGTTCTCTGCAGTATCGATCACCAAGGAGTCCCAGTCAAATTGTTTGCATATTTCAAGGGACCCAATAGGCTTTCACCAGGCTGCCTATGGGTGATCTTAACAGCCAGGCTATTGCCCACAATCTTTGCTGGCAAAACCTGGATGCCCTTACAGTGTCCCCTCTCACTGTCAGACACTATGTTGATGGCATTCTAACTCGGGGCGCTTCAGAGGATGTGGGGCATGAGAGCCTAGCATAGCTGGTGACCCACCTACAATGTAGAGGATGAGCTACGGCCCCACATAAAATTCAAAGGCAGCCACAACTGTTAAATTTCTGGGAATTCATGGGTCCTCTAAAGGCTGGGAAATTTCACTTGCAAATGAACATTAATTCTTTTGGAGAAACACACACCTCACTTAGCCATCACTCTCAGACTCATTCACACAGTCACACAATCCCCCACAATTCATCAAGGAGAATCTCAATAGCAAGACTCACAGTTGGTGTAAAGGTCAGTTCATCAAGCTCTCCCCTTGCGGGCTGTTGGCTCCTCCTTCAGATTGAGGCCCTGGCCACCATGCAGTATGTGTCCTGGACCCTTGGACTAAACATGCCTCTTTCTGGTTGCCTATGGGCTTCTAGAACAGAGGGCTGCCTCCCCCAGCTGCCTGCTATACCCCATTGGAACATCAAATTCTGCCCACTCATTGGGCTTTGTTAGAAACAGGCCTTCACAGGACAGGAGCCTGGTCTCCTGCATGCCCCCATTCCTGTCACATCATGGAAAAGGGACGCATCCCAACAGTGGCTCGGCATGGCCACCAGTGCCTCTTCTCTAAAATGGAAATGATGCCTTCAGGAATGGACTAAACCTGACATGGCAGATCTTTCTAAATTACAGGAGGATGTGACTTCCCTGAGCCTCACCCCGTGGACCTTGAGGAACTGGTGACAGCACCCCCATTGCCTAAGCCTCTGGTGACATGGGTGGACCCTGAGAAGAGCTGATGGAGCTCCTAAGAGAGTCCATGTACTTCACAGATAGCAATGCCACCACTGGACATGATGGAGCCTGATGGAGAGCAGTAGTGTGCCTTCCTGCCATTGGTGCCAGTCATCAAAGATGGCAAGTCAGGGTTGGCTCAGCTTGCTGAGCTGGTGGCAGTACAAATGGCTGTGCAGAGTGCCATTGCCCATGACAAGCCTCTTGTCCACATTTTTACTGACTCATGGGCAGTTGCTAACAGGTTAGTGGTTTGGTTGGGCCAATGGCAGTGGGAGAATGTTCACATTCAAGGCTGTAGCATTCGGAGAGCACCAATTTGGAGGGACAATCTCCAGGCACCGGTCACAATTATGGTCACTCACATTTCAGAACATACAAATGCTGTCACATCAGAGTTACTTTTCAGAAACTTAGAAAAGTAGAATTTAGCCTTTGTAAGAGACATGTCCATTTGTAAAGGAAATCTCCATCTGTAAAGGTGTCTCCCTCTCTGTACCAGGAAGAAGAGGGGATGACCTTCTCTCTAGAAACTCTTATCAGTGTAAAAGGCAAGGAGTTAAATCTGCATAACAACCTTACTCTTGTTTCCTGTGCTTTTCTGGGAACCTCCCATAACTGACTCTCCCCACCCCCAGCATCCTCCTTTGTCTTTAGCTGAGGAGGCTATTTAAGGTGAGAACCTCCACTATTTTGGGGAGTTACTCAGCTTTTCTGGGTCTCTCCCATGTATATATGTTATAATGGAAAGGGGTTTACTCAGTACAAAGACCTTCCCTATCAAACATGGCACAGAGACTTTGGCTCTTTTAAACCTTGTGCTTCTTCCAAAGCAAGTGGCTGTGGTCCATTGCCGGGGATATCAGAAGAATTTGTCTCTTGAGAGCATGGATAATAACTTTGCTGACCGGGAAGCTAAATGGGCTGCTAAACAAAGTAATCTTTTAAGCTTACTCCCCATTCCCCCTGCTTTGGGTCTTATTAGTGCTAATTATACAACTGAAGAAATAGCCCTGGCTCAAGAAAAGTGATATATCCAGGAAACAAAATAGTCTTGGCTAATTAATGACCAGGGAAAAATTTTCATACGCAAAAGCCTTCAATGGAAATTAGTTAGTGGAATTCCTCAGGCTACCCTTTTTGGCAAACAATCGTTGACTCAGCTACTTTGTAAATCCTTCAATGGCCATGTTTTCCATGCCACCATTAGACAGCTCTGATGCTCTTGTGCCACTTGTGCTCAAGTAAATTGAGAGGGGGCAGCTAAACCACCTTCTCTGTTAAGGCCTATACAATGACGGGTACCTATCCCGGGGAAGATTGGCAACTGGATTTTACCCAAATGCCTCCATGTAATGGCTATAAATACCTTTTGGTATCTGTCGATACCTTTACAGGCTGGATTGAGGCCTTCCCTTGTCAAAGTGAATGGTAAATCAAAGTAACAAAGGCCCTTTTAAGGAAGATTATCCCACAATTTCGCTTGCCCAAGACCTTACAGAGTGATAGCGGTCCCTCTTTCATGGCTTAAATAACACCACAGGTCTCTTCAGCTTTACAAATTAAATAATATTTGCATTCAGCTTGGCATACACAATCCTCTTGGAAAGCCGAGAAGGCAAACCATAGTCTAAAACGACATCCCTCCAAGTTAAGTCTCGAGACTAAGGAAACTTGGATTACACTCTTACCTATTGGCCTCCTACAGATGAGAACGGCCCCTCAGAACAGTTTAGGGTTAAGCCCTTATGAAAGCCTGTATGGAAGGCCCTTTCTATCCACCAATATAGTATTGGACTCTGATTACCACCAACTATGTTGATATTGCATTGAGGCTGGTCTAATATGAAAGGACCTAAACGGCTATGTTAATAATCGTTTACCTAACCTGGAAGCATTGTCTGACCATATACCTTGCCAGGTAAATCCTGGAGATATGGTATATTGAAAAGATTGGAAAACACATTATCATGGGTTAAGCCCAAAATGGAAAGGACTTTATCAAGTCATTCTAAGAACCCCCACAGCTGTAAAATTAAAAGATCATACTTCTTGGACACATATTTCCCGAATAAAACTTAGAACTTCTTTTCAGGACAAAGCTGATCCAGATCCTACTGTTCAACTGGACTACTCTTGTGAACAAACTGCTGGTTTAAAACTACTTTTTAGAACAAAATGAACCCTATGTTCATTATTTTCTTCTTATCTCTGTCTGTAATGATGGACAATTCTTTTTTAAAATGGGCTCAACATTATGCTGAGCTCCGTAACCAAACCACATATTGGGTTTGTGGACTCTTGCCTCTGTCTAGTACTTCTGGTCTCCCCTGGTGGGTCTCTCCCCTCCAGGGTACTGATTGGCGTGCCATGCTTCTCTTCACTACACAATACATTTCTAGCTCTTCTCTTTTACAAGATTCATCTATTAGTAATCATCATGTCTCCTGTGGCCATCCCAGGTCTCTGACACCTGGGAGTTCCCTGGCCACAATCAAACCTTTTCCTTCAACACTACTGCCCAAATACTAACTAGATTTGCCTTGTCACAGGTGGATCATAAACAACAAGTTCCAAAGGTAAAGTCCCCAAACTATTGATACACACAGGATGGACTTTATCAAATTTGGGACAAATATATTTGGCTCACTCCTACTAGTGGTCAACTCAGTCAAAAGGCCACTCCATGCTGGGAACAAACCAATCACAACTGTGATACATGGCCTAATAGCACCTGACCTATGGGAAAAATTCCCCGTTATATGTGTTCTCATATCACAAAAAGTACTGATTGGTTTGGGACTGACTGGGATAGGCGGCCCAGCATACGTTGGTTAGCCCCTAATGGCACTCAGTGGTTATGTGGCTCCAACTTATGCTGCCACCTGGATGGACTGGATGATGCACTTTAGGCTTCACCTGGATGCAAGGTAGAACTACATTCACTATATCTCCTCCTGCTAAGCTACCCAACCTGCAACAGCGCTGGACCCGCTCTGTCTTCCACTGGTATGACCACCTTGCCTCAATTTTCCTTCCCCAATTAGGAATCAAAAGTGTCATCTGGCACATGGAAGCTGTAAACAAATTTACTATGAAGGCATTAAATGATACACGACATAGCCTTTCGCTGCTCAATTTAGAAGTATCCCAAATGCGTAAGGCAGTCCTCCAAAACCAAATGGCACTGGATGTCTTGACAGCAGCACAGGGGCATGCTTGTGCCATTATAAAAACGGACTGTTGTGTCTATATTTCTGACTACCATCAAAATATCTCTGGCTTCCTGTCTGATATGAGCCACCAAATTAAATCCATGTCTGACCCTACCCTATCTCTAAATGATTGGTTGAACTCCTGGTCAGGACCAGGTTTCGGGACTACTATCAAAACCTTATTCATTGGGTTAATCATATTGCTTGTCTTTCTTATTATAATTTGCTGTCTATTTCGTTGCTTGTGTTCCGCATGTCAACAAAGTTTCACCTCCTGGACCACCTCTCGTCAAATGATTCTCTCGTCTCCAGAGGATCCATGTACCTTGTCAGCCTTGGGCTCTGCGGGCGCAACCTTCCAGTCCTCTGAACTTCCTACCTGTACCTATGGCCCCATTTAGGGACAGCTCTATGACCTTGCACAGCTGTTAGTAGTTACAGGAGACTGACCATTGTCCATATCCCCAACAGATCAGGGCCAAATGGGTTCAGGGGGGCTTATGATGAGGATTATTTTAGGCTGGTAACTTTTTAAAAAACTGCAGGTGGGAAGGAGGCTCTGAGGAGCGGAATTTGCTCGCCCTTTGATGAGAGATATTTGCATTTGTGAAGGAAGTCTCCATCTGTGGGGGTGTCTCCCTCTCTGCACCAGGAGGAAGAGGGGATGACCTTATCTCTAGAAACTTTTAATGGGGACTGCAAAGACTTAAGTGGTGTTTATTGTGCTTGTCTGGTAACCCTATGTAGCTGACTCCCCCCCCAACCAACATCCTCCAGGAAGCACAGAACATCCTGACTTAATCTGATCTGATTGTTATCTAAAGTCACAGGACCACCCAATAACCAGAAACCACCTGCACTGACACCATTTTACTGACTTTTTTCACATATTCTTTCCTTTGTCTTGTAAAGAGATAACTCACAGGATGCGGGGTCGGTAAGCCGAGGAGTCAAAAGAAAGATTTCTTGGACTCTCAAGATCTGGCAGTAGTGCTCTTTTATTTAGAGAATAGTACAGAATAGCATGGGGACAGGACCCATGGGCAGTCAGAGCTTCTGCTGCTGGCATGGGGACAGTGTCCATGGGCAGGCAGAGCCGCTGCTGCTGCTGCATGGGGACCAGACCCATGGGCAGTCAGAGCTCCTGCTGCTGCCCTGAGTTGAGGGTTAGCACTAATTTTATAAGGCATGGGTACATGACTTATTTTTACTGGAAAAAGAAAAGATGATGTAAAAAGTCATTAAATGATTTCAGTGCAGATGGGGTCTGGTTATTGTGCGGTCATATAACTTTTAGATACGAATCTGGCCATATAGATCGGCATGTAGGTGAGGATGCCCTGGGCTTCTCTCCCTGGGGCAGCCCTAATTCATACCATAAAAAAATCCACTGGGTCATATAGTAGGCCAGGTCACCTTGGGCTTGTGGGGACCTGGAAATGGCCACCCCAAGATATGTCTCTTTGGCATCAGGATTATTTGAGGCTGATTGCTTTTGATAAACTGGGACAGGGAAGAAGGCTCTGAGGAATGGAACTTACCCTTTGTTAGGACACGTTTACATTTGTAAGGTAAATCTCTATCTGTAAAGGTGCCTCCCTCTCTGTACCAGGAAGAAGAAAGGAGATGACCTTCTCTCTAAAAACTCTTAATCAATACCAAAGGCAAGGACTTAAAATCTGCATTTTATTGTGCTAGTCTGGTAACCTCCTGTAACTGACTTCCCTCCCCCTCCCAATTTTGGCATTTCTTTAAGGATTAAGCATCTTTCCTTAGGCTAGGAACTGATTGCTGCGCTCACCTGTGACCGCCCAGCTCCAGACAATCGACTTGCCTCTGGCTACGCCCTCCGAGACAGCAGACCACTACCTGCTGTGTCCATCAAGCGCTGTGCCGACAGGGCAATCTTGTGACTATTGTGGGAGGGACATTTCAATCACATGTGAAACACCCTGTTTGGGGGTATATAACCACTATGTGCACCCCACTTCTTCAGTGCCCTTTCGTCCTTCGGGAAGAAAGGCCCCGGGCCATGGTTCCTCATAAAGCTTTGTTTAATTTTCTCTTGCTATTCTGTCTCATGTGAATTTAATTCGTTCTCCAGCCAGACGAACCCCCATTTGCGAAGAGGAAATGTCTTCCTCCCCTACAGGCTTCTCTAGCTGGGGCAGCCTTAATCCACATCATCACATACCTATGCCTTAAGTTTAGCTCTAACCCTCAACACACTGCAGCAGCTCTTTGCTGCCCATGGGTCCTGTCCCCATGCTATTCCATACTATTCTCTGAATAAAAGAGCACTACTGCCAGACCTTGAGAGTCCAAGAAATCTTTCTTTGGACTCCTCTGCTCACTGAGCCCGCATCAGTCTGTACTTGCACCATTTGAAACTCAGTACTTCCCCGTGCACACCAGCGCCCAAGACTTCACAAAGAGCTGGGTGGAAACAATAGAGGCAGCCCCAGGCCAGGAAAAAGTTCTGTTTAAATGCAAACGTGCCAGGCGAGTCTGGTTCCATCCCGCAGCCTAGGCGGGTTTGGCTGAGCCCTGCAGCCTCCCACCTGCTGTCACTCTGGCATGAGGGGGCGGGGCGTTTGGGATCGTCCACTCAGGGGAGGCTCTGGCGCAGGTGGGTGGGGCCATGCACTGGACTTCCTGTGAAGGCGGCTTCTGGCTGCTGTCGTGCTGCACTTGAGGTGTTGTCTGCCTTAAGGGTCCTGGTGGCTCTGCTGCAGCCTCTGTCGCGCTGTGACCTGCACTGGCCGTGGGGGACGTAGGAAGGACTCAGGGGACCCAGGAGCACTAGAAATGGTGAGGGTGCGGCCCTGGGGTGAGGACACGGGAGGAGAGGCTTGTGGGAAGCGGCGGGGCGGGCCGGCCTCCCGCGGTCCCCTTCGGGCTTGGCGGCTCCGAGTCTGCGGTGGCGCCGCTCGGCCCTCAGGCCTCTCCGGCCGCAGCGTGGGGGAGGGGCGGGCAGCCGGGCCCCGGGCGTCCTGTGGTCCCTGCGCCCGGCGATCTGGGCCGGAGCGTCTCTGGGCAGCTGTGCGCCCGCAGCCCCGCGTGTCCCAGACCGTGGGGGGACCGCGGGAGGGTCCGCAGGACAGTCGGGTCTCGGTCTCCGGGGTCCCTGTGCGAAGGGGCTGCGGTCTGTGGGGTCCCCAGGGCCTCCTTTCTCCTCGGAGGGGACCCGTTTTCTCCATAGTTTTCCAAATGTTTGGGCAGCAGCGTCTCAAATCCACAGTCCTTTCCCCACAGGCTGGCACTTCTTGGGACTGACAGTAAATCCGTAAATTTTCAGATGCCTCCCCGCACTCCCAAAGCCACTTCCCCTCTTTCATTCACAGGATCCTCATCAACACTCCGTCCTCCATGGCGCGTTTCAACCAGACCCGATATTTTAACCGTTTATCATTATCCCCCAGAGCCATGGATGGCTCTATTTTTTTTTTTGTATGATTTTATTTTTCCTTTTTCTCCCCACAGGGCCCACCCCCCACCCCAATAGTTGTATATTTTAGTTGTGGGTCCTTCTAGTTGTGGCATGTGGGATGCTGCCTCAGCATGGCCTGATGGCTGGTGCCATGGCCGCGCCCAGGATTGGAACCCACGAAACCCTGGGCCACCGAAGCAGAGCCTGTGAACTTAACCACTGACCACAGGCAGGCCCAGGATGGCTCTATTTTAAACATTATATTTGTGTGTGTGATGAGGACTCCGGGAGCAGAGAAGTCGAAAGAAAGATTTCTTGGACTCTCAAGGTCTGGCAGTAGTGCTCCTTCATTCAGAGAACGGTGTGGGGACAGGACCGTTTGGCAGGAAGAGTTGCAGTGGATTGAGGGCAGGGCTAAACTTATAAGGCATAGGTATGTGAGTTATTTGTCTACAAGACAAAGGAAAGATTGTGTAAAAAAGTTGTGGGGCCGCCTGGTGGCGCAGCGGTTGAGTTTGAACGTTCTGCTTTGGCGGCCCAGGGTTCCCCTATTGGGATCCGGTGCGGACATGGCACTGCTTGGCAAGCCATGCTGTGGCAGGCGTCCCACGTATGAAGTGGCGGAAGATGGGCACAGATGTTAGCCCAGGGCCAGTCTTCCTCAGCAAAAAGAGGAGGATTGGCAGCAGATGTTAGCTCAGGACTAATCTTCCAAAAAAAAAAAAGTCATTAAAATGGCGGGTGCAGTTGGGGTCTGGTTATTGGGTGGTCCTGTAACTTTAGAAAGAATCAGCTGGGATCAGGTCAGGATGTCCTGTGCTTCCCGGAGGATGATGTAGATTGGTATGCAGGGCAGGATGCCTTGGGCTTCTTCCCCTGGGGCAGCCTGGATCCTCATCATGTGGATATTTTACATGAGAGGAAAGCAGAAAATAACCACCTGGAACCTCATTGCAGGAAATGCTTGTGTCTCTCCCCCAGGATCTTTCTGGGCTGAGACATCCTATGGGAAGTGCTGTGGGTGGAGGTTCCTGTTGAAAAAATGTCCTGGGTGATCTGTCCCATGGGCATACCCCCACCCCCCCGTTTGTGAATGAGAAAAAATTATTCACTTATTTAAGTCTTGGTTTTTCAATAAGGATAAATATATTTACTGAACAGACCTTGGAAGACACTATAAAATAGTTCCAAACAGGCAAGAAAGAGGTGAATTTCAGGAAAAATATAATATTCTTTTGTTACATTCCATTGGTTAAGAATACTTGTTTCACTCTGTCTTCACCTGAGTATGTGTAGTAAGTTTCTGACGTCTGTTCCTACTTTTGAATGTTTTCAAATGAAATTCTAGGGCTTAAAAATGCTGACCACAAGCGTTGAAGTGTGCTGTCTTGTCACGGAAATAATGTCACCACAGGACCTGGAACAGAGTTGTCATCCCAAAGCATGCATCTTTGGCATAAGGGCTATTTTGAGCTGATGATTATTAAAAAATAGCAGACAGAGGCAAAGCTCTGAAAAGCTGGAAGTTACCCTTTTGTAAGGGAAATTTACACTTAAGAGAAACGTCCCTTTGTAAGGGTGCCTCCCTCTGTGTGCCAGGAAGGGCAGGATGACTCTAGATCTCTAGAAACTCTTTATCTGTGGAGAAGGCAGTGAGTTAAATCTGCAGGACAACTTGAACCTTGTTCACTGTGCTTTTCCTGCTGACCTCCCGTCACTAACCCCATCTTAACAGCAAGATGTTAAAGCTCTTTGTCACAGGAGGCGGCCAGCCAGGAGCCTGTGCAGAAGAGAAAGTTTTGATCTGCCAGTCAGGCCTCACCCTGCCAGGTCTTTGCATCCCAGCCGGCCCTCCCTGCTCCCTTAAGCCTCAGCCCATGCTCTGGATGAGGGAGCCAGAGTTGAGAGCCTGTCCTCCTGTCTCCTTGCCAATCGATGGCACCTTCAACTGTTTCTTCTTTCAAAAACTGGTGTGCTGTGGTCTCAGCTTCTGTGCGCATCAGGTGGTGAGCCCTCGCTGAGTAACAGTAGTAATTTACCTTTTTTCTTAAAGGAATAGACATTTGTGCTTTTCTAGTTGAAGTGGTAGAAATACCTTATACTTTTCTTCCCTACTTTCCATGGAAGGACTGCGTTTAAAAGCTTTAGCTGGATTATTGAAACACTGGATTTGTGTGATTTAAAATAGCAATGATGTTCCAAAGCATCTCCAGTGAGGAGCAGAGGCTCCGGGTCCAAGACCCAAGCTAAGGCCCCCTTGAAACTGCAGAGGGAAGGCCTTGCAGGCCCAGCTGTCCTTCCTGGGGAGTCTGCCCCTGCAGGTGTCCTCCTGCTCACACCCCCATGGAAGGAGCCTTTATCCTGAGAGCAGCTGCAGAGCCCTGGAAAGCTGGGGGTGCATGTGCTCATGGGGTGGGGAGTGATGCCCTTTTTGAGGTTATAACTGTGGTTCCTTGCCTGGACATTTTTAGATGTTACATTTGAGTTTTGCACCCACACTGTAGGTGCACTGAGAGTGTAATCTGTGCACAGTGAGGAAGTCTGTGAAGATCAGGTGTTGTGTCCTGTGGACAAAGGGTTCATGAATTTGGAGTTCATGTGGGTCAGAACCTTAGACTGAATCCTGCTGAGAGTTTCCTGACATGTGAGAGTGGGAACCTGGGGGAGGCAGTGCCTCCATGATCACAGGAGAGGGAGGGTGTGTGGGGCTCCCAGAGTGCATTCCTGTGACTGCTCAGGGCTTCCCACCCTCTTTCACCAGGGACTCGCCCTCTCCCGGGGATCTGTCTCAACTGGGAGAGTCTATACCTCAAGTCTGGGAATATGGTCCCTTTCTGAGAGTGGATTTTCCTTGTGAACTGCAGGCCAGCAGGCTGCTTCTGTGAGCTGATTGGAATATTCCTGTTTCTGTCCTCGGATTCCTTGATCAGTTGAAGGTTACAATCCTCTGATTCTAGTTTCCATTTGCACTTCGCATTTGGAAATGTAATGTCAGAGATATGATGTGAGCAAGGCAAGAAAATTGTGGAAACAAACAATTTTTTTCCATTTAGACAGGAGAACCTCAAGATGTGAGATGGGTGTATTTCAGTTCTCAGGTGCATTTTCCATGTTTAGGTCAGTTTTGTGTGTCCATGTCCCTAGAGAACTTTGACATTTAAAAGGCTATACTATTCCTAAGGCAAACGAATTTCATTTATTTTCTTATTGTTTGTGTGTGTGTGTGAGTGTGAGGAAGATTGTCGCTGAGGTACCGTCTGTGCCCATCTTCCTCCATTTTATGTGGGATGCTGCCACAGCCTGGCGTGATGAGGGGTGCTGGGTCCACACCTGAGATCCAAACATGCGAACCACAGACCACTGAAGCAGAGCAAATTGAACTTAACCACTATGCCACCGGGCCAGCCCTGAATTTTATTTTAATGGATGTGGGGAATAGGCACTTGAATTTCTGTTTTCACTGAGATGAGGAATCAGGTCAGAGCTTGTGTAAATCTTTGGAATTCCTAGTTTATTTCAGGGCTTAATTGCAAACCCGTAAGATATTATAATATGGTACTCCTTCCTAAAAATATTCCCAGGGTAAATATAGTGGAGGGACAAACCAAAATGCCCCTTGTGTTTTTTGTTACAAAGAGATTGGTAAATTTTTATGGTTTATAGTTTTATATCCATTAGTGTTTAAAGGATTAAATCTTGGAATGGTTTCCTATGTACAAATGTTAAAACTAAAAGTTATTTAAAAGTAATGATCAAACATAGGAAAATATGGCATATATAAATGTCTCTCCTTATTTTATTTTATTTTGTGTTTGAAGAAGATTGGCCCTGAGCTAACATCTGTGCCCATCTTCCTCTATTTTATGTGTGGGACGCCTGCCACAGCATGGCTTGACAAGCAGTGCATAGGTCCATGACCAGGATCCAAATTGGTGAACCCCAGGCCGCCAAAGTGGAGCACGTGGACTCAACTGCTGTGCCACTGGTCCAGCCCCTGTCTCCCCTTATTTCAAGTGAATAATACATGGGAATGTTTTTTCTTTCTTTTGAGGAAGATTAGCCCTGAGGTAACTGCTGCCACTCCTCCTCTTTTTGCTGAGGAAGGCTGGCCCTGAACTAACATCTGTGCCCATCTACCTCCACTTTATATGTGGGACGCCTACCACAGCATGGCGTGCCAAGCGGTGCCGTGTCTGCACCTGGGACCCGAAGTGGCGAACCCCGGGCCGCTGAGAAGTGGAACGTGAGCACTTAAGCGCTGGGCCACTGGGCTGGCTCCTGCATGGGAATGTTTAAAAAGTTTGTAAGAGAGGATAGTAACTTAAGACAACTTCCTGCCCATGTACCCTGCCCCACTCCTGCTCTCCCTCCAGCTACTCTCGAATGACCAGTTTTGCTCACTGCTTCATCATCCTGTTAGTGTTTCTTTATATAAAAACAAGCTAGTGCGAATGCCTATTTTTGTCCCTCAAGTTTGTTCTTGTAATGAATGGTCAGGGTTTGATGCTGATGCCGTTTGATGACTGAACACTTAAGCCTCGCCCTCCCTTTTCCCCTGAGCCTTCTTACCTGACAGGCTGATGAGAAAGCCTGGAGGCTCCTGCACTGTGCACTGCTGATTGCTGGGCAGCTCCTCCTGGGCGCTGTGCTGCCCTGTGTTGCCCTGTTGACCCCACCAAGCCCAGGTTCTAACTGCAGAGGACACTGAGTTGGCAGTTTTGGGAATTCCTGTCCTCTGAGAGCTGGAGTCTGGGAATCAGGCCCTCCTTAATGAGATCTTCTGTCAGTGTCTTGGGTGGCATCTGTCTGTGTGTTGAGAGTGAAGGAGAGACTGAGGCTGGAGTCGCCTTGACACTAGGGGGAGTCTGCGGTTATGAGGATGATTATACCCTGTCACTGAGCTGAGCCCCTCCGATGGTCACTCCTTCAAGAGCAATTATTTCAGAGAGAAAGAAGAGACAGGAAAGTGCAGCCAGTAGGAAGCAAGATTCCAGAGGGCTCCCCAGGGCCCCTAAGTCACTCTGCTGCTGCTCCCAGCCCTGTACCTGTTGCCGCAAAGATCCCGACCCTCTGGGTTATAGTGGACCAACCACAGTCTGAGTTTGGCCCAGTGAAGAGATTAATTCAACCCAACTTAAGCCCAGGCACCTGAAACTCTATAAAGCAAGCAGTGTCTTGCCCCTTTGTGGGAAAAGAATTCTGGCAATCTCTTGACTCAGAGATCCCCAAAATAGAAGGCAGAGTCACCCTTGTATGTACACTAATAGGTCTACAATAGCAGGACACTTGTCATCTACCCTGGGGTTCTGACACTACTGATAGTGACCATGGCACTTCTCAGAGAAAACAGTGCTGTGCTCTCCAACAAGGCATTCGATGGAAGTTTCCCCTCCCCTGTGGGTCTCAGGCTCCTAGAGCACAGACTGGCTTATTGAAATATGTTGAAGTCGTAGCACAACTAGAAGGACCTACAACTACAATACACAACCATGTATTGGGGACTTTGGGGAGAAGAAGAAGAGGAATAAGAACAGATTGGCAACAGATGTTAGCTCAGGGCCAGCCTTGAAAAAAAATATAACTTGAAGTCAGTTGAATGAGAGATGTCCTGTTTCAGTAAAAAAGGGATGAATTGGATGGATTACAGTGCACGGTGCACATTAGCATTGACTCTATGTGTTAAACACTGTGTCCGTTCTGGCAAATGTGTAATGACGTGGACCCATCATTTCTGTATCATGGAGTGTAGTTTCGCTTCCCTAAAACTCCTCTGTTCTCCACCTATTGACTCATCCCTCCCTCCAACCCCCAAATCCTTCACAAGTAAAGATTTTTCTAGTGCCTCATACTTTTGTCTTTTCCAGAGTGTGATACAATTGTAATCATACACTACATAGCCTTGTCACATTGGCTTCTTTACTTAATAATAGACTTTTAAAGTTTCTCCATGTATTTTCATGGCTTGATACCTCATTTCTTTTTATCATTGGATGGTGTTTCATTGTTTGGATGCACCACTGATTGACTGTTCGATACTTGAAGGACATCTTGTTGAAAATCCTAACTCTTGCCAATTATGAATAAAGTGCTTCTAAACATTCTTATGTAGGTTTTGTGCGAACATAAGGTTTCAGCTCATTTGGGAAAATACCACGGAGCATGATTGCTGGCGCTTACTCTATGTAGTGACAGTGTATCTCATTTTGAAAGGAGGTTCCTGTCTTCCAGTGTGGGTGTTCCAAATCCCATTTCTACTCGTGATGAACTAGGATTCCCTATGGCTTTGCATCTTCACTGATATTTGCTGTTCTGAATATTTTGACTTTTACCCATTTAATAAGTGTTTCGTGATCCCCGTTGTTGTTTTCTTTGCAATTTCCTAATGACATTTGATGTGGAGCATGTTTCATATTGCTTATTTCGCATCTAGATCTCTCCTTCAGTGAGCTGTCTGCAGATCTTTTGCCCATTTTTACTTCCATATTTTTCCTCTATTATAGTTTAAGAATTCTTTGCATATTTCAGATACCAATCATTTATCCAATAAATGTTTTACAGAGATTTTCTCTTAGTCTGAATTGGTGTTGATCTTCTCTTTACACCATCTTTTTCAGAGGAGGAGTTTTTCGTTTTACTTAAAACTAAAATTTTTGTTTTTTTCTCTTGTGGACCTTGCTTTTGGTTTTCTATGTGAAAATTCATCCACAAACACAGGGTCATCCAGCTTTTCTTCTGTGTTGTCTTGTAGGCATTTATTTTGGCAATTTACCTTTAGGTCTGTGATGTGTTTTTACTTAATTTTCATGAAAACTGTAAGGCCTGTGACTACATTTGTTTTGTGCGTGTGTATTTGCATGTGGATTCCATTATTTCTCCCACTGTTGGTTTAAAACACTTGCTTTTTCATTTGAATCTCCTTTCCTTCTTTGTCAAAGCTCAGTTGACTCTGTTCATGTGGGTCTAGAAGGAAAGCAAACTTGCTGTACTCTCTTATTAATCCCAGGAGTCGTTTCTGTCATTGTGAGTTCTTCCAGTTGTTGCATAGAGATAGTCATATCATATGGAACAAGCACCATGAATTCAGCTACAGAACTTGTGAAGATGTTCTTTCTCAAGAAGTGGAAGTTCCCCTCTATTTCTAGTTTATCATAAATGGATGTTGCATTTTCTCAAATCTTATTTTATATTCGTTTCTCCTCCTTTCCTTTCTGATATTAGTATTTTCTGTCTTCCCTCAATCTCTTTGTTATCTTGACTAGATATTTATCGATTTTATTGATCTTGTGAAACAAGCAGCTTTTTTATTTTCATTTTCTCTATTGTTTTCCCACATTGATATTCATGTCCTTTCTTATTTTATTATTTGTTTTATTGTGCTTGCTTTGGGTTTAACTTGCTCTTCTTTTTATTCTTTGCTAAGGTACATGCTTGTGTTAGTGATCAGAGATCTTTGATTTTTCCAGTGTATTTGTTTGATGGCATAAATTTCCCCCTGGATACTGCTTTCACTACATCCAAGAACCTTTGCTATGCTGTGTATTCATGTTTTTAATTCAAAATGATGTTTCATTTTTCTTGAGACTTCCAGTTTGATACTATGTGTTATTTAGAACTGTATTTTT
Organism: Equus caballus; assembly: GCF_041296265.1. NCBI lineage: Eukaryota > Metazoa > Chordata > Mammalia > Perissodactyla > Equidae > Equus > Equus caballus. The sequence continues at coordinate 49,858,173 of NC_091690.1, forward strand.
GAATCACCACACATTAGGGGGTTTTCAACTTTTGCTGGTATTGCCTTCTAGAGGAATTCCTACGTGATGTGAGAGCCTATTTTGTATGATTTCTGTTCTTTCAAATTTGTTAAGGTGTGCTTTATATCCCAGAATGTGGTTTGTTTTGGTGAATGTTCCATGTGAACCTGAGAAGAATGTATGTTCTGCTGTTCTGTGAAGTATTCCACAGATTACAATGAAACCCAGCTGTTTCGCAGTGCTGTTCATTGCACATCTGTCCTTCCTCACTTCCTGCCTACTGAAATGTCTAATTCCCGATGAGGGGGTGTTGACTTCTACAGGTGTGGTACTGGATCTGTCTCTTTCTCCTGCATTCCGTCAGTTCCTCCCTGAGGTGTGTTGCCCCTCTGTTGTTAGGCAGCTACACATGCAGCGTTGCTGTGCCTTCTCAGAGAATAGGCCCCTTCATCCGTACCTACTGCCCCTCTATCTCTGCATCTTCCTCAGTTTGAAATCTGCATTGTCTATGATGTCTATTCCTCTGGCAGATTCCTTTGGATTCGTGCTGGCATGGTCTGTTTTTCTCCATCCCTTTACCCTTCATTTGTCTCTGACTTTATGCTTAGAGTGGGTTTCTTGTAGACAGCATACAGTGGTATTTTTTGAACTCTATTACTGTGTCTTTCAGTCGTAATGAGACCATTGATGATTAAAGTGGTTGTTGATTCAGTTGGATTCTTATTTAGCAAAACTTCTAGTTTTTCCATTTTTCTCCTTGTTTGTTTTTGTCTTCTACCTTTTTGCCACCTTCTCTGGCTAAAATTGAGCATTTACTGTAATTCTTTTTCTTCTCCTCTCTTAGCATATCAGTTACACATTTTTAAAAACACAGATTTTAGTGGTTGCCCTTGAATTTTCAGCATACACTTACAACTAACCCACCCCTCTGCCAAGTAACACTATGCCACTTCACTGTGTCCAAGTACCTCTTAACACACTGTCTCCATTTTTCCTATCTCTATGCCTTGTCACATTGCTGTCATTTATTTCACTTGTCCATAAGCTCCTCCTTACCAAATACATTCTTCCTGATACTGGTTTAAACAAAGTCTCATCTGTTGCGCTAATTATAAGAAACATGAAAGATATGTCCCCTCATTTTTTCTTTTTCTAATCCTCCACCTTTGTCATTTACATTGGTTCTGATAAACTTTCAAACAATTTCATTCAAAGTATGTGTACTTGGGACAAATTTCCTCAAATTTCGTCTCAGAAAGTCCTTATTTCTTCTTTGTGCTGAAGGATAATTTTGCTTGACTGAATTCTGGGAAAGTGGGTTTTATTTTCAACACTTTAAATGTTTCAGTCTCCTCTGCTCTTGTTGCATGGTTTTTGAGAAGTAGTCCAATTTAATTCAAATCTTTGTTTCTTTCTCTCAAAGGTGTGTTTCTTCTCTGGCATTTTTCAGTACATTCTCTGTCTGTGATGTTTCTCTCGTTTCAGCATGAGACCCTTGGTTGTGCACTATTGTCCTTTTCGTGTTTAGTGTTCTGTGAGCTTCCTGGATGGACAGTGTGCTGGCTGTCGTTAATTTTAGGGTATTTTGGTGATTATTACTTCGTTTTCTTCTGTGTCTCTTTTCCTTCAGGTAGTCCCATTATCTGCATCTTAAGCCTTCATTTAAAGAGGCTTTCCTAGGCTTTGTGGAAATTGTGTTCTGTCTTTTTTGTTATTTTTGCCCTTGCATTAGACTCCGGTGAATTAGATTTTTTTTTCCTTAGTACACGCCTTATTAAGAACAGAATATGTGGGGCATATTTCAAAATGCCATCTTTTTTTTTTTTTTTTTGTCTTTCCCAAGTTTGGAGACACTGGTTTGTCCAATGACCTCAAGGCTCTCCTGCATCTAAGAAGGGTTGTTCATGTCAAGTTTGTTCATTTTCTTCTTGCGAGATCAAGAATGACAGCTTCTAAGCTACTTAGGTGCAAGATCAAAGTCTGGCAGGGCATCATCCAGAGTGGCTGGTCAGGAAACACTTCCTCTTGAAGCTGGAGAAAGGAAATTTTATGTTCTTTTGGAGGAAAGCACTTTTAAATCCTTCATGTATTTTATAATCATGGGCAAATTTAACATCAAACCATTGTGGTCTTCGAGGAGCTCCCTTGTAATATGCAGCGCTTCTTTCCTTTTTTTTTAAAGATTGGCACCTGAGCTAACAACTGTTGCCAATCTACTTGTGGGTTTTTTCCTGCTTTTTCTCCCCCAATTCCCCTAGTACAGAGTTGTATATTGTAGTGATGAGTGCCTCTGGTTGTGCTATGTGGGACACCACCTCAGCATGGCCTAATGAGCATTGCCATGTCCGCACCTAGGATCCAAACCAGTGAAACCATGGGGCACCAAAGTGGAATGCACGAACTTAACAACTCAGCCACGGGGCTGTCCCCAATCTGCAGCTCTTAACCTACCCCTCAAGGGGAGCAAAGCTCAGGGTACACTGTTAGCATTTGACCAGAAAGAGCTCTTATGGCACATTATTATCTCACAATGTGTGCTAAAATTGGTGAGAAGTAGCTTTGAGACCCATAATTATAGTGATCTTATGGTCTAAGTTTTCATGGCTTCTTCCTTGTGCCTGAGCTCTCAGTTCATAGTAATTCCAGCCCCATCAAATCTTCCAGAGTGAGAAAGGTAGAACTGAGTCTATGACAGATACTACACAAGTTAAAAGCACTGTTTCACCACAACAACATTTACATTCAGCCAGCTGCATCTGCATGCGTGTAATGGCCTGGAGTAGTTTAGGACAATGTGGGCAGCTGGGCTTGGTCAAAGTGTGATTTCACAGGCCTCCTGGACTCTCAGTTTAGTGATGGGACCAGAACAAAAAGCTTCCTGTTGTTCACTATGTTTTTATTCACTGAAACATCCCATAGATTTCATCCTCTGCCTCATGGAGTGCTGTAACCAGTGGGTAATGTGGAAGAAGATGAAAGAACTTTTCTTACGAAGAATCGTTGGTCCACAAATGATATTTGTTTCATTTGTATAGCATTTCTGTCATTTCCCAACATATTCTGGAACTTGTTCTTAGAAAGATATAGGATGTAATGTGATCACAGTAAAAATGTGTAAATATTTCCATGTGTGCATAACATTGTTGCATTGATGAGCAACTGTGTACAGAAAAAAGGGAGTTTGTGATGATCACAACATAGAATAAATGTTTGGAGATAATAGAATCCCATGTGACCTTCCTAGAATTGGAGTCTCAATCCCCAGTGCTGTCAGGCTCATGTATGCTACTCTACACACATTTGTGGTGTTTCAGGACTCAGTGGCCATTGAGGACGTGACTGTGAACTTCACCCCAGAGGAGTGGGCTTTACTGGATCCTTCACAAAAGAAAGTCTACAGAGATGTGATGTGGGAAACCTTCAGGCACCTGGCCTCAGTAGGTAAGAACGAGGACATTCCTCATGTCATCAATGAAAGAACAAGTGGTTCTTGCCCATCATCAGTGTTCTAAGATGTAGAATGTGGAAAGGGGAGGTTGTTAGTAAATAAAGTAGAAATGGCCGTAGATTATCATATACTTTGAATCTAGAAATTTTTGTCTAATTTCTAATATTTGGAATAAACTTTGTGGGTCTGCATTTCAGGAATAACGTGGGAAGATTTTGATATTGAAGATCAGTACAAAGACCAGGGGAGAAAAGTAAGGTGAGTCACACAATAGAAAGCTGTCTCTCATGTGAGAATCCTTGTATGCTAAGAAATTGTTTAAAAAAAAAACAAAACAAATAAGCCTTGCTTCAAATTTAGCTATTCTTAGAAAATCTTCACCAAATATACTTTCTGAAATGTGATGTAGAGGTTCACTTTTTGCAGAATATTTGACTTAGAAATAGTATTAGTGAACCTTATCTATGAATATCACTGTTTGGATGATAAGAAGGGTGAACTCCTCTTTCAGTAAATTCAGCATATTTAATTTCAGAGAATTCACAGAAGGGAGAAAACATAAACATTTCCTATAGATCATAATAAACATAAGAAATATAAAATCATTAATAGAGAAATCATTAACAATATGCTTCTCATTTCTACAGAAAGCATATGGTAGGGAGACTCTGTGAAAGTGAAGACGGTAGTCAGTGTGGAGAAAACTTCAGCCTTCTTCCAAACCTCAGTCTGAACAAGAAAACTACAGTAGGAGCTAAACCGTGGGGATGCAGTGCATGTGGAAGAGTCTTCACGCATCATTCATCCCTTAAAACGCACATTAGGTGTCACAGTGAACGTAAAACATATGATTATCAAAAATATGGAGAGAACCCATATAAATGTAAGGAATGTGGGAAAGCCTTCACTTATCTCACTTTACTTCAAGTTCATGAAAGAACTCATACTGGAGAGAAACCCTATGAATGTAAAAAATGCAATAAAGCATTCACACGTTCCTGTTCTCTTCAAAGACATGAAAGACTTCATACTGGAGAGAAACTCTATGAATGTAAGAAATGCAGTAAAGCATTCACTTGTTCCAGTTCTCTTCAAGTTCATGAAAGAACTCATACTGGAGAGAAACCCTATGAATGTAAAAAATGCAGTAAAGCATTCACTTGTTCCAGTTATCTTCGACTTCATGAAAGAATTCATACTGGAGAGAAACCCTATGAATGTAAAAAATGCAGTAAAGCATTCGCCACCTCCGGTTCTCTTCACCTTCATGAAAGAACTCATACTGGAGAGAAACCCTATGAATGTAAAAAATGCAGTAAAGCTTTCTCACGTTCCTGTCATCTTCGACTTCATGAAACAACTCATACTGGAGAGAAACCCTATGAATGTAAAAAATGCAGTAAAGCATTCACTTGTTCCAGTTATCTTCGACTTCATGAAAGAATTCATACTGGAGAGAAACCCTATGAATGTAAAAAATGCAGTAAAGCATTCAAATATTCCAGTTCTCTTCGAGTCCATGCAAGAATTCACACTGGAGAAAAACCCTTTGAATGTAAAATATGTGGTAAAGCCTTCATTTCTACCAGTTCTGTTTCAAAACATGAAACAACGCACACAGGAGTGAAACCTTACAAATGTAAAAAATGCAGTAAAGCATTCGCTTCTTCCAGTTATCTTCAACTTCATGAAAGAGCTCATACTGGAGAGAAACCCTACGAATGTGAAAAATGCAGTAAAGCATTCATTTGTTTCAGTTATCTTCGAAAACATGAAAGAATTCATACTGGAGAGAAACCCTATGAATGTAAAAAATGCAGTAAAGCATTCAAATATTCCAGTTCTCTTCGAGTCCATGCAAGAATTCACACTGGAGAAAAACCCTTTGAATGTAAAATATGTGGTAAAGCCTTCATTTCTACCAGTTCTGTTTCAAAACATGAAACAACGCACACAGGAGTGAAACCTTACAAATGTAAAAAATGCAGTAAAGCATTCGCTTCTTCCAGTTATCTTCAACTTCATGAAAGAGCTCATACTGGAGAGAAACCCTACGAATGTGAAAAATGCAGTAAAGCATTCATTTGTTTCAGTTATCTTCGAAAACATGAAAGAAGTCACACTTGAGAGAAGCCCTATGAATGTAAAGAATGCAATAAAGCCTTCACTGCTTCCAAATATCTTCTAGTCAATTTAAGAAGTCACACTGGAGAGAAAGCCTATGAATGTCAGGAACGTGAGAAAGGCTTTAGTTCCAATGCAAACTTTTGAGTATATGCACAAATGCACACTAGAGGTAAAACCAGATAGATAGATATAAACAATTTGGGACTTTTGTCATCGCACTTCTTTCTTGAAGGCATGAAAGGACTCACTGGATAAAAACGTCTTGAATGTTCACAGCATGAGAAAGACTTCAGTTGGCCTACAACCTTCTATGTGAAACTCCCACCAAAAAGAACTGTAAACGTAAGTCATATGAGAAAGCTTCATGGAAATTAATTTGTATATGAGGTTCTACAAAACTTTCAACAGGAAAGAGTCATTATCAAAGGGGTAAATATATTATATTTATCCAGCCTTTCTTAAAGTGGAAGATTAGACTGGATTTCTATAAATTACTTCAGAAATGAATATTGAGGTGAGGTCATTCTGCTTGTCATCCTTCATAAATAGTAAATAAGATTCATAGGTAGTGCATTTCCCTTAAGTCAGTTAATTTTTTATCTTTAGTTTTTTTAGTAATGTTTTAATTGTTCTGTGTTAAACGGATATTGAAAAATGACAGTTTGTATTTATTGTGATTTTCTTACTGGCCTTGTATTTACAGTTCCTGCACGTGCCTCATCCATTGTACATATTGTACATGTTTCAGAGAAAGCTCCTTTTTGGGTTGGTGGGTGGAGGAGTCTGTTTTTATTTTCTGTACTATTAAACAGTTGGGAAAAAATTTATGTTGGGCAAGTTTATCCAAGAGTGTACTTCCTGTGAATTGTTATTTTCCTATTTGGGCCTTTGCTGTTTGTCCTTCCTTCTGACTGGTATTTGGTGAATAGACTTTGAATTAAGTAGAGGCCTGTGGCAGGGCAACAAAATCTAGAGCTGGACACATCACCCCTGTAGTGCATCATGTCAGTGAGGGTAATCTGAAGAGCTAGATCTTTAAGAATCCATCCCATTGCTGGTTCCTTCTTGGAATTCCCCAATGTCCTCACTTGCATGAAATTTGGAAGGCAGAAGCACACAAGGCCTTAGGCAGATTTTCGAGCCCCCACACAGGGTCGGGAGACAGTTCCATAGGAGCTTCAAGGACACCATCTTCCATCCCTTTTTCTGGATTCTTTGCCCTTCTTGTCAAGAGTATCTTGGAAACCACCAACAATTAGTTGATTTCCATTTTGTTAGAGATTCATTTTCCACCAGTTTCACATCAAAGATCCATTCGAGGGTAGGATCTTTGTGTAAGGCCTCTTGTGTCCACCAGGAAGCCAATTCAGACCTTTGTGGTGAGAGTGTTCTCTGATTCCCCTTTTCTCTAGATGATAATTGAGTAAAGTCTAACGTGTATAGGAAACACCTTTGCTGTTCATAGTGCTAGTGAGCACATTTTCCTGCTTCACCATGGCATCTACAATGGGATGTAAAAATAAGAACCTGCGAGTTTGTTTCTCTGCTGCCTTGTGCAGCAGCTGCTTGACCCAGTTCTTCCATGTGAGAACAATCAGCTTTCTCTTGTTGGGAAGACAGTGTGTGTTTCTTGTTACTTGTAGATTGAATGTATTCCCCCAATGTGATATCAATGACCTGTGAGTGTATGTCAATAAAAGTATGTCCATCTGTTTGGGAAATGAACACTTCTGTAGTTGTTTCATTGATATATTTTATCAACTGTTCCAGTGCATCCTATGTTAATATTATTGTGGATTTCATTTTTGCAGGCTATGTTAATATCCATTTTTGATTATGGATTTTCAGATATACTTTGCAAGGTTCTTCATTTAATCATTATACATTTTGAGTCAGTTTTATCATGTGCGGACCAATTCAGGTGTTTCTTCATCAGGCAAACTGTAGTTCTTATTCTTTTACATTTACAACTTTTGTCATGAAAATAATTTCTCATTCATTTTTAACCCCAAAATTAACCACCATGTTTTTCTTCAGTACCCTCTTCCGGTGACCTGCAGGATTGCACCTGCAGTCAGAGATGGGTGTAAGGAATTCTAGTAAGAATGACCACAGACCTAAAGGACCTTGAGGTGTAACAGTAATGGTGCTAAAAGGACTGCTTACAAGATTTGGCCTGCATTTGTGGATTTGACTGCTATTCAAGGAGGCAGGTTATTTTCTGTATTCTATGATGTGAGGAGGTGTACTTAATTCTGACTTCTGTAAACTTTTTTTTTGTGAACCGAATCATTGTTTTCTAGAAGGCAAAAACAACGTAGTGAAGGTAGGTTAATTTTTAAGAAGTTCCAGCCAGTCGTTTTGGTAAGAGTGAGGAAAATGGCCATTTTTAGGATCTGGAGTTTTATCCTTTATCATTTTTACCTCTATGGTCACAAAATACTGTTAGTTTGTCGTGGAATCTGTACTTTTAATGAACATGCTGTCGGACCCTTTTCTCTTCAGCAGAGTAAGACTTGGCCTTGCAGTGGATACAGCCAGCTCCTGATCCTCTGGAACAGCTTTGCCTTTCCTACTTACAGTCAAAACACCGATGTATTTCCTATGGTGAATTGGACACTGTTTACTATGAAGTACCTCATTTACAATATCTCCTTTAGACTCAGTTGAGGCCTCTGAGTTTAGGTAAATTGTGAGACAGTGAAACCCAGCCAGGGAAATAGGACGACTGTGCCACTCTGAAGCCTTTCCTTTTCCGAGACTGTGCTCTTGCTGGTACCGTGTCAGCGTCCCCCACAAGCCATGCAGTGTGGAGTCAGTGTACACACTAGCAGAGCTGTGAGACAGTAGGATCTGGATACAGAGCATGAAACAGACAAGTCTGGCAGTCCTGGTGCCCCCATGTTTGTGGAAAAGCAGAAGTGATGGACACAGTGAAGCTTTGTTTTATAGAATACAAATAAGTCCTTTGAAGAAAAGTAAAAAATGGCATTGAGCTAATAGGCTGAGGTGTTTTTATATCTTTTCTATGAGGGTAGGAGTGAGCAAGGATGTCATTATTATTATTATCTGGGACTTGAGACTTCCTATTGACCTAAGCCACAGATATTTGTATTGCCTTTTGTTTTTAAGGTCATTTGAGAGGATTTTTATATTACCATCAAATACTTAAAATGTTAGCATATTTGGCATTTTCGTTTTGCTGCTCTACAGACTGGAGTGTGCAACATACACCCCATTAAACCATGGAGTTCCTCCCACTTAGAGAGACAGTTGCCTTCACCTGCCCTGTTCTAGCTCATCCTGAGTGAATTCTGAGTAGAGTGACATCTCTGTGAGTCTGCTGTGATCTCCCCGTGGAAACACCACAAAGAGTTCTGGCTGGTTAGAGGCAGCCATCCCAGGAATAATTGAGTGAGCTGGAGAGAGAGGGTATGATTTTTAGTAACATCGTAATTGAGTGTAAGAGGAGAAATGGGAAATTTTCAATATCTTTTCATCACAGGAGTGGCTGGAAGTCTTTAATTTCAATGGTCCAGAAAGCCCTGGTGCTCAGGTAGCTGATCACAGGTTACCTTTGTATATCCTTAAATGTCCAGCACATGGTGTGGAAAATTGGGGAAGAGCAATAACAGCTTCAAGGTTTAAAACAGCAAAGGGAACAGGATGTTTTCCCTTTTTTTAAAGTGTAAATTATGAATTGGGTTTCATTCAAATGGACACCACAGGATTGTTCTTTTGAGGTGATGGGATTTTTTTCACCTTTTGATGGCAGTCTTCCTAACATTTCTGAAAACTTATGAGGGCACTTAAGTATTTTATATATAATTATTAGAAAATGAATAATATAATTGCTTTCATATGCTAGAAGACTGTCAAGGTCTCCTGAACCTGGATTTTTATGTGGTCAAACCTTTGCACCACTGTGGCATCCTTCCTAGGAAGATTGCAGGACTGAGATGAAGGACTCAGTCCTCAACGGGCCTTTCTGGCAACACTGGCTTATTTGAGAAAACACCCCTTAGGGTTGCACCTGCCCTCAGCTCAGACTCTTAACTAAGAGTGAAGTGAGAGGGCTCCCAGACATTGTCTTTGAGTTTAAATCAGGTTCGTGGACAGATCTTTGGAAATTCTGAGGTCTGAAACATAAAGTATCCCAAGCAGAATCTGCCTGGGGACATCCTCGTCCATGTGCATTAGCATCAGTTGTTTTCGGTGCCATCCATAGACCATCTCCAGCTCTTCATTTCCCAACTCAAGCCTACTCTGTGCCTGCTTACTTGGGAAAATCTTTAGAAATCCACACGTCTCACTGTACATTTTCTCTGAGGCAACAGGAGGGGCCTGAGCTGAGAGGGTGACAGAAGCAGTGGTAGAAACCATGTCATGGGCACATTCTGTTACCCACAGTGACTCAGCCATCTCAAATTTATCAGATCTGCTTGCTGACTTATTCACACGACACTTACAAATTGACGTACGTTGAATTGGGAAACAAAAGGCTGTGGAATCTTTGACATTCCATTAGTGTCCCCCTCCCCACAGTCCTTCTCAAAGATGCCTTAGCTGCCTCTCATTGAGCATCCAAGCGTCTATAGACGCCCATGGTGGACATAAATTACCCAAGACATTCTTGTACCAGAACTATTCTCTTCACCGGGTGCTGCACACAATTAGAGAAGCTACTGCTGGCAACTGACAGAGTCTTTATGTAAATAGAGTCCCTTCCACAGCCTGAGTGGATGATCCTGCAAGCCAGCTTCCCAATTTGCCTTGTCCTGAATGCAGGAACCTCCAGGCTTTCTAATCAAAAGCCTCCTCATTGAAGAGATGGGTATTTACAGCATGGAGCCAACATTGCTCCTCTGGAGTATCCCATGAACAGTCGGAAGTGCTTCATTCTTCTCTGATGTAATCCATCCTGAGGAGATCATTTCCATTTTAGACAGACTGGCCACTTGGAGAGTCACTTAGGAGCACATGGGTGACCAGGGTTTTCATAAACTTTATGAACAGTGTGCTCTGCCACACCCGACAGAGTGTACTGCAGAGATGCTGCCTTCTGTTGCTACATCAGACAGGCGATCCTTGATCAAAGAATGGACTGAAGCATCAGTGTGATCAGTCAAACAACAGTCATGTTAGCAATAGAAACATTTTTAGCCCAGAATCCAACCGATCTGTACATTTTTTACAGATCCTGAGCTGTTACCCATGATCCAGCTGTGTGGTGCCATGAATACCACCAACCCCTTATCCAAGGTTGCCCACTATGTCTTAAAGAATTCTGGGAATATCTTGCCTCTCAAATACCCAACTACAAATCTGGCTGCTCCTTAATCTGCCCATATTAGCCCTCAAACTGCAGAGGGTGATTTGTATTGCTCAGGGTGATAAATTGATGTGAATTTCTGAGACACATATCAACACCTCAGACCTGATGGTATTAACCTTAGCCTTATATCCCACATAATGTGAAACCACTCACAGACCTCTAACTTAAGAGTGTAGGCAAAATTGAAGTGATTTCCCTCCTCTGCCATGGTTAACCCAGTGATCACCAGTGAACCTGATGTGAAAAAGCAAGTCACTGGTAATATCATCAATGGACACACCTGGCAGGATGAGGAAGGGATCCCTACAGCTGATGGGAAATAGACTTGGTAGGCCCGTTCCCCGATCCTCTGGGCTCCTTGCTGTGCTCAGACCGTGGTAGAACTTGATATGGACAAATTACTCATGCCATCATACATTACCCTGCTGAAGCCAAAATGCAAGGAGCCGTCAAGATGGTCTAAATTTATTGATATTGTCAGCTCAATTCTGAAAAGAAGAAATACTGGGCTCTTGAATAAGTTGTTCACTGGACATTTTACCTCTTTTACCACCACAGGCTACCCCCCTCAGATGATAGTCTAATGGCCTCCTCAGGCCAATTTGCTTTCTTCTCAATGGCCCTTCCTGCTGTTGCAGGCATTGATTAGACTCAATCCCAGTCTTTGGGGCCCATTGCTTTGCTCTCATTGTCAGGCTCACTGGCTCCTGATAGATACAGGCCTTTCCCTAGTGGACATTCCTGCCAGAACACTCACTCCTAGAGGTCTCTGGTTTATTGTAACAGTGCTCCCTGGCCACCACTGTCGTATCCCACTGCCAAGTCTTCCCCTCACATTGCCTGTGGTCTGTGTGCCCTGCATGTAAATGCTTCATTTGGGGCACCTCCTTCAAAACCCCTGTGGCTCATCACATACAGATGTGCTGTTTTCCTACCATTTGTGCTCACGTGCTCATTGTCATGGGAGTCACTGCTACTGACCTGGGCACACATGAAGTCATTCAACAAAGATCTTTCCTGCCAATCAAGAAATGTCCAAAACACTGAAAATTTCTGTGGCAGACAGCTGGTGTTTGTGATGTTTCCCTGAAGGAAAACCCCTTGGCAGCCATGGTAGCTGCTGCCCAGTTGGCCTTAAAGTATTTATTATCCATCCAGGGAGAGCTCTCTTCCTCTAAGAGGGCTGCCTGTGGTATGTGGGTAGGAAGCTGACACCAATAACAAAACAAGTGAGACAACAGATTAAAAGAATAATATCACTTAAATATTTGAACAGAGTTCTGGAACCATACTTACACGTTTCTGGATCCCTCCACATATTTGGATGACTCGATTCAAATGGTTTATTGAGTCTTTGTCATCTTAAATATAATATGTTTGCACTTTTCACATAGGTGTTTAATTACTATTCAAATCAAATTTATCTGAATAGTGGCATCTGTCCCGAAGAGGCTTTTATGTCTCTTTTTTGCAAGCATACATGTTATTATTTCTATACAGAGCCTTCTTTCTTTAGACTCAGTATGGCCCAAAACTTCTCACAAGTTCTTAATATTTCTTACTCTTCCTAAACTTATTTCACTCTCCCTTTCTAGAGAGGGAGAGGGACTAAAACTTCTCAATTTTTTAAGTTCTGACCTACTACCTGTCTGTCCTTTCCTCAGTCTCCCTTTCCAGAGAGGGGCTGAAGGGGGCTCTTCTTTCCAGCCCTAGGTAGGAGCCTATCCGTCCTGAGAAGAGGGGAGAACTTACCCGTCAGGTCCCTGTTCGGGCGCCACTTGCCAGAGTCCAGCCTCGGCAGAGTCCAGGTTCCCGCGGGAGGGACGGCTTCGGCGAAAAACTGAGGGAGGGGAAAATAAAGAGGATGTGAGACTTGGGTTGGTGTTAGCAAGTCCAACTTTACTGTGCACAGGTGTCGTTTATATATTTTTCAGGATTAGTACAGAAATGGTTCTGCAAATATTCTCAGAGAGATAAGGAAGTAAAAAATGAGCACAAGAATATTTATTAGCATTCTATTCTTTAGAGCATAAGGTTAATGGTAGTCTTCTCTGCAATTAACTAGTGTTTGTTGTCTCTAAGCTAAAGGAGATAGGTACCTAGGCATCTGTTGTAATTCATGGTAAAGTTAAATCAAAGAGAGAAGGTCCAGGCCTCCGGACAGGACAGCAGTCTGTCTGGTTACATCCTGGTGGAGCCATCCCTGCCTCCCTCAATCATTTACGCCATTAGTGTAGATGGCTTTAGCAGTAGAATCAATAAGTGAAAATGGTGTAGTGTCCCAAGGGGAAATACAGAGCAACAGAAGTGAATGGATGATTTGTGTTCTGATATAAAGAGTCAGAGTGATCGTTCTCATCTTCACAAGGAAAAACTGACGAACCTGAAAAGCAGCACCTCTTCCTAGATCCATCAGTGACTTGAGATGACATGGCAACCAATGACCCCAAAATGAGAGACAGGTACAAATAGAGAATTACCACTTACTGGGAGGAGAAGTGACTGGAGCTAGCCACCTCTAGGAACACAGAAACTTTTAGGGATGAATTTGCCAACATGTGGACTAGTCTGAGAGTCAAAAACATTCATGCCTCTAGTTTCAGGAAACTCCCCCAAATTCATTATTTTTTCCTGTGCTATAGGACCCCTTTCCGGAAAACAAAGACAGTCCTCTAAATACCCATCTGTTGAACTGTTAGAATCAAGGTAAACAAAGCTGTCCCTAAATAAGAAAGGTGTTCACTTCAAATGTGCTGGCAGAGGAACAACTCATAAAGAATCATGACAAATCATAACATGGTGTCATGAAAAGAAAATGACAATTCTCCAGACACTAAAGAATTTCTCAGAAGGTTGTGATGTATCTGATAGAGAATTCACAATAGCTGTCATGAGGAAACTCAATGGGCTACAAGAAAACTCAGAGAGACAGTTCAATGAGCTCAGGAACATAATGATGAGGAGTACTTTACCAAAGAGATTGAAACTCTAAAGAAAGAATCAGGGGCCGGCCTGGTGGTGCAGTGGTTGAGTTCGCATGTTCTGCTTCTCAGTGACCTGGGGTTCGCTGGTTTGAGTCCTTGGTGCGGACATGGCACGCTTGGCACACCGTGCTGTGGTAGGCGTCCCACATATAAAGTAGAGGCAGATGGGCACAGATCGTAGCTCAGGGCCAGTTTTCCTCAGGAAAAAAGAGGACTGCCAGCAGTTAGCTGAGGGCTAATCTTCCTCAAAAAAAAAAAAAAAAACTATTAATAAAAAGAGAATCAAATTCTGGAGCTGAAGAACTCAACAAATGAGATGAAGAATGTAAGAAAAAGCATTAGAAATACAGTAGAACATATGGAAGAGAGAATTCAAAAGCTCAGGGGTGGGCCCAGTGGCACAGTGGTTAAGTTCGCACATTCTGCTTTGGCGGCCCAGGGTTTGGCGGTTTGGATCCTGAGTGCAGACATGGCAGTACTTGGCAAGCCATGCTGTGGTAGGCATCCCACATATAAAATAGAGGAAGATGGGCACGGATGTTAACTCAGGGCCAGTCTTTCTCAGCAAAAAAGTGGAGGATTGGTGCCAGATGTTAGCTCTGGGCTAATCTTCTGAAAAAACAAAAAGGTAGAAATCTAGAAATGATTCATGTGAAACAGGAGATAGAACTAAGATTTTTTAAAAATGAAGAAACTCTTTGAGAACTGACTCCATTAGAAAAGGCAACATAAGGGTAGTGGGAATCCCAGAAGGAGAAAATGGGGAGAAGCGAGCAGAGAGCTTATTTAAGGAAAGAATAGCCGAGAACTTCCCAAATCTGGGGGATGAAATAGATATACAAGTCCACAAGGCTGAGACTACCTAATTATCTCAATGCAAAAAGAGCTTCTCCAAGACACATTCTATTAAAACTGTCAAAATTCAGTGATAAAGAATTTGAAAGGCAGCCAAGGAAAAAAGCCAGTAACCTACAAAGGTATCCCAATTAGACCATCAGAAGATTTCTCAGCAGAAACTCTGCAGGCCAGGAGAGAGTGCAATGACATATTCAAAATACTGAAAGATAAAAACTGCCAGCCAAGAATACTCTGTCCAGCCAAGTTATCCTTCAGTTATGAGGGAGAAATAAAGGCTTTGCCAGACAGACAAAACCTACAGGAGTCCACCACCTCTAGACCTGCCTTACAAGAAATGTTGAAGGACGCTCTTCTAACTGAAGTGAAAAGGCAAAATCACTCAAGACTTTGAGTAAGGTGATAATAGACAGAACCAGAAAATTGCATGGGTATTTCAGAATAGGGTGTTAAACACTTAATTATGGCAAAAAGGTTAAAAGTTGAAAACTAACTAAAAATCTCCCTAGCTGCTACTTCACTTTGGAAATGAACTCACAACATAAATTGGGGTAATTTGTGACAAGAAAACATAAAAGAGAAGGAGGAAAAGCATGGAAGCAGTACAGGCAAATGAAGATAAACTATCAGCAGGAAAAGGACTATTTTATGTATGATACGTTTTATGCAAATCTCATGGTAACCACAAAACAAAAATTTAGAGCAGAGGAACAAAGCATTAAAAACGAGGAACCTGAGAAAAACATCATTGGAAACCACAAAGTAAAATGGCAGACAGGAACACAAGGGAAAAGGAAAAATGGAGATATAGACCAATTAGAAAACAAAAGACAGAATGGCACCGGTAAGTCCTCCCAGATCCATAATCAGCCTAAATGTAAATGGCTTGAAATCACCAGTCAAAAGGCCCAGAGTGGCCACATGGAGTAAAAGACATGACCCAACTCTCCGCTACCTCCAGGACACTCAGCTCAGCTCTAAAAACAAAAACAGGCTCAAAGCGAAGGGGCAGAAGAGGAGCCTCCAGGCAAATGGCAGCCAAAAGAAAGGGGGTGTGGCCATGCTGGCATCAGACAAATAGACTCCAACCCAAAACAGTAACAACAGAGATGGACATTATATACTGATAAAGGGGCTAACCCATCAGGAAGACATAACAGTTAATAATCTATGTGCACCCACACGGTAACACTCAAATATATACAGCACCCATTAGCAGACCTCAAGGGAGAGATTGACAGCAACGTGATAATAGTTGGGGATTTTAACCCCCCCACTTACATCAGTGGGTAGGTCACCCAGGCAGAAAGTCAACAAGCAAACATTGGCCTTAAATGAAACACAGTAACAGACACACTTCCTAGATATATACAGACCGTTCCATCCAAAGGCAGCAGAATACCACCCTCCTCAAGTGCACGTGGAACATTTGTGTTGGGACACACAGCAAATCTCAGTAAATTCAAGCAAACTGAAATCAGATCAAAAATCTGTTCTGACCACAATGGTATGAAACCAGAGGTCAACTACAGGAAGAAGACTGAAGAAATCACAAATCTGTGGAGAGAAAACAACAGGCTGCTGAACAACTACTGAGTCAGTGTTGTCACAGATGAAATCTTGCCATTTGTGACACCATGCATGGATCTTGAGGGTGTTATGCTCAGTGAAATAAGTCCGAAGGAGAAAGAAAAATGCCATATGTTTTCCTCATGTGGAATATAAAACAAAAACAAACTCAAGCCCTGTCACCCCAGCTGCCACTCTGAGGGCTTTCCTCCTAGGAAGAAGAGGACTTCAAATTGTCAAAGCCTGCCCCAGCGGCCTGTTGCTAAGGGTGAACAAGTGCGGGGTGAGTTGCCTTGAAAAGTTGGGACACCATTGTTTCACTCCCTCCACATGGAACTCAGGCGACATCTGTGGGGCAGTGAAGTGACACTCCCGGGGCACTGGTCACCCTGTCCCAGCTGCTGAGGTGGCTGGAACATAAGTCATCCATGAGGTGCCAGGAGACACAATGAAGACGACCTCTGGCCCCTGTCTCTCCCCTCCCCTGAGCACTCAACTCCTGAAGTGGTATTGTCACTCAGAAAGAGGCTTCCCGTTGTCCTCCAGACAACTCCAGGGTCCTGGCACAGAGTGGGGGTGAAGCAAGCCATAAAGCACATAGCTCTTCATCCCTTTCCAAAGAATGAAGGTGGCTGGCAAGAGATCACGAGAAGTTCAAGTCAAAGGACGCTCTCAAAGAAGTGGAAAATGAGGTGAAAGGCAATTAGCAGTAGATTTGAGTATTTCATAAAGATCCAGCTTAGACTGTGGGCTGACTGGTTTCTGGAAAGAACCAGAGAATTAGACTGCTGGGAGGGGGCTTGCAAGGGTCGGAACAAATATCCAACAGTGACTTCAGGAAGTGTTTCTACAAAGGAGCGGACTGTTATTGGACTAACTGGCAGAGCCAATGATGCCCCCAGGACCCTGGTGAAAACAGGAGAGCAATCAGGCAGCAGTTAACTGAATGGAAGCACGACGTGTGGCCCCTAAAGGAGGAAGAGAGTCCTGGCAATACCAGTGTCCCCCAGGACAGCAGTGGGCTCACCCAGAGCGGGGCCCACCTGAGGAGCTGGGGAAGTGATTTCGCTCTGTATTGCGGTTGGTGAGAAACAACTTTTGTTCTGAGTTGCTGCCTCAGCGTGTTACAGTCTGAGGCCCCTGCTCACAGCCAGAATCTGGACGGTTAGAGAAGGACCTGAGTTTAGGATTCTGCCCTAAGTTCCCGCTTTACTTTCCCAGGGCGCCTTTTAAACTGAGCACTTAGAGTTCAGCCTGGGAATAGTTAGTGACCTCTGCCACAGCGCACTTCTAAGTACCGGGTGCTTGCTCCCTGCTCTCTGTCTCCTGCTCGCTCCTGACCTGGACAGAGGACGGCCCTTCCCCCGGCTCACTGCACCCTCAGCCCCCACTTCTGTGACCTTTGAGTAATAAATCCTGTGACTCTGTTCCTTTGGGTGGGTGCGTTGAAACTGCCCCTTCCATCAAAATGAGCCTGTGGGTTTCACTTCCCCACAGTGGGAGCTCGCATGCTGAGAGAGCTCCCTGCTGACCCTGTGTGGGTGGCCTGTGCCCCCTCCTTCAGTGGGTCATAATCTACCTATCAATTCAATACACTGGCTCCAGCTTCTGCACACGATTGGCCATGGCGATGGGGCTGTGGGCTGTTTGTATGCACTCGATGCCTCAGAGCTGTGAAGGGCTTACTAACCTCCTCTCCTGGACCGCTCAGTCTCTCTGGGAGGAACCACCGCTTGCTGGGGTCTGGGGTGGGGATTTCCACTGCTGTATAAGCTGCTGCCAGGTGAAGCCTTGGATTCCTGCCCTACACTGTCAATGCTGTAGGTCAGACCGCCTTGCAGAGACCGGCCTGCAGGCCTCAGGGTGAGGTGGGTGTGTCTTCCACTACTTTCTGAGAGGCCCCGCGGGGTGTCAGGGCTGGAGGTGATGGGCTGTAATCACATTAGGAAGCCCTGGCGTTGAGCCCCAGAGAGATGACTGGGAAGGTAGGGCTCTGCCCCGTCCCCCCAGGCAGGGACCAGGGGCCTGGGCCATCAGGTCCTGGGAGCTGAGGAGAGTTCCCCTAGATCGGTGCCGGGAGGGGAGGCGGCTGCTGGGCCCACGGTGTCAGTGGCAGGTATCGGGGTGTTGAGCTTGGCCAGCCGGCCCTACCCCATGACAGAGGCAACTGTCCCAGGGGCATCATGGCAGGCCGTCCGGGCAAACGCTGCCAAGGCAAGTGCTTCTTATGGTGCTGCATTCCTTGCGGCTGTCACAAATCATCCCTGACCCCAGGGGACATCGGGAGTCCCACCCAAAACATGGTGCAGCAGAATGAATTCTCCCGAAAAGCAGGCCCCTGAGCACATGGTACCAGGTCCTCCCAAGTCCCCAGAGGAGGTTTGAAAACCACCAGATGCTTGTAAGACCCCTGCTCCAATGGCCTGGGCTCCACTGAGCGTGGCGGTGCATCAACAGGCCAAATCGCCATTACTGCATTCTCGGGGCTTGGGAGCTTTCCTGAGCGCATCAGCTAACACTGCACTGGGAGAGGTGGGCTCCAGCCCCTGGGGGATGACGGGGACACCCTAGAATGGGAGGCAGCAGCATGTGAGTCGGGAAGAGGCAACATGCTCAGGTCTTCCCCGTCACTATCCAGCAGGAGGGAGAGACAGAGACACGTAACTGTAATAATTATCCTGAGAGAAGTGCAAGGTTTTTTAGAAAAAATTGTACAAAGGGAGGAGGAGAGAGGCACATGTTGGCTCTTACAGGTCTTTGGAGTCACTCCGAGCTGTTGCTCACTGAGACTGAGTCATGCCAGCTGGCTGGACTGGTCAAAGATCCCAGAATTCACAATTTGTTAAGAAAAAAAAAACCTCAAGGTATTGAGGGCCCATTTTATTACAGATACTGTAGGGGAGACCACGGACTTGTCACCACAGTGAGGACACTCCCAAACGACGTGAGCCACCAGGGCAGAAAATGCAGACAAAGAAATGGGGAAATGGACTCTGCAGAATAGACCCCCCAAGCTCTGGAGCCCACAGGAATGAGGGGGAGACACCCTGCCTCTCCTGAGTTGGACTTTCATGGCTTGGCGCCAAGCCCAGCCTTCCATCACGGTTATCACAGTGAAGGCTCACTGTGCATGGAACACCCTGCATGACACGCACCTCCTGTTACATCAAATTGGATGGTTCAATGGGTGTATCATTCTGTTGAGAGCCAGGCCCCCACAGAGCCCTATGACCATTTCCAACCCAGAGGAGACACCCTTGAGGCCAGCACCTCAGGAGTTCTTCTTAAAGGGGGGTCTCCTATTCTTAAGGCCATGCTGTCACAATTCATGGAAATGTCAGCTACACTACAACAAGCAGTAGACTGCATAGATGCTGTAGCTGGACACATAACAGAGAATTTTCCAGATCTTGTTTGCCATTAAAGGTGAATGGGCCCCACTGCCCCCTCCCCCAGAAACAGAACAGAGGGTCCCTAGGGAATATGGGGGCTTCCAGGCTCCTTATTGGTACCACAGAGGGGTGGCACCTTGTCCCATTTCTCTCCTTCATGAGATGACCAGCAGGTCACCCTGCACTGGCAGCTCTGGAGATCAGGGGTCATGAATGACCTAATTTCGTGACAGCCCGACCACAAAGTAGAAGCATTTGCTCAGGCACTGTGGGCTCTACAAGAGACTGCCGACTCCCCACCCCAAGGATAGATGCTGTCAACTCTCAGAATGCCCCAGCCGTGGCAGCAGGATCCGGGATCCGTACCCTGATCTCTGAGAGGGGCAGCAGTCGAGGCCCCTGTGCTAGGAACCTGGCCATTCCCCAGAGAGTGTCTCTCCCCTGGGGGACAATCGCCCGCACACTTCCTTAATTATCTATTGGGACACACATAAGAAACAAACTTTTACTGCTCCCATTGACTCTGGAGCCCCAGTTACAGTGCTTCCTGGGAACCCCTCCAAACCTAAGCCAGGGGCGCCCTTTAAATTACAAGGGGTAACAGGTGGTACAGGAGAAGCCGTTCAACTTCCATTGGATGTCGCTCTCCAAACAATCTGCCTTAAAAACCTTCGAGGCCGGCCGAGAGGCACAGCGGTTAGGTTCGCACGTTGTGCTTCAGTTGCACAGGGTTTGCCGGTTCGGATCCTGAGTGCAGACATGGCACTGCTTGGCAAGCCATGCAGTGGTCGGCATCCCACATATATTTAAAAAAAAAGTGGAGGAAGATGGCCACAGATGTTACCTCAGGGCTAATCCTCCTAAAAAAAAAAAAAAAGGAAAATCTTTTAGTGGTGGTGACCTCTCTGGCCCTACCCTTTCCTGTTATAGTATGGACACCTCAAGGTGTCACCACACCATCTGGATCAAACCTACAAACCTGGCCTTCCTGGTGGGAGCTGCCCATTGGGAGCCTGTAAACTACCACTCCTGATTTTGGACAGTAAATACCCCCAGTATCATTTCCAGTAGGGGACTGAGGAATTACAGCCCACAATTCAAGATTTATGAAACACTGCATCTCCTTTCGATTCTCCCATTTGGCTGGCATAGAAGCCTGCTACTGTGGAGTGGGGCCTCACAGTCCACGATGGAAATTTAAATGCTCAGGTGCCCCCTATTAGGGCTCCCATTCCCTACATTGTCCAATTAATAGAAGACATGCAAAGGACTCCAGGGGACTACTGTGCCATGATCAATCTAGCTAATGTGTTCTCTGCAGTATCGATCACCAAGGAGTCCCAGTCAAATTGTTTGCATATTTGAAGGGACCCAACATACCTTTACCCAGCTGCCTATGGGTGATCTTAACAGCCAGGCTATTGCCCACAATCTTTGCTGGCAAAACCTGGATGCCCTTACAGTGTCCCCTCTCACTGTCAGACACTATGTTGATGGCATTCTAACTCGGGGCGCTTCAGAGGATGTGGTGCATGAGAGCCTAGCATGGCTGGTGACCCACCTACAATGTAGAGGATGAGCTATGGCCCCACATAAAATTCAAAGGCAGCCACAACTGTTAAATTTCTGGGAATTCATGGGTCCTCTAAAGGCTGGGAAATTTCACTTGCAAATGAACATCAATTCTTAACTATTCAGCCTCCAATCGAGCTACAAGCCCAACACATCTTAGGTCTCTTCACATTTTGGAGCAACACACACCACACTTAGCCATCACTCTCAGACTCATTCACGCAGTCACACAATCCCCCACAATTCATCAGGGAGAATCTCAACAGCAAGACTTACAGCTGGTGTAAAGGTCAGTCCATCAAGCTCTCCCCTTGGGTGCTCCTGGCTCCTCCTTCAGATGGAGGCCCTGGCCACCATGGACTATGCGTCCTGGACCCTTGGACTAAACATGCCTCCTCCTGGTTGCCTATGGGTTTCTAGAACAGAGGGCTGCCTCCCCCAGCTGCCTGCTATACCCCATTGGAACATCAAATTCTGCCCACTCATTGGGCTTTGTTAGAAACAGGCCTTCACAGGACAGGAGCCTGGTCTCCTGCATGCCCACATTCCTGTCACATCATGGAAAAGGGATGCCTCCCAACAGTGGCTCGGCATGGCCACCAATGCCTCTTTGCTAAAATGGAAATGGTACCTTCAGGAATGGGCTCAACCTGACATGGCAGATCTTTCTAAATTACAGGAGGATGTGAGTTCCCTAAGCCTCACCCCGTGGACCTTGAGGAACTGGTGACAGCACCCCCATTGCCTAAGCCTCTGGTGGCCTGGGTGGACCCTGGGAAGAGCTGATGGAGCTACTAAGAGTCCGTGTACTTCACAGACAGCAATGCCACCACTGGACATGGTGGAGCCTGATGGAGAGCAGAGTGTGCCTTCCTGCCAGTGGTGCCACTCATCAAAGATGGCAAGTCAGGGTTGGCTCAGCTTGCTGAGCTGGTGGCAGTACAAATGGCTGTGCAGAGTGCCATTGCCCATGACAAGCCTCTTGTCCACATTTTTACTGACTCATGGGCAGTTGCTAACAGGCTAGTGGTTTGGTTGGGCCAGTGGAAGTGGGACAATTTTCACATTCAAGGCCATACTATTTGGAGAGCATCAATTTGGAGGGACATTCTCCAGGCACCGGTCACAATTATGGTCACTCACATTTCAGAACATACAAATGCTGTCACATCAGAGTTAGTTTTCAGAAACTCTGAAAAGTAGAATTTAGCCTTTGTAAGAGACATGTCCATTTGTAAAGGAAATCTCCATCTCTAAAGGTGTCTCCCTCTCTGTACCAGGAAGAAGGGAGGATGACCTTCTCTCTAGAAACTCTTCTCAGTGTGGAAGGCAAGGACTCAAATCTGCATAATGACCTTACTCTTTTTTATTGTGCTTTTCTGGGAACCTCCCATAACTAACTCTCCCCACCCCCAGCATCCTCCTTTGTCTTTAGCTGAGGAGGGTATTTAAGGCGAGAAAGTCTGCCATTTTGAGGAGCTACTCAGTTTTTCTGGGTCTCTCCCATGTATACATGTTATAAAGCTCTGTTTGATTTTCTCCTGTTATTCTGTCTCATGTGAATTTAATTCATTGTCCAGGCAGAAGGACCTAGAGTGGGTAGTGGAGATGTCTTCCTCCCCTACATATGCATAAATTTGTTTAGTTGAAATGAATCTGTAAGATAGCAAAGTCGAACTCTAGAAGACTCACTGCCAATATAGCCTTGTTCCCTACAGTGCTGTTAATCTAGCCACCCCCAATACAGTTCTGATCATTTCCGTTTTTTTATTTAAAGATTTTATTTTTCGGGGTTGGCCCTGTGGCCGAGTGGTTAAGTTCACGTGCTCCGCTGCAGGTGGCCCAGTGTTTCATTGGTTCGAATCCTGGGCAGTGACATGGCACTGCTCATCAAACCATGCTGAGGCAGCGTCCCACATGCCACACTAGAGGGACCCACTACTAAAAATATACAACATGTACCAGGGGGCTTTGGGGAGAAAAAGGAAAAAAGTAAAATTTAATTAAAAAAAAAAGATTTTGGGGCCGACCCCATGGCCGAGCGGTTGAGTTCGTGCGCTCCGCTTCCGCTGCCCAGGGTTTCACCAGTTCGGATCCTGGGCGTGGACATGGCACCGCTCGTCAGGCCATGCTGAGGTGGCGTCCCACATGCCACAACTAGGAGCACCCACAACTAAAATGCACAACTATGTACTGGGGGGCTTTGGGAGAAAAAGGAAAAATAAAATCTTTAATAAATAAATAAATAAAATGAAATAAAATTTTAAAAAAAGATTTTATTTTTCCTTTTTCTCCCCAATGCCCCCTGGTACATATTGTATATTTTTAGTTGTGGGTCCTTCTAGTTGTGGCATCTGGGATGCCACCTCAGCATGGCTTGATGAGTGGTGCCATGTCTGTGCCCAGGATCGGAACCAGCGAAACCCTGGGCTGCCAAAGCAGAGTGCATGAACTTAACCACTCAGCCACAGGGCCGGCCGTTGATCATTTCTTGAGACTCCTGTCAGTCTTTCTTTATGTAGATCAATGGGAATGCATATTTTTCTTAAGCACATTTGTCCCTGTAAGGAGAAGTCCGCCTCTACATTTTGGGTGACTGCTCACAGCTTAGGTCTCACCCCACTCTCCTCCCCTTGTGCCCCCACCTGGACAAGCTGAGGAGGAAGCCTGGGTGCTCTCTCCTCTAGAGCAGACAGGAGATTCCCACCACCCCAGCCCCTGCCTGTGTGAGGAGCTCTTGCCCCGGCCCCACCCCCAGGCCCAGTGAAGCCCCAGGCCAGGCTCCATTCCTTGCTTTCTGAGCCCTGTCAGAGCTGCTTGAGAGGCTGGCCCTGCCCTCCCCTCAGACCTCTCTTATGTGAGTCTTTCCTAGCCTGTCTGTGTGTGTGTGTGCCACCCTGGCATCAGTGTCAACAACGGAACCACCCCCTGCAGGTGACCATAACAGTTGGCGCCCTGCGCAGCATGTCCAGACATGACCCCACCCGTGGGTTTGTCTTGTCCTGCTCTGACTTGCTTACCGGCTCTGCCGCCTTGTGGTGACAGGCACTGTGGGTGCAGCTTGCTGGGGAGCTCGTGCTGTGAGCTCAGTGGCCCCATGTTGCATTGCTGACCCTATAGCTCTAAGCCACAGTTGTAGGTTCAGCTGCCCAGTGCTGGCAGTTTGAAGAATTTATAGGCATTTGGGAGCAGGATTATGGATTGGGGCCTCCTTAAATGAGTCCTGGGTCGTGTTTCTGGTGGGATCTTTCTGTGTGTTAGAGTGAAGCTGTGACAGAGGCTGGGTGGGCCCTGACATACTCCAGGGATGGGGGTGGACAGGGACTATACCTTTTGCAAGAGGTGGGTCCATCAGATGGTCACTCTTGAAAGAGCTGTCATTTAAAGAAAAAGAGAAGTGTGGCTGAAAGGCAGGCAGTAGGTAGCAGGCTGAGTCCACGCTCCTGACACCAGAGGGCTCCCCAGGCCCTTCCAGTACCTCTGCTGCTGCCCCTGCGTCTGCTGCCACAAAGATCCTGACCTTCAGGGTTGCAGGGGACAACACCCATGGCACCCCTGTGACACAAGGGATTGGTTCAAACCTGACTTAAGCCCAGGGTTTAAACCCTATAAAGCAACCAGTTGTTATAGGGGAGGCTCAGAACCCTGGTGGCGCTAGGTGTCATATTACAGTTATACCTTGGAACCCACTAAATTTAAGGAAGGTGCCCCTGATGATCTTAGGGATGTTAATGAATATAATATGGAGGACAAATTGGACAAGTATTTCATCTTTAGCCATCAGAACTGTGGTCCTGCCTAAATTCTCCATGGTCATAACACTTATTATCATAAAATATCCCATAGTGAGCTGAGGAGTTCTGAACCAGTGATCAGAGCTAATTGATCAGACTTAAAATTAAATGAAGTCTCTGCCACTTACAAATTGGCTTGACAAATTAGGACCCCAGGGACCTTAGC
The DNA here is from genome assembly GCF_041296265.1 of Equus caballus. Taxonomy (NCBI): domain Eukaryota; kingdom Metazoa; phylum Chordata; class Mammalia; order Perissodactyla; family Equidae; genus Equus; species Equus caballus. The sequence goes on from NC_091690.1 coordinate 49,883,415, forward strand.
ACCCAAATAAAGTAGTTAATACGGCCCAATATAAATCACCCAGGGCCTTGTAGGATTGGAAACTGTAGAGGAAGCCTAGTTAGTGAAGGGTTGATTATTCCAGGGCTTTTAACAGCCCAATTCGTCCTATTAAACCTATTTGTCCTCTGGAGCTCCCAGACTTCATTCCTGTGGCTGCTCAGGTCCCCACCCTCCTTCACCAGGGACCGACCCCCTCCAGGGGTTACATCTTAACCAGGAGAGCCTAGACTGCAAGTTTGGGAATATGGTTAGCTTTCCAAGTGTGGGTTTTCCTTTTGAACTGTAGGCAAGCAGGAATCTTCTATTAGCTGATCTGCATATTTGTGTCTCCTTGAATCCGTTTATCAAGTGAAGGCTGCAGCCCTCTGATTCTAGATTTGTTTGCTCTTGGAGTTTTAAAATCTAAGTTGATGGAGAGTTATTATGTGAGTAAGGCAAGAAAATTGTGGAACCAAATAGAATTTGTGTTCCATTTAGGCAAGAGAACCTCAAGATGTGAGATGTGTGTATGTATGCTCTCAAGTCTGTATGCCATTTTTAGGTGAGTCTTTGTGTGTCTTTTGATGCGGGCTTGGCGAGCTGAGGAGTCGAAGGAAAGATTTCCTGGACTCTCAAGGTCTGGCAGTAGTGCTCCTTTATTCAGAGAATAGCATGGGGACAGGACCCACGGGCAGTAAGAGCTGCAACATGGGGATAGGATCCATGGGCAGCGAAGAGACGCAAAAATGGGTTGAGGGTAACTCTAAATTTATAAGGCATAGGTGTGTGAGTTATCTCTATACAAGACAAGGGGAAGATTATGTGAAAAAGTCATTAAAATGGTCTCAGTACAGGTGGGGTGTGGTTATTGGGTGGTCCTGTAACTTTAGATAAGAATCAGAGTGGTCAGGTCAGGACGTCCTATGCTTCCTGGAGGATGATGTAGGTCAGTCCATAGGGCAGGACGCCTTGGGCTTCTTTCTCTCCCTGGGCAGCCTTGATCCTCATTATCTGTGTCCCTAGAGGACTTTGACATTTAACAGGCTATGCTGTTCCTAAGGTGGATGAATTCCTGTTTTAATGGACGTGAGGAAGGACCCCTTGAGTTCCTGTTTTCATTGATATGACGAGACTGGTCAAAGTTCATGAACATCTCTGGAATTCCTAGTTTATTTCAGGGCTTAATTGCAAACCCCTAATGGATTACAATATGCTACTCCATGCTGATAATATCCACAATGTAAATATACTGGAGGGACAAACTGTGAGGTCCTTTGTCCTTTTTGTTGGAAAGGGATTTGTAAATTTTTTATGGCTTGCAGCTTTATCGCCGTGAGTGCTAAAGGATTAAACCTTGGAGTGGTTTCCTATTTAGAAATGTTAAAATGAAATTAATTTTTAAGCAAAGTTATTTAAAAATAATGATCAAGCATAGGAAATAAGGTGTATATAAATGTCTCTTCTTATTTTAAATAGATAGTGCAAGAGAAGGTTTAAGAAATTCCTAAGAGAGGAAACTCCCTTAAGGAGACTCCCTGCCTGCACGTCCTGCCCCACTCCTCTGCTCTGACTCCACCCTCCCTACGTGACCAGTGTTGATCACTGCTTCACCATCCTGTTCGTGTTTCTTTATGTAAAAACAAGCCAGTGTGAATGCTTATTTTCCTCACCCAAGTTTGCTGTTGTAATGAGTGGCCAGGATGCACAGATTTGCTGCTTGACTATTGAAAACTTAAGCCTCACCCTCCCTTTTTCCCTGGGCCTTCTTACCTGGACAGGCTGACGAGAAAGCCTGGAGGCTCCTTCACTGTGGGCTGCTGCTTGCTGGGCAGCTCCTCCTGGGTGCTGTGCTGCCCTGTGTTGCACTGTTGACCCAGGACACTCGGTTCTAACTACAGAGAACACTAAGTTGGCAGGTTTGGTAATTTGGGGCAGTTTTTCCTTGTCCTTGGGAGCAGGAATGTGGCCTCTGTCAGTGTCTTTAGTGGAATCTGTGTGTTTAGAGTGAAGGTGAGCCTGAGGCTGGAGTTTCCTTGACATTAGTGGAAGCCTGGGGTTAAATGGATGATTATAGTGTGAATGAGCTGAGCCCCCTGATGGTCCCTGGTTAAAGAGCAATTATTCAGAGAGAAAGAGAAGAGACAGCAAAATGCTGCCAGTAGGTAGCAAGATCACAGAGGGCTCACCAGGGCCCCAGGTAACTGCAGCTGCTGCCACCCCTGCATCTATTGCAACAAAGATCCTGACCCTCTGGGTTAGAGTGGACAACACCCACAATCTGAGTTTGGCACAGCAAAGGGATTAGTTCAAACCCCACTTAAGCCTGGGTTCCTTAAACTCTTTAAAGCAACCAGTTGTCATGGAGGAGGCGTGTGACCCTGACGGCAGTGGTGTGATGCTCTCTGGAGGAGGGCCTTAAGTTGTCCATAGGCATCCTATGAAGAAACTGCCCTAGGCCCCAAACTATATGCCATTAGATTTGCTGTTACGTCCAGGAACTGAGATCTCTTGAAAATAGAGGCTCTCATAAGCACTGAGCATGTGACCTTCTACCGAGGTGCCTGCTATGCCTTTGACCCCCAAGACAGCACCCTGTCAGCTCAGCCCAGTGACTGACATCTACTTGTGATATGATAGAGCCTAACCTTGGCCCTGCAGCTTGTGCCACCTGCAGGAGGAGCATGGCATTTCTTTCTTCAGTTCCTTGAAAGATGCTAGGGTGCTGGAGGAGGTCTCCCCTCTCTCAGACACCGTGGTCCCCGGGGTAGTTCCTCAGGATTAACTGAGTGCACAGCACTGGGGAGTGCATAGACTTGAAGGACAACAATACACATTCATACCTGCGGAGCTCAGTGGAGAGTTGCTGCTCTTCATCCCTTAATTGGGACATCCCTGATGAAGAATCAAACCCAGGTGTCACCAGGGCTAACCAAACTTCAGGCAGTCATCTTTCTACTGGCCAAAAGTTGGTCTCATCTGCATATGTTCACAAACTCTTGGATGATTGTCTACGAGAGGCCCCTTTGTACTAAAAGAACTCTGAGAATCTCTTGACTCAGAGATATTCAAAATAGGAATAAGGTAACCCTTGTCTGTACATTACTAGGTCTACAATATGAGGACCCACCAGGACATTCTATCCCCCTTGGAGTTCTGACACTACTGGGAGTGACCATGGCACTTCTCAGATGATACAGTGCTGTGTTCTCCAACAAGGCATTCGATGGAAGTTTCCCCTCCCTTATGGGTCTCAGGCTCATAGAGCACCACATTGGCTTATTGAAGTGTGTTGAATGAGAGATGTCCTGTTTCAGTAAAAAAAGTGGTGAATTGGACAAATTACAGTGCACGGTGCACATTAGCATTGACTCTGTGTGTATGGGTCCTCCACTGTATGGGTTTTGGCAAATATATAATGACATGGATCCATCATTTCTGTGTCATGGAGTGTAGTTTCACTTCCCTGAAACTCCTCTGTGCTCCACCTATTGACTCATCCCTCCCTCGACCCCCAAATCCTTCACAAACAAAACAAAAATTTTCCTAATTGTCATATTCTTGGAATCACACACTACATAGACTTCTCACATCAGCTTCTTTCCCTTAGCAATAGACTTTCAAAGTGCCTCCATGTGTTTTCATGGCTTGATACCTCATTTCTTTGTATCACTGAACAGTATTTCATTGTATGGATGCACCCTTGTTTGTTTTTTCTGTTCAACTCTTGAAGGACATGTTGCTTAAAATGCTGTTGCCAATTGTGAATAAAGTGCCAACAAACATTCATGTGTAGGTTTTGTGTGTTTTCAACTCATTTGGAAAAATAGCAACAGTGTGATTGTTGGATCTCACTCTACATAGTAACAGTGTATTTTGATTTGAAAGAACGTTCCTGTCTTTCACTGTAGGTGGACCTAATTCCATTTCCACCAGCAATGAATGAGGTTTACCTGTAGCTTTGCATCATCACCAATATTTGATGTTCTGTTTTGAGTTCTACTCATTAAACAAGCGTTTGATGACACATCATTGTTTTATTTGCAATTTCTTTTTCTATTGAGTTCATAATAGTTTAGATCAATGTGAGATGTCAGTTGTACATTATTTGTTTTCTTTTCCTTTTTTTGTTTTTGGAGGAAGATTAGCCCTGCACTGGCATCTGCTGCCAATCCTCCTCTTTTTGCTGAGGAAGGCTGGCCCTGCGCTAACATCTGTGCCCATCTTCCTCTACTTTATACATGGGATGCCTGCCACTGCATGGCTTGCCAAGCAGTGCCATGTCCACACCTGGGATCCCAATCAGCGAACACTGGGCCACTGAAGTGGAACGTGCGCACTTAACCACTGTGCCACTGGCCCAGCCCTGAGCTGTACATTATTTCTTGTCTGTCACCACATAAGTGCGCCCCTTCACTCCCTGTGCCTCCCCTCTTCTCCTGGTGACCACTGAACTGTTTTCTTTGTCCAAGTATTTGTTTATATTCCATATATGAGTGAAATCATCTAGTGTTTGTCTTTCTCAGACTGGCTTATTTTGCTTAGCATAATTCCCTCCTGCCCCAGTAGAGGTCCTCCCTCTAGGCTGCATGGGTCCTCTGGGATGCTTGGTGCTCCCACAAATGAACGTCCCCTCCCCCGTTCCTTCCCTCTCAGAGGCCTCCCACATTCCCCGATCATGGCCTTTGGGTGGGGTGAAGTTTTCTCTTACCCCATTCCACCTCCTCCGAGGGGTCTCTAGCCTCGCCACTCTCCACAGTAGGGCTGCTTGTGTCTCTCCGACGTTATTTGTGTTGTGTTTGGATGTCCTTTGTTGGAGTATGAATGTTTTTTCATTGTATGTTGGAGGGGGAAGATTACCAGGAAAGTTCATTCTGCCATGATGCTGATGTCCTCAGTGGCTCAGGTTTGCAGGTTCAGATCCTGGGTTCAGAGCTACACCACTCTTCAGCCATGCTGTGGCAGTTACTCACCTAGAAAATCAAGGACGATTGGCACAGATGTAAGCTCAGGGCTAATTTTCCTCAAGCAAACAAAGAGAAAGATTGGCAACACTTGTTAGTTCAGGGTGACTCTTGCTCAGAAAAAAGACGCTGTAATGTTTTGATGAGACAGAATCTCTGGACTATGAGCTTCAGAACAAGTTCTTATCATTCACTCCTCCCCTATTGTCAGAGAAATTCTGAAGGATCTGAGAGTTGTCTTATAGCTCTTTCCTCGATCAGATAAGGTTTTGGCCAATTAAATTCCTTTGAGTGATAACCTAACTTAACAGAGCATAGAAAGCTTTGTGTGTATAGGAAAAAGTTGTACCCTGCTTTCCTGCATGAAGCATGAGACAATTTTTTCCAGTCTTCAAAATGAGAACATCCTTGGGTAAACCAGTGGAAATATACATATATTTTGCAGGTTTCCTAAGACTGGACTCCCTGATGCTTTTAACTCTCAAACTACTCCAAACTGTATCTCCAGAAAATTCATTGTTAAAAGGACATGTGTTTCCAGGGGTTGCTGGCTGCAGTTGCTTCTCCTCCAGGTGAGCAGTAATTCTCCATACTTCTCAGTTTCTCATTTGGGAAGCATTTGTTTGCCATGTCATCTCAAATCTTGCTTGGATCTAAGGAGAAGTGTTGCTTTTCAGGTGGTTGTTTTTTTCTTGTTTTGAAGATGAGATCACTCAGAGCTCTTTATACATCAGAACAGAAACCATCCATTCACCTCTGCTGCTGTGTTTTCCCTTGTGAGACTATCCCATTTGCATGTGTGAGTTCTACTGCTAGAGCAATGTGGGTGGTTTCAAAGTTTTCTTTTTTGTCTAATGCATCTGAAAAGATTATGTTTTCTCTGGTTTTGGATTTCTTTTTCTCATCTTCTAAAAATTCCATTACCTGAATACCCATTTGTCACCCAAAAGACATTTTCTGTATGTTATCTTCTGTTGTATCAGGGCCTTTTGGGGGTCAGGATTAACACCCTACATAAAATGGGATTGGATGCCACGACTATGTTGCCAAATGCATCAAGTGAATAAGAATATGTTCATTGCTCACAGGTACTTTCTAAGGAGAGCAGGGCAAGGCTAAGCAGGCTGGAGCAGCTTGTGTGAGGGAGAATAGCTTGAACTTTAAGGTGTGTTTGTGTAGAGGCTGCAGGTTTCCAAGGTTTGACCCTCCTAAGAGTTCACACAAAAAGAAAAGATGCATGTGTCAACCGTCCTGACTTGTTTATCCATTGTGGGCTAGACTGGGTGAGCAGGTATCTAAAGCTTATTGAGAGTCTAATATCAAAAATGAGGTGACGTCAGCATCATGGCAGAGTGAGATCTTCCCTTAGTCTCTCCCTCTAAGATACAATGAAAAGGATGTTCCTAAACCAAGAGAAGGCATTCACAAGAGACAATAGATGTCTGAGAGATCCAAGCAGCCATATGTCCGGAGGTTGGGCTGCAAAGTCCCCCCTCCCAGCAGGCAGTGAAAGGAGGTAAGCAGATCTCTTCTCCCTGTTGAGTGGCAGCCATTTGGGTGTGGGACTTCATGTGGTGCCTGGCACATGACTCTGAGAAGAAGGTTGGAAAGGCAGCCATCCATGGGAACACTCTCACTCTTGGAGTTGCCTCAGCCTGTGGGAATTCTCCACACCAAGGCAATAGCAAGGGTGTCCCCACCAAGCCAAGCAGCCCAGTGAGGCAGACAGTGTGTGCAGAACAGAAGTGTGCAGGACCACATGCATGAAAGAAAGCACCCCTCCTCCCTGGTGCATAGGCTCTGCTGTCCAGTCAGGAGCAGGGGATCCCTGACAGAGTGCCTGTGCCTATGTGTGTAAAGCAGCAGCAGCCAGCAGGCAAACAGAGATGGGCCCTGGTGGCACATCTACCAACAATAGGAACAACTGCAAGGGTCATGGTGGGCTCAGAAAACACAGCTCCCGCCTCCCCGAGTGGTGGCCAGTGGAATGTGCAACCACATAGTACCACTATTTGGTGGGAAAAGTCCACCCCATCAAACAGTGTAAAGAAGTAGACTAACACTCCAGACCAGAAGGAAAATGACAAGTATCTAGAAATCAATCAAGAAGGCACAGAAATTTAAAATCTAAATGACAGAGAATTCAAAATAGTTATCATAAATAAACTCAGCGAGTTACAACAACATTCAGAAAGACAGTTCAATAAAATCTGGAATAAAATTAATGAACACAGGGAATTCTTCACAAAAGAGACTGAAGGTATAAAAGAAAATCCAATCAGAGAGTTAAAGATGAAAAACACAATTGATGAGATAAAGAAAAATCTGGAATACTTAATAAACAGAGCTGATATTACGGAGAAGAGAATCAATAATTTAGAGAATAGAAATATAGAAATGTTTCTGATGGAGGAGGTGAGAGAACTAAGACTAAAAGGAAATGAAGAAACCCTTGAGAAATACCTGACTGAATTAGCAAATGCAACATAAGCATTGTAGATATTCCAGAGGGAGAAGGGAGCAGTGAGGTTGTTCAAAGAAATAATCGCTGAAAACTTCCGAACCGGGGGAATCAGATGGAATTACATGTAAATGAAGCTAATGGAAGTGCTAATTGTTTCATTGTAAAAAGACCTTCTCCAAGGCATATATTAGTAAAACTGGCAAAATTCAATGACAAAGAAAAAATAGTAAGGGCAGTAAGGCAGAAGAAAATAACCTACTAGGAGCTTCTATCAGGCTTTCAGCAGATTTCTCAGCAGAAACCTACAGGCTAGGAGAGTGGAATAATATATTCAAACTTTTGAAAGACAAAAATTTTCAGTGAAGAATATTCTAACTGGTGAAACCATCCTCCGGCTATGATGGAGAAATAAAACTTTCCCATATGAAGAAAGAAAAGCTGAGGGACTTCATTTCCATAAGACCACCGCTACAAGAAATGATCAAGGAGACCCACAGACATGAAAAGAAAGGTTTAGAAAGCCTTGAGAAAAGAGATAAATAGACAAAATCAGAAAATTGCAGCTCTCTATCAGAACAGGGTACTAAACACTTAATTATAACATTAAAGATAAATGGAAGGAAAGCATCAAGAATAACTATAATAACTTCGTTTGAATCACACACTCACAACAGAAAATGCAATAAGTTTTGACAACAACAATTTAAATTTAAACAAAAATTTAAATAACGGATGGCACCTGACTAAACTAAGGGAATAAGTGTCTAGGAGAAAATGGACTATGTCATTTATGAAATCTTTTATACAAAACACATGGTAACCACTAAACAAAAATCAGAACAGACACACAAATGAGAAACACAAAAAACTGGGAAAACCATCATAGAGAATCACAAAACTGAATTGGCAGAAATACACAGGACAAGAAAAAAAGAAAGACAGAACAACCATACAACAGGTCTTAAAATGGCAGTATGAAGCCTTCGCATATCAATAATCCCTCTAAATGTAAATGGATTGAATTCTCCAATGAAAAGACACAGAGTGGCAAGATGGATTGAAAAACAAAACCCAAGAATATGCTGTCTCCAGGAAACATTTCTCAGCTGCAAAGACAGACACAGACTCAGAGTGAAGGGATGCAAGATGATATTCCAAGCCAACGGCCAGCAAAAGAAAGCAGATGTCACAATACTTATATCACACAAAGTAGACTTCAAGATGAAAAGGCAAAGAGAGACAAAGAGGGGCAGCATATAGTGATAAAAGGGACACTCCCCCAAGAGGACATAACACTTATGAATATATATGCACCTAACAGAGCACCAAAGTACATAAGGCAACTATTAACAGACCTACAGGGAGAAACGCCTCTGACATCAAAGGATAGATCATCCAGACTGAAAGTCAACAAGAAAATAGTGGAATGAAATGAAAAACTAGACAAGAAGGACTTAATAGATATATTTAGAACACTCCATCCAAAACCAGATGAATGCACATTCTTCTTAAGTTCACATGCAACATTCTCACAGATAGACAATACGGTGGGAAACAAGGCAAATCTCAATAAATTTAAGAAGAATGAAATCATATCGAGCATCTTTTCTGACCTAATGCTATGAAATTAGAAGAAAACAACAAGCAACATGCTGAGAAGTGACAAATATATGGAGACCAAACAACATGCTACTGAACACCCAATGGCTCATTGAAGAAATTAAAGGAGAAATAAAAAAAACCCTGGAGACAAATGAAAATACATCATAAATTCCCTGAGAGGGAAATTCATAGCAATAGAGGCCCACCTTAACAAAAAATAAAAATCTCAAATAAGCAATCTTAAACTACACCTAACAGAACTAGCAAAAGAACAAAGCCGAAAGTCAGCAGAAGGAGGGAAATAATAAACATTAGAGCAGAAATAAATGCAATAGGAACCCCCAAAATGATAGAAATGATGAACGAAACTGAAAGCTGGATCTTTGATAAGAGGAACAAAATTGACAAACCCTTAGCCGGCCTCACTAAGAAAAAAGAGAGAAGGCTCAAATAGATAAAATAAGAAATGAAAGAGAAGAAATAGCAACAGATACCACAGAAATACGAAGGATTATAAGAGAATACTGTGAAAACCAAGATGCCAACAAATTGGACAATCTAGAAGGAATGGATAAATTCTTAGACTCATAAAATCACCCAAAACTGAGTGAAGAAGAAATAGCGAATCTGAATAGCCCAATCACAAGTAAAGAGATAGGAACAGTAATCTAAAACCTCCCTAAAAATAAAAGTCCAGGGGCCGGCCTGGTGGCACAGCAGTTAGCTGCGCATCTTCCGCTATGGCAGCCCGCAGTTCGCCGGTTTGGATCCTGGGTGCCGACATGGTACCACTTAGCAAGCCATGTTGTGGTAGGTGTCCCACATATAAAGTAGAGGAAGATGGGCACGGATGTTAGCTCAAGGCCAGTCTTCCTCAGCAAAAAGAGGAGGATTGGCAGCAGATGTTAGCTCAGAGCTGATCTTCCTCAAAAGAAAAAGAAAGAAAAAAAGAAAAAAAACTCGAGGACCAGATGGCTTCTCTGGAGACTTCTACCAAACATTCAAAGAAGAAGAATATCTATTCTTCTCAAACTGTTCCAAAAAATTTAAGAAGACGGAATACTTGCTAACTCATTCTATGAGTCCACATCACCCTGATCCTAAAGCTAGACAAGGACAAAATAAAGAAGGAAAATTACAGACCAATATTGCTGATGAACATAGATGCAAAATGCTCAACAAAATATTAGCAAACTGAGCACAGCAAGACATTAAAAGGATCATACACCATGATCAACTGGAATTTATGCAAGGGATGCAGAGATGGTTCAACATCCACGAATCAATGTGATATACCACTTTAATAAATGAGGAATGAAAATCACATGATCATCTGAATAGATGGAGGGAAAGCATTTGACAACATCCAACATGCATTCTTGATAAAAACTGTCTATAAAATGGGTATAGAGGGAAAGCTCTTCAGTATAATAAAGGTCATCTAAGACAAACCTACAGCAAACGTCATACTCTTGGAGAAAAACTGAATGCCATCCCTCTGAGAACAGGAAAAAGAAAACAGTGCTCACTTTTGCCACTCTTATTCAGTATAGTACTGGAGGTTTTGTCCAGAGAAATCAGGCAGGAAAACGAAATAAAAGGAATCCCAGTTGCCAAGGCAGAAGTGAAACTCTCACTGCAGGCAGATGACATGATTCTATTTAAGAAAACCCTAAAGCATCCATCAGAAAACTATTAGAAATAATCAACAACTACAGCAAAGTGGCAGGGCAGAAAATCAACTTACAAACATCAGTTGTATTTCCTTGCTCTAATAACAAACTACCAGAAAGAGAATTCAAGAATACAATCCCATTTACAATTTCAACAAAAAGAATAAAACGTCTAGTAATAAATTTAGCCAAGGAGGTGAAAGCCTCATACCATGAAAACTATAAGACATTATTAGAAGAAATCAATGATGATATAAAGAGATGAAAAGATATTCCATGTGTGTGGATTGGAAGAATAAATATAGTGAACATGTCTATACTACCTAAAGCAATCTACAGATTCAATGCAATCCCAATCAGAATCCCAATGACATTATTCAGGGAAATAGAACCAAGAATCCTGAAATTCATATGGGGCAACAAAAGATTCCGAATAACTAAAGCCTTTTTGAGAAAATAGAACAAAGCTGGAGACATCACAACCACTGACTTCAAAATATATTACAAAGCTATAGCAATCAAAATAGCATGGTACTGGTACAAAAACAGGTACACAGATCAGTGGAACAGAATTGAAAGCCCAGAAGTAAAACCACACATGTACTGGCAGCTAATCTTCGACAAAGGAGCCAAGAACACACCACACAGGAAGGAATGTCTCAATGTATGGTGTAGGGAAAACTGGACAGCCATGAGCAAAAGACAGAAAGTAGACCATTATCTTTCACAAAACACCAAAATTAACTCAAAATGGATTAAAGACTTGAAGGTAAGATGTGAAACCATAAATCTCCTAGAATAAAATATAGGCAGTACACTCTTGGACATCAGTCTTAGCAGCATGTTTTTGAATACCATGTCAACTCAGGCTGGGGAAACAAAAGAAAAGATAAACAAGTGGAATTATGTCAGACTAAAGAGCTTCTGCAAAACCAAAGAAACAAGAACAAAGTGAAAAGACAGCCCACCAACTGGGAGAAATATTTGCAAATCATATATCTGATAATGGGTTTTCTCCAAGATATATAAAGATCTCATTCAACTCAACAACATAAAAACAAACGACTCGATCAAAAAATGAGTAGAGGATATGAACAGACACTTTTCTGAAGAAGACAGACAGTTGGCCAACAGGCACATGAAAAGATTTTTCAACATCACTAATCATTAGGGAAATACAAATCAAAACTACAGTGAGCTGTCACCTTACACCTGTTAGACTGTGTACAATTACCAAGACAAAAACCAACAACTGTTGGAAAAGATGTGGAGAAAGGGAACCCTCATATGCTGCTGGTAGGAATGCAAATTGGTGCAGCCACTATGGAAAACAGTATGAAGATTTCTCAAAAAGTAAAAATAGAAATACCATATGATCCAGCTATCTTGCTATTGGCTGTTTATCCAAAGAACTTGAAAACAACAATTCAAAGAGACTTATGCACCCCTATGTTCATTGCAGCATGATTCACAATAGCTAAGATGTGGAAGCAATCCAAGTGCCCATCAACTGATGATTGGGTAAAGAAGACGTGGTATATATACAATGGAATACTACTCAGCCAGAAAAAAGAGAACATCATCCCGTCTGCAGCAACATGGTTGGACCTTGAGGATATTATGTTAAGCTAAATAAGGCAGACAGAGAAAGATAGACATCACAGGATTTCACTGATATGTGGAAGATAAACAAACACATGGACAAAGAGGACAGATTAGTGGTTCCCAGCTGGGAAGAGGGTGGGGCAGTGGGCATAAGGGGTAAAGGGGCACATATATGTGGTGACTGACAATAACACTGTACACATGACACTTCACAATGTTATAAACTATATGACCTCAATAAAATAATTTTAAAAAGTGGAGAATGAGGTGAAAGACAATTAGTAGATTTGTATATTTAATGAACATACAGCTTAGACTGTAGACTGACTAGGTTTCCTGAGAGAACCAGGGAATCAGACTGCTGGAAGGACACTTGGAAGATGAGAACAAATATCAAACAGGGGCTTCAGGAAGTATTTCTTCAAAGGAGCCAGCATTTCACTGGTAGAGTAAGTTATGCCCCCAGGACATTGGTGAAAACAGTACAGCAACAGCCAGCAGTTAATCTAGTTTAAGCACCGGTTGTGTCCATGGAAGAGGAAGAGAGCCCCCATGCCACTGTGTCAGGACAGCAGACACAGCCAAAGCCATGCCCGATTCCAGGGGCTAAGTCAGAAGTTTCCCTCTGTGTGCAGGACATGGACTTAGCTAGAATACTCTGCCCAGTCACTGAACAAAGAAACAAGCTAATGATAATAAAGAGTCCCAGTAGGAAGGGGACCAGTACCCAGTTGCTCCATGTATTACCTATAACGTGTGGATTGTATCAAAGATATGAAACATGCAAAGATTCCAGAAAGTAGGAACTGTACACTGGGGAAAAAACAGCAGTTGAACAAATAACCCAACAATTAGAGGAAACCGCAGTAAAATTAACGAACGATGTCTCAGCAGAGAAAAGGGAGGTTAGGAGGCAGAGGGACAACATGTTGTAAGTGCACAAAGAAAAGACCTGTCAACCAAGAATCCCATATTCACCAAAACTACTTTATAGAATATAAAGATGAAATAAAGACTTTCCCGGATTAACAAAAACTGACAAAGTGTATTAATAGGCAACTGCCTTATGAGGTTATTGATGGAGTTCTTCAGGTTGAAATAAAGTGAGCCAGGATGGTAATTGATATCAGCCTAAAGAGAGAAAAACAGCAGTATACGTAATTATGTATGTATATTGAAGACAGAATAAATACCCATTTTTCCTTTCTTTTACCTGATATCAAGGGAAATGTATAAGATAGAATGTATTTAATGTGCTGTTGTCCTTATTCTATATAAAGCTGTAATATATGTGTGATTTGTTTCTCATTAAAAGCACAAAGGTCCTGGGTGGGCGCAAAGCTGTGTTGTGCTAAGGAAGTGACTATAGACAGTAAAGAAATAAATGTAACAAGATATTATTGGTTCTAGCATTAATAGATGTAATCTGCATAACAATAATACCACAAAAATGGCAAAAGAGAATAGAGCTCTATATGAGTAAAGATTCTCTGCATCACTGGAATGAAGTTGGTGTAAATCTGAAGCTCCTTCTTATAAATTAAGAAGCGTGTGTTAAATAGTATAGCAACCCCTAAAGAAGAAAGAACTTCAAAAATGGAGTGAAGAAGTCATTTAAAAATTGCAATGCTCCATTAGAAGATATTCAGTTAATGCAATAGAAAGCCATAAAGAAGGAGAGGAGAGGGGCAGCCGCATGGCCGAGTGGTTAAGTTCACATGCTCTGCTTCAGTGGCCCAGGGTGTCGGTTCAGATCCTGGGCGCGGACATGGCACCACTCATCAGGCCATGCTGAGGTGGCGAGCCAAAACTCAAAGGACCCACAACTAAAAATATACAACTATGTACTGGGGGGCTTTGGGGAGAAAAGGAAAAATAAAATCTTTCCAAAAAAAAAAAGGAGTGGAGAAACTAAAGAGAATATGAGAATTGTATAAATTAAAACTAAAAAGGCAGGTGTCATTGCAACTAGGTCAGGAATACTAAATGTGATTGCATTACATGATCCAGGCAGGAGGAAGTGATTGTCACATCAGATTAAAACAAACAAACCATGATCTAAATACATGGTCTGTACAGGAAGTGCACTATAGATTCAAAGATACAGATTGAAAGGAAACGCAGGGGAAAATGTACGTCTGGATTCAGCCCCCCAAATTCAGCTGGAGAGATGACACAATTATCTAGCAAAATAGACTTTAAAACAAAAAGTATTACTAGAGCTAATAAGGATCATTGTATCATACCTGTGGGGTGAAAGGTTATAGTCTGCAACTAACACAGTACAAAGAAATAAATTTATAGCCATTAATGCCTATACTAACAAGGAAGAGAAATCTCAAATCAGTCACCTACCCTTTGGCTTTAATCGGCTTGAAAAGATGAGGTACGAAACCCAAAAGCAAGAAGAAAAGGAAACAAATTAGAGAACTGAGATGAAATGGACAAATTCCTAAAAGACAGAAACTACAGAACCTAAATCAAGAATAACTGGAAAATCGGAATAGGAGTAAACAAGTGAAGGGGTTGAATTGGTAAACAAGCGACCACCCACAAAGGAAGGCTAGGCCCAGATTGTTTCATCACAGAAATCTCTGAAACCTTCAGAGATCCTTAATACCAATTCACCACACACTCTTCTAAAAATCAGAATGGAGACAATCATTTGCACTCATTTTTTGAGGCCAGCTGCAGCAAATACCAGCAAACCCAATCCAGGAAGATATAAAAGAATTACGCACCATGATCAAGAAGGATTTATTCAAGGGATGAAAGTTTGGGTTAATATCCAAAATCCATTTATGTCATCAAAGATATCAACGGACCAAAAAGCAACAATGGCATCACATCATTTCAACACAACACAGGGAAAATAACTGACAAAATCCAGTACCCTTTCATGCTGAAAGCTCTCAGATTACCAGGAATTAAGGAAATTTCCTAATGTCATAATGAGCATCTATGGAAAAGTCACAGCTAGTATAATATTTAATTGGAAAAGATTGGCTGCTTTCCCCTAAACAAAGGAACCAACTAAGTGTGTCTGCTCTTGCAACTCCTATTCCAGAATGTACGGGAGATTTTAGCTGGAATCTTTATGCAGTAAAAGAAAAGAAAATGCATAAAGAAGGGTTTAGACAGATGTAAACCCATCTGTACTTCCAGCTGAGCTATCTTGGTTTTAGAAAACTGTCAGGAATCCACTACAAAGTTTATTAGAACTGATAATTACAGTTAGCAACATGGTAGGATACAAGATCAAGATATAAAAATCAATTGTATTTCTATACACTTGCAATGAACAATCCGATAATGAAATGAAGAAATGCATTGAAAGTAAGTTCAAAAGAATAACATCCTTGGAATAAACTTAGTCAAAGAAGTACAAAATGGATGCCCACAAAAGTGCAAAATATGGGCAGAAGAAATTAAAAAGGTAT
Organism: Equus caballus; assembly: GCF_041296265.1. Taxonomy (NCBI): domain Eukaryota; kingdom Metazoa; phylum Chordata; class Mammalia; order Perissodactyla; family Equidae; genus Equus; species Equus caballus. Next base: position 49,899,160 of record NC_091690.1, read on the forward strand.
AAATAAATGGCAAAACCTCCCAATTACGTGAATCAGAAGACTTAATATTGTTGAAATGGCACTATTCCCCAGATGACCTGAGATTCAGCACATACCTGTCATTGATGCCAAGTGATTCCTCTATACAAAGTGGCAGGCTCGCTCATAAAATTATGGGAATTGCAAAGGAGTCAGAGTAGTCAAAGCAATCTTGGAAACAGAAAAACAAAATGGTAGGACTAACATTTCTTGGTTTCCAACTTTGTCATATGCAATGGTAATCAAGAGTGTGTGGTACTAACACAAGGACAGACATACAGATCTACGGACTAGATTGAGATTTGAGAACTAAACCCATACCTCTGTGATCCACTGATATTTTTAAAAATTAGCAAGAATGGGGTAAGAATATTCTTTTCACAAATGGGTGCTGGGCAAGTGGATAACCATATGCCCCAAAAGAGGTTTTATCCTTATATGACATCACATACAATAATTTACCATGAAGGATGAAGACCTAAAACTTAGAGTAAACAGTAACACAATCAGATAAAATATAGGAAAAAACTTAATCACCTTGGGTTTGGCAAAGAATTATTAGATAAGACACCGAGAGCAAAAGCGGGAAAAAATACGTTATTTTGACTTCATCAAATCAATAACTTTTGTGCTTCAAAGGACCCCATCGAGATGGTGAACACACCCTTTGGAACTCTTGTGCACTACTACTGTGAATAAAAAACTCTTTGGATGGTATGAATGCAACATGGCAATTCTTCTAAATATTACAAACCGAGTTACTGCCTGCACTAGCAATGCTGCTTCTGGGAATGGCAGTAGATTTGAAAGCAGGGACTTCAACAGATATACGTCCACCGCTGTTTATACTAGCATTTTACACATTTGCCACAAGGTGGAAGTAACCCAGGTGCCCTTCAACGGATGAATGGATCAAGAAAATCGGGCACATACATACAATGGTGTATCATTCAGCTTGGAAAAGAAAGCCAATTCTGACGTGGGCTACAACTGAACTACACCTAAAAACGGTTGAAAATGTAAATTTTATGGTATGCGTATGGTACCACAATCAAAAGCAGAAATTTTAAGGCAAGAGAGTCAAAACACAACCTATAGAATGGAAGAAAATTCTGCAAATCGTAATTCTGATAAGAAACTTGTATGAAAAATACCTAAAGACCTCTTCAAACTCAATTAGAAAACGTCAAAAAACTCTATTTAAATATGGAAAAGGATCTGAATACACTGTTTTCCAAGGAAGACAGGGAAATGCTCCAGAGCATATGAAAAGATGCTGGGCATCCTTAATGAGGAAGGAAACGCACATGAAAACCCCAGTGAGATACCACTTCACCCCCACTAGGATGGCTGGAATCAAGATGTGAGGTAAGAACAAGTGTTGTTGAGGATGTATTTAGAAATTTGAACTCCCACACGTGAGTGGTGAGAAGGCAAAATGGTGTAGTTACTGTGGAAAAGGCTCTGGGAGTTCCTCAAATATAAATACTAAAATTACCATGTGACCCATCAATTCCACTCCTGGGTACTTAGGCACAATGTGTGTGTGTGTGTGTGTGTGTGTGTGCGTGTGCGTGTGTGTGTGTGTGGTGGTGAGAAGACTTCATCCGCTGTCTTAGCAAATTTCAAGTACACAAATTGTATACATATATCAAGTCATTGCACTGTAATCTCTAAATATGGACACTTGTGTTGTTCAGTTATCCCTTGATAAAGCTAAGGGGTGGGGGAAGAGTTTCCAGGTGCATCCAACATGCAGAAAAAGACGTCATTTTTCTTATATCAGGGAAAGTAGGTCAACGGCCTTAGATCTGGATGTTATAGCCGTTAACATTTGAGAGGTCTCTAGGGACAAGGGCAAAAACTGATCTAAAATAAATTTCCTTCCAGTGTCAGATGTACACCTGAGACTTTAATGAACACATGTCACATGCTGTGGTTACACTGAGAAGAGTCCTTGCACCCAGCCTAGGCTGTGGCATTCAAACTTCCCACCAGAGCCAAGTGTCCTGGGATATTTTATCTTTTTATTTCTTTTTTGGTGAGGAAGATGGGCCCTAAGCTATCTGTTGCCTGTCTTCCTCTATTTTGTATGTGGGACACTGCCAGAGGGTGGCTTTCATGAGTGGTGTGTAGGTCCACACCCGGGATCTGACCCTGTGAACCCTAGACCACCTGAAGCAGAGCGTGTGAACTTAACCACTACACACTAGGCCAGTCCCCATGGAATCTTTATCTTAAGGAGCAAGTGAGTGGGGTGGGAGGGATGGGTGGAAGGCTCATTGCTAACAAGGATCACTGAATAAAAGGGAGCCTGACCCTTTATCACAGGTGGTGAGGTCACATTTAAGTGTCAGTGTTTCTCAACAAGGGTCAGAGTTCCACGTTTGGCCTTGCAGCCTTATCACAAGCCCATGGCCCCTAGAGGACATAAGATCTTATTATTTCCACGTGGCCTGGCCTGGGTCACCCTCATGATCTGTGATGAGGATTATTTCAGGCTGGTTACTTTTAAAAACACTGCAGAAGGGAAGGAGGCTCTGAGGAGTGGAATTTGCTTGCCCTTTGATGAAGATATTTGCATTTGTGAAGGAAGTCTCCATCAGTGTGGGCGTCTCCCTCTCTGCACCAGGAGGAAGGGGGGATGACCTTATCTCTAGAAACTCTTAATGGGGATGGCAAGGACTTAAGTGTTGTTTATTGTGCTTGTTCGGTAACCCCTACCATCAACATCCTCCGGGAAGCACAGGACATCCTGACTTAATCTGGTCTGATTCTTATCTAAAGTTATAGGACCCAATAACCAGACCCCACCTGCACTGACATCATTTTAATGACTTTTTTTACACGTCCTTTCCTTTGTCTTGTAAAGACATAACTCACATACCTATACCTTAAGTTTAGCTCCAACCCTCAACATACTGCAGCAGCTCTTGCTGCCCGTGGGTCCTGTCCATAGGCAGCAGCTCTTTACTGGCCATGGGTCCTGTCCCCATGCTATTCCATACTATTCTCTGAATAAAAGAGCACTACTGCTAGACCTTGAGAGTACAAGAAATCCTTCTTCGGACTCCTCTGCTCGCCGAACCTGCATCAGTCTGTACTTGCGCCATTTGAAACTCAGTCAGTACTTCCCCCTGCACACCTGGACCCCTGAGTTCACAAAGAGCTGTGGGGAAACAATAGAGGCAGCCCCAGGCCAGGAAAAAGTTCCGTTTAAATGCAAATGTGCCAGGTGAGTCTGGTTCCAGGCCACAGCCTAGGCGGGTTTGGCTGAACCCTGCAGCCTCCCTCCTCCTGTCACTCTGGCATGAGGGGGTGGGGCGTTTGGGATTGTCCAATCAGGGGAGACTCTGGGGCAGGAGGGTGGGGCCATGGACTGGACTTCCTGTGAAGGTGGCTTCCGGCTGCTGCCGCGCTGCAGGTGAGCTGTCGTCTGCCATAAGGGTCCTGGTGGCTCTGCCAGAGCCTCTGTCGCACTGTGACCTGCACTGGCTGTGGGGGTCATAGGAAGGACTCAGGGGACGCAGGAGCCCTAGGAATGGTGAGTGTGCGGCCCCGGGGTGAGGACACGGGAGGAGGGGCTGGTGGGAAGCGGCGGGGCGGGCCCGGGCTCCCACGGTCCCCTCCGGGCTCTGAGGTCCCAAGTCCGCTTTGGCGGCGCTCGGCCCTCAGGCCCTTCCGGCCGCAGCGTGGGGGCGGGGCCGGCAGCCGGGCCCCGGGCGTCCTGTGGTCCCTGCGCGCGGAGACTTGGGCCCGAGCGTCTCTGGGCAGCTCTGCGCCCACAGCCCCGCGTGTCCCAGACGGTGCGTGGCCCGACGGAGGGTCCACAGGACGGTCGGGCCTTGGGCTCCGGGGTCTGTGCGCGGAGGGACTCTGGTCTGTGGGGTCCCCAGGCCGCCTTTCTCCGCAGGGGGCACCTGTTTTCTCTGAATTTTCCATATATTTGGGGAGCCGGGTCTCAAATCCACAGTCTTTTACCCACAGGCTGCTCTTCCTGGGACTGACAGTAAATTCGTAAATTTTCAGATGCCTCCGCCCACTGCCAAAGCCACTTTCCCTCTTTCATTCACAGGATCCCTATCAATACTTGGTCCTCCATGGCGCATTTCAACCAGACCCAATATGTTAACCGTTTATCATTATCCCCCAGAGCCATGGATGGCTCTATTTTTTTTTGGTAAGATTTTATTTTTCCTTTTTCTACCCAAAGCTCCACCCCCCATAGTTGTATATTTTAGTTGTGAGTCCTTGTAGTTGTGGCATGTGGGACGCCGCCTCAGCATGGCCTGATGAGTGGTGCCATGTCTGCACCCAGGATTCGAACTCTCGAAACCCTGGGCTACTGAAGCCGGAGCACGCGAATTTAACCACTGGGCCACCCGGGGGCCCAGGATGGCTCTATGTTACAGATTAGATTTGTCTGTGTGATGCGGCCTCCGGAAGCAGAGAAGTCGAAAGAAAGATTCCTTGGACTCTCAAGGTCTGGCAGTAGTGCTCCCCTATTCAGAGAATAGTGTGGTGACAGGACCCATGGGCAGTAAGTAAGAGCTGCAATGGATTGAGGGCAGGGCTAAACTTATAAGGCATAGCTATGTGAGTTATTTCTTTACAAGAGAAAGGAAAGATCGTGTAAAAAAGTTGTGGGGCCGGCCGGTGGAGCAGCAGTTAAGTTCTCACGTTCTGCTTCAGGGGCACGGGGTTTGCTTGTTTGGATCCAGGTGCAGACATGGCACCGCTTGGCAAGCCATGCTGTGGCAGCATCCCACATATAAAGTAGAGGATGATGGGCACAGATGTTAGCTCAGGGCCAGTGTTCCTCAGCAAAAAACAGGAGGATTGGCAGCAGATGTTAGCTCAGGGCTAATCTTCCAAAACAAAAAAGTCATTAAAATGGCTGGTGCAGGTGGGTTTGGTTATTGGGTGGTCCTGTACCTTTAGATAAGAGTCAGATCGGATCAGGTCAGGATGTCCTGTGCTTCCCGGAGGATGATACAGATTGCTATGCAGGGCAGGACGCCTTGGGCTTCTTTCCCTGGGGCAGCCTCGATCCTCAACACGTTGAATTTGTACATGAGAGGAAAGCAGAGAATAATCATCTGGAACCTCATTGCAGGAAATACTTGTGCCTCTCCCCAAGGATCATCTGGGCCCAGAATCCTATGGGAAGTACTTTGCCTGGAGATTCCTGTTGAAAAAATGTCCTGGGTGATCGGTCCCATTGGCATCCGCCCACCCCCCATTTGTGAATGAGAAAAAATTATTCACTTATTTAAGTCTCGGTTTTTCAATAAGGGTAAATACATTTACTGAACAGACCTTGGAAGACACTATAAAATAGATCTAAACAGGCAACAAAGAGGTGAATTTCAGGAAAAATATGATATTCGTTTGTTACATTCCATTTGTTAAGAATACTTGTTTCACTCTGTCTTCACCTGACCATGTGTAGTAAGTTTCTGAGATCTGTTCTTTACTTTTGGCTGTTTTCAAATGAAATTCCAGGGCTTAGACATGCTGACCACAAGCAATCAAGTGTGATGTCTTGTGATGGAAATAATGTCACCACAGGACCAGGAACAGAGTTGTCATCCCAAAGCGTGCGTCTTTGGCATAAGGGCTATTTTGAGCTGGTGATTATTAAAAAAACAGCAGACACAGGCAAATCTCAGAAACCTAAAAATTACTCTTTTTAAGGGAAATTTACATTCTAAGAGAGACGTCCCTTTGTAAGGCTGCCTCCCTCTCTCTGTGCCAGGAAGGGCAGGATGACTCTAGATCTCTAGAAACTCTTACCAGTGGAGAAGGCAATGAGTTGAATCTGCATGACGACTTGACCCTTGTTTATGGTGTATTTCCTGCCAGCCTCCCATCGCTAACCCCATCTTAACAACACGACCTTAAAGCTCTTTGTCACAGGAGGCGGCCAGCCAGGAGCCTGTGCTGAAGAGAAAGTTTTGATCTGCCAGTCTGCCCTCACCCTGCCAGGTCTTTGCATCCCAGCCGGCCCTCCCTGCTCCCTTAAGCCTCAGCCCATGCTCTGGATGAGGGAGACAGAGTTGAGAGCCTGTCCTCCTGTATCCTTGCCAATGGATCAACTGTTCCTTCTTTCAAAGCCTGGTGTGCCGTGGTCTCAGCTTCTGTGCACATCAGGTGGTGAGCCCTCGCTCAGCAATAGTAATAATCAACTGACATTATTTTGCTGAATGGAATGGATATCTGATGGTTTCTAGTTGAAGTGGTAGAAATACCTTATACTTTTCTTCCCTATTTTCCATGGAAGGACTGGGTTTAAGTGATTTTGCTGGATTATTCCAACACTGGGCTTGTTTGATTTAAAATAACAATGATGTTGCAGAGCATCTCCAGTGGGGAGCAGAGGCCCTCAGTCCAAGACTCAAGCTAAGGCCCCCTTGAGCCTGCAGAGGGAAGGCCTTGCAGACCCAGTTGTCCTTCCTGGGGAGCCTCCCCCTGCAGGTGTCCTACTGCTCACACCCCCATGGAAGGAGCCTTTCTCCTGAGAGGAGCTGCAGAGCCCTGGACAGCTGGGGGTGCACGTGCTCATGGGGTGGGGAGTGATGCCCTGTCTGAGGTTGTGGTTGTGGTTCTTAGGCCTGGACATTTTAGACATTGTTTGAGTTTTGCACCCACACTGTAGGTGCACTGAGAGTGTAATCTGCACAGTGAGGAATTCTGTGAAGATCGGGTGTTCTGTCCTGTGGACAAAGTGTTCATGAATTTGGAGTTCATGTGGGTCATAAGCTTAAACTGAATGCGGCTGAGAGTTTCCTCACGTGAGAGAGTGGGAGTCTGAGGAAGGCAGTGCTTCCATGCTCACAGGAGAGGGAGGGTTTGTGGGGCTCCCAGAGTTCATTCCTGTGGCTGCTCAGGTGTCCCCCCCGTCCTTCCCCAGGGACTGACCCTCTCCAGGGGTTCTGTCTCAGTGGGGAGAGTCTACACCTCCAGTCTGGGAATATGGTCCCTTTCTGAGTGTGGCTTTCCTTGTGAACTGTAGGCCAGCAGGCTGCTTCTGGAATATTCCTGTTTGGAATATTCCTGTTTCTGTCCTCGGATTCCTTGATCAGTTGAAGATTGAGATCCTCTGATTCTAGTTTCCATTTGCACTTGGTGTTCGGAAATATAATGTCAGAGATACGATGTGAACAAGGCAAGACAATTGTGGAAACAATTTTCTTCCATTTAGACAAGAGAACATCAAGAGGTGCGATAGGTGTATTTCAGTTCTCAGGTGTGTCGACGAAAATAACCAGTCTATAAATGAAAATTTGGGTGAGTTTATTGTGAGCTGAAATCTGAGGATTATAACCCAGGAGAGTCTTTCCACAAAGGAACAGAGCACTGCAAAGAAGTGAGGGTACACAGGGTGGTTATATACCCTCAAAGAGGGTGTTTCACATATGTTTGAAATGTCCTTCCCGCAAAAGTCACAAGATTGCCCTTTCAGCACAGCGCTTGATGGACATAGCAGGTAGTGGTCTGCTGTCTCCGAGGGGATAGCACGAGGCAAGTCTATTGTCTTGAGCTGGGTGGTCACAGGCGGTGGGCGTAGCAGGGAGCAAGTCTATCGTCTTGAGCTGGGCGGTCACAGGTGGGCACCACAAGCAATCAGTTCCTGGCCTAAGGAAAGATGCTTAATCCTTAAAGAAATGCCAATGTTGGGAGGGGAAGTGAAGTTGCACCTTTATCTCAAGGGCCTTTGTTCTTGCCATGGGGAATACCTAAAGCAGATGTACAATGCATGCTCAACGGCCACGGTCAGGCCCTTTTGGAAAGACGAGGTCATGCCGAATTAGGTTTACCCAAAATGGCTTCCTCGTATACTCCAATATCTCCTATTCCTTGCCATTTTTATTTGTCAGGTGCATTTTCCATGTTTACATCAGTTTTGTGTGTCCATGTCCCTAGAGAACTGTGACATTTAAAAGGCTATACTATTCCTAAGGCAAATGAATTTTATTTATTTTCTTATTGTTTGTGTGTGTGTGTGAGGAAGATTGTCGCTGAGGTACCATCTGTGCCCATCTTCCTCCATTTTATGTGGGATGCTGCCACAGCCTTGCTTGATGAGGGGTGCTGGGTCCACACCTGAGATCCAAACATGCGAACCACAGACCACTGAAGCAGAGCAAAGTGAACTTAACCGCTATGCCACCAGGCCAGCCCCTGAATTCTATTTTAATGGATGTGGGAAAAGGCACTTGAATTTCTCTTTTCATTGATATGAGGAATCAGGTCAGAGCTTGTGTAAATCTTTGGAATTCCTAGTTTATTTCAGGGCTTAATTGCAAACCCCTAAGGTAGTGTAATATGCTACTCCTTCCTAAAAATATTCCCAGGGTAAATATAGTGGAGGCAGAAACAAGAATGCCCCTTGTCTTTTTTGTTAGAAAGAGATTGGTAAATCTTTTATGGCACACAGTTTTATGTTCATTAGTGTTTAAAGGATTAAATCTTGGAGTGATTTCCTACGTAGAAATGTTAAAACTAAAAGTTATTTAAAAGTAATGATCAAACATAGGCAAATATTGCGTATATAAATGTCTCTCCTTATTTTATTTTATTTTTGAGGAAGATTGGCCCTGAGATAACATCCGTGCCCATCTTCCTCTATTTTATATGTGGGTCGCCTGCCACAGCATGGCTTCACAAGCAGTGCATAGGTCCATGACCAGGATCCAAACTGGCGAATCCCAGTCCACCAAAGCAGAGCATGTGGACTCCACTGCTATGCCACTGGGCCTGCCCCAGTCTCCCCTTATTTCAAGTGAAGAATACAGGGGAATGTTTTTTCCTTTTTTTAAGGAAGATTAGCCCTGAGCTACCTACTGCCAATCCTCCTCTTTTTGCTGAGGAAGGCTGGCCCTGAGCTAACATCCGTGCCCATCTCCCTCCACTTTATATGTGGGACGCCTACCACAGCGTGGTGTGCCAGGCGGTGCCATGTCTGCACCCGTGCCACCAAAGCGGAACGTGAGCACTTAAGCGCTGGGCTACCGGGCTGCTCCCTGCATGGGAATGTTTAAAAAGTTTGTAAGAGAGGACAGTAACTTAAGACAACTTCCTGCCCACGTGCCCTGCCCCACTCCTGCTCTTCCTCCAGCCACTCTCGAATGACCAGTTTTGCTCACTGCTTCATCATCCTGTTAGTGTTTCTTTATATAAAAACAAGCTAGTGCGAATTCCTATTTTTGTCCCTCAAGTGTGTTCTTGTAATGAGTGGCCAGAGTTTGATGCTGATGCTGTTTGATGACTGAACACTTAAGCCTCGCCCTCCCTTTTCCCCTGGGCATTCTTCCCTGGACAGGCTGATGAGAAAGCCTGGAGGCTCCTGCACTGTGGGCTGCTGCTTGTGGGGCAGCTCCTCCTGGGCGCTGTGATGCCCTGTGCTGCACTGTTGACCCCACCAAGCCCAGGTTCTAACTGCAGAGGACACTGAGTTGGCAGTTTTGGAAATTCCTGTCCTCTGAGAGCTGGAGTCCGGGAATCCGGCCCTCCTTAATGTGATGTTCTGTCAGTGTCTTGGGTGGCATCTGTCTGTGTGTTGAGAGTGAAGGAGAGACTGAGGCTGGAGTCGCCTTGACATTAGGGGGAGTCTGTGGTTATGAAGATGATTGTACCCTGTCACTGAGCTGAGCCCATCCGATGGTCACTCCTTCAAGAGCAATTATTTCAGAGAGAAAGAAGGGCCAGCAAAGTGCAGCCAGTAGGAAGCAAGATTCCAGAGGGCTCCCCAGGGCCCCTAAGTCACTCTCCTGCTGCTCCCAGCCCTGTACCTGTCGCAACAAAGATCGCAACCCTCTGGGTTATAGTGGACCAACCACAGTCTGAGTTTGGCCCAGTGAAGAGATTAATTCAACCCAACTTAAGCCCAGGCACCTGAAGGTCTATAAAGCAAGCAGTGTCTTGCCCCTTTGTGGTAAAAGAATTCTGGAAACCTCTTGACTCGGAGATCCCCAAAATAGAAGGCAGAGTCACCCTTGTATGTACACTAATAGGTCTACAATAGCAGGACACTCGTCATCCACCTTGGGGTCTGACCCTACTGATACTGACTTTGGCGCTTCTCAGAGGATTCAGTGCTGTGCTCCCCAACAAAGCATTCGATGGAAGTTTCCCCTCCCCTGTGGGTCTCAGGCTCCTAGAGCACAGACGGGCTTCCTGAGATCAGTTGAAGTCATGGCAGAACGAGAAGGACCTACGACTAGAATATACAACCGTGTATTGGCGGCTTTTGGGAGGAGGAGAAGAAGAAGAAAAGATTGGCAACAGATGTTAGCCCAGGGCCAATCTTGAAAAACACGTAACTTGATGTCAGTTGAATGAGAGGTGTCCTGTTTCAGTAAAAAAGGGCTGACTTGTAATGTCTGTCTTCATCCTTTTTTTAAAAGACTGCATTTTTTTAGAGCGGTTTTAGGTTCACAGAAAAATTGATTAGAATTTAGCATTTCCACATAACCCTTCTCTCTGCATCCGCACAGTTTGCACTTTTTCACATCGGGTATCACTGTGGTACATTTCGTAGAATTTCCAAGCCCATGTGGATGCATTACAGTGCACGGTGCACATTAGCATTGACTCTGTGTTACACACTGTGTGGGTTTTCGCAAATGTGTAATGACGTGTCCCCATCATTTCTGTATCATGGAGTGTAGTTTCGCTTCCCTAAAACTCCCCTGTGCTCCACCTGTTGACTTATCCCTCCCTCCAACCTCCAAATCCTTCCCACGTAAAGATCTTTCTAGTGCCTCATACTTTTGGCTTTTCCAGAATGTGGTACTTGGAATCATACACTCCATAGCCTTGTCACATTGGCTTCTTTACTGAATAATAGATTTTTAAGGTCCCTCCATGTGTTTCCATGTCTAGATTGATACCTCATTTCTTTTTTATCATTGGACGGTGTTTCATTGGTTGGATGCACCACTGATCGACTGTTCGATACTTGTAGGACATCTTGTTGAAAATTCTAACTCTTCCCAATTATGAATAAAGTGCTTCTAAACATTCTTATGTAGGTTTTGTGCAAACATAAGGTTTCAGCTCATTTGGGAAAATACCACGGACCGTGATTGCTGGCTCTTACTCTATGTAGTGACAGTGTGTTTTATTCTGAAAGGAGGTTCCTGTCTTGCAGTGTGGGTGTTCCCAATCTCGTTTCCACCCACGATGAACTAGGATTCCCTGTGGCTTTGCATCTTCACCGATATTTGCTGTTCTTAATGTTTTGACTTTTACCCATTTAATAAGTGTTTCGAGATCCCCATTGTTGTTTTCTTTGCAATTTCCTAATGACATTTGATGTGGAGCATGTTTCATATTGCTTATTTCCCATGTAGATCTCCTTCAGTGAGCTGTCTACAGATCTTTTGCCCATTTTTAATTGCATTTCTTTCCTCTGACTATTATGGTTTAAGAATTCTTTGCATATTCCAGATACCAATCATTTATCAATAAATGTTCTATAGAGATTTTCTCTTACTCTGAATTGTGTTGATCTTGTCTTTACACCATCTTTTTCAGAGGAGGAGTTTGCGTTTTACTTAAGATTGTAAAATCTTTGGTTTTTTTCTTTTGTGGACCTTGCTTTTTGGTTTTCTATCTGAAAATTCATCAACAAACACAAGGTCATCCAGATTTTCTTCTGTGTTATCATGTAGGAGTTTATTCTTTTGGCAATTTACATTTAGATCTGTGATGTGTTTTGACTTAATTTTCATGAAAAGTGTGAGGCCTGTGTCTCCATTTGTTTTGTGTGTGTGTATTTGCACGTGGATATCCATTAGTTCTCCCACTGTTTGTTTAAAATACTTTCTTTTTCATTTGAATCTCCTTTCCTTCTTTGTCAAAGCTCAGTTGACTCTATTCCTGTGGGTCTAGAAGGAAAGCAAACTTGCTGTACTCTCTTATTAATCCCAGGAGTCGTTTCTGTCATTGTGAGTTCTTCCAGTTGTTGCATAAAGACAGTCATATCATATGGAGCAAACACCGAGAATTCAGCTACAGGATTTGTGAAAGTGTTCTTTCTCAAGAAGTGGAAGTTCCCCTCTATTACTAGTTTATCATAAATGGATGTTGCATTGTATCAAATCTTGCTTTATATTCCTTTCCCCTCCTTTCCTTTCTGATATTAGTAATTTCTGTCTTCCCTCTTCTCTTTGTTATTTTGACTGGATATTTCTCAATTTTATTGGTCTTGTGAAACAATCAGCTTTTTTCTTTTCATTTTCTCTATTGATTTCCCACAATGACGTTCGTTTCCTTTCTAATTTTTATTATTTCTTTTATTGTGCTTGCTTTGGGTTTAACTTGCTCTTCTTTTTATTCTTTGCTAAGATACATGCTTGCATTAGTGATAAGAGATCTTTGATTTTTCCAGTGTATTTGTTTGATGGCTTAAATTTCCCGCTGGATGCTGCTTTCACTACATCCAAGAACCTTTGCTGTGTTGTGTTTTCATGTTTTTAATTCAAAATAATTTTCCTTTTTCTTGAGACTTCTACTTTCATACTATGTATTATTTAGAAGTGTATTTTTCAGTCACCACGTATGAGGGGGTTTTCCAACTATTGCTGGTATTGCCTTCTAGAGGAATGCCTATGTGATGTGAGAGCCTATTTTGGATGATTTCTGTTCTTTCAAATTTGTTAAGGTGTGCTTTATGTCCCAGAATGTAGTTTGTTTTGGTGAATGTTCCATGTGAACCTGAGAAGAATGTATATTCTGCTGTTCTGTGAAGTATTCCGCAGATTACAATGAAACCCAGCTGTTTTGCAGTGCTGTTCATTGCACGTCTGTCCTTCCTCACTTCCTGCCTACTGAAATGTCTAATTCCTGATGAGGGGGTGTTGACTTATACAGCTGTGGTCCTGGATCTGTCTGTTTCTCCTGCATTCGGTCAGTTCCTCCCTGAGGTGTGTTGCCCCTCTGTTGTTAGGCAGGTACACATGCAGCGTTGCTGTGCCTTCTCAGAGAATAGGCCCCTTTATCAGTACCTACTGCCCCTCTATCTCTGCATCTTCCTCAGTTTGAAATCCGCATTGTCTATGATGTCTATTCCTCTGGCCACTTCCTTTGGATCCGTGTTACCATGGTCTGTTCTTCTCCGTCCCTTTACCCTGCATCTGTCTGTGACTTTATACTTAGAGAGGACTTCTTGTAGACAGCATACAGTGGAATTTTTTGAACTCTGTTACTGTGTCTTTCAGTTGTAATGAGACCATTGATGATTAAAGTGGTTAATGATTCAGTTGGATTAATATTTACCAAAATTTTAAGTTTTTCCACTTTTACCCTTGTTTGTTTTTTTCTTCTTCCATTTTGCCACCTTCTCTGGCTAAAATTGAGCATTTACTGTAAGTGTTTTTTTCCGCCTCTCTTAGCATATCAGTTACACATTGTTTAAAAAACACGTTTTAGTGGGTGCCCTTGAGTTTTCAGCGTACATTTACCACTAACCCACCACTCTGCCAAGTGACACTGTGCCACTTCACCATGTGCAAGTACCTCTTAACACCCTGTCCCCAATTTTCCTTTCCCTGTGCCTTGTCACATTGCTGTCATTTATTTCTCTTGTCCTTAAGCTTCTCATTACCAAATTCATTCTTCCTAACATTAGTTTAAACAAAGTGTCATCTGTTGTATTAATTATAAGAAACATAAAAGATATGTCCCCTCCTTTTTGCTTCTTCTAATCCCCTACCTTTATCATTTACATTCTTTCTGATAAACTTTCCCACAATTTCATTCCAAGTATGTGTACTTGGGACAAATTTCCTCAAATTTTGTCTCAGAAAGTCCTTATTTCTTCTTTGTACTGAAGGATAATTTTCCTTGACTGAATTCTGGGAAAGTGGGTTTTATTTTCAACTCTTTAATTCTTTCAGTCTCCTCTGCTCTTGTTGCATTTTTTTTTGAGAAGTGGTCCAATTTAATTCAAATCTTTGTTTCTTTCTGTCGAAGGTGTGTTTCTTCTTTGGCATTTTTCAGTACATTGTCTGTGATGTTTCTCTAGTTTCCGTGTGATACCCTTGTGTGTGCACTTTTGTACTTTATCGTGTTTAGTGTTCCATGAGCTTCCTGGATGGACAGTGTGCTGGCTATCATTAACTTTAGGGGAATTTGGTGATTATTACTTCATGTTTTCTTCTGTCTCTTTTCCTCCAGGTATTCCCATTATCTGCATTTTAAGCCTTCCTTTAAAGAGGGTTGTCCTAGGCTTCGTGGAAATTGTGTCCTGTCTGTTTTGTTATTTTTCCTTTGCATTATACTCTGGTGAAATAGACTTTTTTTTTTTTTTTTTTTTTTTTAGTACAGGGCTTATTAAGAACAGACTATGTGAGGCATGTTTCAAAACGCCATCTTTTGTTTTGTCTTTCCCAAGTTTGGAGACTCTGGTTTGTCCTATGACCTCAAGGCTCTCCTGGATCTAAGAAAGGTTGTTCATGTCAAGTTTATTCATTTTCTTCTTGTGAGATCAAGAACGACAGCTTCTAAGCTCCTTAGGTGCAGGATCAGAAGTCGGCAGGGCATCATCAAGAGTGGCAGGTGGAAACACTTCCTCTTGAAGTTGGAGAAAGGGAATTTTATGTTGTTTTGGAGGAAACCACTGTTAAATCCTTCATGTATTTTATAATCATGGGCAAATATAACATCAAACCATTGTGGACTTCAAGGAACTTTGTTGCAATCTGCAGCTCTTCTTTTTTGTCTTCAAAGATTGGCACCTGAGCTAACAACTGTTGGCAATCTACTTGTGGGTTCTTTTTCTACTTTTTCTCCCCCAATCCCCCCAGTACATAGTTGTATATTATACTGGTGGCTGCCTCTGGTTGTGCTATGTGGAACACTGCCTCAGCATGGCCTAACGAGCGGTGCCATGTCTGCACCCAGGATCCAAACCAGTGAAACCCTCACCTGCCAAAGTGGAGTGCGCGAACTTAACCACTCGGCCACGGGGCCGGCCCCAATCTGCAGCTCTTAACCTACCCCTCAAAGGGAGCAAAGCTCAGGGTACACTGTTAGCATTTGACCAGAAAGAGCTCTTATGGCACATTATTATCTCACAATGTATTGTAAAATTGGTGAGAAGTAGATTTGAGGCCCATAAGTAAAGTTATCTTATGGTCTAAGTTTTCTTTCTTCTTTGCTTTTTTTTCTGCTTTATCTCCCCAGATCCCCCAATACATAGTTGTATATCCTAATTGTGGGTCCCTCTAGTTGTGGCATTGGCCTAAGTTTTCATGGCTTCTTCCTTGTGCCTGAGCTCTCAGTTCATAATAATTCCACCCCATAAAATCATCCAGAGTGAGAAAGGTACAGCTGAGTCTATGATACATACTACACAAGTTAAAAGCAGCATCTCACCACAAGAATATTTCCTTTCAGCCAGCTGCATCTGATTACCTGTAGTGGCGTGGAGTAGTTTAGGACAATGTGGGCAGCTGGGCTTGGTCAAAGTGTGATTTCACAGGCCTCTTGGACTCTCAGTTTGGTGATGGGACCAGACCAAAAAGCTTCCAGTTGTTCCCTATGTTTTTATTCACTGAAACGTCCCATAGTATTCACCCTCTGCCTCATGGAGTGCTGTAACTGGTGGGTAATATGGAAGAAGATGAAAGAACTTCTCTTATGAAGAATCATTGGTCCACAAATGATATTTGTTTCATTTGTATAGTATTTCTGTCAATTCCCAAAATGTTCTGGAACTTGTTATTAGAGAGAAATCAGATGTAATGTCATCACAGTAAAAATGTGTAAATATTTCCATGTGTTCATAACATTGTTAAATTGATGAGCAAGTGTGTACAGAAAAAAGGGACTTTGTGATGATCACAACATAGAATGAATGTTTGGACATAAGAATCCCATGTAACCTTCCTAGAATTGGAGTATAGATCCCCAGTGCTGTCAGGCTCATGTATCCTACTCTACACACATTTGTGGTGTTTTAGGACTCAGTGGCCATTGAGGACGTGGCTGTGAAGTTCACCCCAGAGGAGTGGGCTTTACTGGATCCCTCACAGAAGAAAGTCTACAGAGATGTGATGTGGGAAACCTTCAGGCACCTTGCCTCAGTAGGTAAGAACGAGGACATTCCTTCATGTCAGCAATGAAAGAACAAGTGGTTCTTGCCCGTCATCAGTGTTCTAAGATGTAGAATGTGGAAAGGGGAGGTTGTTAGTAAATAAAGTAGAAATGGCCATAGATTATCATAGACTTAGAATCTAGAAATTTGTGTGTAATTTCTAATATTTGGAATAAATTTTGTGGGTCTGCATTTCAGGAATAACGTGGGAAGATTGTGATCTTGAAGATCAGTACAAAGACCAGGGGAGAAAAGTAAGGTGAGTCACACAATAGAAACCTCTGTCTCATGTGAGAATCCTTGTATGTTAAGAAATTGTTTTAAAAAAGAGCGAACAAAACCAATAGCCCTTGCTTCAAATTTAGCTATTTTTAGAAAATTTTCACCAAATATACTTTTTGAAATGTGATGTAGAGGTTCACTTTTTGCAGAATATTTCACTTAGAAGTAGTATTAGTGAACCCTATCTATGAATATCACTGTTTGAATAATGAGAAGGGTGAAATCCTCTTGCAGAAAATTCAGTATATTTAATTTCAGAGAATTCACAGAAGGGAGAAAACAGAAACGTTTCCTATCAATCATAATAAACATAAGTATAAAATCATTAATAGACAAGTCGTTAACAATATGCTTCTCATTTCTACAGCAAGCATATGGTAGGGAGCGTCTGTGAAAGTGAAGAGGGTAGTCAGTGTGGAGAAAACGTCAGCCTTCTTCCAAATCTCAGTCTGAACCAGAAAACTACAGGAGCTAAACCATGGGGATGCAGTGCATGTGGAAGAGCCTTCATGCATCATTCATCCCTTACAACGCACATTCGATGTCACACAGAACATAAACCATATGACTATCAAAAATATAGAGAGAAGCCATATAAATGTAAGCAATGTGGGAAAGCCTTCACTTATCTCACTTTACTTCGAGCACATGAAAGAACTCATACTGGAGAAAAACCCTATGAATGTAAAAAATGCAGTAAAGCATTCAGTTGTTCCCGTTATCTTCGACTTCATGAAAGGATTCATACTGGAGAGAAACCTTATGAGTGTAAAAAATGCAGTAAAGCATTCACTTGTTCCCGTTATCTTCAAAGACATGAAAGAATTCATACTGGAGAGAAACCCTATGAATGTAAGAAATGCAGTAAAGCATTCACTCGTTCCAGTCATCTTCAAAGACATGAAAGAACTCACACTGGAGAGAAATCCTATGAATGTCAAAATGCAGTAGAGCATTCACTTCTTCCAGTAATCTTCAAAAACATGAAAGAATTCATACTGGAGAGAAACCCTATGAATGTCAAAGATGCAGTAAAGCATTCACTTCTTCCAGTAATCTTCAAAAATATGAAAGAATTCATAGTGGAGAAAAACCCTATGAATGTGAAAAATGCAGTAAAGCATTCACTTATTTAAGTTATCTGCAGCTTCATGAAAGAACTCACACTGGAGAGAAACCCTATGAATGTAAAAGATGCAGTAAAGCATTCGCTTGTTCCACTTATCTTCAAAGACATGAAAGAATTCATACTGGAGAGAAACCCTGTGAATGTAAAAAATGCAGTAAAGCTTTTGCTTCTTCCATTTCACTTCAAATACATGGAAGAACTCATACTGGAGAGAAACCCTTTGAATGTAAAATATGTTGTAAAGCCTTCAGATCCACCACTTCTCTTTCAAAACATGAAAGAACGCACACAGGAGGGAAACCCTATGAATGTAAAAACTGCAATAAAGCATTTGCTTCCTGCTATTCTCTTCAAATACATGGAAGAACTCATACTGGAGAGAAACCCTTTGAATGTAAAATATGTCGTAAAGCCGTGCGTTATGTCAGTTCTCTTTCAAAACATGAAAGAACTCATACAGGAGAGAAGCCCTACGAATGTAAACAATGCAGTAAAGCATTCACTTGTTCCAGTTCTCTTCAAAAACATGAAAGAAGTCACAGTGCAGAGAAATCCTATGAATGTAAAGAATGCAATAATGCCTTCACTGCTTCCAAATATCTTCGAGTCCATTTAAGAAGTCACACTGGAGAGAAAGCCTATGAATGTGAGCAAAGTCAGAAAGGCTTTAGTTGTCATGCAAACTTTGAGGATATGCAGGAATGCACACTAGAGGTAAAACCAGGTAGATAGAAACAATTTGGGACTTTTCTCATCACACTTCTTTCTTGCAGGCATGAAAGGACTCACTGGATAAAAACGTCTTGAATGTTCACAGCGTGAGAAAGACTTGAGGTGGCCTACATCCTTCTATGTGAAACTCTCACCAAAAAGAAATATAAACATAAGTCATATGAGAAAGCTTCATGGAAATTAATTGGTACATGAGGTTCTAGAAAAGTTTCAACAGGAAACAGTCATCATAAAAGTGTATTGTATTTATTGTATTTATCAAGCCTTTCTTAAACTGCAGCATTACACTGTGGATTTCTACTTCAGAAATGAATATTGAGGTGAGGTGATTCTGCTAGTCATCCTTCATAAATAGTAAATAAAATTCATGGGTAGTACATTTCCCTGAAATCAGTTAGTTTTTTTTTTTATTAATGTTATGATAGATTACAACCTTGTGAGATTTCAGTTGTACATTTTTGTTAGTCATGTTGTGGGTACACCTCTTCCCCCTTTGTGCCCTCCCACCCCCCCTTTTCCCTGGTAACCACCGATCAGATCTCCTTGTCAACATACTAACTTCCACCTATGAGTGGAGTCATATAGAGTTCGTCTTTCTCAGACTGGCTTATTTCGCTTAACATAATACTCTCGAGGTCCATCCATCTTGCTGTGAATGGGCCAATTTTGTCTTTTTTTATGGCTGAGTAGTATTCCATTGTGTATATATACCACATCTTCTTTATCCAATCATCAGTTTCTGGGCATGTAGGTTGGTTCCACGTCTTGGCTATTGTAAATAATGCTGTGATGAACATAGGGGTGCAACGGACTCTTGGGATTTCTGATTTCAGGTTCTTAGGATAGATACCCAGTAATGGGATGACTGGTTCATAGGGTATTTCTATTTTTAACTTTTTGAGAAATCTCCATACTGTTTTCCATAGTGGCTGTACCAGTTTGCTTTCCCACCAACAGTGTATGAGCGTTCCTTTTTCTCCACAACCTCTCCAACATTTGTCGCTCTTGGTTTTGGATGTTTTTGCCAATCTAATGGGTGTAAGGTGATATCTTAGTGTAGTTTTGATTTGCATTTCCCTGATGATTAGCGATGATGAACATCTTTTCATGTGTCTATTGGCCATATTCATATCTTCTTTTGAGAAATGTCTGTTGATGTTCTCTGCCCATTTTTTGATTGGGTTGTTTGTTTTTTTGTTGTTAAGCCGTGTGAGTTCTTTGTATATTATGGAGATTAACCCTTTGTCAGATAAGTGGCTTGTAAATATTTTTTCCCAATTAGTGAGCTGTTTTTTTGTTTCAATCCTATTTTTCCTTGCCCTGAAGAAGCTCTTTAGTCTGATGAAGTCCCATTTGTTTATTCTTTCTATTGTTTCCCTCAACTGAGGAGTTATAGTGTCTGAAAAGATTCTTTTGAAACTGATGTCAAAAAGTGTACTGCCCTGGGGCTGGCCCCGTGGCCGAGTGGTTAAGTTTGCGCGCTCCACTGCAGGCAGCCCAGTGTTTCATTAGTTTGAATCCTGGGCACGGACATGGCACTGCTCATCAGACCACGCTGAAGCAGCCTCCCACATGCCACAACTAGAAGGACCCACAACGAAGAATACACAACTATGTACCTGGGGGCTTTGGGGAGAAAAAGGAAAAAAATAAAATCTTAAAAAAAGTGTACTGCCTATATTCTCTTCCAGAAGACTTATTGTTTCAGGCTTAATCTTTAGGTTTTTGATCCATTTTGAGTTTATTTTGGTGTGTGGTGAAAAAGAATGGTCAATTTTCAATCTTTTGCATGTGGCTGTCCAGTTTTCCCAGCACCATTTGTTGAAGAGACTTTCTTCTCTCCATTGTAGGCCCTCAGCTCCTTTCGCGAAGATTAGCTGTCCATAGATGTGTGGTTTTATCTCTGGGCTTTCCATTCTGTTCCATTGATCTGTGGACCTGTTTTTGTACCAGTGCCATGCTGTTTTGATCACTATAGCTTTGTAGTATGTTTTGAAATCGGGGATTGTGATTCCGCCGGCTTTGTTTTTCTTGCTCAGGAATGCTTTAGCAATTCGCGGTCTTCTGTTGCCCCCATATGAATTTTAGGATCCTTTGTTCAATTTCTGTGAAGAATGTTCTTGGGATTCTGATTGGGATAGCATTGAATCTGTATATTGCTTTAGGTAGTATGGACATTTTAACTATGTTTATTCTTCCAATCCATGTGCATGGAATGTCTTTCCATCTCTTTATTTCGTCGTCAATTTCTTTCAAGAAAGTCTTGTAGTTTCCATTGTATAGATCCTTCATTTCCTTGGTTAAGTTTATCCCAAGGTATTTTATTCTTTTCGTTGCGATTGTGAATGGGATTGAGTTCTTGAGTTCTTTTTCTGTTAGTTCACTGTTAGTGTATAGAAATGCTACTGATTTATGTATGTTGATTTTATACCCTGCTACTTTGCTGTAGTTGTCGATTATTTCTAATAGTTTTTCTATGGATTCTTTGGGGTTTTCTATATATAAGATCATGTCGTCTGCAAACAACGAGAGTTTTACTTCTTCGTTACCTATTTGGATTCCTTTTATTTCTTTTTCCTGCCGAATTGCTCTGGCCAGCACCTGCAGTACTATGTTGAATAGGAGTGGTGAAAGTGGGCACCCTTGTCTTGTTCCTGTCCACAGAGGGATGGCTTTCAGTTTTTGTCCATTGAGTATGATGTTGGGTGTGGGTCTGTCATATATGGCCTTTATTATGTTGAGGTTCTTTCCTTGTATACCCATTTTATTGAGGGTTATCATAAATTGGTGTTGGATCTTGTCGAATGCTTTCTCTGCACCTATTGAGATGATCACGTGGTTTTTGTTTCTCATTTTGTTGATGTAGTGTATCACGTTGATTGACTTGAGGATGTTGAACCATCCCTGTGTCCCTGGTATAAATCCCACTTGATCATGGTGTATAATTTTTTTGATGTATTGCTGTATTCGGTTTGCCAAAATTTTGTTGAGGATTTTTGCATCTATGTTCATCAGTGATATCGGCCTGTAGTTCTCCTTCTTTGTGTTGTCCTTGTCAGGTTTGGGGATCAGAGTGATGTTGGCTTCATAGAATGTGTTAGAGAGTGCTCCATCTTTCTCAATTTTCTGGAACAGTTTGAGAAGAATAGGTATTAAGTCTTCTTTGAATGTTTGGTAGAATTCTCCAGAGAAGCCGTCCGGTCCTGGACTCTTATTTTTGGAGAGGTTTTTGATTACCGTTTCTGTTTCCTTACTTGTGATTGGCCTATTCAGATTCTCCATTTCTACCTGATTCAGTTTGGGGAGATTGTAGGAGTCTAGGAATTTGTCCATTTCTTCCAGGTTGTTCAACTTGTTGACATATAGTTTTTCATAGTATTCTCTTATGATCCCTTGTATTTCATTGGTATCTGTTGTGATTTCTCCTCTCTCATTCCTAATTTTATTTATTTGCGATTTCTCTCTTCTTGTCTTGGTGAGTCTGGCTAAAGGTTTGTCAATTTTGTTAATTCTTTCGAAGAACCAACTCTTTGTTTCATTGATCCTTTCTATTGTCTTTTTTGTTTCAATATCGTTTATTTCTGCTGTTTTTTTTTATTATTTCCCTCCTTCTACTGACTCTGGGCTTTGTTTCTTCTTCTTTTTCTAGTTCCGTTAGGTGTCGTTTGAGGTTGCTTATGTGAGCTTTTTCTTGTTTAGTGAGGTGAGCCTGTATTGCGATGAATTTCCCTCTTAGGACTGCTTTTGCTGCATCCCAAATGATTTGGTATGTCGTGTTCTCATTTTCATTTGTCTCCAGATAATATTTGATTTCTTCTTTAATTTCTTCAATGATCCATTGTTTGTTCCAAAGCGTGTTGTTTAGTCTCCACATTTTTGGACCTTTCTCTGCTTTTTTCTGGTAGTTGATTTCTAGTTGCATAGCATTATGATCAGAAAAGATGCTTGATATTATTTCAACTCTCTTGTATTTATTGATGTTTGCTTTGTTTCCCAAAATATGGTCAATCCTTGAGAATGTTCCATGTGCACTTGAGAAGAATGTGTAACCTGCTGTTTTTGGATGAAGTGTTCTATATATATCTATTAAGTCCATCTGGTCTAATTTTTCACTTAATTCTATTATTTCCTTGTTGATTTTCTGTCTGGATGTTCTGTCCATTGGTGTTAATGGTGTGTTGAGGTCCCCTACTATTATTGTATTGTTGTTGATGTCTTCTTTTAGTTCTATTAAGAGTTGATTTATCAATTTTGTTGCTCCTGTGTTGGGTGCGTATATATTTATAAATGTTATGTCTTCTTGGCGGAGAGTCCCTTTTATCATTATATACTGTCCCTCTTTGTCTTTCTTTATCTGTTTTGCTTTGAAGTCTACCTTGTATGATATTAGTATAGTGACACCTGCTTTCTTTTGTTCATTATTGGCTTGGAGTATTGTTCTCCATCCCTTCACTCTGAGTGTGTGTTTGTCTTTGGGGCTGAGGTGTGTTTCCTGGAGGCAGCATATTGTTGGGTCTTGTTCTTTGATGCATCCTGCCACTCTGTGTCTTTTGATTGGGGAGTTCAATCCATTTACATTTAGAGTGATTATTGAGATGTGGGGGCCTACCACTACCATTTTATGTCTTGTTTTCCAGTTTTCTTCAATTTCCTTTGTTTCTCGTCCCATGGTTTAATCTGTTCTGATGAAGAGCTGCTACTCACTGTTGTTGTCCTTCTACTTATCTCCTCTGCTCTTGGTTTTGTAGCCCCTTTCCTTTTTTTGATTTTTCAGAAATGAGGGTTTTCCTGAGGATTTCCTGAAGAGGAGGTTTTGTGGCAATGAACTCCCTTAATTTTTGTTTATCTGGGAAAGTTTTTATTTCTCCATCATATTTGAAGATTATTTTCGCTGGGTAGAGAATTCTCAGCTGTAGATTTTTGTCCTTCAGATTTTTGAATATATCATTCCACTCTCTTCTAGCCTGTAAAGTTTCTGCTGAGAAATCTGCTGATAGCCTGATGGGGGTTCCTTTGTAGGTTAGTTTCTTTTGCCTGGCTGTCCTTAGTATTTTCTCCTTGTCGTTGACTTTTGCTAGCTTCAGTACTATATGCCGTGGGGTTGGTCTTCTTGCATTGATAAAGTTTGGAGATCTATTGGCTTCTGTCACCTGAAGATCCATCTCTCTCACCAGATTTGGGAAGTTCTCAGCCATTATTTCTTTGAATAGGCTTTCAGCCCCTTTCTCCTTCTCTTCTCCCTCTGGTATATCTGTAATCCGTACGTTGTATCTCCTAATTGTGCCTGATAATTCTCGGAGAGTTTCTTCATTTCTTTTTAGTCCTACTTCTCTCTCTTCCTCTGCCTGCCGCATTTCTATATTGCCATCTTCCAAATTGGTAATTCTTTCCTCCATATTATCGGCCCTACTGTTCAGTGCATCTAGATTTTTCTTAATCTCCTCTATTGTGTTCTTCATTTCCAATATTTCTGTTTGGTTCTTCTTTATCATATCAAACTCTTTTGTGACATAGCTCCTGAACTCGTTGAGTTGTCAGTCAGAATTCTCTCTTAACTCAGTGAGTATTTTAATGATGGCTGTTTTGAAGTCATCATCATTTAGGTTATATATCTCATTTTCTTCGGGATTGTTTTCTGTGTATTTATTTTCCTTCTGTTCTGGAGATTTAATGTATTTTTTCATATTGCTTGATGTTGTTGGTTTGTGCCTCCGCGTAGAGATAGAGTTTAGTAGCTCCTTCCACTTGTTTCTGCTGCTGTGGTGGGGGAGCAGCTGTTTATACTGCACCAACCAGGAACCCTATCCGCAGTTGCTAACTGGGCCTGGGCCCCTCCTCGTAGTCACAGTGGTCCTTTGGATTCCCTCTTCTGCCTTGGGGGCCGTCACAGGGGGGCTTCAGGCTGCTGGTGCCTACTGTTGCAGCCCACTTAGATGTGCTCCCTCCTTGGGGTCTGCAACGGTGTTATGGGCTTTTCCAGCAGCCAAGGGTAGGATCACTTATATTTGCTGCTCTGTCACTGTCGGCACCCAGAAAATCTCACTTGTCCACTATGGGTCGCAGGAGAGCTATTGGCATCTTCTACAGTCTGTGGTTAACTCACCTAGCTATGCTACTTTTGTCCCGGGGTCTTCCACCCTTGTGGCTGCCGGATGGGTGCTTTCTACTAGTGCTGTGCAGAGGCTTTCGCTGAGGCTTCTGTGAGCCTGTAGGGTTTCCCCCTAGGCTACGGAGCTGGGTTGCTGGAACTCCACCCAGCCCCAGTCCTGTTCCCCAGGAACTCGGGGAGCCCTTTGCCCTGTCTGGGGGATAGCTGGAGATCCTGATTTCAGTGGTAGCTGGTCAGCTGCTGCCCTGCCTGATATTCTTCTCTCCTGGACCCTCCCAGTGTTGTGGATGCTGGGCGTGGTCCCTCCGCTAATAGAAGACAGAGAGTTTTGTCTGCTGCCTGGGCAGAACTCTGGAGCTTCCCCTCTGGGCCACAGGGCCGGCCACTGGAGCTCCCCCCAGCCCCAGTCCTCTCCAAGATCTCTGGCAATCCCTTACCCCACGGGGCGGGCAACGGCAGCTGGGGGTCACATCGCCCTCTGGGGTTGTCTCTGGGACTTTCCCAGAGTTGCGACTCCTGGGAGTGGCCCCTCCGCTAATGGAAAACAGAGAGTTTTGTCTGCTGCCTGGGCGGAACTCTGGAGCTTCCCCTCCGGGGTTCGGAGCCGGCCACTGTAGCTTCACCCAGCCCCAGTCCTCTCCAAGATCTCTGGCAATCCCTAGCTCCACAGGGTGGGCAATGGCAGCTGGGGGTCACCTCACCCTCTGGGATTCTCTCCGGGACTTTCCCGGAGTTGTGAATGCTGGGCGTAGCCCCTCCACTAATGGCAGACAGAGAGTTTTGTCTGCTGCCCAGGCGGAACTCTGGAGCATCCCCTCTAGGGCACGGAGCTGGCCTCTGGAGCTTCACCCAGCCCCAGTCCTCTCCGAGATCTCTGGCAATCCCTAGCCCCATGGGGCGGGCAACAGCAGCTGGGGGTCACCTCACCCTCTGGGATTCTCTCCGGGACTTTCCTGGAGTTGTGAATGCTGGGAATGGCCCCTCCACTAATGGCAGACAGAGAGTTTTGTCTGCTGCCTGGGCGGAACTCTGGACCCTCCCCTCCTGGGCGCGGGGCCGGCCTCTGCAGCTCCACCCAGCCCCAGTCCTCTCCGAGATCTCCAGCAATCCCTAGCCCCACCTTGCAGTCAGTGGCAGCCGGGGGGCCTCCGTACCCTCAGTGATTCTCTCTGGGACCCTCCGGGCACCGTGAACACTAGGCGGGATCCCCCTGCCAATGGCAGGGAGAGACTCTCACCGCAGGCTCAGGTGTGTAACTCTAGAGTTTCCCTCTGCGTTTAGGAGTAATTGCGGGGGGTTTAGGTGGGGTTCTGGTCACCTGTTTCCACCGTCGCTCCTCTGTTGTGTGCTCGCTCCTGCCCTAGGTGTGTGTTGATCTTCTGGGGCCGTCCGTTGGAAGAAAGCCGCTTGCGGGTACTAGGCTGTTCAGTCGGGGTCGGAGAGTTTTCACCTATTTCCATATGCTCCCGGAGGAAAGTCCGTCCGCCTTCCGATGTATAGTCGTGTGGGTCTCTCAGATGTCCTGAGATGCTGTCTGGATATCCTTTGTTAAGCGATGAGTGTCCAAATAATTGTAGACTCGAAGGGGGAGAGACAAAGGACTACTCATGGTGCCATCTTGGATCCTCCTGCCGGTTAGCTTTTTATCTTTAGTTTTTTAATAATGTTTTAATTGTTCTGTGTGAAGGGGGTATTGAAAAATGACAGTTTGTATTTGTTGTGATTTTCTTACTGGCCTTGTATTTACAGTTCCTGCATGTGCCTCATCCATTGTACATATTGTACATGTTTCAGAGAAAGCTCCTTTCTGGGGGTGGTGGGTGGAAGAGCCTGTTTTTATTTTCTGTACTATTAAACAGTTGGAAAAAAATTTATGTTTGGCAAGTTTATCCAAGAGTGTACTTCCTGTGAGGTCTTATTTTCCCATTTGGGCTTTTGCTGTGTGTCCTTCCTTCTGATTGGTATTTGGTGAATAGACTTTGAATTAAGTAGAGGCCTGTGGCAGGGCAACAAAATCTAGAGCAGGACACATCACCCCTGTACTGCATTATGTCAGTGAGGGTAATCTGAAGAGCTAGATCTTTAACAGTCCATCCCATTGCTGGTTCCTTGTTGGAATTCCCCAATGGCCTCACTTGTGTGAGATCTGGAAGGCAGAAGCACACAAGGCCTTAGGCCGAATTTTGAGCCACCACACTGGGAGGGAGCCAGTTCCATAGGAGCTTCAAGGACACCACCTTCCATCCCTTTTTCTGGACTCTTCACCCTTCTTCTCAAGAGTATCTTGAAAACCACCAATAATTAGTTGATTTCCATTTTGTTAGAGGTGCATTTTCCACCAGTTTCACATCAAAGATCCATTTGAGTTAGGATCTTTGTGTAAGGCCTCTTGTGTCCACCAAGAAGCCAATTCAGACCATTGTGGGTGGAAGTATTCTCTGATTCCCCTTTTCTCTAGATGATATCTGAATACGGTCTAATGTGTATAGGAAACACCTTTACTGTTGATAGTGCTAGTGAGCACATTTTCCTGCTTCACCATGGCATCTACAATGGGATGTAAAAATAAGAACCTGCGAGTTTGTTTCTCTGCTGCCTTGTGCAGCAGCTGCCTTGACCCAGTTCTTCCATGTGAGAACAATCACCTTTCTCATGTTGGGAAGACTGTGTGTGTTTCTTGTTACTTGTAGCTTGAATGTATTCCCTCAATGTGTTGTCAATGACCTGAGTCATTGTTTTACTGACATACATTGAGTGTATGTCAGTAAAACTATGTCCATCTGTTTGTATAATGAACACTTCTCTAGTTGTTTCATTCATATTTCTTATCAACTGTTCCAGTCCATCCTATGTTAATAAATATTATTGTGGATTTCACTTTTACGGACTATTAATATCCATTTTTGATTATGGATTTTCAGATATACTTTGCAGTGTTCTTCATTTAATCATTATACATTTTGAGTCAATTTTATCATGTGCGAACCAATTCAGGTGTTTCTTCATCAGGCAACCTGTATTTCTTATTATTTTACAGTTATAAATTTTGTCATGAAAATAATTTCTCATTCATTTTTAATCCAAAAATTAACCACCATGTTTTTCTTCAGTGCCCTCTTCCAGTGACCTGAAGGATTGCACCTGTAGTCAAAGAGAGGGGTGTAAGGAATTCTAGTAAAAATGGCCACAGCCCTAAAGGACCATGAGGTGTAACAGTAACAGTGCTCGAAGGACTTCATACAAGATCTTGGTTTCTGTTTGTGGATTTGACTGTTATTCAAGGAGGTAGGTTATGTTCTGTCTTCAATGATATGAGGAGGTAAACTTAATTCTATCTCTTGTAAACTTTTTTTTGTGAACTGAATCATTGTTTTCTAGAAGGCAAAAAGAATGTAGTGAAGGTAAGTTAATTTTTAACAAGTTCCAGTGAGTCATTTTAGTAAGAAAAAGGAAAAGAGTCATTTATGATTTGGACTTTTATCCTTTACCATTTTTACCTGTATGGTCACAAAATACTGTTAGTTTTGTCTTGGAAACTGTGCACTTTTAATGACCAAGCTGTTGGACCCGTTTCTCTTCAGCAGGGTAAGACTTGGCCTTGCAGTGGATGCAGCCAGCTCCTGGTGCTCTGGAACAGCTTTGCCTTTCCTACTTACAGTCAAAACACCGATGTATTTCCTATAGTGTATTAGACACTGTTTACCATTAAGTAACTCAATTAAATACATAAATTCACTTCTTAGCATCCTCCATAATAATTTCAATATCTCCTTAGACTCAGCTGAGGCCTTTGCATTTAGGTAAATAGTGAGTCAATGCAAACCCAGCCAGGGAAAGAGGACCACTGTGCCACTCTGAAGCCTTTCCTTCTCTGAGACTGTGCTCTTGCTGGTACCGTTTCAGCGTCCCCCACAAGCCATGCAGTGTGGAATCAGTGTACACACTGTAGCAGAGCTGAGAGACAGTGGGATCTGGATACAGAGCATGAAACAGACAAGTCCTGACAGTCCTGCTGCTTCCATGTTTGTGGAAATGCAGAAGTGATGGACACAGTGAAGCTTTGTTTTATAGAATAGAAGTAAGGCCATGAAGAAAACTAAAGAGTAGCATTGAGCTGATAGGCTGAGGTGTGTTTATATCTTTTCTATGAGGGTAGGAGTGAGAGAGGATGTCATTATTATTACCTGGGACTTGCGACTTCCTGTTGATCTAAGCCACAGATATTTGTGTTGTCTTTTGTCTTTAATGTCATTTCAGAGGATTTTTATATTACCGTTAAATATTTTAAATGTTATGGTCTTTGACATTTTCATTTCACTGCTGTACAGACTAAAGTGTGCAACATACACCCCCCTAAACCATGGAGTTCCTCCCACTTAGAGAGACAGTTGCCTTCACCTGCCCTGTTCTAGCTCATCCTAAGTGAATTGTGAGTTGAGTGACATTTCTGTGAGTCCACTGTGATCCTCCAGTGGAACCACCACAAAGAGGTCTGTGTCGTTCGACGCAGCCATCTAAGGAATAACTGAGGTGAGCTGGGGAGAGAAGGTGTAATTTTTAGTAACATCCTAATTGAGTATCAGGGGAGAAATGGGAAATTTTCACCATCTTTTCATCACAGGAGTGGCTGGAAGTCTTAAATTTCAATGATCCAGAAAGCCCCGGAGCCCAGGTAGCTGATCACAGGTTTCATTTCCATATGCTTAGACATCCAGCACATGGTGTCGAAAATTGGGGAAGAGCAATAACAGCTTCAAGGTGTAGAACAGCAAAGGGAACAGGAAGTTTTCCTTTCTTTTTTGTTTAGTGTTAGCTTATGAATTGGAGGGGTTTCCTTCAAATGGACACCACAGGATTGTTCTTTTGAGGGGATGGGATGTTTTTCATCTTTGATGGCAGTATTCCTAACATTTCTGAAAACTCATGAGAGCACCTAAGTATTTTATATATGTGTTATATATAATTATTAGAAAGTGAATAGTGTAATTGCTTTCATATGCTGGAAGAATGTCAGGTCTCCTGAACCTGCATTTTTACGTGGTCAAACCTTTCCACCACTGTGGGATCCTTCTTAGGAAGATTGCAGGACTGAGATGAAGGACTTAGTCCTCAACAGGCGTTTCTTGCAGCCCTGTCTTAATTTAAAAAACACCCCGTAAAGTTGTACCTGCCCTCAGCTCATACTCATGACAAGGGTGAAGTGAAAGGGCTCCCACACTCAGTCTATGAGTTTAAATCAGGTTCATGGACAGATCATTGGAAATACTGTGGTCTGAAACATAAAAGTGTATCCTAAGCAGAATCTGCCTGGGGACATCCTCGTCCATGTGTGTCAGCATCAGATCTTGTCAGTGCCGTCGACAGACCATTTCCAGCTCTTCATTGGCCAACTCAACTCTACTCTGTGCCTGCTTATTGGAAAAGTCTTTAGAAATCCACACATGTCCCACTCTGTACATTTCCTCTGAGGAAATACGGGGGCTGTGAGCTCAGAGGGAGACAGAAGCAGTGGTAGAAACCATGTCATGGGCACATTCTGTCAGCCACAGTGACCAGAGACATCCCATATTTATCAGATCTACTTGCTTGCTTATTCACATGACACTGAGAAATTCGCTTACATTGAATTGGGAAACAAAAGGGACTGGAATGTTTGAAATAACATTCCATTAGTGTCCCCCTCCCCACAGTCCTTCTCAAAGATGCCTTAGCAGCCTCTCATTGAGCATCCAAGTGTCTCTAAACCCCCATGGTGGACATAAATTAGCCAAGGCATTCTTGTTCCAGAACTGTTCTCTTCACAGGGTGCTGCACACAATTAGAGAAGCCACTGCTGGCAACTGATGGAGTCTTTATGTAAATGGAGTACCTTCTAGGGCCTGAGTGCATGATGCTCCAAGCCAGCTTCCCATTTTGCCTTGGGTCCTGAATGCAGGACCCCCCAGGCTTTCTACTGAAAAGCCGCCTTATTGAAGAGATGGGTATTTACATCATGGAGCCAACATTGCTCCTCTGGAATATCCCATGAACAGGCAGGAGGGTTCTGTTCTCTGATGTAATCAATTCTGAGGAGATCATTTCCATTTTAGACACACTGGCCACTTGGAGAGTCATTTAGGAGCACATGGGTGACCAGGGTGTTCATAAACTTTATGGACAGTGTGTACCACGACACCCGACAGAGTCCACTGCAGAGATGCTGCCTTCTGTTGCTACATCAGACAGGCCATCCTTGATCAGAGAATGGACTGAAGCATCACAG
This sequence comes from Equus caballus, assembly GCF_041296265.1. Taxonomy (NCBI): domain Eukaryota; kingdom Metazoa; phylum Chordata; class Mammalia; order Perissodactyla; family Equidae; genus Equus; species Equus caballus. The sequence goes on from NC_091690.1 coordinate 49,929,797, forward strand.
TGATCAAACAGCAGTCGTGTTAGCAGTACCAACTTTCTTGGCCCAGAATCCAACCCGTCTGTACATTTTTACGGATCCTGGGCCATTACCCATGATCTAGCTGTTGGTTCCACCAATAGCGCCAACCCCTTATCCAAGGTTGCCCTCTATGTCTTAAAGAATTCTGGGAATATCTTGCCTCGCAGATATCCAACTACAAATCTGGCCACTCCTTACTCTGCCCATATGAAACCTCAGTCTGCAGAGGCTGATTTTTATTGCTCAGGGTGGTAAATTGACTTAAATTTCTGAGACAAATATCAACGCCTCAGACCAGATGGTATTAACCTTGACCTTATGGTCCCACATAATGTGAAACCACTTACAGACCTCTAACGTAAGACTGTAGGCCAAATTCAAGTGATTTCCCTTCTCTACCATGGTTAACCAGTGATGGACCAGTGAACCTGATGTGAAAAAGCAAGTCACTGGTAATATCATCAATGGACACACCTGCCAGGATGAGGAAGGGGTCCATACAGCTGATGGCAAGTAGTCTTAGTAGGCCCATCCCCTGTCCCCGGGACTCCTTGCTGTGCTCAGACCATGGTAGAACTTGATATGGACAAATTACTCATGCCATCCTACAACAGCCTGCTGAAGCCAAAATACAAAGACTTGAAAAGATGCTCTAAATTTATTGAAACTATCAGCTCAATTCTGAAAAGAGGAAATACTGGGCTCTCAAATAAGTTCTTCGGTGGACATTTTACCTCTTCTCCCACCACAGGCTACCCACCTCCTAGAAAGGACTAATGGCCTCCTCAGGCCAATTTGCTTTCTTCTCAATGGGGCTTCCTGCTGTTGGAGGCAGTGATTAGACTCAATCCCAGTCTTCAGGGCTCATTGCTTTGCTGTCATCATCAGGCTCACTGGCACCTGATAGGTAGAGGCCTTTCCCTGCTGTACATTCCTGCCAGAACAGTCACTCCTACAGGTCTCTGGTTTATTGTTAACAGTGCTCCCTGGCCACCACTGTCATATCCCGCTACCAAGTCTTCCCCTGACATCGCCCGTGGTCTGGGTGCTCTACGTGTCGATACTTCATTTGGGGCAGCTCCTTCAAAACCCCTCTGGCTCATCACATACAGATGTGCTGTTTTCCTACCATTTTCACTCACGTGCTCATTGTCATGGGAGTCACTGCCACTGACCTGGGCAAACATCCTTCCTGCCATTCAAGAAATGTCCCAAACAGTGAAAATTTGTGTAGGAGACAGCTCGTGTTTGAGATGTTTTCCCTGAAGGAAAACCCCCTGGCATTCGTGGTAGCTGCTGACCAGTTGGCTTTAAAGTATTTATTACCCATCTGGGGAGAGCTCTCTTCCTCTATGAGGCCTGCCTGTGGTATGTGGGTAGGAGAGTGTCACCAATAACACAACAAATGAGACAACAGATTAAAGTAATATCACTTAAATATTTGAACAGGAACCCTACTTACACGTTTCTGGATCCCTCAACACATTTGGATGACTCGATTCAAATGGTTTTTTCAGGCTTTGTCATCTCAAACATAGTATGTTTGCACTTTTCATATAACTGTTTAATTAATATTCAAATCAAATTTATTTGAATAGTAGCATCAGTCAGTCAGCCAACGTCAGGGGTAAACACTAAGAAAGACACTGACCTCATTTTTGACATTTGACTCTCAATCAGCTGTAGACGCCTGCTCACCCTGTAGGATCACAATGGTAAACAAGTGATGAAGGTTGACACGTGCCCCTTTGCTTTTTGTGTCTGCAGATGGGAGGCTGAGGCCTGTAAATCCTGAAGCCTGTAAACCTACACATGTTAAATTGCCAGCCTTTGGTCCTTTGCACAAGTCACATGAAAAAGCTTCCCCTCACCCTACTCTCTGTACAAAGAATTTTGGAGTAATAAACTTTTGTATTAACTTAATGCATGTGGCAACATAGTCCTGACGTCTGGTCTGAAGGTAGAGTATTAATTCTGCCCCCAAAATGGCAGTGATGAAACAGAAGGTAACTCATGGAAAATGTCTTTCTCATAATGCACAGGAGGTCAGTGTTGGCAATTCTTAAAAGATGAGAATAAGAAATCCAAACACAGAGATCCCTATATGATGTATTTAGATTCACTGGTCAGAAAAGAAAATCTTTGAAACCACCCACATGGCTTTAGCAGTAGAATCAGTAAGTGAAAATGGTGTAGTGTCTCAAGGGAAAATACAGAGCAACAGAAGTGAATGGATGATTTGTGTTCTGATCAAAAGAGTGATCGTTCTCATCTTCACAAGGAAAAACTGACGAACCTGAAAAGCAGCACCTCTTCCTAGATCCATCAGTAACTTGAGATGACATGGCTACCAACGCCCCCAAAATGAGAAACAGGTGTAAATAGAGAATTACCGCTTACTGGGAGGAGAAGTGACTGGAGCCAGCCACCTCTAGGAACACAGAAACTTTTAGGGATGAATTTGCCAACGTATGGACTAGTCTGAGAGTCAAAAACATTCGTGCCTCTAGTCTCAGGAAACTCCCCAAAATTCATGATTTTTTCCTGTGCTATAGGGCCCCTTTTGTAAAACAAAGATTGTCCTCTAAATACCTGTCTGTTGAAATGTTAGCATCAAAGTAAACAAAGCTGTCCCTCAATAAGAAAGGTGTTCCCTTGAAATGTGCTGGCAGAGGAACAACTCATAAAGAATCATGACAAACCATAACATGGTGTCATGAAAAGAAAATGACAATTCTCCAGACACTAAAGAAATTCTCAGAAAGTTTTGATATATCTGATAGAGAATTCACAATAGCTGTCATGAGGAAACTCAATGAACTACAAGAAAACTCAGACAGACAGTTCAATGAGCTGAGGAATATAATTAATGATCAGGAGTACTTTACCAAAGAGATTGAAACTCTGAGAGGAATCCAACAGAAATTCTGGAGCTGAAGAACTCAACAAATGTGATAAAGAATGCAGGAAAAAGCATTGGAAATTCTGTAGACGATATGGAAGAGAGAATCAGAAAGCTCAAAGGTAGAAATCTAGAAATGATTTGTGTGAAACAGGAGAGAGATCTAAGATTTTTTGAAAATAAAGAAACTCTATGAGATCTCACTCCATTAGAAAAGGCAACATAATAGTAATGGGAATTCCAGAAGGAGAAGAGGGAGAGAAGGGAGCAGAGAACTTATTTAAGGAAAGAATAGCCGAGAACTTCCCAAATCTGGGGAATGAAATGGATATACAAGTCCACAAAGCTAGGAGAATTCCTAATTATGTCAATGCGAAAAGACCTTTTCCAAGACACAGTCTATTAAAACTGTCAAAAGTCAGTGATAAAGAATTTAAAAGGCAGCCAAGGAAAAAAGCCAGTAATCTACAAAGGTATCCCAATTAGACTATCAGAAGATTTCTCCGCAGAAACTCTGCAGGCCAGGAGAGAGTGGAATGACGTATTCAAAGTATTGAAAGATAAAAATGGCCAGCCAAGCATACTATATCCAGCCAAGTTATCCTTCAGTTATGAAGGAGAAATCAAGGCTTTCCCAGACAGACAAAACCTACGGGAGTCCACCACCACTAGACCTGCCTTACAAGAAATGTTGAAGGGTGCTCTTCTACCTGAAGTGAAAAAGCAAAATCACTCAAGACTTTGAATAAGGTGATAAATAGACAGACAAACCAGAAAATTGCACGGGTATTTCAGAATCGAGTGTTAAACACTTAATTATGGCAAAAAGGTTACAGGATAACAACTAAAAATCTCTATAGCTACTTCAATTTGGTAATGAACTCACAACATAAATTGGGATAATTTGTGACCAAAAAAACATAAAAGGGAATGAGGAAAAGCATGGAAGCGGTATAGACAAATGAAGATAAGAAAGTATCAGCAGAAAAAGGGCTTTTATCTATGAGACATTTTATACAAATCTCATGGTAACCACAAAATTTTACAGCAGAGGAACAAAGCACTAAAAAAGAGGAAGCTGAGAAAAACATCATTGGAAACCACAAAGTAAAATGGCAGACAGAAACACAAGGGAAAAGGAAAAATGGAGATATAGACCAATTAGAAAACAAAAGGCAGAATGGCACCGGTAAGTCCTCCCCGATCAGTAATCAGCCTAAATGTAAATGGATTGAAATCACCAGTCAAAAGGCCTAGAGTGGCCACATGGAGTAAAAGACATGACCCAACTCTCCGCTGCCTCCAGGACACTCAGCTCAGCTCTAAAGACAAACATGGGCTCAAAGCGAAGGGGCAGAAGAGGAGCCTCCAGGCAAATGGCAGCCAAAAGAAAGGGGGTGTGCCCATACTGACATCAGACAAATAGACTCCAACCCCAAAGCAGTAACAACAGAGATGGACATTATATACTGATAAAGGGGCTAACCTACCAGGAAGACATAACAGTTAATAATATGTGTGCACCCAACACAGGAACACTCAAATATATACAGCACCCATTAGCAGCTCTCATGGGAGAAATTGACAGCAACGCGATAATAGTAGGGGATTTTAACCCCTCACTTAGGTCATTGGATCTCATTTTACGGTGCATGTAACCCAACACTGGGCTCTCCAACAGGGCATCCAGTGGAACTTTCCTCTCCCATATAAGGCACAGGCCTCTGGTGTTTCTGATCGCCACCGTGGTCTTGGAAAATCCTGGCTCCTTAAGATTCCAGGAGGTACACGGACTCCTAAATGGGCTTCCTTGCTGCCAGGGGTGCTCACCACTTTAAACTCTAGGCCACACGGCCATCATTCTCCTCACCCCAACTGGTCTCCCCCCGCCATGCTGCAGATGATTGTCATGGGGGAATCTGACGCCTTCATCTTATGGAACAATATTATGTTGAAACAATTTTGAGTCACCTTACACATTGGAAATGTCGTCTCCTTTTTTTTTTTTGGTCAGGAAGATTGGCCCTGAGCTAACATCTGTTGCCAATCTTCCTCTATTTTATGTGGGATGCCACCACAGTATGACTTGATGAGCAGTGTGTAGGCCCATGCCCAGGATCTGAAACAGAGAACCCCAGGCCATTGAAGCGGAGCATGCACATTTAACCACTATGCCATTGTGCTGGCCGAAAAATGTCAGTCATTTTGTCTTCCAATATTCATTGGCAGCCCAATCAGGGACAGCTGGTTAGCTATGACCCCTGGTCATATACAGTCCTGGCCCATTAGAAGAACACAGACCCACTATGCTGCTGCTGGGCCACACTTCCCCACTTGGTCTGCAAATACCAGCTGAAAGTCCAATGTTTAGTGGCTTTAGTGGAGGCTCATTTCTCCTAACCATCTCTCCCCACAGGAAGTGGCAATACTTGTATCCAGACCCAGTGAAGGAACCGTGTGGGTCTCTGAAATGGAGAAGAGGCACTCAGGTCGGTTAACAGCAGCAACACTAGGAGATGACAGCATGGCAATATGGTCACAACATGTGGCCCTACCCGACTTTGGAGGAGGCCACCCATGAGCTCCTGACTCGCAACAGCCCCATAATCTTCACACAGGGCAGCCGTGGGCAGAGACAAAAGTATAAAATGTGGCTGCTCACTGCTGGCCTTCCTCTGTGCCTTTGTGCCATCTGGGCCATGGGCTTCTCCTCCACCCCAGAGAGGCAACCCTGGAAAGCTGTTGGAACCACACAGCCCTCACCCGTGACTGCAACCCCGGATGGGGGCACGGTGCAGCCATAGAGGGAAGTCAGCCCTAGAGGGGCTGCAGCCCAAATGCCACCAGGTGTGCTACTAACCAGGTGACTCAAGCACTCTACCTTGAATGGGACTAATGGCACCAGTGCCTAAATGTCACCGACCCTCCTCTATTTATGTACCCCACTCAATGGAAGCCGTTTGTAACTCATGATACTCAGCGCCTCTCCGCCAGCAGACTAACCCCCCTATGAGCTATTTCTTCTATCTTTACCAAATGTCACTCTTACTAATTGCCATTCCCTCAGTCCTGCCACTTTCCTCCCTTTGCCTTTTGATGAAACATCTCATGAGTTTCTGACTTTGACAAACCAATTATTGTTCCCCAGGCTGGATTTATAAGAACGCGCACTTGAAAATGTTGATGTAGTTTGCTTTCCTGATGAGTCTTCTCTAAAAGATGAAAATATCAAATATAAGGTAGGATATGCAACTGTGTCTCCAATAGAAAGAGTAGAAGCTGTTGCTTCACCAACAGCTACCTCTGCACAACAGGCTGAACTTATGGCCCTAGCCCGAGCCTGTTATCCAGCCAAAGGGAAAACTGCCAGTATCTATGTGGACAGCAGATGTGCCTTTGGAGCAGCTCATGATTGCGGCATGCTTTGGAAACAAAGAGGATTCCTAACCTCTACAGGTCAGTAGATAAAAAATAGCTCCTTTGTGTTCAATCTTGTGGATGCCATTCAGAGAACAAGGCCTTCAGCAGTAACAAAGCTTCCTGGACATTCTAAGGCAAATGTGGAGGAAAGTAAAGGTAATCATTTTGCTGATTCAGCTGCAAAAACGTGTGGCTCTTCAAGATTACAAACTTCTCTTTGGATTTGCCCTAAAACCAAAATTATCATTCATTTTGTCAGATATTTAAAAAACGAATCCATGGAAGCCCTTCGTTTGCCTACTAGACAGGAAAAGAGGAAATGGATAGAACAAGGTCGCACATTTCGAGGGAAGAAAAATTTATGGTCTGGTCCTAGTGGCCGTCCTGTCCTTTCTGATCACCTCCAGGTATCTATTCTAAGCTTTGTTCATGATTTAATCCCTTGGGATACTGATAAGATGGTGCTTTGAGGAACACAATATTAGGGAACCAATACGTAAATCGGCTTCAAGGGTTTATCAAAGATCCACATATGTCCCAATCAGAACCCTGGAGAGCCCATTCTCAGTGCCATGGGCCATTTCCTTGACCTTCTGGGCCCTTCGAACATGGCAGTTGGACTTCATCCGACCGTCAGCATCTCCAGGGTGTGAATATGCTTTAGGAATGGTCTGCGTGTTTTCCCCTGGACTGAAGCATTCCCATGCTGCAGGGCACCAGGTCACACTGTGGGTAAAATTCTCCTAGAAAACATTGTACCTACCAGCGGTGTCCCCTCAGAGCCTCACAGCAATCAAGGACCTCACTTTACAGGTCAAACCCTGCAATCCATATGTAAAATCTGGCCCGTTTTACAAGATTTTCATTGTGCCTATCATCTTCCATCCTCTGGTGTCAATGAAAGAACTAATGGGATCCTAAAAACTGAGTGGGCCAAGCTCCTAGAATCTTTTCATCTCCCATGGCTGAAAGCCTTGCCTTTGGTATTACTGAACCTTAGATCTACAGCTTTTGGAAGCACAAGCTTCCCCCATTTGAAATCACTGCAGGATGACCTATGAGATTAGATCAATGACTGTACGAGCCTGTCCACCTTAAGGGAACCATTCTGACCTACTGGAAGGAGCTCAGAAGGCTCTTAAGGATAGTACTTTCCTAGGAGAGCAATCCTTTCCCAGGGCACTCCTGGGAGACAAAGATGGACATCACCACAGGCTTCAGCCAGGAGACTTGGTTTCCTGGAAGACAACTTCACAAGAATGTCCTACAAGTGTGATGCAAAGGGCCATACCAGGTACTGTTGACCACTCCTTGTGCAGGAAACTACAGGGTATTGACTTCTGGATTCATGTTTCTCATGTTATAAAGGCACCTTCACCTGACTGCACGTCTCCACCCACTGGAGATCTTAAATTAAAAATGTCTTCTGGGGGCTGGCCCCAAGGCTGGGTGGCTAAGTTCGTGTGCTCTGCTCCAGCAGCCCAGGGTTTCACTGGTTTGGAGCTTGGGTGTGGACAACCCAGCTTTCTAGTTTCACCTACATAGTAGAACTTTTTTTCATTAAACAGGAAGATTGTCCCTGCATTTCTCTAACTCCTTTCAAGGAATGCTCAAATGCCTCTAAAATTGCTCCACCCATGCCCATCCACGAAGTCCAACATACGTACATGTGGCTCTACCACAAATGTCACAGAGGCCATGATTACTCCTGATTAATCAATGATGACGGGCAACTCCTCTCTGCAGGGCCTTCTTCCAGAGGACTGATGACATTGTAGACAGTTTAGAGAATGATTCTTTTCCCATACGCACAAACAAGACAGATCGTTGGCTCACAATGATGCTACCTTCTTTGTCTGTAAATGAGTCCTTGAATATTTGACCCTTGCCTGGTGTTCTTTGCCCCTTCAGGATGTATTTTGATAGGTGGATATGGTAGAAAACCATAGGCATATGCCTGGCTACAGAGCTGGCAAATGGGTGGTACCTGTCTCCTAGGCTGATTAACCACTGCTTTGACTAGACTTAAAGTGATCTCTCGACAAACTGATTCCACCCAGAAAACCCAAAAGCAAAGGGCCCTCTCCATCACAGAGGACCGTCCTGATGAAGGTCCCCCTGAATCTGAGGATAATACTTGAGATCTCATTCAAGGCTATGACCTTCCTGCTGCTTATTCAGGACATATTGGATGTTATTTCCTTAAGGGACTCTTTTCGTGGCTGGAAGTTGGCACATTCCATTCCAACTGGACCTGATGATGAGGAATCTTACCAGAACTGTCAGTGCAGCTGCTCCCTCTACTGCAAATCAATAAGAGTAACACAGAGCCCTCAGGTGCTCTAGCTTGAGCGGTCCTGGACAGGAGGACAGACCTGGACTCTCTCCTTGCTGCCCAAGGAGGAGTCTGTGCTCCTGCCGACACCTCCCGTTGCACCTGCATGAATAATTCTCAACCCGTTGAATTAGGGACACTGAAGCTTGTCCAACTCGCTAAATCTCTGAAGGGCCACTCTGATTTTACTCCACGCTGGTTGAATTTCAACTTTCCTGACATACTTAGGTGGCTTCCTGCTGGGCTGGGGGCTATCCTTGGGTCTAGGCTACAAATTCTTTTGTTTATTATAATCAAAATTTCCTCTCCTTTTGTCATTTTTAAACTGCTTGTGGCGAGTACTTCTCAGCGTTGCATGGCTTCCCAAAACATCAAGGTCATGGCTGCTCAGAGACTTGAGACTATTCAAAAGACCTATCCAGTGAGGAACATTGAGAACAAGATCATTGTCGACATCTGCAGACTAGAACATGATGCGTAAACCTCATTACCTGGCCACCTACTTCGTGCTCTAATGTGGTCTAGACCCTTGATTAAGTTACTCCCGTGAGAGCCCTCAGTTTCCCCCCTAAATGAGACCTGACGTCCCAAGAATGAGCCTTCTGGGCAAAGAGGGAGACTCCTAAACATACGACAACAAAGAGGAGAGCCACGATGCTTTCTGGCAAAATGTCTCAATCAAAAGGAAGAAACATAGATGAGGATACTGAAATGCAGTAAGATATGTCAAGACTTCAAAAATGGAGCTGGGAGGCCGTTAAGCGAGGCTTATGCAGGTGCACAGGCAGGTGGGGACCGAACCTTTGAACTTCACCTGACCACACAAACCATATCATGGAACAATTTCTCTTCCAGAAATGAACACGCTGCTTAGGAACAACTTAAGGATCATTCACCTCCTGGCGTGTCCGCTCGCTCCTTGCCAGCACTGGTCATTAATTATTCCAGACGCCTTATGGAAGCTGATGGGTTTGCCTTTATAACTCCCTGCTGCCTGCTTTGTCCGCTTCAGTTTCTACTCAAATTTGAGCTTCGACTCAAATCTGTGCCTCCTAAATGGCAATTCCCAAGGCATCAAATAAACCTCTTGCTTCTCCTGCAGTTCATGCCTTTTATTAATTGACGTCACCAATGTCCTGGGAGCATAACTTGCTTGACTAATTCATCCTGCAAAATTTTCTCCTTTTAGAAATAATTTCTGATGCTGCTCTTTCATATTTGTCCTGAGTTTTAGAAGCCTCCTCCCAGCAGTCTAAGTCCCTGGTTCTTTCCAGAAAACATACTCAGTGTGCAGTGTAGGGTGTATGTTCCCTAAATACGCAAATCCACTCCTATTTGCCTTTCATCTTATGCTCCACTTTGTCGAGTGTCCTCTGATTTGATCTTATCACAATGTGCCAACCAAGATAGTTATTTGGAAAGTAAGTAAGAGGTTTGCGTTGATGGCTCTCTTGACCTCATCTACACGCGAAATCTCTGTGCTAGGACCCTCCAGGTGTTTGGGGACAGTAGGAAGCCTCTCTGAGTGATAGTCTCATTTTAGGAGCTGAGGGCACAGTGCAGTGGACAGGCAGCAGCCAGAGGTCCTCCTGATTGTCTCCTGGCACCTCAGGAACTTCTTATATTACAGCTGCCTCATGCGCTGGAACATGGGCAGTTGGCAGCCAAGTCTTGTCAGCTCACCACTCCCAAGGTCTCGCCTCAGTTCCACGTGCAGAGCCTGAGACAATAGTGTCCCAACGTTTCCAACAGTCCCACGCAGCGCTTGTTAACCCTCAGCAGCAGGTACTGGGGGTGGGGTTCCCTGTGTTGCATCCTGTTCTTCCTGGGTAGCCCTGTCAGTGGAGCTGAGTGACAAGGTGCCAGGTGCTCTCGGGGCGGCGGTCTGGGAGGGAGTCTCCCCCAACATGATCTGGGGGAGCTGGGGATGGATTGTTCTTGGTTCAAGTGCCAGACTCTCATGTTTCTTACAAAACTCCATAGATTTTCTTGAGTAAATGTTCTTCACTTGCTGTTTGCCTTTGGGACCATTTCCAGTGTCTTGAAATGCTTGTTATTAAGTAATTTTTACCAGTTTTACTCAGGAGTGGGTCAGTGGAGCTTCTGTCACAGTCACATCACCCTGCATTTAGGATGAAGCCCATTCCAGGAAATACTCACCAGTTTACAGTAGGAAGGAAGCAGAAGCTCTAACATCACTTGTGAACAAAATTGAGAGAGAAATTTGTATGCTTTGCAAAAAGGCATCAAACACTTCATAAAAATTACTGTTTGGAGGATTATACAATGGGAAATGGCTTCCCACCTAAAATGAATCAATCACTTGGCATATATTTATTAAAAATAAAGTCTGGTGTTAGAGTTTCTCAGGAAAACAACCAACATGATCTGTTATGTGCATGTGTGCTTATGTATATATGTCTGTTTTCTTTTTATTTGAGAAAGTGACTCGGGGCAGCCAAGGGCCGAGCGGTTAAGTTTGAGAGCTGCATGTTGGTGGTCCAGGCTTTCACCGGTTTGGATCCTGGGCACGGACATGGCACCACTCATCAGGCCATGCTGAGGTGGAATGCCACATGCTACAATGAGAAGGACCCACAACTGAAAAATATACAACTATGTACTGGGGGAGCTTTGGGGAGAAAATGAAAAATAAAATCTTTGAAAAAATGAAAGTGACACATGTGATTATGGAGACAAGGTCAAGTTAAAAATCTGCAGTCTGGCTGAGCCGGCTGGAAACCCAGGGGAAGAACTGTAGTTCAAGTCCCAGGCCATCGAGGGGCAGAGTTTCTACTTGTTCAGGGCAAGTCTGTCTTTTCTTTTAGTTATGTTTTTTGGTGAGGAAGATGGGCCCTGAGCTAACATCTCTTGCCAATCTTCCTGGTTTTTTTCTCCCCAAAGTCTCAGTACATAGTTGTATATCTAGTTGTAAGTCATTCTATTTCTTCTGTGTGCCATGCTGCCACAGCACGGCCTGATGAGTGGTGTGTAGGTCCGTGCCCAGAATCCAAACCGATGAACCCTGGACTGCCAAAGCACAATGTGGGATCTTAACCTCTCAGCCAGGGGGCCACCACAAAGTATGTCTTTGTTCTATTTAGAACTGCAGTCGGGTGGCTGGCCAGTTGGCGCAGCGGTGAAGTTCGCACTTTTGGCTTCTTGGCGGGCCGGGGTCTGCCACTTCGGATCCCGGGTGTGGACATGGCAGCACTTGGCATACCATGCTGTGTTAGGCGTCCCACATATCAAGTAGAGGAAGATGGGCATGGGTTAGCTCAGGGCCAGTCTTCCTCGGCAAAAAGAGGTGGATTGGCGGCAGATGTTAGCTGAGGGCTGATCTTCCTCAAAAAAGAAAAACAAAAAAAGAGAGAATTAGTTGGCTGGCAGGAGGCTTACAAGGCTCAGAAGGAATATTACCCAGTGACTTTAGAAAATATTTCTATAAAGGAGCCAGAATTTTATTGAATTTATTGTTAGAGCAATTTATGCACCACAGGACATTGGAGAAAACAATAGAGAAATCAGCCAGCAGTTAGTGGAGTTTACCCACTGGCTGTGGTTCCTGAAGGAGAAAGAGGGCCCTCCCAATATCACTGGCCCAGGAGGGCAGGCTTTCCCCAAGCCATGTCCCCTTCTAGGAGCTGTGTCAGATGTTCCCCTCTGTTGGGGACATAGACTGAAATCCAGCCAGTCACTGAACAAATAAATAAGCCATTTCCAGTAAAACCCTCCAGAAGGAAGGGGACCAGTTCCTGGAATTACTACAGTACATTACCTAAAATGTCTGATTTGCAACAAAATTACAAGACATACAAACATATGGGGGGAAAACAGTAGTTGACAAAATGACAGATTTCTCACAAGGAAACCCCAGTCAAATTAACTGCTGACATCTCAACAGAAAGAAAAAAGAGGTCAGAAGGCAGAGGGGTAATATATTCAAAGTGCACAGGGAAAAAACCTCTCAACCAGCAGTCCTGTATTTATCAAAACTAGCTTGTAAAAAGGAAGGTGAAATAAGGAATCTTCCAGATCAAAAAAACTGAGAGGTTATGTTGAGAGCCAACTTGCATGCAAGAATCACTGGAGGAGTTCTTCAGGCTGAAAGCAAGTGACCCCAGGAGGTAATTCAAATCATTATAAAGAAACTAAAACACAAGTATAAGTGATTATGTAAGTATGAAAGACAGAATCAGTCCCTATTTCCTCCTTTCTTCACTTAACTGATAACGAAGAACTTGTATAAAATACTATGTATGTAAAGTGCTGTTGGGACTGTACTACGTAGAAAGGTACTCTATGTGTAATATGCTTGCCATTAAGTGCAGAAATAACACGATGGGAGCAGAGCTGTATTGAGCTAAGAAAATGACTACAGAGGGTAAAGAAATGTGTGACAATGTATTATTGAGTTATATCATTAATGGATATAATCTGCATAAAAATACCACAAAAATGGCAAAAGGGAATAGAGCAATGTCTGAGTAATGTTTCCATGTATCACCGGAATCAAGGGAGCATAAAGCTGAACCTCATTCTTATAGGTTAAGAAGTACATGTTATGGGCCAACCCGGTGGGCCAGCTGTTAAGTTCATACATTCCACTTCGGCGGACCGGGGTTCGCCAGTTTGGATCCACTGTGCGGACATGGCACTGCTTGCAAGTGATGCTGTGGCAGGCGTCCCAAGTATAAAGTAGAGGAAGATGGGCACGGATGTTAGCTCAGAGCCAGTCTTCCTCAGCAAAAAAAAAAAAAAAAAAAAAAAGTGAAAACTGTCTTTGGAACACTTGCACACTGTTGCTGGGCATAGAAAATCATATTCGGTCATGAAAAACAACATGGCAGTTCCTCAAAAAAGTACAAATTGAGTTACCATCTGATCAACCAGTTCTATTTCTGGGTAAGTACCCAAAAGACTTGAAAGTAGAGACTCAAACATATATGTCCCCTCATGTTCACATTAGCATCATCTACAATAGTCGAAAAGTGGAAGTAACCCAAGTGTCCTTCAACAGTTGAATGGATCAAAATTCTGCCAGTGGCTTTTAATAGCTCCACTGTCCACACAGTGGCCATGATTTTCCCTAAAGACTAAGGCCTAGGCATCATGGGGTCTACTTTGAAGAGAAAAACAACTATTTTGAGTTACTACCTGGGAATTTCAGAGTCTGAAAACACTGCTCACCCCCAGAATCTGGACCTTGAGTATTTAATGGCCAGGCCAGTGCCCCAAGGTCAGGATATTGGTGAGCATTTGGACAGGGGTGGTGACTTTTTTGTTTTTTGAAGAATATTAACCCTGAACTAACTGCTGCCAATCCTCCTGTTTTGCTGAGGAAGGCAGGCCCTGAGCTAACATCCATGCCCAGCTTCTTCTACTTTATATGTGGGACACCTACCACAGCATGGCTTGCCAAGCGGTGTCATGTCTGCACCTGGGATCCGAGCCAGCAAACTCCAGGCTGCTGAAGCCGAACATGTGCACTTAACCACTGTGCCCCCGGGCCGGCCTCTGTGTTGGTGACTGTTAATCATTTATGCCATTGATCCCATTTTAGAGGGTTTGAATTCCCCAGCTAGTATCCATACCTTGTGACATTTGCATACCTGTATTAAAAATATATAGGCATCTCTTATAATATAATAAAAAGTCAAATAACTCAATTTAAAAATGACAAAGTTGTGCATACACATTTTTCCAAGAGAGATAGACAAATGGCCAAGAGCATTTGAAAAACTACTGGACATCATTAGTCATCAAGGAAAGGCAAATCAAGACCTGAATGAGCTACCGCTTCACAATCACTAGGATGGCTAGAATCAAAAAATGAGACAATATCAGATCTCGTCAAATATACACAGAGAAATTTCAACCCTCATACATGGGAGGTTCAAATATGAAATGGTGCGGCCACTGTGGAAAACAGCCTGAGGGTTCCTTAAAAAATTAAACCTTAGAATCACCATACGATGCATCAATTCCTTTCCTAAGTATGTGCCCAAGAAAAATGAAAACACACTTTGGAACAAAATGTGTACATGGTGTCCGGCCCCGTGGCCGAGTGGTTGAGTTCGTGTGCTCTGCTTTGGCGGCCCAGGGTTTTGCAAGTTCGAATCCTGGGTGCCGCCATGGCACCTCTTATCAAGCCATGCTGAGGCGGCATCCCACATGCCACAACTAGAAGGACCCACAACTAAAAGATACACAACTATCTACTGGGGTGCTTTTGGGAGAAAAAAGAAAAATAAAATCTTAAAATAAAAAAATTAAAAACAAACAAACAAAAAAACTTGTATATGAATTTTGTAGTAATGTTCTTTCTAGTAGCCAAAAGGTGGAAACCACACAAATATCCATGAATGGATGCATGTGATGCGGGATCGGTGAGCCAAGGAGTCAAAAGAAAGATTTCTTAGACTCTCAAGATCTGGCAGTAGTGCTCTTTTATTTAGAGAATAGTGTGGAATAGCATGGGGACAGGACCCATGGGCAGTCAGAGCTTCTGCTGCCGCCGCTTCTCCTACCCCCGCTGGCATAGGGACAGGGCCCATGGGCAGGCAGAGCAGCTGCTGCTGCCCCCACTGGCATGGGGACAGGACCCATGGGCAGGCAGAGCTGGTGCGTGGGGACAGGACCCACGGGCGGTCAGAGCTCCTGCTGCTGCCCCGAGTTGAGGGTTAGGGCTAATTTTATAAGGCATGGGTACGTGACTTATTTTTACTGGAGAAAAGAAAAGATGTAAAAAGTCATTAAATGATTTCAGTGCAGATGGGGTCTGGTTATTGTGCGGTCATATAACTTTAGATATGAATCTGGCCATATAGATCGGCATGCAGGTGAGGATGACCCGGGCTTCTCTCCCTGGGGCAGTCCTAATTCATACCATAAAAAAAGTCCACTGGGTCATATAGTTTGGCATGTAGGCCAGGTCACCTTGGGCTTCTCTAGCTGGGGCAGTCTTAATCCACATCACATGGATAAACAAGTTTTATCTGTCCACTGGAATATTATTTGGCCATGATGATGAATGACGTACTGATACGTGGTCCAACATGGATGTACCTTGAAAACGTTATGCTAAATTACTGAAGCCAGTGCCAAAGTCAATGTCAGTACACACGCTGAATTATTCCATTCCTAGGAAAGACCCAAATAGGGACATCTATAGAGACAGAAAGTAGATGAGTGGTTGTCTCGGGCTGGGAATTGTAGAAGAGGAGAAGTTTGGGAATGACAGCTAAAGGGCAGAAGAGTTTCTTTTTGAGGTGATAAAAATGTTCAAAAATTGACTGTGGTGGGTCAACCCTGATGGCCTAGTGCTTGCAGTTTGGCACAGTCTGCTTTGGCGACCGGGGTTCGGTTCCTGGGTGTGGAAGCTTACCCCTCGTCTGTCAGTAGCCGTGCTGTGGAGGATCATATGAATCATATGGTGGGTCTATTTTACTTTTTTGAGGAACCTCCATCCTGTTTTCCATAGTGGCTGCACCACTTACATTCCCACAGACAGTACACAGGGTTCCCGTCACAGCCTCACCAACATGTGTTATTTCACACTTGTAGAGCTTTATTATTTTCTATTGATGTTTTGCATTTTCAGAGGATCTATTTACTACTTAATTTATTAAATTTATTCCTATTTAATTCTGGTTTTTTTGAGGAAGATTAGCCCTGAGCTAACTACTGCCAATCTGCCTCTTTTTGCTGAGGGAGACTGGCCCTGAGCTCACATCCGTGCCCATCTTCCTCTACTTTGTATGTGGGACGCCTACCACAGCATGGCTTTTGTCAAGCGGTGCCATGTCCGCACCCAGGATCCGAACCAGTGAACCCTGGGCCGCCAAGCGGCGGAACGTGTGAACTTAACCGGTGTGCCACCGGGCTGGCCTGTATTTTATTCTTTTTGATGCTATTATAAATAGATTTATTTTGTTAATTTCATTATCAGGTTGTTCATGGCAGTGTATAAAATACAATTTATTTTTGGATACTGATCTTGCTTCATAGAAACTTGCTGTACTCGATTATCAGTTCTAATAGATTTTTTCGTGTGTTCCTTAGAGTTTTCTATTTAGAAGATAAATCACATGCAAGTGAAGAAAGTTTTACATCTTCCTACCTAGTCTGGATGCTTTTTATTTCCTTTTCTGGCAAAACTTTTCTGGCTAAATTGCCAGTACATTGTCAACTAGAAGAGGAAGGGCAGACATTCTTGTTTTCGTCCTCATTTTTTGGTGAAAATAATCAGCCTTTCCCCTTTAAATATAACATTAGCTGTGGGTGTCCCATACTTGCTCATCATCAGGCTCAGGAAATTTCCTTCAAATTCTGGTTTCCTGACTGTTTCTATTGTGAAAGGATGTCTAATATTGTCAAGTATTTCCTCTGAGTCTATTGAGCTGATCAGGCCACTTCTGCTTTTCACTCTATTAAAGTGACGTGTTATGTTAATGGATTTTGAGCAGTTAACCCGACCCTGCATCCCCAGAATGAATTCCACTTGTTCATGGTGTATAAATCTTTTAAGTTGTTGCTGGATTAGGTACTAGGGTTAGGTTACGTTTTTCTGGATCCATATTCACAAAGGAAATAGGTCTGTAGTTTTTTGGGATACTTTTGTCTGATTTTGGTATCACGGTAACACTGGCCCCAAAATGAGTTGGAAGTGTTGTGTTGATTCTGTTTTGGGGGAGACTTTGTGAAGAGTCTCTGTTAAGTCTTGATTGGATGTTTTGGAGGATTCTGCTGTGACACCCTCTGGGCCTGGGCTTGTCTTTATGGGTAGTTTTTTGCTTACTAATTCAACCACTTGTTCTAATTCTAATCAGATTTCCTTTTTGAGTCACTTTTGGTAGCTTGTGTATTTCTAGGAATTTGTGCATTTCATCTAAGTAATCTAATTTGCATGCAATTGTTAATTCCTTTCTAATGCTTTTGATTTCTGTAATCTCAGTAGGGATATCCCCTCTTTCATTCTGCTTCTAGGGATCTGAGTCTACTCTCCTTTTCCCTAGGTCAATCCAGCTATTGCTGGGGTCCCGCCCCGGCTGAGTCCAGGTTCCTGAGGGATGGACGGCATCGGCACAATGAGGGGAAAATAAGGGGGACGTGAGACTTGGGTTGGTGTTAGCAAGTCCGACTTTACTGTGCACAAGTGTCGTTTATATATTTTTCAGGATTAGTACAGAAATAGTTCTACAAATATTCTCAGAGAGATAAGGAAGTAAAAAATGAGCACAAGAATATTTATTAGCATTCTATTCTATAGAGCATAAGGTTAATGGTAGTCTTCTCCGCAATTAACTAGTGTTTGTTGTCTGTAAGCTAAAGGAGATAGGTACCTAGACACCTGTTGTAATTCATGGTAAAGTTAAATCAAAGAGAGAAGGTCCAGGCCTCCGGACAGGACAGCAGTCCGTCTGGTTACATCCTGGTGGAGCCATCCCTGCCTCCCTCAATTATTTACGCCATTAGTGTAGATGGTTAATGGGAACAAAAGGCGACTCCAGGGTGTCTTATCCCCAGGGCTATCTGCATTCTCAGCGGGCAGTTAAACATCTTTACATTTTCCTGCCCTTTAGGGGGTGGAAGCATTCCTTTGTCTTTTAGATTGTAGAGCTAACAGTCCCTTAAGCACACTGCCAGAGAAAGTATCATTTTGTTAGTAAAGTAAAGGGCTGAAAAGCTAAGCTAAACTATATATCTTCAGGAATAAAAAACAGAAATAAGTATAAACATAACCTTGCTAGGAAGCATGCATATAATTCAGAAAATATCAGGGGTATCAGCCGGCCATTCTTCACCGAGGGGCATTCTTGCACCCCTCGGCCCTTCTACTCATCAATTATTTATTATTTATTGCTTTTAGGAGAAAACCTCTATAACATTTTAACAGAAAGCAGAAGGTCAAGAATAATATATAGATACTTCTTGATCATCCAATTAACCAACAAACTTAGAAGGACGATGCATATATATATTTAGACAAAGAACTGGAGGGAGAAGGAAACATTAACCAGATGGAGGCCATAAACCTAACTCAACATCTTATCTGGGCAGGATTCCTTTCTGCTTGTCTCAAATGGGACTGTGTGCTCCTCCAATAATTAACTGAAAAATATCTTGAAAGTTACCTGCAGGTGGTCACATTCTCTTACTATATCTAATTTTCCCAGGAGGTAGTGCCTCCTAAGCAGCCACCCAAAGGAGTGAAAACTGGAGGTTAAGAAAGGAAAAGGAATGAAGGGCAATTAGAAGCAGCACAGGTTTCAGAACTATGTCAGGGACTGGCCGGTTATTCTTCACCAAGGGGTAACCCTGCACCCCTCGGTGTTAATCGGCTGGACCCTGTCAAACAGCCATCAAATGATGTAGCCACGGCTCCTGGCAAGCTATTGTCTGCTAGTTTTCTATTGTCAATCCTGTTGGGGTTTCATTGATTTTCTTTATGGGTTTTCTATTCTCTGTTTGCTTAATTTCTGTTCTATGTTTTATTTCCTTTTCTCAATACATTTGGTTTGGTTTCTTATCCTTTTGGATTTGAATTAGCTAACAGGTCTGGTCATTGATTTGGGATCTTTCTTCTTTGTTAGTTTAGGCATTTGTGGGTATAATTTTTATCTACATAGTGTTTTCAATGTAGCCTGTAAAAATTTGTTATATCGTGTCCTTTGTTTCATTCATTAAAAATGTTTTCTAATTCACTTCTTGAGTTCTTTGACCCATTGGTTATTTAGGAGTGTATTGTTTAATTGGCTCAAATTTGTTTTTTCCCCCAAATTTTCCCAAGATACTGATTTCTATTTTCATTCCATTGTGGTCAGAGATCTTAGTTTGTATTTTAAAATTGAAATTTCCTAGCATTTAAAATTTATGAAGTTTTTTAATGGTGAAGTTTAGTCTATGCTAGAGAAAGGTCCATGTGTAGTTGAGAAGCATGCGTATTCTATTGTGTAAGGAGTTGCACACCAGATGCCACAAACCTTGTTCACATGGCCCAGTAGTGATTCCAAACTTGGAAAACAGGTACAATTACCAGCCCAAGCTCTTTAACTTCATGACAGTCTAAACTCACTCTCCATAGTTTTGTAACAGCAAACATGCAAATTAAAGAAGAAGGGGGTAAAAAATGCCCCCATGTATCTCAGGTTTTTGAGGATAGACCTTATCTCTTCCATTCCTCCACAGATAAGGTGTTACTTGCGGGCTGCTGTCTTTGTTGGGGAACAGACCAAGAAGCACGCAGTTGGCCTTTCCCACCAGAACATGCCTCACTAAAAGGGTTAGGAAATCCACATATGTATTTTGCACATAAATAAGTACAACTATTTTCATTTTATATCTTGGGCCTAATGAGCTAATCTATAACTTTATTAAGCATTTAATAATTTATAATTTTATAAGGTTTCTGACTGGTCTTTGAACATCTGTATTGGAACATTTATATTTTGTTTTTGATTATTAAGACCTATTTCCACTGCTATTAGTATGATCTTTCTCTCTATATTATTATTGAAAACATTTTCCCAGCTGGTGTTTCTCTCTATATATTTTTCAAAGATCTTTTTTTTTAACAATTATTTTTTTAAAAGATTTCATTTTTCTTTTTCTCCCCAAAGCCCCCGGTGCTTAGTTGTGTATGTTTTAGTTGTGGGTCCTTTTAGCTGTGGCATGTGGGATGCTGCCTCAGCATAGCTCGATGAGAGGTGCGATGTCTGCGCCCAGGATTCGAACTGGGGAAACCCTTGGCTGCCAAAGCAGAGGGCATGAACTCAACCACTCGGTCACGAGGCCGGCGCCCTCTATTGTCTTTTATTATTAGCAATGATACGTTTACATTTTTTAGTTTTTCAAATCTATTCAAATTTCATCTACATTTTTCTTGGAGTGTCATGACTTCCACTGCTTAAGTATACAGAAATACTTTCTCATGTTTACTTTCAGTATTTTCGTTTTATGTTTTTTACTGTTTTACTCTTTACCCCATATAGAATTGTTCTGCATGAAGGAGACAGGAGACTTCTAGACTGCCGGGATTCACAGTCTCTTTTGTTCCATCCTTGTGTCTGTTTGTAGAGCATCAGGGGCTCATCTGCCCAGTCCACAGTTTCTCAACATTGACACTACTTCGATGTCGACAAGACAGTACTCTGTCGAGGGGACTGTTCTGTGAATCGCAGGGTCCCTAGATGTCTGTGGCAGTGTTCCCCGCCTGCCAGTCATGACAGCCTGAAATGCCTCCAGATGCAGCCAAATGTTCCCTGAGAGGCAAAATCACCCCTCTGACAACTAACTGGTCAGTTCTTATGGTGGCAACAGACCATTAAATTATGACAACTCATTAACTTTTGGATTTGGTGCATCTGGTGAAACTTGTTCTTCATCATTCTTTATTCGCAGTATTTTCCTGGATACCCTTTGGACTTATTTTCAGAGATATACTTTAGGATTACTGTATTTTGAGACAGAAAAACAGATCCTAATGCAAATTTGAATGGAATTGTCTTTAAAATGTTGGTGTGTGTAGAGGGAGCTGCATCTTTGACTTGAGGAGTCCTCCATGCACCAAAGTTGATTATGTTTCCATGGAGGGGATGCCTCTGTCACCTCACCAGGACGTAGGCTTGTCTGCACGTAGCCCTCACACATGGCATTGGCCCTAAACCTCCACATTTCATATATATGATGCAGGACATGTGATTGTAATGAAATCCTCTGTGTTGTTATATATTATGTCTGTATTTACACAATGTTCAGCAAATTGACTCCTTCATTAGTTGTAGTAATTTTCGACTTATTTTATCTTTAGCTTGTCAAATAAACAGTGTTCTCATCACCAATAACAATATTTGCTTCGTCCGTCTTATTCATCAGATGGATCACTGTGTTTTCTGAGGTGAAGTTATAGAGGAAATTGATGATGAACTCTTGGAGTGAGAAGAAACATCTTTGGTTCTTGTTTGGATTGGTTCCTTCTTTCGATGGGCTGCCTCTCACACAGCAGTTTCTCTTCATGCTCTGCTCACAAACATCTTCTATGAGTACTAAGCTGGCCTGGGTGTCATTGTGCCTGGGGGTGACCACGGGATTTTAGCACGAAAAGGTCACTAGAAATACTGTGGCACCCTCTTCAGATTTCAACCAAGGGCAAGGGCAATCAGTTCCATAGTGGGGATTTGAATAAGGCCTGCGGGGAAGAACAGAGTTATTTGTGATTCACATAGAGGAATCAGTCCTAGTCAATGAACCACTTGTCCTAATTTCATAATAAGAGGTGAAGTGTGCTTGGTGGCAAAGCTTGGTCTGAGTCAGGCAGCCTGGTGATGAATCGAGCACCCTGCTGACTGCCTGTGTAAAGTCACACCCATCACTCAGCTCCCCTAACTCTCTGTTTCCTCTCTTATCAAATAGGATCATGTTAATGCTTCCCTGTTAGAAGTCTGTGCAGATGAAAAGCAATAAGCCAGTCCCCCTAAGGTGCTGAGTGCCCTGCCTCACACTCAGTAAGCCTCACCAAAGTGCCTTTATTATTAGTGTCAGCACTCCTGTTAGTATTCTCACTGTCATTGTCATCATCATCTTGATAACAACTTAGAAAGCAGAACTTCTCTCCATGGAATTAACATTTTACATTGCAGATGACCCACTGGTTCCTTGACATGTGAGGTTACAACTGGCCTGTGAGACTATGGAGAACTGATGTATTCAGCAGACTCCTGTGATGACTATTCTGATTTCCTCTATGGATAGTTACTATCCCATATTTTGAAATCTTCACTATATAAATGCTGTGACAATTAGTTTTTGGTAATTCAGGCCTTCCTCACCAGATAGAACAATTTGGTTAATCCTTCTTCCCACTGCTACCTCCAACACCATGCCAATATTTCAGCCAGACCATGAAGAAAAAACAGTTTTAAAAGTGGAAACATCTGTCTTGAGGTCGTGCCATTTAAAGGTACTTCATCATTCCCAGCACAAAGAGAATCAGTTGCGCTCTCATTGTCATTCAGAGCTAAGATCGTGTTGGATGGCCACCTTGGGAGTTCTCCAGGTGACATCTGAAACTGGCTCCCATGCATGGGGGGCAAATAGAGAGCAAAGAAAGAAGCAGCTCACTCCAGATTGGCAGATGGCCGTTTGAATAAGCAAGGGAACATATATATGAGCTTGTGTTAGGCGAGGCAAAATGAGCAGATGTCTGCACCTGCCCTCCAGAATCTTAAAAGTTTCTATAGAGGCTTTGACGGGGCTCAGTAATGTCTACCGTCCAGATGATCTCAACAGCACATTCTTCTCTCCAGGCTGCATCATTGAAATGTCTCAGGAACATTGGGAGGAGTGTAGATTCCAAGGACAGGGGAGTAAGAAGCCTCTGACTTACCGAGTCCATCTGGAGTGTCAACCAGTGGTCACATCCTCTCAGTGACCTCCTCCAACAGAGCAGCTTCTGGAATCTTGGGCAGTTCATTCCACTGGGGCCATTTTTCAAGGTCATGGGAAAAATATTTCTCCATACCTACAAAGAACTCCCTGTGCTGCTTCAGTGGAGCTCTTTGTTTGTTGAGAAGACCACCTTGTGGTCATGGGCTTCCCTCAGTGCAGCTGGATGCACCAGCGCTCTAAGTACATTTTGCCCTCATGTTTGCCATGATGGAGACTAACAGGAAGAACGTGCAATTACCAAACACAGCCTTCAGGTATCACATCTCTCGTGCTGAGCACAGTGAGTAAAGGACCTTTGAGAGCACCTGGAGGCGACATCAAGACAGAGCCAGGCTGTCCTTAATGTTACCTGTGAGAAACAGAACAGTTTGTGGATTCATGAGTGCGGGAAGCACATCCTAAGTTTCTGTGCAGATGGGGCCACTACTGGAGCTGTGCAATTCCCACACTGCGATGAAAGTATGGTGGGGAGGGCAGTGATGAAACGTAGTTTCCTCGGCACCATGTTTCTGACAGTCTGAGAGCGGAGCCAGACTCATGCATCTTCCCAGGTGAATGCCCATTCTTAGGATGGTGTGTCCTTAGTTTGAGGTAGAGATGAGGTGTTGGGAGTTAAAACAAACAACAGAGGCATTCCTGAGTTAAGAAATCAGAGTGATTTCCTGGAGACCTCCTTCTAGACTATCATTTTCCAGATAGTTCATAAAGGGAAGATGAGTAACATAAGATGATGGAAATATCTTCTGCATCTCTCAGTGCTTGATGCTGAATATCCACAGAACTTCTCTTCCTACATTGGATGGTGACTGATCGATGATGCTACTGCCCAACTGTGCTTCCCTTGGTATGATAAACCCTGGAGGCAAACTGGGTCCTGCTTCTCTCTCTTCATTGAGATCACTGTGGTTCTTAGGCCCGTCCCCTCAGCATTCTTCCAGGAATGCTTCTCTGTCCCTGAGTGTGGTGGAGTTATGGTTACACTTTGGGTGGACTTGAGAGGGCTGTTTGTCTCAGATGACATCAAAGGTGAGCACTTCCTCAGGGAATTGGGAGAGGAAATGAGCAGAGATGGTATCTGTGCAGACTAAATGGAAAGTATGCCCGTCCACGTGTCCCCAACACTGCTGGAATTAATGGCACTCTGTAGTATCATAATGGAATGATCATCTTGATGAAACTCAGTTTTCCGATGTCTCATTATATTTGGATTAAATGGTGTAACCACAAGGAACAGGTGGATCATGGCCACAGAGAGTGATTTAACCGTTGGTAAGAAAGAGTCTCTGCTTACATTTTTTATAAGACACAAATATTTTAATGTTAGAAACATTTTCTAAGCGTAACTATTCTGAACACCCAGAAGTCAGTTTTCTTCTAAAATGATGTTGTTTTTTTCCCAATGCGCTTATTCTGAATCTCACTGAAGCAATGGAAGGATGCGCACCTACTGCATCCTTGGTACTGTAACTGAACTCAATGGGTTCACCTCTTAGTCAGAGCAGAGCTGAAAACACAAGCAAAGCAAAAGTAGGTGAAGAAATTTTTATTTCTTGCAGAAGCAATAGGGAACACCAGGGCTCTCTGCCAAAGCAGAGTCTCCCCCAACAAGGATTTGAGGGGTCCTTTTATTGTGAGATCATAGTACAGTTCATGGAAGAGGCAGGACATCAGGGTTTATTGCCTACTGTCACTTTCCTTTAAGTCTCATTGGTAGAAGGGACAGATGCTACTACATACATAGTATGATCCAGAAATGGCTCCCTGGTCGCTCCCAGAGGAGGAGAATTGAAAACATTAATGAGTTAATAATGGGGAAAGTTCACTTCAGAGCAGATCGAGGCGGATAGAAGTGGCTTCGGCCAGCTTGCTTGTGGGAACCCTCTGTGTTCAGGCTCTTCCTGTAACTTTCCATCTGCAGACACTCAACAGACAATGTTAGTTTTTAACACATCCTCTGTACCCCTTTCTTGGCCTAGTTTTCTGCTCATCCTATCTGTCTGTGTACCTATTTGGCAAAACTATGTCAGACTCCAGTTGTCAACAAACATCAAAATGGAGAGAGACTAATCATTGCATATAGTGAGGGGACCTCCAGTTGCGTGTGTTTGTAAAGAAGGATCACAGTCCCACGAGTCCCCTCCCCGCACTACCTTTCAATGCAAATGTCCCTGCAGAGGACGAATTCTGTCTGGCATTCTGCTCAGACACCTCAACTCAAGGGCTGTCACTCGGACTCAAGAGGGCGAGTCTTTTGTACTGTCCAATCAGAGGCGGCACCGGGGCTGGTGGGTGGGGCAAAGCTCCCCGTCCGCCCAGAAGTTCCTGCTCCGGCCGCGTTGAGGACCCCGTCTCCCTCGGTTAAGGGCTCCTCGTGGCTCAGCCCCCTGTGGTGTCGAGTTGTGACCTGTAGCGACCGCAGTGTCCTAGGAAGGACTCGGGGGACCCGGGAGCCTTAGAAATGGTGAGAGTTCAGCCCCGGGGGTAGGACGCGGGAGGAGGGGCTGGTGGGAAGCGGCGAGGCGGGCCCGGCCTCCCGCGGTCCCTTCCGGGGTCTGCTGCCCCGAGTACCGCGGTGGCGCCGCTCGGCCCTCAGGCCCCTCCGGCCGCAGCGTGGGGGCGGGGCCGGCAGCCGGGCCCCGGGCGTCCTGTGGTCCCTGGGCGCGGCGACTTGGGCCGGAGCGCCTCTGGGCCGCTGTGCGCCCGCAGCCCCGCGTATCCCAGACGGTGCGGGGCCCGCGGGAGGGCCCGCAGGACAGTCGGGCCTTGGGCTCCGGGCTCCGTGCTCGGAGGGGCTGTGGGGTTCCGAGGGCCTGTTTTCTGCCCAGGGGTCACGCGTTTTCTTCTCAATTTTCCGTACGTTTGAGGAGCAGAGTCTCAAATCCCTGACCCTGTCCCGCGCGTCCAGGTCTTCCCAGGGCTGGGAACAAATGCCTGAATTTCCAGTGTCTCGCCGAATTCCCAAATGTCAACTTCTTGCCTTAGATTCACAGCATTTTCATCAAGTATTTGTCCTTGTTGGAATTGAAACAGATTGAATGTTTTAGTTGCTTATCGTTTTCTCACAGTTACTGGATTCGTGTTTTAAAAAAATTTGTGTGTGTGGATATTTTCCGTGAGTGAAAAGCAGCCTCCCACCGCCTGGAACTACGTTGTATG
The DNA here is from genome assembly GCF_041296265.1 of Equus caballus. Taxonomy (NCBI): domain Eukaryota; kingdom Metazoa; phylum Chordata; class Mammalia; order Perissodactyla; family Equidae; genus Equus; species Equus caballus. The sequence continues at coordinate 49,956,076 of NC_091690.1, forward strand.
AAATCCTCGTGCGTCTCCCCAGTATCTTCCTGGGCGCAGACATCCTGTGGGCAGTCCTCTGGGGGCAGGTTCCTCTTCAGAAAATACCCGGGATGATCTGTCCTGTCAGCACTGTCCCCACCTGCGTTAGTCACCTTTGGAAAGGTTTATTCACTTTATTTTAAGTCTCAGTTTTTAAATGAGGAAAAATTTATTTAATCAACACGAAACACAATGTACAGGATTTCCAAAGAGGCACGAAAGAGGTGAATTTCAGAAAAACTAAAGTATTCCGGTTTTACGTGGCCTGCGCTCAATTCTTGTTTCCCTTTTTTCCTCCCATCGTGGGTCGTAATATTCTGAGGTCTGTTCTTTTATTTTGGGTGACTTCAAATGGATTTCCATGGCTTAGACTTGCAGACCTGAATTGTTCAGGTAGGATTCGTAGTTTATATTTCCTGTCTTGGAAATAATCTGATATTATCATTGTTTTTCCAGAATTCAGTGTATTCTTGTGTGGTTTCTTGTTGATTTAGCAAATTGCTATACCATTTTCTTCCCTCATTTCCACCTAACGACTGGTTTGAGTGTGTTGGCTGGATTGTTCAAACACTGGGTTTGTGTATTTAAAATATCAGTGATGGTCCAAAAAACTCCAGTGGGGGCAGAGGCCTGAGGGCAGTGAGTCTAAGCTGAGGCCCCCCTGGGCCTGCAGAGGGAAGGCCTTGAAGGCCCAGTTGCTCTTCCTGGGGAGCCTCCCCCTGCAGCTGTCCTACTGCTCACACCACCATGGAAGGAGCCTTTATCCTGAGAGGAGCTGTAGAGCCCTGGAAAGCCGGGTATGCACGTGCTCATGGGGTGGGGAGTGATGCCCTTCTGAAGTTGTTGCTGTGGTTCCCTTGGGCCTGTTTCTAGACATAATTGGAGTTTTGCATCCACAGTGTGGGTGCACGCAGGGAGTAATTTGTTTACACGGAGAAAGTCTGTCAGAGTCAGGAGCTATGTGTCCTTGATTAGGGCCCATTAATCTGGGGGTCCGTTTGGGTCAGAACCTTAAACTGGATCCAGCTGAGTTTCCTCACTGTGAGAATGGGAGCCTAAGAGAGGGAGCATGTGCAGTGTTCCCTGTGGAGAGGAGGGTGTGTGGGGCTCCCAGAGCTCCTTCTTGTGGCTGCTCAGGTGCCCTCCCCTCCTTCTCCGAGGACTGACCCCCTCCAGGGCTCTGTCTCCACCAGGAGAGTCAGGAATGTGGGACCTCTGACTGTGGCTTTCCTTCTGTCCTGTGGGAAGCAGGCTGCTCATCTGAGCTGGTTCCAATGTTTGTGTTTCTTCCCTTTGGATTCCTTTATCGATGGACTAGTGCAGCCCTTTGGCTTTCGTTTCCCTGGGCAGTTTGGGCCCTGAGACTGTAAGTTGATTGAGGAATTTGATGTGAGGAAAGCAAGAAAATTTTTTCATTTTCAGGTTGGTATTTTCTATGTGCATGTCTCTAGAGAACGTAGAAAATTAAAAGGCTAAAGCAATTGAAATTCTGTTTTATTCCATGTGAGGAAAACTTCTGAAATGTTATGTAAATCTTTGAAAATCTAAAACAGTTAAGGGTTTAAACTCAAACTACGATTGCCGTATAATAGGCCGTTATTCTTGAAAATAGCCGAGTGTGAGCTATAGAGGAAGCACAAACTAGGATGCCACAGGTCCTTTTACTTAGAGATTTCAAAATTTAATATTGTATGATTTACACTTTTCTCAAAGTTAGTCTTTAAAGGAATTAAATCTTAGAATAGCGTCCTATGTACAAGAGTTAAAATTAAAGGATATAAATTTGTTTATTTGAAATAAATCTGTAAGATAGCAAAGATACAACCTATCCTGGTCCCCTCCATCCCAGTTACTCTGGGCACCCCAAATACACAGTTTTGATCATTTTTCAGCCCTGTTAGTGTTTCTTTATATAAATCAGTCGAGAATGCATATTTTTCTTACCCACTTTGCCCTTGTAGTGAGCAGTCAGACTCCAGATTTTTGGGTGACTTCTCACAGCTTAAGCCCCACCCATCTTCCTCCCCTTGTGCTCCCACCTGGACAAGCTGAGGAGGAAGCCTGGGTGTTCTCTTCCCTGGAGCAGGCAGGAGAATCCCACCATGCCAGCCCCTGCCTGTGTGCAGAGCTCTCGCCCCAGCCCCACCCCCACCCCCAGGGCCAGTGAACCTCCAGGCCAGGCTCCATTCCTTGCTTTCTGAGCCCTGTGAGAGCTGCTTGAGAGGCTGGCCCTGCCTTCCCCTCAGACCTCTGTGATGTGAGTCCTAAGCCTTGTCCTACCCTCTGTGTGTGTGCCACCCTGGCCTGAGTCTCACCAAGGGAACCACCCTTCTGCAGGTGACCATAATAGTTGGCTCCCTGAGCCGCATATGGAGACATGACCCCAGCTGTGGGTTTGTCTTCTCTTGCTCTGACTTTGCTCCCCTGCTCTGCTGCCTGGCGGCAACATGGGCTATTGTCTCCTGCTTGCTGGGGACAATCTTGTGACACAACAACAGCTTTATTTCCTGCTTCCTAATGTTTGTCCCTTTTATTTCCTTTTTGTGTCTAATTGCCTTAACTCAGAATTCCAGTACAGCTTGACTCGGAGTGTTGGCAGGGGACGTCCTTGTCTTCTTGATGTTACCAGGCAGCATCTAGTTCTTTGAGTGTGGTCCACTATGATTAAACGAGAGTCCAGTAGATGTAGAGGTCGGTGTGGACAGAGGGGAAGCATTCCTAGTCGGATTTTTGCTCTCATTCTCTAGTGAGCCTGTGTCCCTGGGCCTGACCTTCTGTGGTATTGTAAGGGAGATATTTGTTGTTTGTCCTCAGTTCCTAGTAAAAACCTCTTGATGCCCTTGGATTTCTTGAGTGAGAAGGGTGATGGAGTGTCTTTTGTTTTAATGAGACAACTCTTGGCCAGCTCCTTGGTGGCTTCAGATTGGGGGTTGGACACCAGAAACACCAAGCCTTGATTAGATTCTTTCAGCCCCAGCTCCCAGCGTCTGTGGAGAGCAGAGGAGCTGGAGACTGAGCTAATCACCACTGGGCAATGATTGAATAAATTGTGCCCGTGTAATGAAACCTCCATCGGAAACCTTACAGACAGAATTCAGAGGGTTTCTGTGCTGGTGACCACATCAGGTGCTGGGAGGGTGGAGTGTCCAGAGAGGATGTGGAATATCTGCCGCCCCCTCCGCCTCCACTCCTCTCAGCCATGTTCACATTTCCAGGAGATGTTATGGACGCCGCGGTAAAATGTGGCAGCTTTTGTTCCATCAAACAACAATGGAAATGCAAGCTTGTTCCCTTTTGTTTGTAGTAGTTTGTGTTTTATTAGCAGTGTAGAGATTATGTGATTTGATAATTATTGGTATCTCATTTGATTCCCTGCCCCCATCCTCCCCCCATGATGCAAATGAAGGAAGTTAGGCCCGTGGTCTCACTCAAATTCACATACCTCATAACAGTGGAATCTCTTAGTTTGAAGGCATAATGTGTGCCCTTCTCCTGGGCAATGTCAAAAGTTTCAAACTCACAGAATACCACAAATTTTGTATAGTTAATGCAATTTTACAAATATGGCATCAGTTTCCAAACAGGACTCATAAGGCAAAATGGTACCCACTTGTGTGACATTCTGGATGAGGGAAATGCATAGGAACCTGAAACGGATCAAGTTTTAAGGATGACAGGTTCAGTACAATGGGCAGCATGAGCCTGTTCCTCTGGGGTGAAGGAGTGTCCTCCATCCTGATGGTGGTGTAACTGTACATTCAGGAAAACTCACCACTGCTCTTTGTATGTGAATATACTGAAAACAATTAATAGAAAACAACAGAGATGTTCACATGCTAGGAGAACGTGAAACTCTCCTGAACTTTGCTACGTGTGCAACACTTCCTTCCACCACCTTGGGTTCCTTCTTCGGAAGGAGTGGAAGGACTGGGAAGAAGGACATAGGCCACTATGGACTGTACCTGGTACCCAGTCTGAATTAGAAAACTCCCTCTAGGGCTACACCTGCCCTTGTGTCATTCACATAACTGGTGAGAAAGTGATGGGGCTCCCGGCCTCCATCTTTCAGTTGACACTAGGTTTCCTGCGTCATAGCCTGGCAATGTGGTGGCGTGAAACGTAAAGCTGGGCCTGACACAACTCCATGTGGGATCTGCCTGGGCGCATCCTCGTCTAACCCTTGGGCATCGACATCATGTCTTCCCAGAGCAGGTCTTGAGGCCCTTTCCACCTCTGAAGATTCCCATTTGAAGCCCAATTGGTGTCTCCTTGCTGGGAAACATGTTTCAATGCAACATGTGCCCCACTCTGGAAGTTTTCTGTTGTGTTGACCTTAAAATTGAAAAAGTCAGTGGTTTTACCGGGGAAATGTGTTTATTTGGTACTAGCAGAGGAAATAGAATTCAGGACCTGCAAATTATGGTGAGCCATAGGCCGGGAGGGAGAAGAGAACAAAGGAGCTTGCTTTCATAGGGGACAGGAGGGAGCTGGGAGGGGCTGTTGACAACAGAAGTCCCTTGAAGGAGGAGGAGAGATCTGGGTACTGACAGTGGCTGAGTGTGGTGGCTTCTCATTGGCTGGGCTGTTGCTGGGCAAGGAGAAATTCTTCCTCCCTCTTGCTGAGGTCTGTAAAGTAAGGGGTTTCCTGCTGGGGAATGGAGGGGTGACACTTCTTTGGGGTCTGCAATGCATGGCGAGTACTAGTGGGTGGGTGTTAACCCTTCAGGTCTCCTGACTCTATTTATTTATTTATTTATTTATTCATTCATTCATTCATTCATTCATTTATGCGAATTATCCCTGAGCTGACATCCACTCCAGTCTTCATCTTTTTGCTGAGGAAGGCTGGCCCTGAGCTAACATCCATACCCATCTTCCTCTACTTTATATGTAGGATGCCTGGCACAGCATGGCTTGCCAAGCGGTGCATAGGTCTGCAGCCAGGATCTGAACCGGTGAACCCTGGGCCTCCAAAGTGGATTGTGTGAACTTAAGCGCTACACCACCAGGCTGGCCCCTTCCTGACTCAGTTGTAAATGGGATTTCCCATATTTATTTTCACATTTGTAATTCTACGTTGACTGGGAGGTGAGGCAGTGGCAGAACCCAGAGCCCATGTCCTGAGGCACAGGTCCCTGGAACACAGTACTCCCCACTGTCACATACACATCACCTCTGCACCAACAAGCACAGTTTCACAATAGTCTTGATGACACCAATATTGTCAAAGATTTGTCTTGCCTTGTCCTAGCTCTGGGAGTTCCCCAGGTGCCCAGCTGTACCTAAAGCACTCTCCTAAGATCTCTGGCACATTCAACCCTGCAGTTTCAGTAGCTCATGTGCTGAGCCCACCAGCTCACCTCAGAACCCGTCTCCAGAGTGAGTTTGGAGCCCACCCACCAAGGGCAGTGCTTACTTTTTCTGGATCAGGACTCACCCTGCAGAGTTGGAGCCCTGAGGCCTGCGGGAAATGGCGATCTCAGCCAGACCTCCACAGTCGTGGGTCCCCTCTGTTCATGTGAGTCCCAGAATGCAACTCCCACCATGCCAACAGAAGAGGTGGGAAATTGTGGGGATTTCTGCTTTTCTGAATTGCACAGGTGCAGGGGACATCCCCCCTTTGTCAGAGGCCACACCCGCAGCTTCTTGAAGGGAAGAGGCAGAAATGAGACAAGCCACATACCCGCATGCTCTTGTAACAACTTGCAGTACTTTTCTGGGTCCCTAAGCTGATGTCTCTGTGGCTGGGTGACATGGGGTTTGAGGTTCACAGGTGTCCACCTCTCCATCATGGAATGTTCCAGGATGGGGCAGTCATAAAGGCCTTGGTGAGGATGGCTCAAGGGCTTGACCCACAAGAGGTCTGCACACAGCTGAGACTTCAGGCACTGATGGACTCGAGGTCACAGAGACTGAAGTGGAGGGCATGGCAGCTGGGCGATGATGCTCGGAACTTTGTTGTCTACAGTGTGCTTCCACTGGGAAAGCAAAGTGAGGAATGGACACGTCGTGAGGGGCATGTTTCTGGAAGTGATCACAGCAGCGTGAGGGGCTGGGACACGGTGATCACTGCAGCCATCGTGGGCCCTGACTCTCCCGCTTCAGGGCCTGAGCTGTGGGTCTCTGGGCCATCGTCTCTGAGGGTTGGTGACTTTGTGTGTCTCGTGTGGGTTTGTGCACGTGTTTGTCCAGTGAGGAAGCCTTTGTTGGCGTATGTCTTTGAAATGTGTAGCACCTTTCTCACCATGGTGGGTGGAGCTGGTGAGAGCAGACATCTCTGTCTTCTCTCTGATCTGAGAGAGAAAGCCCACAGTCCTTCACCATCAAGAATGATGTCAGCTGTGGGTTCTTCATTGATGCTTTATTTCAGGTTGAGGGAGTTTACTGAGGGAGGTTCTCATAGTTTCTTGTTTTCTTTTTTCTTTTTCTTTTTTTTTTTTTGAGGAAGATTAGCCCTGAGCTAACTACTGCCGGTTCTCGTCTCTTTTGCTGAGGAAGTCTGGCCCTGAGCTCACATCCGTCCCCATCTTCCTCTCCTTTATGTGCGGGACGCCCACCACAGTATGGCGTGCTTAGCCGTGCCATGTCCTCACCAGGATCCGAACCGGCGAACCCCGGTTCCTCGGAGCCATGCAGCCTCCTCCGCACTGTCACTCATCCATGAGAGGGTGGGGCCTTCCTGACTGTCCAATCAGGGGAGCCCCTGGGACAGGTGCCTGGGGTGATGCCTTGCACCAACGTGGGGCTCCTTTCTTGTTCCTGTCATGCGTGGGGTATATTGTCACATGCGCTTAATGGTCCCTGGTGGCTCTGCCACTCTGTCCTGCTGTGACCTACACTGGCCATAGGAGCCATGAGAAGGACTCAGGGAGACCGAGGAGACCCAGAAATGCTGAGTGTGCTGCTCTGGGTTGAGGAGACGCTCAGCAGGGGCTGGTTGGCACCGGCCACAGTAGGACCCAGCCTCCCTGTGGACACTTCTGGAGTCTGGGGCCCCGAGTCTGCAGGTGACACTGATCCAACCTCAGTCCCCCTTGCTACATGGGGGCTGAGCCGGCAGCCAGGATCCTGGGCATCCTGTCTGTCACTGCATGTGGTGACTTCAGCCCCAGAGCCGCTCTCTGCACACTTCTGCACCCACAGCCTCTGTCTCCCCATTTTGTGCTTTGCCCCCAGGGATGGCCATTAGGGACAGTTGTGACTCAGTCTCCAGGAGTCGTGTGGGAGGAGCCGCGGGCTGTGGGCCATGCAGGGCCTCCTTTCTCCCCCCCGGGGCATGCGTTTTCTCCTGCTTTTGCAAATGTTTGGGGAGCAGCCTCTCAAATCCCCTATCCTGTACCCCAGCCTGTCTCTGCGCAGCACTGGCAGGAAGTCCCTGACTTTTCCGGTCCCTCCCCACGTTCCCAAAGCCCACTTCTTGTCTCTGGTTAACGGCCTGATTAGGGACTATTTATCTGCCCTGGGGTATTTCAAACAGACCCAGTATTTTAACTGTGGATCATTTTTTTCCTTGAGCCCTAGGTGGTTCTTTTTAAAAGATTATGTTTCTTTGTTTGTCTTACATTAGAATGCGGCAGAAAATACCCATATGAACTACGTTGTATGCAGTCCTTGTGCCTCTCCCCCCAGGATGTTTCTGGGCACAGATGTCCTTTGGGAAGTCGTTTAGTTGGAGCTTCCACTTAAGAAGCTTTCCTGGGTGTTGTGTCCTTTTGGCATTGCTGCTGCCTTGGTTTGTGACCTTGCAAAGATTGATTCCTTATTGATTTCTCCATTGTTCACTAATGGTAAATATATTTAATCAATAGAGCTTGGAAGACAGTATGGATAGTTACAAACGGGCAACAGAGAGGTGAATTTCAGAAAGAAATCAAATATTTCTGTTACCTTCCATTTGTTATGACTATCTATTTCACTTTTTCTTCCCCTGAACGTGTGTAGTCAGTTTCTGAGGGCTGAGCCTTCCTTTTGGGTGTTTTCCAATGAAATGTCAGGGCTCAGACTTGCAGACCACAAGTGGTCAAGTGTGATTTCTTGCCATGGAAATAGTTCACTAGCATCTTTTTTTTCTGGAAGGAATAGATATTTTTGATTTTTCCTTGAAGTAGTCCAAGCACCTTATAATTTTCTGCCCTATTTTCCAAGGAAAGGCTGGGCTTAAGTGATTTTCCTGGATTCTTCAAACACTGGGTTTGTTTCATTTAAAAAAACCTGATGTTCCAAAGCCTCTGGGGATGCTGAGGCCTGCAGTAAAAGGGCCAAGCTAAGGCCCCCAGGGCCTGCAGGGGGAAGGCCTTGCAGGCCCAGCTGTTCTTCCTGGGGGTCCTCCCCCTGCCTGTGTCCTACGGCTCACACCCCATGGAAGGAGCCTTGATCCTGAGAGGAGCTGCAGAGCCCTGGAAAGCTGGGGGTGCACGTGCTCATGGGGTGGGGAGTGATGCCCTTTCTGAGGCTGTGGTTGTGGTTCCTTAGGCCTGGACCTTTTAGACATCGTTTGAGTTTTGCACCCACACTGTAGGTGCACTGAGAGTGTAATCTGTGCACAGTGAGGAAGTCTGTGAAGATCAGGTGTTGTGTCCTGTGGACAAAGGGTTCATGAATTTGGAGTTCATGTGGGCCAGAAGCTTAAACTGAATCTGGCTGAGAGTTTCCTCACATGTGAGAGTGGGAGCCTGGGGGAGGCAGTGCTTCCATGCTCACAGGAGAGGGAGGGTGTGTGGGGATTGCAGAGTGCATTTCTGTGGCTTCTCAGGGGTCCCCACCCTCCTTCACCAGCCACAAAGCACTGTAGGGCTTACATCTCAACTGGGGTGTTTCGATCCTCTATTTGGGATGTAGTCACTGTCTGAGTGTGTTTTCCTTCTGAACTGTGGGCAAACAGGCAGTTCCTGTGAGCTGATTAATATACTCTTGTTTCTGTCCTTGGATTCCTGTATAAGGTGAAGATTGCAGCCCTTTGATTCTAGTTTCCGTTCACACCTGGGGTTTTAAAATGTCAGTTGATAGAGATGATGTGAGTCAGGTGAGAAAATTGTAGAAGCAAATAGAATTTTTGTTCCGTTGAGGCTCAAGCACCTCAAGATGTGAGATGGGTTTACTTAAGTTCTTAGGTGCTTGTTCCTATTTTAGGTCACTTTTTGTGTGCCCATGTCCTTAGAAGACGCTTAAATGTGTATACAGCAGTAACATGGAAGGAGCTAGAGGGAGTCATGCTAAGTGAAATGAGGCAGTCTGAGAAAGACAAACACCAGATGATTTTACTATCGTGGAATATAAACAAGTACTGGGACGAAGAAAACAGGTCAGTGGTTAACAGGGGAAGGGGAGTGGGGCGGGGCACTGGGAGTGAAGGGGAGCACTTATGTGGTGACAGTCAAGAAATAATGAACAACCGAAATCTCACATTCATGTAAACTATTACGAACTCAAAAAAAAAAAAGTCAATAGTATTCCAGGGCTGGCCTGGTGGTGCAGCGGTTCGGCTCCTGGGTGCGGACATGGCACTGCTTGGCACACCATGCTGTGGTAGGTGTACCACATATAAAGTGGAGGAAGATGGGCATGGATGTTAGCTCAGGGCCAGTCTTCCTCAGCAAAAACGAGGAGAATTGGCTCACATGTTAGCTCAGGGCTAACCTTCCTTAAAAAAAAAGTCTATACTATTCCTCAATGTTGCCCGCAGCCTCAAAGGGCAAGGAATGACAGGTACCACCCAGGGTACTTGGTTGTTTAAGTAATCAGAGGGTATTGATAAAGGGAAACAGGACGAGTGAGCAGGGATACAGGGAAACAACAAGCCGGTACTCACACCATCCACACCACAGTCAGCCGGGAAGTCCCGACAGTTTGCACGGTGGGCGGGATGCCGATTGTCCGAGTCTGAGGCAAAGCGTCCTTTCCTCGGTGACACTCCCAATCGTTCCGTGCCTGGGACTCCCTTTATCCTAGGGTTTCTCTGGGTTCCGACTCAGGTTTCAGACATTTGGATACTTTGAGTCATTTCTTCTTGTTCCCACGGGTGGGGTGCTTCTGTCTTTTTTGTTCCCATGGATGGGATGTTTCTAAAGTCCCATCAGGTGCCTGTCAGGGTGGCCAGTCCAGACAAGGAACATGGCGCAGGACATACACTTTGTAACTTGTGCCTTAGAGTCAGGGCCGAAGTGGCCACCTTTTTTGCCCTGAGCCCAGACACATTCCTTCGTGTAGGGCCCAGGCCCAGTGTCCTTGGAAGGCGGGGAGGTCCGTGAGCTCTGTACACCCAGGCAGATGAATTCCAACTTTAATGGAGGTGAAGGAAAAGCCCTTGAATTTCTATTTTCATTGAGAGGAGGAAACAGGTCAAAGCTTATGTAAATGTTTGGAATTCCTAGTTAATCACAGGGCTTAATTGTACACCCCAATGTGTTATAATATGCTACTCGTTCCTGAAAATATCCCCAGTGTGACATATAGTGGAGGGACAGACGATAATGCCCTTGTGCTTTTAGTTAGAAAGGATTTTGTGGGCCTGGCCCCGTGGCCGAGTGGTTGAGTTTGCTTGCTCTGCTTCGGTGGCCCAGGGTTTCACAGGTTCGGATCCTAGGGGAGGACATGGTGCTGCTCATCATGCCATGCTGAGGCAGCGTCCCACGTGCCACAACTAGATGGACCCACAACTAAAATATACAACTATGTACTGGGGGAATGTGGGGAGAAAAAGGAGAGAAAAGACAGGATTTGCAACAGTTGTTAGCCTAGGTGGCAATCTTTAAAGTAAAACACGGGCGTTTTGTAAGTTTTTTTTAATGTTTACGGCTTTATTAGTGTTTTTAAATTTTCTTTAAGTTTATTTTTCCATATATGTTTATTTTTTTCTGTGTACATCGTAATATATTTTGCATTCTGTGTGGATGACATCATGTTCACCATCCAAAGACTAACTATAATCTATCACCACACGTGTGCCCAGTCACTCCCGTCACCCCCCCAATCCGCAACCACCAATCCAATCTCTGTTGATGTGTGTGTTTGTTGTTTTCATCTTCTCCCTATGAGTGAGATCATATGGCACTTGACCCTGCCCCTCTGATGCCCACCCTGAAGGTCCATCCATGTTGTCGCTTCATTTCGCATGGCAGAGCAGCACCCCACTGCGTACACACAGCACGTCTTCCTTATCTGTTCGTCCCTCGATGGGCATCTAGGCCACCTCCAAGTCCCGGCCACCGTGAATAATGCAGCAGTGAACATGGGGTGCAGGTATCTTGATGCATTTGTCTTTTCAAGTTCCCGGGATAAACACCCAGCAGTGGACCAGCTGGCTCACCTGGTAAGTCCATACTGGAAGTCCATACTGCTTTCCACAGTGGCTGCACAGCCTGCACCCCCACCAGCAGTGTATGAGGGTTATTAGTGTTTAAAGGATTAAATCTTGGAGTGGTTTCTATGTAGACAAGTTAAAATCAAATTAATTTTAAATATGAAAAGTTAATTAAACATAATGATCAATAGGAAAATAAGGAGTATAAACATTTTTCTCCTTATTTTCAATAAATAATGAGTGAGAAGGTTAAAACTTTCCTAAGACTGGGGCTGGCCTGGTGGTGTGGTTGTTGGGTTCACAGACTCTGCTTCAGCAGCCAGGGGTTCCCAGGTTCAGATCCCGGATGTGGACGTCCACACCACTCATCAAGCGATAGCTAAAGGGCAGAGGAGTTTCTTTTTGAAGGGATGAAAATGTTGAAAAACTGTTGTGATTATCGCACGTATCTGTACACTTTAAGGGGGTGCACTGTGCAGTCTATGCATTACATCTCGAGAAAGCTGTTGAAGTAAATAAATCAATAAAGTTCCAAAATCCAGGCATATAAGAATTTCCAACTTCACACATCCATTACCTCAGTTAGCTTTTGTGTGTGTGTGTGTGTGTGTGGTGAGAAAGTTTAAGAGCCATTCTCTTAGCTAATTTCCATTATACAATACAGAGAAAGTCTATCAAATCATCCTGTTGTAATCTTTAAGTACGGACACTTTTATTAGTCAATTATACCTCATTAAAACTGAGGGGGTGTGGAGAAGAGTTTCCGGGAGCATCCCACATTTGCATAACAATATAGAAATGAAAATGGGAATCAGTTGCTTGAGGGATGTTACTCGGTTTACATTTGAAAGTTCTCGAGGGACACAGGAAAAAATTGATCCAAGAGAAACTTCCTTCCAGTGGAAAACGTACAGTTGGAAACTTGGTGACCACATGTCATTGCTTGTGGTTGGTGAGAAGAGTCCCTGCCCCCCGCTAGGGCTGTGGGGTTCCGACTTCCCAGCAGAGCCCAGGGCCCCGGGATTCTTTAGCCCAAGAACCAAATGAGTGGGGGTGGGGCGGGGATGGGTGGAAGGCTGATCACTGCCAAGGCGGAAAGATCAAACTGGGGCCAGACACTTGATCCCAGCTGGGGAGGTCACGTTTAAGTGTCTGCTTTTCTAAACAAGGGTCACAGTTCCATGAGTGGCCTCGCAGCCTTACGGCAAGCCCTTGACCCCTAGAGGCCCGAAGAACTTCTTTTCCAGTGTGTCCTGGCCTGGGCCACCCTCTTGTCTGTACTTGCTCCTTGAAACTGAATCAGGGATTCCCAGTGCACACCTGCAACAAGTCGTCTTGCAGAAGCTGCGGGAAGAGCAGACTCAGCCCCAGGCCAGGCAAAAGTTCTGTTTCAATGCAAATAAGCGAGAAAGGACAGATTCCGGCCCAGCTGGGGAAGGTGGGTCCCTTGAGCCTGGCCTCCTCGGGAGGGGCGTGTCCTCGGGAACTGTCCAATCAGGGTCGTGGCTGGTGCTACGCGATGCACCTGCGTGGACGTCAGGTTGGTTGCGGGCTTAGAATTGCGTGCGGCGTGCTTCAGTGCTCTCTGGTGGCTGTGCCGCGGCTCCTGTTCAGGCTTTTACCTGCGCCTGTCCTGTGGGTCGTAGGAAGGACTCGGGGGACCCAGGAGCCACAGAAATGGTGAGAGTACGGCCCAGGGGTGAGGACACGGGAGGAGGGGATGGTGGGAAGCGGCGGGGCGGGCCCGGCCTCCCGCGGTCCCCTGCGGGGTCTGCGGCCCCGAGTCCGCGGTGGCGCCGCTCGGCCCTCAGGCCCCTCCGGCCGCAGCGTGGGGGCGGGGCCGGCAGCCGGGCCCCGGGCGTCCTGTGGTCCCTGCGCGCGGCGACTTGGGCCGGAGCGTCTCTGGGCAGCTGTTCGCCCGCAGCCCCGCGTGTCCCAGACGGTGCGGGGCCCGTGGGAGGGTCCGCAGGACAGTCGGGCCTGGGTCTCCGGGGTCCGTGCGCGGAGGGCCTGCGGTCTGTGGGTCCCCAGGGCCTCCTTTCTCCTTAGAGGACACCCGTTTTCTCCTGAGTTTTCCAAATGTTTGGGGAGCAGCGTCTCAATCTACAGTCCTTTCCCCACAGGCTGCTCTTCCTGGGACTGACAGTAAATCCGATAATTTTCAGATGCCTCCTCGCACTCCCAAAGCCACTCCCCTCTTTCATTCACAGGATCCTTATCAACACTTCGTCCTCCCTGGCCCGTTTCAACCAGACCCAATATTTTAAATGTTTATCATTATCCCCCAGAATCCTGGATGGCTCTATTTTCAAGATTATATTTGTCTGTGGATATTTTACGTGAGAGGAAAGCAGAGAATAAGCACTAGGAACTACACTGCAGGAAATCCTGGTGCCTCTCCCCGGATCATCTGGGCCCAGACATCCTATGGCAAGTCCTTTGGGTGGGGTTTCCCCTTGGAAACATGTGCTGGGTGATCTGTGCCATTGGCATTGCCACACACCCCCAGGTTTGTGAACGAGGAAAAATTATTCTCTTCAGAAAGTGGTCCAGTTTTATTCTTTTTTTTTTTTAAGATTTTATTTTTTTCCTTTCTCTCCCCAAAGCCCCCCGGTACACAGCTGTATATTCTTCGTTGTGGGTCCTTCTAGTTGTGGCATGTGGGACGCTGCCTCAGCATGGCTTGGTGAGCAGTGCCATGTCCGCACCCAGGATTCGAACCAATGAAACACTGGGCCACCTGCAGTGAAGCGGGCCAACTTAACCACTGGGCCAGCCCCAATTATTCACTTATTTAAGTGTCCGTTTTGCAAGAAGGGTAAATATATCTAGTCAGTAGAGCTTGAAAGACACTATAAAATAGTTCCAGACAGGCAACAAAGAGCTGAATTTCAGAAAAAATGTACTATTCCTTTGTTACATTCCATTTGTTAAGAATACTTGTTTCACTCTCTCTTCCCTTGAGTGTCTGTCGTTAGTTTCTGAGGTGTGTTCCTTACTTTTGGATGCTTCCAAAGGAGATTCCAGGTCTGAGACACGCAAACCACAAGTGTTCAAGTGTGATTTCTTGTCATGGAAATAATGTCACCACCAGCCCAGGAACAGAATTGTCATCTCAAACCATGCGTCTTTGGCATAAGGGCTATTTTGAGCTGATGATTAGTATGAAACAGCAGACACAGGCAAAGCTCTGAAAGCCTAGGAGAAGTTACCCTTTTGTAAGGGAAATTTACATTCTAAGAGAATGTCCCTTTGTAAGGGTGCCTCCCTCTGTGTGCCAGGAAGGGCAGGATGACTCTAGATCTCTAGAAACTTTTTGTCAGTGGAGTTAAATCTGCATGACAACTTGCCCCTTGTTCACTGTGCTTTTCCTGGTAACCTCCCATCACTAACCCCACCTTAACAACTTAACATCTTTGTCACAGGAGGCGGCCAGCCAGGAGCCTGTGCAGAAGAGAAAGTTTTGATCTGTCAGTCAGACCTCACCCTGCCAGGTCTTTGCATCCAAGCCGGCCCTCCCTGCTCCCTTAAGCCTCAGCCCATGCTCTGGATGAGGGAGATGGTGTTGAGAGCCTGTCCTCCTGTCTCCTTGACAATCGATGGCACAGTCAAGTGTTTCTTCTTTCAAAGACTGTTGTGCCGTCGTCTCAGCTTCTCTGTGCATCAGGTGGCAAGCCCTCCTCAGTAACAGTATCAACTCACCTTTTTTCTTAAAGGAATAGACATTTGTGCTTTTCTAGTTGAAGTGGTAGAAATACCGTATAATATTTTCCCTTATTTTCTGTGGAAAGACTGGGTTTAAGTGATTTTGCTGGATTATTCCAACACTGGGTTTGTGCGATTTAAAATAACAAAGATGTTCCAGAGCATCTCCAGTGGGAAGCAGAGGCCCCCAGGCCAAGACCCAAGCTAAGGCCCCCTTGGGCCTGCAGAGGGAAGGCCTTGCAGTCCTAGCTGTCCTTCCTGGGGGCCTCCCCTACAGGTGTCCTACTGCTCACCTCCTTCCATGGAAGGAACCTTTATTCTGCGAGGAGCTGCAGAGCCCTGGAAAGCTGGGGGTGCACATGCCCATGGGGTGGGGAGTGACACCCATTCTGAGGTTGTGGTTCCTTAGGCCTGGGCATTTTAGACATCGTTTGAGTTTTGCATCCACACTGTAGGTGCACTGAGAGTGTAATCTGTGCAGTGTGAGAAAGTCTGTGAAGGTCAAGTGTTCCATCCTGTGGACAAAGGGTTCATGATTTTGGAGTTCATATTGGTCAGAAGCTTAAACTGAATCCGGCTGAGGTTTCCTCACTTGTGAGCGTGGGAGCCTGGGGGAAGCAGTGCCTCCACGCTCACAGAGAGAGGGCGTGTGGGGCTCCCAGAGTGCATTCCTGTGGCTGCTCAGGGGTCCCCACCCTCCTTCCCCAGGGCCTGACCCTCTCCAGGGGATCTGTCTCCACTGGGAGAGTGTACACCTCAAGTCTGGGAATATGGTCTCTTTCTGAGTGTGGGTTTCCTTTGCAGTTGCAGGCCAGCAGGCTGCTTCTGTGAGCTGAGTGGAATATTCCTGTTTCTGTCCTCGGATTCCTGGATCAGGTGAAGATTGCAATCCTCTGATTCCATTTCCACATGGGGTTTGAAAATGTAATTTCAGAGATATGATGTGACCAAGGCAAAAATTTGTGGAAACCAGCAGTTTTTTTCCATTTAGACAAGAGAACCTCAAGATGTGCGATGTGTGTATGTCAGTTCTCAGGTACATTTTCCATGTTTAGGTCAGTCTTATTCCTGGGTAAATCTAGTGGAGGCACAAAACAAAATGCCCCTTGTCTTTTTTGTTAGAAAGAGATTGGTAAATTTTTAATGTTTTACAGTTTTATGTCCATTAGTGTTTAAAAGATTAAATCTTGGAATGGTTTCCTACGTAGAAATGTTAAAACTAAAAGTTATTTAACAATAGTGATCAAACATAGGAAAATATGGCGTATATAAATCTCTCATTTCATTTTATGTTTTTGAGGAAGATGCACCCTGAGCTAAGATCTGCATTCATCTTCCTCTATTTTATATGTGGGATGCCTGCCTCAGCCTGGCGTGGTAAGAGGTGCGTAGGTCCACGACCAGGATCCAAACTGGTGAAGCCCAGGCCTGTGAAGCAGAGCACGTGGACTTAACCACTGTACCACTGGGCCAGCCCGTGTCTCCCCTTATTTTAAATAAATAGTGGGAAGGTTTAAAAAATTCATAAGAGAGGAAACACTTAAGGAGACTCCCTGCCTGAGGTCCTGCCCCACTCTTCTCCTCTGACTCCAGCCTCCCTACATGACCAGTTTTGCTCACTGCTTCACCATCCTCCTAGTGGTTCTTTATATAAAAACAAGCCAGTGTGAATGCCTGTTTTTGTCCCCAAAGTTTGTTCTTGTAATGAATGGGAGGGTTTGGTACTGATGATGTTTGATGACTGAACACTTAAGCCTCACCCTCCCTTTCCCCTGAGCCTTCTTCCCTGGACAGGCTGATGAGAAAGCCTGGAGGCTCCTGCTCTGTGGGCTGCTGCTTGCTGGGCAGCTCCTCCTGGGCACCGTGCTGCCCTGTGTTGCACTGTTGACCCCTCCAAACCTGGGTTCTAACTGTGGAGGAGTGTGAGTTGGCAGTTTTGGAAATTCCTGTCCTCTGAGAGCAGGAGTCTGGGAATCAGGCCCTCCTTAATGTGATCTTCTGTCACTGTCTTGGGTGGCACATGTGTGTGTGTTGAGAGTGAAGGGGAGACTGAGGCTGGAGTCACCTTGACATTAGGGGGAGTGTGCAGTTATGAGGATGATTGTACCCTGTCACTGAGCTGAGCCCATCCAATGGTCACTCCTTCAAGAGCAATTATTTCAGAGAGAAAGAAGAGACAGGAAAGTGCAGCCAGTAGGAAGCAAGATTCAAGAGGGCTCCCCAGGGCCCCCAAGTCGCTCTGCCGCGGCAACAGAGGGTCTATTGCAACAAAGACCCTGACCCTCTGGGTTATAGTGACAACACTGCAGTCTGAGTTTGTCAGAGCAAAGGGATTGTTTCAACCCAACTTAAGCCCAGGCACTTGAACTCTATAAAGCAACCAGTTGTCGTGCCCCTTTGTGGGAAAAGAACTCTGGAAATCTCTTGACTCAGAGATCCCCAAAATAGAAGTCAGAGTCACACTTGTATGTACACTAATAGGTCTACAATAGCAGTACACTTGTCATCCTCCTTGGGGTTCTGCCACTCCTGATAGTGACCATGGAACTTCTCAGAGGATCCAGTGCTGTGCTCCCCAACAAGGCATTCGATGGAAGTTTCCCCTCCCCTGTGGGTCTCAGGCTCCTAGAGCACCAGACTGGCTCCCTGAGATCAGTTGAAGTCATGGCACAACTAGAAGGACCTATGACTAGAATATACAACCATGTATTGGGGGCTTTTGGGAGAAGAAGAAGAAAAGATTGGCAACAGATGTTAGCTCAGGGCCGATCTTGAAAAAAGAATAACTTGAAGTCAGTTGAATGAGAAATGTCTTGTTTCAGTAAAAAAGGGGTGAATTGTCATGAGTCTGTCTTCATCATTTTTTCAAAAGACACCGGTTTTAAGTTTACAGAAAAACTGATTAGAATTGACAGTTTGCACATAACCCTTCTCTCTGCATCCACACGGTTTGCACTCTTTCACATTTGGTATCACTGTGGCACACTTCTTACAATTTCCAAGCCCATGTGGACGGATTACAGTGCACGGTGCACATTAGCACTGACTCTGTGTCTTACACACTGTGTGGGTTTTGGCAAACGTGTAATGACATGTCCCCATCATTTCTGTATCATGGAGTGTAGTTTTGCTTCCCTGAAACTCCCCTGTGCTCCACCTGTTGACTTATCCCTCCCTGCAACCTCCAGACCCTTCACAAGTAGAGATGTTTCTAGTGTCTCATACTTTTCTCTTTTCCAGAATGTCATGTGCTTGGAATCATACTCTACAGAACCTTTGTCACATTGGCTTCTTCACTTACGAATAAGTTTTAAGGTCCCTCCGTGTGTTTTCATGGCTGGATACCTCACTTCTTTTTATCATTGGATGGTGTTTCATTGTTTGGATGCACCACTGATTGACTGTTCGATACTTGAAGGACGTCTTGTTCAAAATTCTAACTCTTGCCAATTATGAGTAAAGTGCTTATAAACATTCTTATGGGCCGGCCCGGTGGCACAGTGATTAAGTGTGTATGTTCTGCTTCTCAGCAGGCCAGCATTTGCCGGTTCAGATCCTCGGTGTCGACATGGCACCGCTTGACAAGCCATGCTGTGGCAGGCGTCCCACATATAAAGTAGAGGAAGATGGGCAGGGTTGTTAGCTCAGGGCCAGTCTTCCTGAACAAAAAGAGGAGGATTGGCAGTAGTTACTTCAGGGCTAATCTTCCTCAAAAAAACCCAAACAAACAAAAGAAACACATTCTTATGTAGGTTTTGTGCGAACATAAGGTTTCAGCTCATTTGGGAAAATACCATGGACCGTGATTGCTGGCTCTTACTCTATGTAGTGAGAGTGTATTTTATTTTGAAAGAAGATTCCTGTCTTCCAGTGTGGGTGTTGCAAATGCCATTTCCACCTGCGATGAACTAGGATTCCCTGTGGCTTTGCATCTTCACCGATATTTGCTGTTCTGAATATTTTGACTTTTACCCACTTAAGAAGTGTTTAGTGATCCCCATTGTTTTCTTTGCAATTTCCTAATGACATTTGATGTGGAGCATGTTTCATTTTGCTTATTTCCCATCTAGATCTCTTCTTCAGTGAGCTGTCTGCAGATCTTTTGCCCATTTTTAATTGCATTTTTTTACTCTATCAAAGTTTAAGAATACTTTGCATATTTCGCATACCAATCATTTATCCAACAGTGTTTTACAGACATTTTCTCTGACTCTGAATTATGTTGATCTTCCCTTTACCCCATCTTTCTCAGAGGAGGAGTCTTTCCTTTTAATTAAGTAAAATTTCTGGTGTTGTCTTTTCTGGACCTTGCCTTTGGTTTTCTATGTGAAAATTCATCAACATACACAAGGTCATCCAGATTTTCTTCTACGTTCTCTTGTAGGAGTGTATTCCTTTGGCATTTTACATTCAGATGTGTGATGTGTTTTGACTTAATTTTCCTGAAAAGTGTCAGGCCTGTGACTACATTTGTTTCGTGCGTGTGTATTTGCACGGGCATATCCATTATTTCGACCACTGTGTGTTTAAAATACCTTCTTTTTCATTTGAATCTCCTTTCCTTCTTTGTCAAAGCTCAGTTGACTCTATTCGTGTGGGTCTAGAAGGAAAGCAGTCGACTCACATATCCTGCAAACTTGCTGTGCTCTCATTAATCCCAGGAGTCATTTCTGTCATTGTGAATTCTTCCAGTTGTTGCATAGAGACAGTCATATCGTATGGAACAAGCACCATGAATTCCGCTACAGGATTTGTGAAGGTGTTCTTTCTCAAGAAGTGGAAGTTCCCCTCTATTACTAGTTTATCATAAGTGGATGTTGCGTTTTCTCAATTCTTAGTTTATATTCATTTCTGACAAGCAGCTTTTTTCTTTTCATTTTGTCCATTGATTTCCCACAATGACGTTCATTTCCTTTCTGATTTTTATTATTTTTGCTGTGGGTTTAACTTGCTCTTCTTTTTATTTTTTGCTAAGGTATATGCTTGCATTTGTGATTAGAGATCTTTGATTTTTCCCGTGTATTTGTTTGATGGCATGAATTTCCCCCTATATACTCCTTTCGCTACATCCAAGAACCTTTGCTATCTTGTGTTTTCATTCTTTTAGTTCAAAATAATTTTTCATTTTTCTTGAGACTTCTAGTTTGATATTCTCTATTATTTGAAGTGTATTTTTAAATCACCACATATGAGGGGGTTTTCCGACTATTGGTGGTATTGCCTTCTAGAGGAATGCCTATGTGGTGTGAGAGCCTATTTTGGATGATTTCTGTTCTTTCAGATTTGTTAAGGTGTGCTTTATGTCCCAGAATGTGGTTGGTTTTGGTGAATGTTCCATGTGAACCTGAGAAGAATGTATATTCTGCTGTTCTGTGAAATATTCCGCAGATTACAATGAAACCCAGCAGTTTCGCAGTGCTGTTCATTGCACCTCTGTCCTTCCTCACTTCCTGCCTACTGAAATGTCTAATTCCCGATGAGGGGGTGTTGACTTGTACAGCTGTGGTACTGGATCTGTCTGTCTCTCCTGCATTTGATCAGTTCCTCCCTGAGGTGTGTTGCCCCTCTGTTGTTAGGCAGGTACACATGCAGCGTTGCTGTGTCTTCTCAGAGAATAGGCCCCTTTATCCATACCTACTGCCCCTCTATCTCGGCATTTTCCTCAGTTTGAAATCTGCATTGTCTATGATCTCTGTTCCTCTGGCAGCTTCCTTTGGATTCGTGTTGGCATGGTCTGTTTTTCTCCATCCCTTTACCCTGCATCTCTCTGTGACTTTATACTTAGAGTGGGTTTCTTGTAGACAACATATAATGATCTCTTTTTTTCCTAAAGATTGGCGTCTGAGGTAACATCTGTTGCCAATCATTTTTTTTTCCTTTCTAGATTGGCACGTGAGCTAACAACTCTTGCCAGTCTTTTTCTCCCCAAATCCCCACAGTATATAGTTATATCTTTTAGTTGTGGCATGTGAGATGCTGCCTCAATATGGCCTGATGAGTGGTGCCATGTCCACGCCCAGCATCTGAGCCCTGGACCACCGAAGCAGAGTGCACGAACTTAACCGCTTAGCCTCAGGGCTGCCCCTATGATGGTGTTTTTTGAAATCTATTACTGTGTGTTTCAGGTGTAATGACACCGTTGATGATTAAAGTTTTTATTGATTCAGTTGGATTAGTATTTACAAAAATTTTTACTTTCTCCATTTTTACTCTTGTTTGTTTTTGTCTTTTTGCCACCTTCTCTGGCTAAAATTGAGCATTTACTGTAATTCTTTTTTTCTCCTCTCTTAGCATATCTGTTACACACTTTTTAAAAAACGCATTTTAGCGGTTCCCCTTAAAGTTTCAGCATACATTTACAACTAAGCCACCCCTCTGCCAAGTGACACTGTGCCACTTCACTGTGTGCAAGTACCTCTTAACACACTGTCCCCAATTTTCCTTTCCCTGTGTCTTCTCACATTGCTGTCATTTATTTCTCTTGCCGGAAGCTTCTCATTACCAAATACGTTCTTCCTGATGTTAATTTAAACAAAGTGTCATCTGTTGTATTAATTATAGGAAACATAAAAGATACTTCCCCTCATTTTTTCTTCTTCTAATCCCCTGCCTTTATCATTTACATTCTTTCTTGTAAGCTTTCGAACAGTCTCCTTCAAAGTATGTGTATTTGGGACGAATTTCCTCACATTTTGTCTCAGAAAGTCCTTATTTCTTCCTTGTACTGAAGGATGATTTTGCTTGACCGAATTCTGGGAAAGTGGGTTTTATTTTCAACACTTATCTTTCAGTCTCCTCTGTTCTTGTTGCATGGTTTTTGAGAAGAAGTCCGATTTAACTCCAATCTTTGTGTCTTTCTGTCGAAGTTGTGTTTCTTCTCTGGGATTTTTCAGTACATTCTCTGTCTGTGATGTGTCTCTAGTTTCAGTCTGATACCCTTGGGTGTGCACTTTGTACTTTATTGTAGTTAGTGTTCCATGAGCTTCCTGGATGGACAGTGTTCTGGCTATCATTAATTTTATGGTTTTTTGGTCATTACTATTTCACGTTTTCCTCTGTCTCGCTCTGCTTTTCTTTTCCTTGAGGTTTTCCCATTATGTGGATTTTAAACCTTCTCTTATAGAGGCTGTCCTAGGCTTCATGGAAATTGGGTTCTGTGTTTCCTGTGATTTTTGCCCTTGCATTAGACTCTGGGGAAATAGATTTCTTTTTTTTTAGTACAGGCCTTATTAAGAACAGAACATGTGGGGCATATTGCAAAATGCCATCTTTTTTTTTTTTTCCCAAGTTTGGAGACTCTGGTTTGTCCTGGGACCTCAAGGCTCTCCTGGATCTAAGAAGGGTTGTCCATCTCAAGTTTGCTAATTTTTTTCTTGTGAGATCAAGAATGACAACTTCTAAGCTCCTTAGGCGCAGGATCAGAAGTCGGCAGGGCATCATCCAGAGTGGGTGGTCAGGAAACAGTTCCTCTTGATGTTGGAGAAAGGAAATTTTATGTTGTTTTGGAGGAAACCACTGTTAAATCCTTCATGTATTTTATCATCATGGGCACATTTAACATCAAAGCATTGTGGACTTCAAGGAACTCCCTTGCCATCTGCAGCTCTCTATTTTTTGTGTTCTTTAAAGATTGGCCCCTGAGCTAACAAGCGTTACCAATCTTCCTCTTCTTTCTTTTTCCCCTGCTTTTTTACCCCAACCCCCCAGTACATAGTTGTACATTGTAGTTGTGAGTGCTTCTGGTTGTGCTGTGTGGGCCGCTGCCTCAGCATCGCCTAATGACCAGTGCCATGTCCAAAGTGGAGTGTGCGAACTTAACCACTCAGCCACCGGGTCAGCCCCAATCTGCAGCTCTTAACCTACCCCTCAAGGGGAGCAAAGCTCAGGGTACTCCGTTGACATTTGACTAGAAAGAGCTCTTATGGCACATTATTATCTCAGAGTGTGTTCTAAAAATGGTGACAAGTAGCTTTGAGGCCAGTGAGTGTAGGGATCTTCTGGTCTAAGTTTTCATGGCTTCTTCCTTGTTGCTGAGCTCTCACTTCATAATAATTCCAGCCCCATCAAATCATACAGAGTGACAAAGGTAGAACCGAGTCTGTGATAGATACTACGCAAGTTAAAAGCAGCGTTTCACCACAAGAATATTTACATTCAGCCAGCTGCATCTGATTACCTCTAATGGCCTGGAGTAGTTTAGGACAGTGTGGGCAGCTGGGCTTGGTCAAAGTGTGATTTCACAGGCCTTCTAGACTCTCAGTTTGGTGATGGGACCAGACCAAAAAGCTTCCAGTTGTTCACTATGTTTTTATTCACTGACACATCCTGTAGATTTCACCCTAGCCTCATGGAGTGCTGTAACCAGTGGGTAATGTGGAAGAAGATGAAAGAAGTTTTCTTACGAAGAATCATTGGTCCACAAACGATATTTGCTTCATTTGTATAGCATTTCTGTCATTTCCCAACCTGTTCTGGAACTTGTTATTAGAGAGAAATAGGATGTAATGTCATCACAGTAAAAGTGTGTAAATATTTCCATGTGTTCATAATATTGTTAAATTGATGAGCATTGTGTACAGAAAAAGCGAGTTTGTGATGATCACAACGTAGAGTAAATGTTTCGAGATAATTGAATCCCATGTGACCTTCCTAGAATTGGAGTCTAGATCCCCAGTGCTGTCAGGCTCATGTATCCTACTCTACACACATTTGTGGTGTTTTAGGACTCAGTGGCCATTGAGGATGTGGCTGTGAACTTCACACCAGAGGAGTGGGCTTTACTGGATCCTTCACAGAAGAGACTCCACAGAGATGTGATGTGGGAAACCTTCAGGCACCTGGCCTCAGTAGGTAAGAATGAGGACATTCCTTCACTGCATCAATGAGAGAACAAGTGCTGCTTGACCATCAAGAGTGTTGTAAGGGGCTGGCCTGGTGGCATGGTGGTTACATTCACACGTTCTGCTCCAGTGGCCCAGGGTTCACTGGTTCAGATCCTGGGCGCAGACATGGCACCGCTTGTCAAGCCATGCTGTGTCAGGCGTCCCACATATAAAGTAGAGGAAGATGGGCACAGATGTTAGCTCAGGGCCAGTCTTCCTCTGCAAAAAGAGGAGGATTGGTAGCAGAAGTTAGCTCATGACTAATCTTCCTCAAAAAGAAAACCAACAACAGTGTTCTAAGGTGTAGAATGTGGAAAGGTGATGTTATTAAAGTAGAAATGGTCATCGATTATCACATACTTAGAATGTAAATGTTCTTCTATAGTTTCTAATAATTGTAATAAACGTTCTTTGTCTACATTTCAGGAATAACATGGGAAGGTCATGATATTGAAGATCAGTACAAAGACCTGGGGAGAAAACTCCGGTGAGTGACACAGTAAAACCTCTGTCTCATGTAAGAATCCTTGCATGTCAAGACATTTTTTTTTTAAAAGAGCAAACAAAAGAAAAAGCCCTTGCTTCACATTTAGGTATTCTTCAAGGATTTTCGTCAAGTACACTTTCCGAAATGTGATGCAGTGGTTCACTTTTTGCAATATATTTTCACTTAGTAATAGTAATAATGAATCATATCTATGAATATTGCTGTTTGGATAATAGAAAATTCAGTGTATTTATTTCAGAGAATTCACAGAAAGAAGAAAACAAACATTTCCTATAAATCATAATAACATAAGAAATATAAAATCATTGATAGAGAAATCACTAACAGTGTGCTTCTCATTTGTACAGAAGGCATATGGTAGGGAGACTCCGTGAAAGTGAAGAGGATAGTCAGTGTGGAGAAAACATCAGCCTTCTTGCAAATCTCAGTCTGAGCAAGAAAATTACAGGAGCTAAACCATGGGGATGCAGTGCCTGTGGAAGAGCCTTCACACATCATTCATTGCTGAAAATGCACATTAGATGTCACGCTGAACATAAAACATATGACAGTCAAAAATATGAAGAGAAGCCATATAAATGTATTGAATGTGGGAAAGCCTTCACTTATCTCACTTTACTTCAAACGCATGAAAGAACTCATACTGGGGAGAAACCCTATGAATGTAAAAAATGCAGTAAGGCATTCACTACTTCCAGTTGTCTTCAAGTCCATGAAAGAATTCACACTGGAGAGAAACCCTTTAAATGTAAAATATGTGGTAAACCCTTCACTTCTACCATTTGTCTCTCAACACATGGAAGAACGCACACTGGAGGGAAACCCTATGAATGTAAAAAATGTGGTAAAGCATTCAGTTCTTCCAGTTATCTTCAAATACATGAGAGAACTCACACTGGAGAGAAACCCTTTAAATGTAACATATGTGGTAAAGCCTTCATTTCTACCACTAGTCTCTCAGTACATGCAAGGAGTCACACTGGAGAGAAACCCTATGAATGTGAAAAATGTGGTAAAGCATTCGCTACTTCCGGGTCTCTTCAAATACATGGAAGAATTCATACTGGAGAGAAACCCTATGAATGTAAGAAATGCAGTAAAGCATTCACATCCTCCAGTAATCTTCAAATACATGCAAGAATTCATACTGGAGAGAAACCCTATGAATGTAAAAAATGTGGTAAAGCCTTCATTTCTTCCTGTTCTCTTCGAGTTCATGAAAGAACTCACACTGGAGAGAAGCCCTTTAAATGTAACATATGTGGTAAAGCCTTCATTTCTACTGTTTGTCTCTCAAGACATGGAAGAACTCACACTGGAGGGAAACCCTATGAATGTGAAAAATGCGGTAAAGCATTCACTTCTTCCAGTTATGTTCGAGTACATGGAAGAATTCATACTGGAGAGAAACCCTATGAATGTAAAAAATGCAGTAAAGTATTTCTTTGTTCCAGTAATCTTCGAGTCCATGAAAGAAGTCACACTGGAGAGAAACCCTTTGAATGTAAAATCTGTGGTAAAGCCTTCAGTTATAACAGTTCTCTTTCAAGACATGAAAGAACTCATACAAGAGAGAAACCCTTCGAATGTAAAACATGCAGTAGAGTATTCACTTTTTCCAGTTCTCTTGAAAAACATGAAAGAACTCACAGTGGAGAGAAAGCCTCATGAATGGCAGGAAAGTGAGATAGTCTTTACTTCTCATGCAGACTTTTGAGGATATGCACAAATGCACACGAGAGGATAAACCATGTAGACATAAACAATTTGGGATAGATTTTGTCATCCCAGTTCTTCCTGAAGCCATGAAAGGACTCACTTGATAAAAATGTCTTGAATGTAAACAGCATGAGAAAGACTTCAGTTGGCCTACATCTTTCTGTGTGAAACTCCTACCAAAAAGAAATGTAAAGGTAAGTCCTATGAAAAAGCTTCATGGAATTTAATTTGGATGTGAGCTTCTAGAAAAGTTTCAACAGGAAAGAATTGTTATAAAAGTAGTAAGTAGATTGTATTTATCAAACTTCTTTCTTAAAGTGCAACATTGGACTGTGGATTTCTATTAATTACTTCAGAAATGAATATTGAGGTGAGATGGGTCATCCTTCATAAATAGTAAATAAGATTCATAGGTAGTGCTTTTCCCTTAAATCAGTTAATAATTTCTTATCTTTACTTTTTTTATAATGTTTTAATTTTTCTCTGTTAAGGGGCCATTGAAAAGTGACAGTTTGTATTTGTTGTGATTTTCTTAGTGGCCTTGTATTTACAGTTCCTGCATGTGTCTCATCCATTGTACATATTGTACATGTTTTAGAGAAAGCTCCTTGATTGGGTTGGTGGGTGGAGGAGCCTGTTTTTATTTTCTGTACTGTTAAACAGTTGGAAAAATTATGTATGGCAAGTTTATCCAGTAGTGTACTTCCTGTGAATTATTTTCCTATTTGGGCCTTTGCTGTTTGTCCTTCCTTCTGACTGGCATTTGGTGAATAGACTTTGAATTAAGTAGAGGCCTGTGGCAGGGCAACAAAATCTAGTGCTGGACACATCACCCCTGTACTGCATCATGTCAGTGAGGGTAATCTGAAGAGCTAGATCTTTAAGAATCCATCCCCTTTATGTGCCGTGTTGGAATTGCCCAATGGCCTCACTTACATGAGATCTGGAAGGCAGAAGCACACAGGGCCTTAGGCAGATTTTTGAGTGACGACACAGGGAGGGACACAGTTCCATATGAGCTTCAAGGACACCACCTTCCATCCGTTTTTCTGGATTCTTTGCCCTTCTTGTCAAGAGTATCTTGAAAACCACCAATAACTAGTTGATTTCCATTTTGTTAGAGATGCATTTTCCACCAGTTTCACATCAAAGATCCATTCGAGTTAGGGTCTTTCTGTAAGGCCTCTTGTGTCCACCAGGAAGCTAATTCAGACCTTTGTGGGTGGGAGTATTGTCTGATTCCTCTTTTCTCTAGATGATAATGGAATAAGGTCTGATATGTATAGGAAACACCTTGTGCTGTTGATAGTGCTAGTGAGCACATTTTCCTGCTTGACCATGGCATCTCCAATGGGACATAAAAAGAAGCACCTGTGAGTTTGTTTCCCTGCTGCGTTGTGCAGTGGCTGCCTTGACCCAGTTGTTCTATGTGAGAACAATCACCTTGCGTGTGCTGGGAAGACTGTGTGTTTCCTGTTACTTGTAGCTTGAATGGATTCCCTTGATGTGTTCTCAGTAACATTTGACTGTATGTCAATAAAACTATGTCCATTTGTTTGTGAAATAAACACTTCTGTAGTTTCATTGATATATTTTATCAACTGTTCCAATGCATCCTATGTTAATAAATATTATTGTGGATTTCATTTTTACAGACTATATTAATATCCATTTTTGATTATGGATTTTCAGATATACTTTGCAAGGTTCTTCATTTAATCATTATACATTGTGAGTCAATTTTATCATGTGCAGACCAATTCAGGGATTTCTTCCTTGGGCAAAGTGTATTTCTTATTCATTTACAGTTACAATTTTTGACATGAAAATAATTTCTCATGCATTTTTAAGCCAAAAATTAACCATCATTTTTTTTTCAGTGCCCTCTTCCAGTGACCTGCAGGATTACACTTGCAGTCAGAGAGGGGTGTAAGGAATTCTAGTAAGAATGACCACAGACCTAAAGCACCTTGAGGTGTAACCGTAACGGTGCTGAAAGGACTTCTTACAAGATTTTGACCTGTGTTTGTGTATTTGACTGCAATTCAAGGAGGCAGGTTATTTTCTGTATTTGTTGATGTGAGGAGGTAAACGTAATTCTACCTTTTGTAAACCTTTTTTTCGTGAACCGAATCATTGTTTTGTAGAACGGAAAAACAATGTAGTGAAGGTAAGTTAATTTTTAAGAAGTTCCAGTGAGTCATTTTAGTAAGAAGAAGGAAAAGAATGATTTTTAGGATTTGGACTTTTATCCTTTATCATTTTTACCTCTATGGTCACAAAATACTGTTAGTTTTGTCTTGGAAACTGTACTTTTAATGAACAAGCCGTCGGACACTTTTCTTTTCAGCAGGGTAAGACCTGGCCTTGCAGTGGATGCAGCCAACTCATGGTCAACTGGAACAGCTTTGCTTTTCCTACTTACACTCAACACACCACTGTATTTCCTATGGTGAATTAGACCCTGTTTACTGTGAAGTACCTCATTGAAATACATAAATTCTCTCCTTGGTATTCTACATAATATTTTCACTATGTCCTTTAGACTCAGCTGAGGCCTTTGAGTTTAGGTAACTTGTGAGACAATGCAAACCCAGCCGGCCAAATAGGACCGCTGTCCCACTCTGAAGCCTTTCCTTCTCTGAAACTCTGCTGTTGCTGGTACCGTTTCAGCGTCCCTCACAGGCCATGCAGTGTGGAGTTGGTGTACACACTGTAGCAGAGCTGAGACACAGTAGGATCTGGATACAGAACATGAAACAGATGAGTCCTGGTAGTCCTGGTGCTTCTATGTTTGTGGAAAAGCAGAAGTGGTCACAGTGAAGCTTTGTTTTATATAATAGAAATAAGGCCTTTGAAGAAAAGTAAAAAATAGCATTGAGCTATTAGGCTGAGGTGTGTTTATATCTTTTCCATGAGTGTAGGAGTAAGCGAGGATGTCATTATTATTGTTACCTGGGACTTGAGACCTCCTATTGATCTAAGCCACAGATGTTTGTATTGTCTTTTGTTTTTAATGTCATTTGAGAGGATTTTTATATTACCATTAAATATTTAACATCTTATCGTTTTTGGCATTTTTGTTTTGCTGCTCTACAGACTGGAGTGTGCAACATACACCCCATTAAACCATGGAGTTCCTCCCACTTAGAGAGACAGTAGCCTTCATCTGCACTGTTCTGGCTCATCCTGTGTGAATTCTATGAGTAGAGTGACATCTCTGTGAGTCCACTGTGATCTCCCCATGGAAACAACACAAAGAGCTCTGGCTGGTTAGAGGCAACCAGCCAAGGAATAAGTGACTGAGCTGGAGAGAGAGGGTGTCACTCTGAGTAACATCCTAATTGAGTGTAAGAGGAGAAATGGGAAATTTTCAACAACTTTTCATCACAGGAGTGACTGGAAGTCTTTAATTTCAATGATCCAGAACGCTGCGGAGCCCAGGCAGCTGATCACAGGTTTCATTTCCGTATGCTTAGACGTCCAGCACATGGTGTGGAAAATTGCGAAACAGCAACAACAGCTTCAAGGTTTAAAACAGCGAAGGGAACAGAATGTTTTCCTGTTTTTTTTAGTGTGAACTTATGAATTGGAGGGGTTTCATTCAAATGGACACCATAGGATTGTTCTTTTGAGGTGATGGAATTTTTTCATCTTTTGATGGCAGTATTCCTAACATTTCTGAAAACTCATGAGAGCACTTAAGTATATTATATATATGTTGTATATGTAATTATTAGAAAGTGAATAGTGTACTTGCTTTCATATGCTGGAAGAATGTTAAGGTCTCCTGAACCTGGATTTTTACGTGTTCAAATTTTCAACCACTGTGGGATCCTTCTTAGGAAGATTGCAGGACTGAGAAGAAGGACTCAGTCCTCAACAGGCCTTTCTTGCACCCCTGTCTCAATTTAAAAAAACGCCTTCTAGGGTTGCACCTGCCCTCAGCTCATACTCAAAACTAGGAGTGAAGTGAGAGGGCTTCCAGACTCTGTCTTTGAGTTTAAGTCAGGTTCATGGAGAGGTCTTTGGAAATACCATGGTCTAAAACGTAAATGTGTGTCTCAAGCAGAATCTGCCTGGGGACATCCTCATTCATGTGTGTCAGCATCAGATCTCACTGCCATCCACAGACCATTTTCAGCTGCTCATTTCCCAACCCAGGCCTACTCTGTGCCTGCTTACTTGGAACATCTTTAGAAATCCACACGTGTCCCACTGTACATTTTCTCTGAGGCAAAAGGAGGGGGCTGTGAGCTGAGAGGGTGACAGAAGCAATGGTAGAAACCATGTCATGGGCACATTCTGTCAGCCACAATGACAGCCATTTCAAATTTATCAGATCTGCTTGCTTACTCATTCACAGGAGACTTAAAATGGACTGACTTTGAATTGGGAAACGAAAGCTCTGGAATCTTTGATAGAACATTCCATTAGTGTCCCCCTCCCCACAGTCCTTCTCAAAGATGCCTTAGCAGCCTCTCACTGAGCATCCAAGAGTCTCTAAACCCCCGTGGTGGACATAAATTACCCACGGCATTCTTGTTACAGAACTATTGTCTTCATTGGGTGCTGCACACAATTAGAGAAGCCACTGCTGTCAACTGACGGAGTCTTTATGTAAATGGAGTGCCTTCCGGGGCCTGAGTGGATGATGATCCAAGCCAGCTTCCCATTTTGCCTTGGGTCCTGCATGCAGGACATCCCAGGCTATCTAATCAGAAGCCTCCTCATTGAAGAGATGGGTATTTACAGCATGGAGCCAACATTGCTCCTCTGGAATATCCGATGAACAAGTGAGAAGTGTTTTTGTTCTTGTCTGATGTGATCCATTCTGAGGAGATCATTTCCATTTTAGACACACTGGCCACTTGGACAGTCACTTAGGAGCACATGGGTGACCAGGGTGTTCATAAACTTTATGGACAGTGTGCACCACCCCACCCAACAGAGTCCACTGCAGAGATGCTGCCTTCTGTCACTACATCAGACAGGCTGTCCTTGATCAAAGAATGGACTGAAGCCTCAGAGTGATCAGTCAAACAGCAGTCATGTTAGGAATAGAAAGTTTCTTAGCCCAAAATCCAACCCGTCTACACTTTTACAGATCCTGGGCCGTTACCGATGATCTAGCTGTGTGGTCCCACCAATAGCACCAACCACTTCTCCAAGGTTGCCCACTATGTCTTTCAGAATTCTGGGAATATCTTGCCTCACAAATATCCAAGTACAAGTCTGGCCGTTCCTTACTCTGCCCATATTAAACCTCAATCTGCAGAGGCTGATTTGTATTGTTCAGGGTGATAAATTGACTTGAATTTCTGAGACACATATCAGCACCTCAGACCTGATGGTATTAACCTTGGCCTTATTGTCCCACATAACGTGAAACCACTTACAGACCTCCAACTTAAGAGTCTAGGCCAAATTCAAGCGATTTCCCTCCTCTGCCATGGTTAACCCAGTGATGGACCAGTGAACCTGATGTGAAAAAGCAAGTCACTGGTGAAATCAGTGGACACACCTTCAAGGGTGAGGAAGGGGTCCCTACAGCTGACGGCAAATAGGCTTGGTAGACCCATCCCCCTCCTTGGGCTACTTGGTGTGCTTATACCATGGTAGAACTTGATGTGGACAAATTACTCATGTCATACATTACCCTGCTGAAGCCAAAATGCAAGGACTTGCCAAGATGCTCTTAAATTTATTGATATTATCAGCTCAATCCTGAAAAGAGGAAACACGGGGCTCTCGAATAGGTTGTTCAGTGGACATTTTCCCTCTTCTACCACTGCAGGCTACCCCCCTCCTAGGATGGTCTAATGGCCTCCTCAGGCCAATTTGCTTTCTTCTCAGTGGACCTTCCTGCTGTGGGAGGCATTGATTAGACTCAATCCCAGTCTTTGGGGCTCATTGATTTGTTGTCATCGTCAGGCTCAGTGGCACCTGATAGATAGAGGCCTTTCCCTACTGGACATTCCAGCCAGAACGGTCACTCCTGCAGGTCTCTGGTTTATTGTAACAGTGCACCCTGGCCACCACTGTCATATCCTGCTGCCAGGTCTTCCCCTCACATCACCTGTGGTCTATGTTCCCTGCATGTCGATACTTCATTTGGGGCACCTCCTTCAAAACCCCTCTGGCTCATCACATACGGATGTGCTGTTTTCCTACCATTTGCACTAACGTGCACATTGTCATGGGAGTCACTGCTACTGACCCGGGCACACATGACGTCATTCAACAAACATCTTTCCTGACAATCAAGAAATGTCCAAAACACTCGAAATACATGTAGCAGACAGCTAGTGTTTGAGATGTTTCCCTGAAGGAAACCTCCCTGGCAGCCGTGGTAGCTGCTGACCAGTTGGCCTTAAAGTTTTTATTACCCATCTGGGGAGAGCTCTCTTCCTCTAATAGGCCTGCCTGTGGTATGTGGGTAGGAAGCTGACACCAATAACACAACAAATAAGACAACAGATTAAAATAATATCACTTAAATATTTGAACAGAGTTCTGGAAACATACTTACACGTTTCTGGATCCCTCCACACATTTGGATGACTTGATTCAAATGGTTTTTGGGGCTTTGTCATCTTAAATATGTTTGCACTTTTCACATAGCTGTTTAAGTAGTATTCAAAGCAAAGTTATTTGAATAGTGGCATTATTCAGTCAACCAACCTCAGGAGTGAACACTCATAAAGACGCTGACCTCATTTTCAACATTTGACTCTCAATCAGCTGTAGATGCCTGCTCACCCTGTCATGCCCACAACAGTAAACAAGTTATGAAGGTTGACATGTGCCCCTTTGCTTTTTGTGTCTGCAGATGGGAGGCTCAGGCCTGTAAATCCTGAAGCCTCTAAACCTACACATCTTAAATAGCCAGCCTGTGGTCCTTTGCACAAGCCACATGAAAAAGCTTTCGCTTGGCCTATTCTCTTTAGAAGGTATTTTGGAGTAATAAACTTTTATATGAACTTACTGCATGTGGCAACATAGTCCTGGCATCTTGTCTGAAGGTAGTGTATTAATCCTGCCCCCAAAATGGCAATGATGAAACAGAAGGTAGCTCATGGAAAATGTCTTTCTCATAATGCACAGGACCTCAGTGTAGGGAATTCTTAGAAGCAGTATAGGAAAATCAAGATAAAGTATCAACAGAAAAAGGACTATTTTATCTATGAGATGCTTTATGCAAATCTCATGGTAACCACAAAACAAAAATTTAGAGCAGAGGAACCAAGCATTAAAAAAGAGGAAACAGAAAAACATCATTGGAAACCACAAAGTAAAATGGCAGACAGAAACACAAGGGAAAAAGAAAACTGGAGATATAGACCAATTAGAAAACAAAAGGCAGAATGGCACTGGTAAGTCCTCCCAGATCAATAATCAGCCTAAATGTAAATGGATTGAAATCACCAAAAGGCCCAGAGTGGCTGCATGGAGTAACAGACATGACCCGACTCTCCAGGACACTCAGCTCAGCTCTAAAGACAAACACGGGCTCAAAGCGAAGGGGCAGAAGAGGAGCCTCCAGGCAAATGGCAGCCAAAAGAAAGGGGGTGTGGCCATGCTGACATCAGACGAATAGACTCCAACCACAAAACAGTAACCGCAGAGATGGACATTATATAGTGATAAAGGGGCTAACCCCTCAGGATGCCGTAACAGTTAATAATCTATGTGCACCCACACGGAAACACTCAAATATATACAGCACCCATTTGCACACCTCAAGGGAGACATTGATAGCAATGCCATAATAGTAGCAGATTTTAACTCCCCACATACATCACTGGGTAGGTCACCCAGACAGAAAGTCAACAAGCAAACATTGGCCTTAAATGAAACACAGCAACAGACACACTTCCTAGATATATACAGACCGTTCCATCCAAAGGCAGCAGAATACCATCCTCATCAAGTGCACGCGGAACATTTGTGTTGGGACACAAAGCAAGTCTCAGTAAATTTAAGAAGACTGAAATCACATCAAGAATCTGTTCTGACCACAATGGTATGAAACCAGAGGTCAACTATGGGAAGAAAGCTGGAGAAATCACAAATCTGTGGAGAGAAAACAACAGGCTGCTGAACAACTACTGAGTCAGTGTTGTCACAGATGAAATCTTGCCATTTCTGACACCGTGGATGGATGTGGAGGGTGTTATGCTAAGTGAAGTAAGTCCGAAGGAGAAAGAAAAATGCCGTATGTTTTCCTCACGTGGAGTATAAAGCAAAAACAAACTCAGGCCCTGTCACCCAAGCTGCCCCTCCGAGGGCTTTCCTCCTGGAAAGGAGAGGACTTCAAATTGTCAAAGCCTGCCCCCACGGCCTGTTGCTGAGGGTGACCAAGTGGGGTGCGAGTTGGATCGAAAAGTTGGGACACTGTTTCACTCCCTCCACATGGAACTGAGGTGACATCTATGGGGCGGTGACCTGACAATCCTGGGGCACCAGTCCCCCTGTCCCAGCTGCTGAGGTGGCTGGAACATAAGTCATCCATGAGATGCCAGGAGACACAATGAAGATGACCTCTGGCTGCTGTCTCTCCCCTCCCCTGGGCACTCAACTCCTGAAGTGGGATTGTCATGCAGAAAGAGGCTTCCCGTTGTCCTCCAGACAACTCCAGGGTCCTGGCACAGAGATTTTTCCTGAATGTGGGGGTGAAGCAAGCCATAAAGCACATAGCTCTTCATCCCTTTCCAAAGTATTAAGATAGCTGGCAGGAGATCATGAAAAGTGCAAGTGAAAGGACACTCTCAAAGAAGTGGAGAATGAGGTAAAAGGCAACTAGGAGTAGATTTGTGTATTTCATAAAGATACAGGTTAGACTGTGGGCTGACTGCTTTTCTGGAAAGAACCAGAGAATTAGACTGCTCGGAATGGGCTTGCAGGGGTCGGAACAAATATGCAACAGTGACTTCAGGAAGTGTTTCTAAAAAGGAGCGGACTGTTATTGGACTAACTGGTAGAGCCAATGATGCCCCCAGAACCCTGATGAAAACAGGAGAGCAATCAGGCAGCAGCTAACTGAATGGAACCACCGCGTGTGGCCCCTAAAGGAGGAAGAGTGCCCTGGCAATACCATTGTCCCCCAGGACAGCAGTGGGCTCACCCAGAGCAGGGCCCACCTGAGGAGCTGGGGAAGAGGTTTCTCTCTGTATGGCGGCTGGTGAGAAACAACTTTTGTTCTGAGTTGCTGCGTCAGCGTGTTACAGTCTGAGGCCCCTGCTCACACCCAGAATCTGTACGGTTTGAGAAGGACCTGAGTTTAGGATTCTGCCCTAAGTTCCCGCTTTACTTCCCAGGGCGTTTTAAATTAAGCACTTAGAGTTCAGCCCGGGAATAGTTAGTGACCTCTGCCACAGCGCACTTCAAGGTACCGGGTGCTTGCTCCCTGCTCTCTGTCTCCTGCTCGCTCCTGATCTGGACAGAGGACGGCCCTTCCCCCGTCTCACTGCACCCTCAGCCACCGCTTCTGTGACCTGTGAGTAATAAATCCTGTGACTTGGTCCCTTTCGGTGGGTGCATTGAAACTGCCCCTTCAATCAAAATGAGCCTGTGGGTTTCACTTCCCCACAGTGGGAGCTCGCATGCTGAGGGAGCTCCCTGCTGACCCTGTGTGGGTGGCCTGTGCCCCCTCCTTCAGTGGGTCATAATCTGCCTGTCAATTCAGTACACCAGCTCCAGCTTCTGCACACAATTGGCCATGGGGATGGGGCTTTGGGCTTTTTGTATGCATTGATGCCTCGGAGCTGTGAAGGGCTTACTAACCTCCTCTCCTGGACTGCCCAGTCTCTCTGGGAGGAACTACTGCTTGCTGGGGTCTGGGGTGGGGATTTCCACTGCTGCATAAGCTGCTGCCGGGTGAAGCCTCAGATTCCCGCCGTACACTGTCAGTGCTGTAGTTCAGAGCGTCATGCAGAGACCAGCCTGCAGGCCTCTGTCTGAGGTGGGTGTGTCTCCCACTCCTTTCTGAGAGACCCCGCTGGGTGTCAGGGCTGGTGATGGGTTGTAATCACATTAGGAAGCCCTGGCATGGAGCCCAGGAGAGCTGACTGGAAAGGTAGGGCTCTGCCCCTTCCCCCCAGGCAGGGACCAGGGGCCAGAGCCATCAGGTCCTGGAGTTGAGGAGAGTTCATCTAGATCGGTGCTGGGAGGAGAGGCCACTGCTGAGTCCACAGTGTCAGTGGGAGGTATCAAGGTGTTGAGCTTGGCCAGGCAGCCCTACACCATAACAGAGGGAATTCTCCCAGGGGCATCCTGGCATGCTGGTCAGGTAAACGCTGCTGAGGCAAGTGCTTCTTATGGTGCTGCATTCCTTCGGCTGTCACAAATCATCCCTGACCCCAGGGGACATCAGGAGGCCCACCCCTAACATGGTGCAGCAGAGTGAATTCTCCCTAAAAGCAGGGCCCCTGAGCACATTGTACCAGGTCCTCCCAAGTCCCCAGAGGAGGTTGGAAAACTACCAGCTGCTTGTAAGACCCCTGCTCCAATGGCCTGGGCTCCACTGAGTGTGGTGGTGCATCAAAAGGCCAAATCACCATTGCTCCATTCTCGGGGCTTGGGAGCTTTCCTGAGCGCATCAGCTAACACTGCACTGGTAGAGGTGGGCTCCAGTCTCTGGGGGATGACGGGGACACACTAGAATGGGAGCCGGCAGCATATGAGTCGGGAAGAGGCAACATGCTCAGGTCTTCGCCGTCACTATCCAGCAGAAATGAGAGACAGAGACACGTAACTATAATAATTATTCTGAGAGAAGTGCAAGGTTTTTTAGAAAAAATTGTTCAAAGGGAGGAGGAGAGGGGCACTTGTTGGCTCTTACAGGTCTTTGGACCCAGCTTCGAGCTGTTGCTCACTGAGACTGAGTCATGCCAGCTGGCTGGACTGGTCAAGGATCGCAGAATTCACAATTTGTTAAGAAAAAAAAAAACCTCAAGGTATTGGGGGCCCATTTTATTACAGATACCCTAGGGGACACCATGGACTTGTCACCACAGCGAGGACACTCCCAAAAGACGTGAGCCACCAGGGCACAAGATGCAGACAAAAGAAAGGAGGAAATGGACTCTGCAGAAGAGACCCCCCGCCCAAGCTCTGGAGCCCACAGGGATGAGGGGGAGACACCGTGGCTCTCCTGACTTTGACTTTTATGGCTTGGTGCCAAGCCCAGCCTTCCATCATGGTTGTCACAGCGAAGGCTCACTGTGCATGGAAAACCCTGCGTGACACGCACCTCCTGTTACGTCAAATTGGATGGTTCAATGGGTGTATCGTTCTGTTGAGAGGCAGGCCCCCACAGAGCCCCTGACCATTTCCACCCCAGAGGAGACACCCTTGAGGCCAGTATCTCAGGAGTACTTCTTAAATGGGGGTCAGCTATTCTTAAGGCCATGCTGTCACAATTCATAGAAGTGTCAGCTACACTACAAGAAGCAGTAGACTGCATCGATGCTGTAGCTGAACACAGAACAGAGAATTTTCCAGATCTTGTTTGCCAGTAAAGGTGAATGAGCCCCACTGCCCCCTCCCCCAGAAACACAACTGAGGGTCCCTAGGGAATATGGGGGCTTCCAGGCTCCTTATTGGTACCACAGAGGGGTGGCACCTTGTCCCATCTCTGTCTTTCATGAGATGACCACCAGGTCTCCCTGCACTGGCAGCTATGGAGATCATGGGTCCCGAATGACCTAATTTCAGGACAGCCCGGCCACGAGTTAGAAGCATTTGCTCAGGCACTGCGGGCACTGCAAGATACTGCCGACCCCCCAACCCAAGGATAGATGCTGTCAACTCTCAGAATGCCCCAGCCCTGGCAGCAGGATCCGGGATCCGTCCCCTGATCTCTGACAGTGGCAGCAATCGAGGCCCCTGTGCTAGGAACCTGGCCGTTCCCCAGAGAGTGTCTGTCGCCTGGGAGACAATCACCCGCAGACTTCTTTAATTATCTATTGGGACACACGTAAGAAACAACCTTGTCCTGCTCTCATTGACCCTGGAGCACCAGTTACAGTGCTTCCTGGGAACCCCTCCAAACCTAAGCCAGGGGCGCCCTTTAAATTACAAGGGGTAACAGGTGGGACAGGAGAAGGCATTCAACTTCCATTGGATGTTGCTGTCCAAACAATCTGCATTAGGGGCCCTCCCGGTGGCGCAGCGGTTAAGTTCGCACGTTCCGCTTCTCGGCGGCCCGGGGTTCGCTGGTTTGGATCCTGGGTGCGGACATGGCACTGCTTGGCAACCATGCTGTGGTAGGCGTCCCACGTATAAACTAGAGGAAGATGGGCACGGATGTTAGCTCAGAGCCAGGCTTCCTCAGCAAAAAGAGGAGGACTGGCAGTAGTTAGCTGAGGGCTAATCTTCCTCCAAAAAAAAAAAAAACAATCTGCATTAAAAACCCTTCAGGCGGAGCAAAATGGCGGGGTGAGCTGACCTGGGATTCTCTCCCCTCCAAAATACAACAAAAGATTGGAAGAACTGAATTTCAGAGAATAAACATAATGCCAGCTCATTAGAGACGTACAATACCAAGAAGGTGGAGATCATAAACCTAGCTTTACCCCTTTGGAGGCGCTGGAATGGTAGGAGAGAACATTGCTCCCTCCCCTAGAGTCTGCGATCGCTGTGGCGCAGGTCGGGAAGGAGCGGGGGAGGGGCCACGCGACCGGGGGATCATCCAGGACTCCTGCCGCTGATTCAGTGGAGACCTGCTGATGGGGGGAAAGCTTCTGTCCGCGGGGACCCCATAAATCCAGGGCCTTGGGAGACCAGAGAGCAGAACTGATCTGAACCCAGACCAGCGCGTGTGAGTAACAGCCCCTCCCCCCTAACAAAGCCAGTGGGCGCAGCCATCTTGCCCCAAAGGTGGAGAGCTAACACGCCGCTCTCGACCCCCATCTAGTGGCGACAGGCTGTAACTGCAACTGAATTCTACCACCATGAGAAAAAACCGCTCCTCTATCATCCAGCAATTTATGAAAGCCCCAGACCAGAAGGAAAACAATAAAAACACAGAATTAAGTCCTGAGGACCTGGAATTAGGTAAACTAAGTGATAATGAATTCAGGGCAGCTATAATCAAAAAACTCAATGAGGTAGAGAGAAAGATAGAGAAACAAGCCGAGTTCTGGAGTTATTTCGCAAAAGAGATTGAAATCATAAAGAAGAATAAAACAGAATTACTTGAGATGAAAAACACAATGGACCAGATAAAACAGAATACGGATTCCCTGAATGCCCGTGTAGACAACCTAGAGGAGCAAATCAGTATAATCGAGGACAGACAGGCTGAATGGCGCCAGACAGAGGAAGAAAGAGAACTAAGAATTAAAAAAAATGAGGAAAATCTCCGAGAGATAATGGATTCAATGAGGAGTAAGAACATAGGGATCATAGGATTTCCTGAGAATATGGAAAAGGAAAATGGAGCAGAAAGTGTGCTTAATGAAATTATTGAAGAGAATTTCCCAAATCTAGGGATCAATGGAGAAATGCGTGTAGAGGAGGGTTTTAGATCTCCTAGATTTGTCAATGTAAAAAGACCCACCGCATGGCACATAACAGTAAAGTTGGCAAATAGGAATGATAAGGAAAGAATAGTCAGGGAAGTAAGAAAAAAAACAGAATAACGTATAAAGGAGCCCCTATCAGACTGTCAGCGGATTTCTCTACAGAAACCCTACAAGCTAGGAGAAAATGGAGTGATATATTCAAAGCTTTAAAGGATAAAACCCTCAGCCAAGAATACTCTTTCCAGCAAGAATTTCCTTCAGAGATGAGGGAGAAATTAAATCTTTTCCAGACAAACAAAAGTTAAGAGAATTTGTAACTAAAAGCCCTCCATTACAAGAAATCCTCAAGAAGGCTCTCATACCTGAAAAAAGAAAAAAGGGAGAAAGGGGACACAAGCCACAGACTAGGGAGACCGATGGATAGAACCAGAACAGGATAGCAAATATTCAATTATAGCATTAGGGTAAAAGTAAGGAAACTACCAAAACAAGGACGATCTTAGCACTCTAACTACAAATTAAAACGAGTTGGAATAAAAAATGAAAATAATTATTTAGGAGGGGAAGAGCAAAGGGTCTAAATCAGTATTGGTCGAGTAAGTATGAGACCACCAGAGAATAGACTATATTATACACAAGATTCTAAATACAAACTTCAAGGTAGACACTAAAATAAAGTACAGAACAGAGTCACAAATCATAGATAAGGAAAAATCTAAGAAACCCAGCATAAGAAATTGCAGTATTAAATGGGTAGTCTAAAGCACACAGGAAAAGAAACACAGGAAAACAAGATAATGAGCGACAGATTGACAGCATTAACTCCACATGCATCAATAATCACTCTCAATGTGAACGGATTGAACTCTCCAATAAAAAGACACAGAGTGGCAAAATGGATTAAAGAACAAGATCCAACAATTTGTTGCCTCCAGGAAACACACCTCAGCCCCAAGGACAAACACAGACTCAGGGTGAAGGGGTGGAGGACAATACTTCAAGCAAATAGCAAGGAAAAAAAGGCAGGTGTTGCAATTCTCATATCAGACCAAGTGGATTTCAAAGTAAGACAGGTAAAGAGAGACACAGAGGGACAATATATAATGATCAAAGGGACACTTCATCAAGAAGAAATAACGCTTATAAATATCTATGCACCCAACACAGGAGCACCAAGAT
This sequence comes from Equus caballus, assembly GCF_041296265.1. Taxonomy (NCBI): domain Eukaryota; kingdom Metazoa; phylum Chordata; class Mammalia; order Perissodactyla; family Equidae; genus Equus; species Equus caballus. The sequence continues at coordinate 49,996,918 of NC_091690.1, forward strand.
TCATGAAGCAACTATTAACAGACCTGAAGGAAGATGTTAAAAACAACACAATAATAGTAGGGGACCTCAACACCCCACTCAAATCAATGGACAGATCATCCAGACAGAAAATCAACAAGGAAATAGTGGAGCTGAATGAAAAACTAAAACAATTGGACTTAATAGACATATATAGATCACTCCACCCTGAATGAGCTGTATACACATTCTTCTCAAGTGCACATAGAACATTCTCTAGGATAGACCATATGTTGGGAAACAAGGCAAGCCTCTACAAATTTAAAAAAATTGAAATAATAACAAGCATCTTCTCAGATCATAGTGCTATAAGGCTAGAAATTAATTACAAGAAAAAAGCTGAGAAAGGCACAAAGGTGTGGAGACTAAACAACACATTACTGAACAAGCAATGGATCCTTGAAGAAATTAAAGAAGAAATAAAAAAATACCTGGAAACAAATGAAAATGATAGCATGCCATACCAACTCATATGGGATACAGCAAAAGCTGTATTAAGAGGAAAATTCATCGCAATACAGGCACATCTTAACAAACCAGAAAAATCCCAAATAAGCAACCTTAAAGCACACCTAACTGAACTAGAGAAAACAGAACAAATGAAGCCCAAAGTCAGCAGAAGGAGAGAAATAATAAAAATCAGAGCAGAAATAAATACTATAGAAATGAAAAAGGCAGTAGAAAGATCAATGAGACAAAGAGCTGGTTTTTTGAGAAGATAAATAAAATTGACAAACCACTAGCCAGACTTACAAAGAAAAAAAGGGAGAAAGCTCAAATAAACAAAATCAGAAATGAGCGAGGAGAAACAACAACAGACTCTGCAGAAATACAACAGATTATAAGAGAATACTACAAAAAACTATATGCCAACAGAATGGATAACCTAGAGGAAATGGATAAATTCTTGGACTCCTACAATCTCCCAAAGCTCACTCAAGAAGAGGCAGACAATTTGAACAGACCAATCACAAGGAAAGAGATTGAAACAGCAATCAAAAACATCCCAAAGAATAAAACCCCAGGACCAGATGGCTTTCCTGGGGAATTCTACCAAACTTTCAGAGAGGATTTAATACCTATCCTTTTCAAGCTATCCCAAAAAATTAGGGAAGATGGAACACTTCCTAACACATTCTATGAGGCCAACATCACGCTGATACCAAAACCTGAAAAGGACACCACGAAAAAAGAGAACTACAGGCCAATATCACTGATGAACATAGATGCAAAAATTCTAAACAAAATTTTGGCAACCAGAATTCAGCAATTCATCAAAAGAATCATACATCAGGATCAGGTGGGATTCATACCAGGGACACAGGGATGCTTCAACATCCACAAATCAATCAACGTGATACACCACATCAACAAACTGAAAAATAAAAACCACATGATCATCTCAATAGATGCAGAGAAGGCATTTGACAAGATCCAACAGCCATTTATGATAAAAACTCTGAACAAAATGGGCATAGAAGGAAACTACCTCAACATAATAAAGGCCATATATGACAAACCCATAGCCAACATCATACTTAATGGGCAAAAACTGAACCCCATCCCCCTGAAAACAGGAACGAGACAAGGATGCCTTCTATCACCACTCTTATTTAACATAGTACTGGAGGTCCTGGCCAGAGCAATCAGGCAAGAAAAAGGAATAAAAGGAATCCAAATAGGGACGGAAGAAGTGAAACTCTCACTGTTTGCAGACGACATGATCTTATATATAGAAAACCCCAAAGAATCCATTGGAAAACTGTTAGAAGTAATCAAAAACTACAGCAAAATTGCAGGGTATAAAATCAATTTGCATAAATCAGTAGCAGTTCTATACTCCAGTAATGAACCAACAGAAAAAGAACTCAAGAATACAATACTATTCACAATCGCAACAAAAAGAATAAAATACCTTGGGGTAAATTTAACTAAGGAAGTGAAGGACTTATATAATGAAAATTACAAGGCCTTTCTGAGAGAATTGGATGACGACATAAGGAGATGGAAAGACATTCCATGTACATGGATTGGAAGAATAAACATAGTTAAAATGTCCATTCTACCTAAAGCAATCTACAGATTCAACGCCATCCCGATCAGAATCCCAATGATATTCTTTACAGAATTAGAACAAAGAATCCTAAAATTCATATGGGGCAACAAAAGACCCCGAATTGCTAAAGCAATCCTGAGAAAAAAGAAAACGGGAGGCATCACAATCCCTGACTTCAAAACATACTACAAAGCTACAGTAATCAAAACAGCATGGTACTGGTACAAAAACAGGTGCACAGATCAATGGAACAGAATTGAAAGCCCAGAAATAAAACCTCACATCTATGGACAGCTTATCTTTGACACAGGAGCTGAGAGCATACAATGGAGAAAAGAAAGTCTTTTCAACAAATGGTGCTGGGAAAACTGGAAAGCCACATGTAAAAGAATGAAAATTGACCATTCTTTTTCACCATTCACCAAAATAAACTCAAAATGGATTAGAGACCTAAAGGTGAGACCTGAAACCATAAGCCTTCTGGAAGAAAACGTAGGCAGTACACTCTTTGACATCAGTATTAAAAGGATCTTTTCGGACACCATGCCTTCTCAGAGAAGGGAAACAATAGAAAGAATAAACAAATGGGACTTCATCAGATTAAAGAGCTTCTTCAAGGCAAATGAAAACAGGATTGAAACAAAAAAACAACCCACTAACTGGGAAAAAATATTTGCAAGTCATATATCTGACAAAGGCTTAATATCCTTAATATATAAAGAACTCTTGCAACTCAATCACAAAACATCAAACAACCCAATCCAAAAATGGGCTGGAGACATGAACAGACATTTCTCCATAGAAGATATACTGATGGCCAATAGGCACATGAAAAGATGCTCATCATCGCTGATCATCAGGGAAATGCAAATCAAAACTACACTAAGATATCACCTTACACCCGTTAGAATGACAAAAATATCTAAAACTAATAGCAGCAAATGTTGGAGAGGTTGCGGAGAAAAAGGAACCCTCATACACTGCTGGTGGGAATGCAAACTGGTGCAGCCACTATGGAAAACAGTATGGAGATTCCTCAAAAAACTAAAAATAGAACTACCATATGATCCAGCCATCCCACTACTGGGTATTTATCCAAAGAGCATGAAGTCAGCAATCCCAAAAGTCCTGTGCACCCCAATGTTTATTGCAGCACTGTTTACAATAGCCAAGACGTGGAAGCAACCTAAGTGCCCATGAACAGACGAATGGATAAAGAAGATGTGGTACATATATACAATGGAATACTACTCAGCTGCAAAACAGAACAAAATCATTCCATTTCGAATAACATGGATGGACCTTGAGAGAATTATGTTAAGTGAAATAAGCCAGCAAGAGAAAGATAATCTGTGTATGACTCCACTCATATGAGGAATTTAAAACTATAGACCAAGAACAGTTTAGTGGATACCAGGGGCAAGGTGGGGTGGGGGGAGGGCACAAAGGGTGAAGTGGTGCACCTACAACATGACTGACAAACATTAATGTACAATTGAAATTTCACAAGATTGTAACCTATCAATAAGTCAATAATAATAAAAAGAAAAAACCCTTCGTGGCCGGCCCAGTGGCACAGCGGTTAGGTTCTCACATTCTGCTTCAGTGGCCCAGAGTTCGCGGGTTCAGATCCTGAGTGCAGACATGGCACTGCTTGGCAAGTCATGCAGTGGTCGGCGTCCCACATATGTTAAAAAAAAAATTGGAGGAAGATGGACACAGATGTTAGCTCAGGGCCTGTCTTCCTCAGCAAAATGGGAGGATTGGCAGCAGATGTTAGCTCAGGGCTAATCTTCATCAAGAAAATATATATATATCTTTTAGTAGTGGTGATGCCTCTGGCCCTACCCTTTCCTCTTATAGTATGGACGCCTCAAGGTGCCACCACACCATCTGGAACAAACCCACATTCCTGGCCTTCCTGGTGGGAGCTGCCCATTGGGAGCCAGTAAACTACCACTCCTGATTAAGGACAGTAAATACCCCCAGTATCATTTCCAACAGGGGACTGAGGAATTATGGCCCACAATTCAAGATTTATGAAACACTGCATCTCCTTTCGATTCTCCCATTTGGCTGGGCTAGAAGCCTGCTACTGTGGAGTGGGGCCTCACAGTCCACGATGGAAATTTAAATGCTCAGGTGCCCCCTATTAAGGCTCCCATTCCCTACATTCTCCAATTAGAAGACATCCAAAGGGCTGCAGGGGACCACTGTGCCATGATCAATCTAGCTAATGTGTTCTCTTCAGTATTGATCCCAAGGAGTCCCAGTCAAATTGTTTGCATATTTGAAGGGACCCAACATACCTTTACCCGGCTGCCTATGGGTGATCTTAACAGCCAGGCTATTGCCCACAATCTTTGCTGGCAAAACCTGGATGCCCTTACAGTGTTCCCTCCCACTGTCAGACACTATATTGATGACATTGTAAGTCAGGGCCCTTCAGAGGATGTGGTGCATGAGATCCTAGCATCGCTGGTGACCCACCTACAATGTAGAGGATGAGCTATGGCTGGCCCCACATAAAATTCAAAGGCAGCCACAACTGTTAAATTTCTGGGGCTTCATGGGTCCTCTCAAGGCTGGGCAATTTCACTTGCAAATGAACATCAATTCTTAACTATTCAGCCTCCCCTCAAGCTACAAGCCCAACACATCTTAGGTCTCTTCACATTTTGGAGGAACACACCGCACTTAGCCATCACTCTCAGACTCATTCACGCAGTCACACAATCCCCCACAATTCATCAGGGAGAATCTCAACAGCAAGACTCACAGCTGGTGTAAAGGTCAGTCCATCAAGCTCTCCCCTTGTGTGCTCCTGGCTCCTCCTTCAGATGGAGGCCCTGGCCACCATGCACTATGCGTCCTGGACCCTTGGACTAAACATGCCTCCTCCTGGTTGCCTATGGGCTTCTAGAACAGAGGGCTGCCTCCCCCAGCTGCCTGCTATACCCCATGGGAATATCAAATTCTGGCCACTCATTGGGCTTTGTTAGAAACAGAGGCCTTCACAGGACAGGGGCCTGGTCTCTGCATGCCCACATTCCTGTCACATCATGGATAAGGGATGCCTCCCAACAGTGGCTCGACATGGACACCAATACCTCTTTGTTAAAATGGAAATGGTACCTTCAGGAATGGGCTACACCTGGACACGGTGGAGCCTGATGGAGAGCAGTAGTGTACCTTCCTGCCAGTGGTGCCACTCATCAAAGATGGCAAGTCAGGGTTGGCTCAGCTTGCTGAGCTGGTGGCAGTACAAATGGCTGTGCAGAGTGCCATTGCCCATGACAAGCCTCTTGTCCACATTTTTACTGACCCATTTGTGGTTGCTAACAGGCTAGTGGTTTGGTTGGGCCAATGGAAGTGGGACAATTTTCACCTTCAAGGCCATACTATTTGGAGAGCATCAATTTGGAGGGACATTCTCCAGGCACCAGTCACAATTATGGTCACTCACATTTCACAACATACAAATGCTGTCACATCAGAGTTAGTTTTCAGAAACTCTGAAAAGTAGAATTTAGCCTTTGTAAGAGACATGTCCATTTGTAAAGGAAATCTCCATCTCTAAAGGTGTCTCCCTCTCTGTAACAAGAAGAAGGGGGGATGACCTTCTCTCTAGAAACTCTTCTCAGTGTAGAAGACAAGGACTCAAATCTGCATAATGACCTTACTCTTGTTTACTGTGCTTTTCTGGGAACCTGCCATAACTGACTCTCCCCACCCCCAGCATCCTCCTTTGTCTTTAGCTGAGGAGGGTATTTAAGGTGAGAAACTCTGCCATTTTGGGGAGCAACTCAGTTTTTCTGGCTCTCTCCCGTGTATACATGTTATAAAGCTTTGTTTGATTTTCTCCTGTTATTCTGTCTCATGTGAATTTAATTTATTGTCCAGGCAGAAGGACCTAGAGTGGGTAGTGGAAATGTCTTCCTCCCCTACATATACATACATTTGCTTAGTTGAAATGAATCTGTAAGATAGCAAAGTCGAACTCTAGAAGACTCACTGCCAATATAGCCTTGTCTCCTCCAGGGCTGTTAATCTAGCCACCCCCAAATACAGGTCTGATCATTTCCCTTTTTTAAAAAAAAGATTTTGTTTTTCCTTTTTCTCCCTAATGCCCCCTGGTACATGTTGTGCATTTTTAGTTGTGGGTCCTTCTAGTTGTGGCATGTGGGATGCCGCCTCAGCATGGCTTGATGAGTGGTGCCATGTCTGTGCCCAGGATCAGAACCAGCGAAACCCTGGGCCGCCAAAGCAGAGTGCACAAACTTAGCCACTCGGCCACGGGGCCGGCCCTTGATCATTGAGACTGCTGTCAGTGTTTCTTTAGATAGATCAATGGGAATGCATATTTTTCTTAACGACATTAGTCCTTGTAATGAGCAGTCAGACTCCACATTTTTGGGTGACTGCTCACAGCTAAAGCATCACCCACCCTCTTCCCCTTATGCCCCGACCTGGACAAGCTGAGGAGGAAGCCTGGGTGCTCTCTCCTCTAGAGCAGGCAGGAGATTCCGACCACCCCAGCCCCTGCCTGTGTACGGAGCTCTTGCCCCGGCCCCACCCCCAGGGCCAGTGAACCCCCAGGCCAGGCTCCATTCCTTGCTTTCTGAGCCCTGTCAGAGCTGCTTGAGAGGCTGCCCCTGCCCTCCCCTCAGACCTCTATTATGTGAGTCCTGAGCCTTTTCCTATCCTGTCTGTGTGTGTGTGTGCCACCCTGGCATCAGTGTCAACAAGGGAACCAGCCCTCTGCAGGTGACCATAACAGTTGGCACCCTGCACAGCATGTCCAGACATGACCCCACCCGTGGGTCTGTCTTCTGCTCTGACTTGCTTACCGGCTCTGCCGCCTTGTGGTGACTGGCACTGTGGGTGCAGCTTCCTGGGGAGCTCGTGCTGTGAGCTCAGTGGCCCCATGCTGCATTGCTGACCCTATAGTTCTAAGCCACAGTTGTAGGTTCAGCTGCCCAGTGCTGGCAGTTTGAAGAATTTATAGGCAGTTGGGAGCAGGACTGTTACAGGCTCTTAACGTCAGCCCTGATATCAGTTCCCTACATTGAACCCATTGTATATGGGGTGAAAACTAAAACCCACCACCCCCTTTCCTGCTTCTCTAGCTCCACTCATATGTAAATACTTGTTTCTTTAAACTTGGGCTCTTTGAGCTTTACAACTAAATGGGAGTTACACATTGTTAAAAGCCCAGGTGGCCTGGAGTTGGATGCACACTAAAGTTTAGCTAATCATGTGTCCTTGAGTTTGCCGGGAAAGCTGCTGTCTCAAGAGTGTCAAGGAGCAGAGGCTTCCCAGACCTCAACTCCTCGACTCCGGGCGCTCGAACCCGCCTCAAACAAGAAGAGGAGACAACAGCGAAGGACGCCCACTTGCCATACTCCTATCTCACCCACCCCCCATGCCTTGCTGCAAGCAGCCTTTCAAGGCCAAACGCAGGCTGGTGGGAAAGCACCGAGCTGCACAAGCTACATGTTTCCCCCTTCCCTACCCAAAACCCCAAATAAAAATCCCTACCCATTCCCCATCCGGGAGCTAGCAATTTTTGAGGCATGAGCCCTTGCTTTGCTCCCTGTGCCTGGCATAGTAAAAACCTTTCCTCTTCCACTCAAGACTCTGTTCTCATTATTTGGATTGGCATCGGGTTCAGAGACCGAACTTTCGGTTACAGGACTATGGATTGGGGCCTCCATAAATGAGTCCTGGGTCGTGTTTCTGGTGGGATCTTTCTGTTTGTTAGAGTGAAGCTGTGACAGTCTGGGTGGACCCTGACATACTCCAGGGATGGGGGTAGACATGGACTATACCCTTTGCAAGAGGTGGGTCCATCACATGGTCACTCTTGAAAGAGCCGTCATTTAAAGAAAAAGAGAAGTGAGGGGAAAGGCAGGCAGTAGGTGGCAGGCTGAGTCCACGCTCCTGACACCAGAGGGCTCCCCGGGCAGCTTCAGTACCTCTGCTGCTGCCCCTGCCTCTACTGCCACAAGGATCCTGACCTTCAGGGTTGCAGGGGACAACACCCATGGCACCCCTGTGACACAAGGGATTAGTTCAAACCTGACTTAAGCCCAGTTGTTATAGGGGAGGCTCCCAACCCTGGTGGTGCTAGGTGTCATATTACAGTTCCACCTGGGAACCCACTAAATTTAAGAGAGGTGCCCCTGATCATCTTAGGGGTGTTAAAGAATATAATATGGAGGACAAATAGGACAAGTATTTCATCTTTAGCCATGAGAACCGTGTTCCTCCCTAAAGTCTCCATGGTCATAACACCCATCCTCATAAAATATCCCATAGTGAGCTGAGGAGTTCTGAACCAATGATCAGAGCTAAGTGATCAGAGTTAAAATTAAATGAAGTCTCTGCCACTTACAAATTGGCTTGACAAATTGGGACCCAGGGACCTTAGCACCCAAAGAAAGTAGTTAATACGGCCCAATATAAATCACCCAGGGCCTTGAAGGATTGAAAACTTATAGAGGAAGCCTAGTTAGTGAAGGATTGATTATTCCAGGGCTTTTGACAGCCTAATTTGTCCTATTAAACCTATTTGTCCTCTAGAGCTCCCAGACTTCATTCCTGTGGCTGCTCATGGATCCCCATCCTCCTTTGTGTCACTGAACAGTATTTCTTTGTATGGATTCACCACTGTTTGTGTTTTCTGTTCAACTCTTGAAGGACATCTTGCTTAAAATCCTAACTCTTGCCAATTGTGAATAAAGTGCCAACAAACATTCATGTGTAGGTTTTGTGTGTTTTCAACTCATTTGAAAAAATACCAACAGCATGATTGTTGGATCTCACTCTACATAGTAACAGTCCATTTTGATTTGAAAGACCGTTCGTGTCTTTCACTGTAGGTGGACCTAATTCCATTTCCACCAGCAATGAATGAGGCTTACCTGTAGCTTTGCATCTTCACCAATATTTGGTGTTCTGAGTGTTTTGAGTTTTACTCATTTAACAAGTGTTTGTTGAGGCATCATTGTTGTTTTATTTGCAATTTCTTTTTATTATTGAGTTCATAATAGTTTAGATCACTGTGAGATGTCACTTGTACATTATTTTTTTTTTTTGAAGGAAGATTAGGCCTGAGCTAACATCTGTGCCCATCTTCCTCTACTTTATATGTGGGACTCCTGCCACAGCACGGCTTGCCATGCGGTGACATGACCGCACCCAGCATCTGAACTGGTGAACCCCAGGCTGCCAAAGTGGAACCTGTGCACTTAACTGACGTGCCACTGAGCCAGCTCTTGATACACTCCTCTATGATGTCTGCTCGAGGGTTCAGGGACTCCATTGTTCTTTTCTTTCTTCCTTTGTGTCTTCCATCTCTAATATTTCTGTTTGATTCTCCTTTATAGTTTAGATTTCTTTTATGAAGTAGCTCCTGAACTCCCTGAGTTGTTTCTCTACATTGTCTTTTACCTCGTTGAGTTTTTTGATGATAGCTATTTTGAATTCACTGTCATTTACACGAGATACTTCTGTGTCCTCAGGACTGATTTCTGGGTACTTCTCATTTTTCTCTCTGGTCTGGAAATTTGATAATGGTTTTTGATATTGCTAGAAGGGGTCACTCTGTTTTTCTGCATCCTGGTATTATTAGGTTGCAGTTACCTCCCAACGCTAATGGGTGGGGGTCAAGAGCCATGTATGCTGAGCCATCAGCCCTCAGCTGAAATCCCAGGGTCTGGAGCAATGCTGGGTGGGGTTGGGGAGGGGTTCCTTCTCCTGCATGCTCTTGTTGTTTTCCCCCTCTGCTCTCACCATCTGCTCCCCTGGGGTGTTGGCTTGATGAGGTCACCTCCTGCAAAAGCTCTTGCTTCACTAGAGGTCTTCCCTCTAGGCTGCATGGGCCCTCTGGGATGCTTGCTGCTCCCACAAATGAACGGCCCCTCCCCCGTTCATTCCCTCTCAGAGGCCTCCCGCATTCCCCGATCATGGCCTTTGGGTGGGGTGAAGTTTTCACTTACCCCATTCCACCTCCTCCGAGGGGGGCTCCAGCCTCGCCACCCTCCGTAGTAGGGCTGCTTGTGTCTCTCTGACGTTATTTGTGTTGTGTTTAGATGTCCTCTGAGTATGAATGTTTTTTCGTTGTGTATTGGAGGGGGATGATTACCAGGAAAGTTCACTCTGCCTGATGCTGACGTCCTCAGTGGCTCAGGTTTGCAGGTTCAGATCCTGGGTGCAGAGCTACACCACTGTTCAGCCATGCTGTGGCAGTTACATAGGAAATCGAGGACGATTGGCACAGATGTAAGCTCAGGGCTAATTCTCCTCAAGCAAAAAAAGAAGCAGATTGCCAACACTTGTTAGTTCAGGGTGACTCTTGCTCAGAAAAAAGAAGCTGTAATGTTTTGATGAGACAGAATCTCTGGACTGTGAGCTTCAGAACAGGTTGTTAGCGTTCATTCCTCCCCTGTTGTCAGAGAAATTCTGAAGAATCTGGGAGTTGTCTTACAGCTCTTTCCTTGATCAGACAAGGTTTTGGCCAATTAGATTTCTTTGAGTGATGGCCTAAGTTAGCAGAGCACGGAAAGCTTTGGGCATATAGGAAAAGTTTTACCCTGCTTTCCTGCATGAAGCATGAGACAATTTTTTCCAGTCTTCAAAATGAGAACGTCCTTGGGTTACTAGTGGAAATATACATACATTTTGCGGGTTCCCTAAGACTGGACTCCCTGATGCTTTTAACTCTCAAACTACTCCAAACTGTATCTCTAGCAAATTCATTGTTAACCAGATATGTGTTTCCAGGGGTTGCTGGCTGCAGTTGCTTCTCCTCCAGGTAACCAGTAATTCTCCATACTTCTCAGTTTCTCATTTGGGAAGCATTGATTTGCCGTGTCATCTCAAATCTCCCTTGGATCTAAGGAGAAGTGTTGCTTTTCAGGTGGTTGTTTTTTTCTTCTTGTGAAGATGAGATCACTCAGAGCTCTTTATACATCAGAAAAGAAACCATCCATTCACCTCTGTTGCTGTGTTTCCTTTTGGGAGACTATCCCATTTGCACGAGTGAATCCTACTGCTAGAGCAATGTGGGTGGTTTCAAAGTTTTCTTTTTTGTCTAAGGCATCTAAAAAGATTGTTTTCTCTGGTTTTGGATTTCTTTTTCTCATTTTCTAAAAATTCCATTACCTGAATACCCATTTGTTACCCAAAAGACATTTTCCATTGGTTATCTTCTGTTTTATCACTGGCCTTTTGAAGGTAAGGATTAACACCCTACATAAAATGGGATTGGATGCCACCACTTTGTTGCCACATGCATAAAGTGAATAAGAATATGTTCATTGCTCACAGGTACTTTCTACGGAGAGCAGGGCAATGCTAAGCAGGCTGGAGTGGCTTGTGTGAGGGAGAATAGCTTGAACTTTAAGGTGCATTTGTGTAGAGGCTGCAGCTTTCCAAGGTTTGACCCTCCTAAGAGTTCACACAAAAAGAAAAATACATGTGTCAACCCTCCTGACTTATTTATCCATTGTGGGCCAGACAGGGTGAGCAGGTAGCTAAAGCTTATTGAGAGTCAAATATCAAAAATGAGGTGACGTCAGCATCATGGCAGAGTGAGATCTTCCCTTAGTCTGTCCCCCTAAGATACAATGAAAAGGATAGTGGCAAACAAAGAGAAGACATTCACAAGAGACAACAGATGTCTGAGAGATCCAAGCCGCCATATGTCTGAAGGTCGTGGTGCAGAACCCCACCCCAGCAGGCAGTGGGAGGAAGTAGGCAGATCTCTTCTCCCTGCTGAGTGGCAGCCATTTGGGTGTGGGACTTCATGTGGTGCCTGGCACGTGACTCGGAGAAGAAGGGGAGAAAGGCAGCCATCCATGGGAACACTCTCACTCTTGGAGTTGCCTCAGCCTGTGGGAATGCTCCACACCAAGGCAGCTAAGCAATTGTGAGGGTGTCCCCACCAAGCCAAACAGCCCAGGCAGGCAGACAGTGAGTGGAGAGCAGAAGTGTGCAGGACCACATGCAGGAAAGAAAGCACCCCTCCTACCTGGTGCATAGGCTCTGCTGGCCAGTCAGAGCAGGGGTCCCTGACAGAGTGCCTGTGCCTATGTGTGTAAAGCAGCAGCAGCCAGCAGGCAAACAGAGATGGGCCCTGGTGGCACAGCTACCAATAATAGGAACAACTGCCAGGGGTCATGGTGGGCTCAGAAAACACAGCTCCCGCCTCCTCCAGGGGTGGCCAGTGGACTCTGCAACCACATAGTACCACTATTTGGTGGGAAAAGTCCACTCCATTGAACAGCATTAATAAGTATATTAACACTCCAGACCAGAAGCAAAATGACAAGTACCTAGAAATCAATCAAGAAGTCACAGAAATGTAAAATCCAAATGACAGAAAACTCAAAATAGTTATCATAAATAAACTCAGTGAGTTACCAGAAAATTCAGAAAGACAGTTCAATAAAATCTGGAATAAAATTAATGAACACAGGGAATTTTTCACAAAAGAGCTTGAAAGTATAAAAAAAAGTCCAATCAGAAGTGTTAGAGATGAAAAGCAATTAATGAGATGCAGAAAAATCTGGAATACTTAATGAACAGAGCTGATATTATGGAGAACAGAATCAATAATTTAGAGCATGTAAATATAGAAATGTTTCTGATGGAGGAGGTGAGAGAACTAAGACTCAAATGACGACACCCTTGAGAAATACCTCACTCCATCAGGAAATGCAACATAAGGATTGTACACATTCCACGGGGAGAAGGGAGCAGTGAGCTTGTTCAAAGAAATAATCGCTGAAAACTTCCCAACCTGGGGAAGGAGCTGGAATTACATGTAAATGAAGCTAATAGAACCGCTAATAGCATCATAGTAAAAAGACCTTCTCCAAGGCATATATTCATACAACTGGCAAAATTCAATGACAAAGAAAAAACAGTAAGGGCAGTAAGGCAGAAGAAAATAACCTAAAAGGAACTTCAATCAGGCTTTCAGCAGATTTCTCAGCAGAAACCTTACAGGCTAGGAGAGTGGAATAATATATTCAAAATTTTGGAAGACAAAAATTTTGAGCCAAGAATATTCTATCCGGTGAAACAATCCTTCAGATAAGATGGAGAAATAGAACTTTCCCATATTAAAAGAGAAAAGCCGAGGGGGTTCATTTCCACAAGACCACCCCTACAAGAAATGATCAAGGAAGCCCTCAGACATGAGAAAAAGGATTTAGAAAGCCTTGAGCAAAGAGATAAATAGACAAAATCAGAAAATTGCAGCTCTCTTTCAGAACAGGTTACTAAACACTTAATTATAACATTAAAGATAAATGGAAGGAAAGCATCAAGAATGACTATAATTACTTCATTTTAATCACAGACTCACAACACAAAATGGAGTAAGTTTTGACAGCAATAATCTAAATTTAAACAAAAATTTAAATAAGGGATGGCACCTGCTTATACTAAGGAATTAAGAGGCTTTGAGAAAATGGACTATGTCATTTATGAAATCTTTTATACAAACCACATGGTAGGCACTAAACAAAAATCAGAACAGACACACAAATGAGAAACACAGAAAACTGGGAAAACCATCATAGAGAATCACAAAACTGAATTGGCAGTCGGAAATACACAGGACAAGAAACAAAGAAAGACAGAACAACCATAAAACAGGTGTTAAAATGGCAGTATCAAGCCCTCATATATCAATAATCCCTCTAAATGTAAATGGATTGAATTCTCCAATGAAAAGACACAGAGTGGCAAGATGGATTGAAAAACAAGACCCAACAATATGCTGTCTCCAGGAAACATATCTCAGCTCTAAAGACAAACACAGACTCAGAGTGAAGGGATGGAAGATGATACTCCAAGCTTATGGCCGAGAAAAGAAAGCAGGTGTCACAATACTTATATCAGACAAAGGAGACTTCAAGATGAAAAGGCAATGAGAGACAACGAGAGGCAGCATACACTGATGAAAGGGACACTCCCCCAAGAGGACATAACACTTACAAATATATATGCACCTAAAACAGTAGCACCAAAGTACATAGGGCAACTATTAACAGAACTAAAGGGCGAAAGTAACAGATACACAGTAGTAGTAGGGGACCTCAAAACCCCTCTGACACCAATGGATAGATCATCCAGACTGAAAGTCAACAAGGAAATAGTGGAATTAAATGAAAAACTAGACCAGAAGGACTTAATAGATATATATAGAAGACTCCATTAAACAACAAGATGAGTACACATGCTTCTTAAGTTCACAGGCAACATTCTCAAAGAGAGACCATATGTTGGGAAACAAGGCAGACCTTAATAAATTCAAGAAGATTGAAATCATATCAAGCATCTTTGCAGTGAAATTAGTGAAATGCAGTGAAATTAGAAGTCAACAACAAGAAAATAGCTGAGAAAGTGACAAATATATGGAGACTAAACAACATGCTACTGAACACCCAATGGATCATTGAAGAAATTAAAGGAGAAATCAAAAAATACCTGGAGACACATGAAAATGAAAATACATCATACAACTCCTATGGGATGCAGCAAAAGTTGTCCTGGGAGGGAAATTCATAGCAATAGAGGCCCACCTTAACAAAAAATAAAATCTCAAATAATCAATCCTAAACTACACCTAACAGAACTAGCAAAAGTGAAAGCCCAAAGTCAGCAGAAGGAGGGCAATAATAAAAATCAGAGGGGAAATAAATGCAATAGAAACCCAAAAATCGGTAGAAAAGATCAATGAATCTAAAAGCTGGCTCTTTGAGAAGATAAACAAAATTGACAAGTCCTTTGCCAGACTCACTAAGAAAAAGTAGAGAAGGCTCAAATAAATAAAATAAGCAATGAAAGAGAAGAAATTGCAACAGATACCACAGAAATACAAAGGATTATAAGAGAATACTTTGAAAACCTATATGGCAACAAATTGGACAATCTAGAAGAAATGGATAAATTCTTAGACTCATAAAATCTCTCAAAACTGAGTCAAGAAGAAATAGAGAATCTGAATAGACCAATCACAAGTAAAGAGATAGAAACAGTAATCAAAAACCTCCCTAAAAATAAAAGTCCAGGGGCCAGCCTGGTGGCGCAGCAGTTAGGTGCGTGTGTTCTGCTTTGGCAGCCCGCAGTTTGCCGATTTGGATCCTGGGTGCCGACATGGCACCACTTAGCAAGCCATGTTGTGGTAGGTGTCCCACATATAAAGCAAAGGAAGATGGGCACGGATGTTAGCTCAAGGCCAGTCTTCCTCAGCAAAAAGAGGAGGATTGGCAGCAGATGTTAGCTCAGAGCTGATCTTCCTCAAATGAAAAAGAGAGAGAAAAAAGAAAAAAAACTCCAGGACCAGGTGGCTTCTCTGAAGACTTCTACCAAACATTCAAAGAAGAAGAATATCTACTCTTCTCAAACTGTTCCAAAAAATTTAAGAAGATGGCATACTTGCTAACTCATTCTATGAGTCCAACATCACCCTGATCCTAAAGCCAGACAAGGACAAAACAAAGAAAGAAAATTACAATATTGCTGATGAACATACATGCAAAAATGCTCAACAAAATATTGGCCAACTGAGTACAGCAAGACATTAAAAGGATCATACATCATGATCAACTGGAATTTATACGAGGGATGCAGAGATGGTTCAACATCCACGAATCAATGTGATATACCGCTTTAATAAATGAGGAATGAAAATCACATGATCATCTGAACAGATGGAGGGAAAGCATTTGACAACATCCAACATGCATTCTTGATAAAAACTATCTATAAAATGGGTATAGAAGGAAAGCTCTTCAGTATAATAAAGGTCATCTATTACAAACCTACAGCCAACGTCATACTCTTGGAGAAAAACTGAATGCCATCCCTCTGAGAACAGGAAAAAGAAAACAGTGCTCACTTTTGCCACTGTTATTCAATATACTACTGGAGGTTTTGTCCAGAGAAATCAGACAAGAAAATGAAATAAAAGGAATCCGAGTTGCCAAGGCAGAAGTGAAACTCTCACTGCAGGCAGATGACATGATTCTATTTAAGCAAAGCCTAAAGAATCCATCAGAAAACTATTAGAAATAATCAACAACTACAGCAAAGTGGCAGGGCAGAAAATCAACTTACAAACATCAGTTGTATTTCCTTGCTCTAATAACCAACTACCAGAAAGAGAACTCAAGAATACATTCACATTTACAATTGCAACAAAAAGAATAAAATATCTAGTAATAAATTTAACCAAGGAGGTGAAAGCCTCATACCATGAAAACTATAAGACATTATTAAAAGAAATCAATGATGATATAAAGAGATGAAAAGTTATTCCATGTGTGTGGATTGGAAGAATAAAGAGAGTTAATATGTCTATACTACCTAAAGCAATCTACAGATTCAGTGCAATCCCAATGACATTATTCAGGGAAATAGAACCAAGAATCCTAAAATTCATATGGGGCAACAAAAGATTCCGAATAACTAAAGCCATCTTGAGAAAAAAGAGCAAAGCTGGAGACATCACAACCACTGACTTCAAAATATATTACAAAGATATAGCAATCAAAATAGCATGGTACTGGTACAAAAACAGGTACACAGATCAGTGGAACAGAATTGAAAGCCCAGAAGTAAAACCACACATGTACTGGCAGCTAATCTTCGACAAAGGAGCCAAGCACATACCACACAGAAACGAAAGTCTCAATGTACGGTGTAGGGAAAACTGGACAGCCATGAGCAAAAGACTGACAGTAGACCACTATCTTTGTCAAAACACCAAAATTAACTCAAAATGGATTAAAGACTTGAAGGTAAGATGTGAAACCATAAATCTCCTAGAATAAAATATAAGCAGTACACTCTTGGACATCAGTCTTAGCAGCATGTTTTTGAATACCATGTCAACTCAGGCTGGGGAAACAAAAGAAAAGATAAACAAGTGGAATTATGTCAGACTAAAGAGCTTCTGCAAAACCAAAGAAACAAGAGCAAAATGAAAAGACAACCCACCAACTTGGAGAAAATATTTGCAAATCATATATCTGATAACGGGTTTTCTCCAAGATATATAAAGATCTCATTCAACTCAACAACATAAAAAGAAACGACTCAATCAAAAAATGAGCAGAGGATATGAACAGACACTTTTCTGAAGAAGACAGACAGTTGGCCAACAGGCACATGAAAAGATTTTTCAACATCACTAATCATTAGGGAAATACAAATCAAAACTACAGTGAGCTGTCACCTTACACCTGTTAGACTGTGTACAATTACCAAGACAAAAACCAACAACTGTTGGAAAAGATGTGGAGAAAGGGAAGCCTCATATGCTGCTGGTAGGAATGCAAACTGGTGCAGCCACTATGGAAAACAGTATGAAGATTTCTCAAAAAGTAAAAATAGAAATACCATATGGTCCAGCTATCCTTCTACTGGCTGTTTATCCAAAGAACTTGAAAACAACAATTCAAAGAGACTTATGCACCCCTATGTTCATTGCAGCATGATTCACAATAGCTAAGATTTGGAAGCAATCCAAGTGCCCATCAACTGATGATTGGGTAAAGAAGAGGTGGGACATATATACAATGGAATACTACTCAGTCGTCAAAAAAGAGAAAATCATCCCATCTCCAACAACATGGATGGACCTTGAGGGTATAATGTTAAGCTAAATAAGGCAGATGGAGAAAGACAGACATCACAGGATTTCACTGATATGTGGAAGATAAGCAAACACATGGACAAACAGAACAGATTAGTGGTTCCCAGCTGGGAAGAGGGTGGGGCAGTGGGCATAAGGGGTAAAGGGGCACATGTATGTGGTGACTGACCATAATAATGTACACCTGACGCTTCACAATGTTATAAATGATATGACCTCAATAAAATAAAAAGTGAAGAATGAGGTGAAAGACAATTAGTAGATCTGTATATTTAATGAAGACACAGCTTAGACTGTAGGCTGACTAGGTTTCCTGAGAGAACCAGGGAATCAGACTGCTGGAAGAACACGTGGACGATGAGAACAGATATCAAACAGGGGCTTCAGGAAGTATTTCTTCAAAGGAGCCAGCATTTCACTGGAGTATTTGGTAGAGCAAGTTATGCCCCCAGGACATTGGTGAAAACAGTAGAGCAAGAGCCAGCAGTTAATCTCGTTTAAGCACCGTTTGTGTCCATGGAAGAGGAAGAGAGCCCCCATGCCACTGTGTCAGGACAGCAGACACAGCCAAAGCCATGCCCAATTCCAGGGGCTAAGTCAGAAGTTTTCCTCTGTGTGGAGGGCAGCGAGTTAGCTAAAAGACTCTGCCCAGTCACTGAACAAAGAAACAAACTAATAATAATAAAGAGTCCCAGTAGGAAGGGGACCAGTACCCAGTTGCTCCATGTATTACCTATAACGTGTGGATTGTATCAAAGATATGAAACATGCAAAGATTCCAGAAAGTAGGAACTGTACACTGGGGAAAAAACAGCTGTTGAACAAATAACCCAACAATTAGAGGAAACCGCAGTAAAATTAACAAGCGATGTCTCAGCAGAGAAAAGAGAGGTTAGCAGGCAGAGAGACAACATACTGTAAGGGCACAAAGAAAACACCTGTCAGCCAAGAATCCCACATTCACCAAAACTACTTTATAGAATATAACGATGAAATAAAGACTTTCCCGGATTAACAAAAACTGACAACGTGTATTAATAGGCAATTGCCTTAGGAGGTTATTGATGGAGTTCTTCAGGTTGAAATCAAGTGAGCCAGGATGGTAGTTGATATCAACCTAAAGAGAGAAGAACAGCAGTCCACGTAATTATGCATGTATATTGAAGACAGAATACATACCTATTTTTTCTTTCTTTTAGCTGATATCAAGGGAACTGTATAAAATAGTATGTATTTAATGTGCTGTTGTCCTTATTCCATATAGAGCTGTAATATATGTGTAATTTGTTTCTCATTAAAAGCACAAAGGTCCTGGGTGGGAGCAAAGCTGTGTTGTGCTAAGGAAGTGACTATAGAGAGTAAAGAAATAAATGTAACAAGATATTATTGGTTCTAGCATTAGTAGATGTAATCTGCATCAGAATAATACCACAAAAATGGCAAAAGAGAATAGAGCTCTATATGAGTAAAGATTCTGTGCATCACTGGAATGAAGTTGGTGTGATCTGAAGCTCCTTCTTATAAATTAAGAAGCGTGTGTTGAATAGTAGAGCAACCCCTAAAGAAGAAAGAACTTCAAAAACAGAGTGAAGAAGTCATTTAAAAATTGTGATGCTACATTAGAAGATATTCAGTTAATGCAATAGAAAGCCATAAAGAAGGAGAGGAGAGGGGCAGCCGCATGGCCGAGTGGTTAAGTTCGCGCGCTCTGCTTCAGTGGCCCAGAGTGTCGGTTCAGATCCTGGGCGCGGACACGGCACCACTCATCAGGCCATGTTGAGGCGGCATCCCACACGCCACAACTAAAAGGACTCACAACTAAAAATATACAACTATGTACTGGGGGGCTTTGGGGAGAAAAAGGAAAAATAAAATCTTAAAAAAAAAAAAGGAGTGGAGAAACTAAAAAGAACATGAGAATTGTATAAATTAAAACTAAAAAGGCAGGTGTCATTGCAACTAGGTCAGGAATACTAAATGCGATTCCATTACACGATCCACGCAGGAGGAAGTGATTGTCACGTCAGATTAAAACAAACAAACCATGATCTAAATACATAGTCTGTACAGGAAGCGCACTATAGATTCAAAGATACAGATTGCAAGGAAACGCAGGGGAAATTGTACGTCTGGATTCAGCCCCCCAAACTCAGCTGGAGAGATGACACAAATATCTAGCAAAATAGACTTTAAAACAAAAAATATTACTAGAGCTAATAAGGAACATTGTATCGTACCTGTGGGGTGAAAGTTTATGGCCTGCAACTAAAACAGAACAAAGAAATAAATTTATAGGCGTTAATGCCTATACTAAAAAGGAAGAGAGATCTCAAATCAGTAACCTACCCTTTGCTTTAACCGGCTTGAAAAGATGAGGTACCAAACCCAAAAGCAAGAAGAAAAGGAAACAAATTAGAGAACTGAGATGAAATGGACAAATTCCTAAAAGACAGAAACTACGGAACCTACATCAAGAATAAATGGAAAATCGGAATAGAAGTAAACAAGTGAAGGGGTTGAATTGGTAAACAAGCGACCACCCACAAAGTAAGGCCAGGCCCAGATTGTTTCATCACAGAAATCTCTGAAACCTTCAGAGACCCTTAATACCAATTCCCCACACACTCGTCTAAAAATCAGAATGGAGAGAATAATTTGCACTCATTTTCTGAGGCCAGTTGCAGCAAATACCAGCAAACCCAATCCAGAAAGATAGAAAAGAATTACGCACCATGAGCAAGAAGGATCTATTCAAGGGATGAAATGTTGGGTTAATATCCAAAATCCATTTATGTCATCAAGGATATCAACAGACTAAAAAGTAACAATGGTGTCACATCATTTCAACAGAACGCAGGGAAAATAACTGACAAAATGCAATACCCTTTCATGGTGAAAGCTCTCAGATTACCAGGAATTAAGGAACTTTCCTAACGTCATAATGAGCATCTATGGAAAAGTCACAGCTAGTATAATATTTAATTGGAAAAGATTGGCTGCTTTCCCCTAAAGAAAGGAACCAACGAAGCATGTCTGCTCTTGCGGCTTCTATTCCAGAATGTACTGGAGATTTTAGCTGGAATCTTTATGCAGCAAAAGAAAAGAAAATGCATAAAGAAGGGTTAGAAAGATGTAAACCTATCTCTACTTCCAGCTGAGCTATCTTGGTTTTAGAAAAGTGTCAGGAATCCACTACAAAGTTTATTAGAACTGATAATTACAGTTAGCAACATGTTAGGATACCAGATCAAGATATAAAAATCAATTGTATTTCTATACACTTGCAATGAACAATCTGATAATGAAATGAAGAAATGCATTGACAATAAGTTCAAAAGAAGAACATCTTTGGAATAAACTTAGCCAGAGAAGTACAAAATGGATGCCCACAAAAGTGCAAAATATGGGCAGAAGAAATTAAAAAGGTATAAATAAATGGCAAAACCTCCCAAATTCGTGAATCAGAGGACTTAACATTGTTGAAATGGCACTATTCCCCAGATGACCTGAGATTCAGCACATACCTGTCATTGATGCCAAGTGATTCCTCTACACAAAGTGGCAGGCTCGCTCATAAAATTATGGGAATTGCAAGGGAGTCAGAGTAGTCAAAGCAATCTTGGAAAAAGAAAAACAAAATGGTAGGACTAACATTTCTTGTTTTCAAACTTTGTCATATGCAACGGTAATCAAGAGTGTGTGGTACTAACACAAGGACAGACATACAGATCTATGGACTAGATTGAGATTTGAAAACTAAACCCATACCTCTGTGGTCCACTGATATTTTTTAAAATTGCCAAGAACGGGGTAAGAATATTCTTTTCATAAACGGGTGCTGGGCAAGTGGATGGCCATATGCCCAAAAAGAGGTTTTATCCTTATATGAAATCACATACAATAATTTACAATAAAGGATGAAGACCTAAAACTTAGAGTAAACAATAACACAATCAGATAAAATATAGGAAAGAACTTAAGCACCTTGGGTTTGGCAAAGAATTATTAGATAAGACACCGAGAGCAAAAACGGGAAAAAAATACGTTATTTGCACTTCATCCAATCAATCACTTTTGTGCTTCAAAGGACCCCATCGAGACGGTGAACACACCCTTTGCAACTCTTGTGACTACTGCTGTGAATGAAAAATTATTATGATGGTATGAATGCAACATGGCAATTCTTCTAAATATTACAAACTGAGTTATCCCTGAACTAGCAATGCCGCTTCTGGGAATGGCAGCAGATTTGAAAGCAGGGACTTCAACAGATATACGGCCACTGCTGTTTATACTAGCATTTTACACATTTGCCACAAGGTGGAAGTAACCCAGGTGCCCTTCAACGGATGAATGGATCAAGAAAATCTGGCACATACATACAATGGTGTATCATTCAGCTTGGAAAAGAAAGCCAATTCTGACATGGGCTACAACTAAACTGCACACTTAAAAACGGTTGAAAATGTAAATTGTATGGTATGCGTATGGTACCACAATCAAAAGCAGAAATTTTAAGGCAAGAGAGTCAAAACACAACCTACAGAATGGAAGAAAATTCTGCAAATCGTAATTCTGTTAAGGAACTTGTATCAAAAATACCTCAAGACCTCTTCAATCTTAATTAGAAAAAGTCAAAAAACTCTATTTAAATATGGTAAAGGATCTGAATACACTGTTTTCCAAGGAAGACAGGGAAATGCTCAAGAACATATGTAAAGATGCTGGGCATCCTTAATGAGGAAGGAAACGCAAATCAACACCCCAGTGAGATACCACTTCACCCCCACTAGGATGGCTGGAATCAAGATGTGAGGTAAGAAGTGTTGTTGAGGATGTATTTAGAAATTTGAACTCCCACACGTGGGTGGTGAGAATGAAAAATGGTGTAGTTACTGTGGAAAAGGCCCTGGGAGTTCCTCAAATATAAAAGCTAAAATTACCATGTGACCCATCAATTCCACTCCTGGGTACTTAGTCACATTGTGTGTGTGTGTGTGTGTGTGTGTGTGTGTGTGTGTGTGTGGTGGTGAGAAGACTTCATCCGCTGTCTTAGCAAATTTCAAGTATACAACTTGTATACATATATCAAGTCATCGCACTGTGATCTCTAAATATGGACAGTTGTGTTGTTCAGTTATCCCTTGATAAAGCTAAGGGGTGGAGGAAGAGTTTCCAGCTGCATCCGACATTCATTCAAAATGACGTCATATTTCTTATATCAGGGAAGGTAAGTCAACGGCCTTAGATCTGGATGTTACAGCCGTTAACATTTGAGAGGTCTCTTGGGACAAGGGCAAAAACTGATCTAAAATAAATTTCCTTCCAGTGTCATATGTACACCTGAGACTTTAATGAACACATGTCACACCCTGGGGTTACACTGAGAAGAGTCCTTGCACCCAGCCTAGGCTGTGGCATTCAAACTTCCCACCAGAGCCAAGTGTATTGGGATATTTTATCTTTTTTTTTCTTTTTTGGTGAGGAAGATGGGCCCTAAGCTATCTGTTGCCTTTCTTCCTCTATTTTGGATGTGGGACACCGCCAGAGGGTGGCTTTCATGAGTGGTGTGTAGGTCCACATCCGGGATCTTACCCTGTGAACCCTAGACCACCTGAAGCAGAGTGTGTGAACTTAACCACTACACACTAGGCCAGTCCCCATGGAATCTTTATCTTAAGGAGCAAGTGAGTGGGGTGGGGAGGGATGGGTGGAAGGCTCATTGCTAACAAGGATCACTGAATAAAAGGGAGCCTGACCCTTTTTCACAGATGGTGAGGTCACATTTAAGTGTCAGTGTTTCTCAACAAGGGTCAGAGTTCCACGGTTGGCCTCACAGCCTTATCACAAGCCCATGGCCCCTAGAGGACATAAGATCTTATTATTTCCACGTGGCCTGGCCCGGGTCACCCTCATGGTCTGTGATGAGGATTATTTCAGGCTGATTACTTTTAAAAAAAACTGCAGATGGGAAGGAGGCTCTGAGGAGTGGAATTTGCTTGCCGTTTGATGAGAGACATTTCAATTTGTGAAGGAAGTCTCCATCTCTGGGGGTGTCTCCCTCTCTGCACCAGGAGGAAGCGGGGATGACCTTATCTCTAGAAACTCTTAATAGGGACGGCAAGGAGTTAAGTGTTGTTTATTGTGCTTGTCTGGTAACCTCATGTAGCTGACTCCCCTCACCATCAACATCCTCCAAGAAGCACAGGACATCCTGACTTAATCCGGTCTGATTCTTATCTAAAGTTATAGAACCCAATAACCAGACCCCACCTGCACTGACATTATTTTAATGACTTGTTTTTACATGTTCTTTCCTTTGTCTTGTAAAGAGACAACTCACATACCTATACCTTAAGTTTAGCTCCAACCCTCTACATACTGCAGCAGCTCTTGCTGCCCGTGGGTCCTGTCCCCAGGCAGCAGCTCTTTACTGTCCATGGGTCCTGTCCCCATGGTATTCCATACTATTCTCTGAATAAAAGAGCACTACTGCTAGACATTGAGTGTACAAGAAATCCTTCTTCGGACTCCCCTGCTCACCGAGGCTGCATCAGTCTGTACTTGCGCCATTTGAAACTCAGTCAGTACTTCCCCCTGCACACCTGGACTCCTGAGTTCACAAAGGTGGAAACAATAGAGGCAGCCCCAGGTCAGGAAAAAGGTACGTTTAAATGCAGACGTGCAAAGTGAGTCTGGTTCCAGCCCGCAGCCTAGGCGGGTTTGGCTGAGCTCTGCAGCCTCCCCCCTGCTGTCACTCTGGCATGAGGGGCGGGGCGTTTGGGATCTTCCAATCAGGGGAGGCTCTGGGGCAGGAGGGTGGGGCCGTGCACTGGACTTCCTGTGAAGGTGGCTTCCGGCTGCTGTCGCGCTGCGGGTGACCTGTCTTCTGCCGTAAGTGTCCTGGTGGCTCTGCCAGAGCCTCTGTCGCACTGTGACCTGCACTGACTGTTGGGGTCGTAGGAAGGACTCAGGAGGACCCAGCAGCCCTGGAAATGGTGAGTGTGCGGCCCCGGGGCGAGGACACGGAAGGCGGGGCTTGTGGGAAGCGGCGGGGTGGGCCCGGCCTCTCGCGGTCCCTTCCGGGGTCTGCGTCCCCGAGTCCGCTGTGGCGCCGCTCGGTCCTCAGGCCCCTCCGGCCGCAGCGTGGGGGCGGGGCCGGCAGTCGGGCCCCGGGCGTCCTGTGGTCACTGCGCGCGGCGACTGGGGCCGGAGCGTCTCTGGGCCGCTGTGCGCCAGCAGCCCCGCGTGTCCCAGACGGTGCGGGGCCCGCGGGAGGGCCCGCAGGACAGTCGGGCCTCGGGCTTCGGGGTCCGTGCGCGGAGGGCCTGCGGTCTGTGGGTCCCCAGGGCCTCCTTTCTCCGCAGGGGGCACCTGTTTTCTCTGAATTTTCCATATATTCGGGGAACCGGGTCTCAAATCCCCAGTCCTTTCCCCACAGCTGCTCTTCTTGGGACTGAAGGCAAATCCGTAAATTTTCACATGCCTCCGCGCACTCCCAAAGCCACTTCCCCTCTTTGATTCACAGGATCCTTATCAACACTTGGTCCTCCATGGCGCGTTTCAACCAGAGCCAATATGTTAACCGTTTATCATTATCCCCCAGAGCCCTGGATGGCTCTATTTTTTTTTTTTTTGTAAGATTTTCTTTTTCCTTTTTCTATCCAAAGCTCCACCCCTCACATAGTTGTATATTTTAGTTGTGAGTCCTTGTAGTTGTGGCATGTGGGACGCCACCTCAGCATGGCCTGATGAGTGGTGCCATGTCTCCACCCAGGATTCGAACTGTCGAAACCCTGGGCCACTGAAGCGGAGCACGCGAATTTAACCACTGGGCCACACGGGGGCCCAGGATGGCTCTATGGTAAAGATTAGATTTGTCTGTGTGATGCGGCCTCCGGGAGCAGAGAAGTCGAAAGAAAGATTCCTTGGACTCTCAAGGTCTGGCAGTAGTGCTCCCTCATTCAGAGAACAGCGTGTGGACAGGACCCATGGGCAGGAAGAGCTGCAATGGATTGAGGGCAGGGCTAAACTTATAAGGCATAGGTATGTGAGTTATTTCTTTACAAGACAAAGGAAAGATTGTGTGGAAAAGTTGTGGGGCCGGCCGGTGGCGCAGCAGTTAAGTTCTCACGTTCTGCTTCGGGGGCGCAGGGTTTGCTTGTTTGGATCCAGATGCAGACATGGCACTGCTTGGCTAGCCATGCTGTGGCAGCATCCCACATATAAAGTAGAGGATGATGGGCACAGATGTTACCTCAGCGCCAGTGTTCCTCAGCAAAAAAGAGGATTGGCAGCAGATGTTAGCTCAGGGCTAATCTTCCAAAACAAAAACGTCATTAAAGTGGCTGGTGCAGGTGGGTTTGGTTATTGGGTGGTCCTGTACCTTTAGATAAGAATCAGCTGGGATCAGGTCAAGATGTCCTGTGCTTCCCGAGGATGATACAGATTGGTATGCAGGGCAGGACGCCTTGGGCTTCTTTCCCTGGGGCAGCCTCCATCCTCATCATGTGGATATTGTACATGAGAGGAAAGCAGAGAATAATCATCTGGAACCTCACTGCAGGAAATCCTTGTGCCTCTCCCCAAGGATCATCTGGGCCCAGACATCCCATGGGAAGTGCTTTGGGTGGAGGTTCCTGTTGAAAAAATGTCCTGGGCGATCGGTCCCATTGGAATCTGCCCACCCCACATTTGTGAATGAGAAAAAATTATTCACTTATTTAAGTCTCGGTTTTTCAATAAGGGTAAATACATTTACTGAACAGACCTTGGAAGACACTATAAAATAGTTCCAAACAGGCAACAAAGAGGTGAATTTCAGGAAAAATATAATATTCGTTTGTTACATTCCATTTGTTAAGAATATTTGTTTCACTCTGTCTTCACCTGAGCATGTGTAGTAAGATTCTGAGATCTGTTCTTTACTTTTGGATGTTTTCAAATGAAATTCCAGGGCTTAGACATGCTGACCACAAGCGTTCAAGTGTGATGTCTTGTGACAGAAATAATGTCACCACAGGACCAGGAACAGAGTTGTCATCCCAAAGCGTGCGTCTTTGGCATAAGGGCTATTTTGAGCTGGTGATTATTAAAAAAACAGCAGACAGGCAAATCTCAGAAACCTAGAAGTTACTCTTTTGTAAGGGAAATTTACATTCTAAGAGAAACGTCCCTTTGTAAGGGTGCCTCCCTCTGTGTGCCAGGGAGGGCAGGATGACTCTAGATCTCTAGAAACTCTTACCAGTGGAGAAGGCAATGAGTTGAATCTTCATGACAACTTCACCCTTGTTTATGCTGTGTTTCCTGCCAGCCGCCCATCCCTAACCCCATCTTAACAACAGGACCTTAAAGCTCTTTGTCACAGGAGGCAGCCAGCCAGGAGCCTGTGCTGAAGAGAAAGTTTTGATCTGCCAGTCAGGCCTCACCCTGCCAGGTCTTTGCATCCCAGCTGGCCGTCCCTGCTCCCTTAAGCCTCAGCCCACGCTTTGGATGAGGGAGACGGAGTTGAGAGCCTGTCCTCCTGTATCCTTGCCAATGGATCAACCGTTCCTTTTTTCAAAGCCTGGTGTGCCGTGGTCTCAGCTTCTGTGCACATCAGGTTGCGAGACATCCCTCAGTTAACAGTAATAATCAACTGACATTATTTTGCTGAATGGAATAGATATTTGAGGTTTTCTAGTTGAAGTGGTAGAAATACCTTATACTTTTCTTCCCTATTTTCCATGGAAGGACTGGGTTTAAGTGATTTTGCTGGATTATTCCAACACTGGGCTTGTTTGATTTAAAATAACAATGATGTTGCAGAGCATCTCCAGTGGGGAGCAGAGGCCCTCAGTCCAAGACTCAAGCTAAGGCCCCCTTGAGCCTGCAGAGGGAAGGCCTTGCAGACCCAGTTGTCCTTCCTGGGGAGCCTCCCCCTGCAGGTGTCCTCCTGCTCACACCCCCATGGAAGGAGCCTTTATCCTGAGAGGAGCTGCAGAGCCCTGGACAGCTGGGGGCGCACGTGCTCATGGGGTGGGGAGTGATGCCCTGTCTGAGGTTGTGGTTGTGGTTCTTAGGCCTGGACATTTTAGAGATTGTTTGAGTTTTGCACCCACACTGTAGGTGCACTGAGAGTGTAATCTACACAGTGAGGAAGTCTGTGAAGATCAGGTGTTCCATCCTGTGGACAAAGTGTTCATGAATTTTGAGTTCATTTGCTTCAGAAGCTTAAACTGAATCCTGCTGAGAGTTTCCCCACATGTGAGAGTGGGAGTCTGAGGGAGGCAGTGCTTCCATGCTCACAGGAGAGGCAGGGTGTGTGGGGCTCCCAGAGTTCATTCCTGTGGCTGCTCAGGTGTCCCCACCCTCCTTCACCAGGGACTGACCCTCTCCAGAGGTTCTGCCTCAGTGGGGAGAGTCTACACCTCCAGTCTGGGAATATGGTCCCTTTCTGAGTGTGGCTTTCCTTGTGAACTGCAGGCCAGCAGGCTGCTTCTATGAGCTGATTGGAATATTCCTGTTTCTGTCCTCGGATTCCTTGATCAGTTGAAGATTGAGATCCTCTGATTCTAGTTTCCATTTGCACTTGGCGTTTGGAAATGTAATGTCAGAGATACGATGTGAGCAAGGCAAGACAATTGTGGAAACAATTTTCT
The DNA here is from genome assembly GCF_041296265.1 of Equus caballus. Taxonomy (NCBI): domain Eukaryota; kingdom Metazoa; phylum Chordata; class Mammalia; order Perissodactyla; family Equidae; genus Equus; species Equus caballus. The sequence goes on from NC_091690.1 coordinate 50,025,308, forward strand.
TCCATTTAGACAAGAGAACCTCAAGAGGTGAGATGGGTGTATTTCAGTTCTCAGGTGTGTTGACGAAAATAACCAATCTATAAATGAAAATTTGGGTGAGTTTATTCTGAGCTGAAATCTGAGGATTATAACCCGGGAGAGCCTTTCCACAAAGGAACAGAGCACTCCAAAGAAGTGGGGGTACACAGGGTGGTTATATTCCCTCAAAGAGGGTGTTTCACATATGATTGAAATGTTCCTCCCACAATAGTCACAAGATTGTCCTGTCAGCACAGTGCTTGATGGCCACAGAAGGTAGTGGTCTGCTATCTCCGGAGGGCATAGCATGAGGCAAGTCTATTGTCTTGAGCTGGGTGGTTACAGGCGGTGGGCACAGCAGGGAGCAAGTCTATTGTCTTGAGCTGGGCGGTCACAGGCGTGCACCACAAGCAGTCAGTTCCTAGTCTAAGGAAAGATGCTTAATCCTTAAAGAAATGCCAACGTTGGGAGGGGAAGAGAAGTTGCACCTTTATCTCAAGGGCCTTTGTTCTTGCCATGGGGAATATCGAAAGCAGATGTACAATGCATGCTCAACGGCCACAATCAGGCCCTTTTGGAAAGACAAGGTCAGGCCGAATTAGGTTTACCCAAAATGGCTTCCTCGTATACCCCAATATCTCCTATTACTTTCCATTTTTATTTGTCAGGTGCATTTTCCAGGTTTACGTCAGTTTTGTGTGTCCATGTCCCTAGAGAACTTTGACATTTAAAAGGCTATACTATTTCTAAGGCAAATGAATTTTATTTATTTTCGCATTGTTTGTGTGTGTGTGTGCATGTGTGTGTGAGAGGAAGATTGTAGCTGAGCTACCGTCTGTGCCCATCTTCCTCCATTTTATGTGGGATGCTGCCACAGCCTGGCTTGATGAGGGGTGCTGGGTCCACACCTGAGATCCAAACACACGAACCCCAGACCACTGAAGCAGAGCAAAGTGAACATAACCGCTATGCCACCAGGCCAGCCCCTGAATTCTATTTCCATGGATGTGGGAAAAGGCACTTGAATTTCTCTTTTCATTGATATGAGGAATCAGGTCAGACCTTGTGTAAATCTTTGGAATTCCTAGTTTATTTCAGGGCTTACTTGCAAACCCCTAAGGTAGTATAATATGCTACTCCTTCCTAAAAATATTCCCAGGGTAAATATAGTGGAGGCAGAAACAAGAATGCCCTTTGTCTTTTTTGTTAGAAAGGGATTGGTAAATGTTTTATGGTGTACAGTTTTATGTCCATTAGTGTTTAAAGGATTAAATCTTGGAGTGATTTCCTACGTAGAAATGTTAAAACTAAAAGTTATTTAAAAGTAATGATCAAACATAGGAAAATATGGCATATATAAATGTCTCTCCTTATTTTATTTTATTTTTGAGGAAGATGGGCCTGAGCTAACATCCATGCCCATCTTCCTCTATTTTATATGTGGGTCACCTGCCACAGCATGGCTTCACAAGCGGTGCATAGGTCCATGACCAGGATCCAAACTGGCGAACCCCAGGCCGCCAAAGCGGAGCATGTTGACTGCACTGCTGTGCCACTGGGCCTGCCCCGGTCTTCCCTTATTTCAAGTGAAGAATACATGGGAATGTTTTTTCTTTTTTTTGAGGAAGATTAGCCCTGAGCTAACTGCTGCCAATCCTCCTCTTTTCGCTGAGGAAGGCTGGCCCTGAGCTAAGATCTGTGCCCATCTCCTTACACTTTTATGTGGGACGCCTACTACAGCATGCTGTGACAGGCGGTGCCATGTCTTCACCTGGGTTCTGAAGCGGTGAACCCCGGGCCACTGTAGCGGAACGTGAGCACTTAAGCACTGGGCCACTGGGCTGCTCCCTGCATGGGAATGTTTAAAAAATTTGTAAGAGAGGACAGTAGCTTAAGACAACTTCCTGCCCACATGTCCTGCCCAACTCCTGCTCTTACTCCAGCCACTCTCGACTGGTCAGTTTTGCTCACTGCTTCATCATCCTGTTAGTGTTTCTTTATATAAAAACGAGCCAGTGTGAATGCCTATTTTTGTCCCTCAAGTTTGTTCTTCTAATGAGTTGCCAGGATTTGATGCTGATGATGTTTGATGACTGAACACTTAAGCCTCATCCTCTCTTTCCCCTGGGCCTTCCGACCTGGACAGGCTGATGAGAAAGCCTGGAGGCTCCTGCACTGTGGGCTGCTGCTTGCTGGGCAGCTCCTCCTGGGCGCCGGGCTGCCCTTTGTTGCACTGTTGACCCCACCAAGCCCAGGTTCTAACTGCAGAGGACACTGAGTTGGCAGTTTTGGAAATTCCTGTCCTCTGTGGGCAGGAGTCTGTGAATCTGGCCCTCCTTAATGTGATGTTCTGTCAGTGTCTTGGGTGGCATCTGTCTGTGTGTTGAGAGTGAAGGTGAGACTGAGGCTGGAGTGGCCTTGATATCAGGGGGAGTCTGCACTTATGAGGATGATTGTACCCTGTCACTGAGCTGACCCCATCCGATGGTCACTCCTTCAAGAGCAATTATTTCAGAGAGAAAGAAGAGACAGGAAAGTGTAGCCAGTAGGAAGCAAGATTCCAGAGGGCTCCCCAGGGCCCCTAAGTCACTCTGCTGCTGCTCCCAGCCCTGTACCTGTTGCAACAAAGATCCCGACCCTCTGGGTTATAGTGGACCAACCACAGTCTGAGTTTGGCCCAGTGAAGAGATTAATTCAACCCAACTTAAGCCCAGGCACCTGAAACTCTATAAAGCAAGCAGTTGTCTTGCCCCTTGGTGGTAAAAGAATTCTGGAAATCTCTTGACTCAGAGATCCCCAAAATATAACTCAGAAGTCACCCTTATATGTACACTAATAGGTCTACAACACCAGGACACTCTTCATCCAACTTGGGGTTCTGCTACTACTCATAGTGACCATGGCACTTCTCACAGGATCCAGTGCTGTGCTCTCCAACAAGGCATTCAATGGAAGTTTCCCCTCCCCTGTGGGTCTCAGGCTCCTAGAGCCAGACTGGCTTATTGAAATATGTTGAAGTTGTTGCACAACTAGAAGGACCTATGACTAGAAGATACAACTGTGTATTGGGGGCTTTTGAGAGAAGAAGAAGAAGAAGAAGAGATTGGCAACAGATGTTAGCTCAGGGCCAATCTTGAAAAAGGAATAACTTGAAGTCAGTTGAATGAGAGGTGTCCTGTTTCAGTAAAAAAGGGCTGACTTGTAATGTCTGTCTTCATCCTTTTTTTAAAAGTCTGCATGTTTTTTAGAGCAGTTTTAGGTTTACAGAAAAATTGATTAGAATTTAGCATTTCCACATAACCCTTCTCTCTGCATCCTCACAGTTTGCACTTTTTCACATCCGGTATCACTGTGGTACATTTCGTAGAATTTCCAAGCCCATGTGGACGCATTACAGTGCACGGTGCACATTAGCATTGACTCTGTGTGTTACACACTGTGTGAGTTTTCACAAATGTGTAATGACGTGGACACATCATTTCTGTATCATGGAGTGTAGTTTCACTTTCCTGAAACTCCCCTGTTCTCCACCTATTGACTCGTCCCTCCCTCCAACCTCCAAATCTTTCACAAGTAAAGATGTTTCTAGTGCCTCATACTTTTGTCTTTTCCAGAATGTCATATACTTGGAATCATACACTACATAGCCTTGTCACATTGGCTTCTTTACTTAAGAACTGTCTTTTAAGGTTCCTCCGTGTGTTTCCATTTCTTGATACCTCACTTCTTTTTATCATTGGATGGTGTTTCATTGTTTGGATGCACCACTGATTGTTCGATACTTGAAGGACATCTTGTTGAAAATTCTAACTCTTGCCAATTATGAATAAAGTGCTTCTAAACATTCTTATGTAGGTTTTGTGCGAACATAAGATTTCAGCTCATTTGGGAAAATACCACGGAGCGTGATTGCTGTCTCTTACTCTGTGTAGTGACAGTGTATCTTATTCTGAAAGGAGGTTCCGGTCTTGCAGTGTGGGTGTTCCAAATCCCATTTCCACCCGCGATGAACTAGGATTCCCTGTAGCTTTGCATCTTCACTGATATTTGCTGTTCTGAATATTTTGACTTTTACCCATTTCATAAGTGTCTAGAGCTGCCCACTGTTGTTTTCTTTGCAATTTCCTAATGACATTTGATGTGGAGCATGTTTCATTTTGCTTATTTCCCATCTAGATCTCTCCTTCAGTGAGCTGTCTGCAGATCTTTTGCCCATTTTTTAATTGCATGTTTTTTCTCTTACTATTACAGTTTAAGAATTCTTTGCATATTTCAGATACCAACCATTTAACCAATAAATGTTTTACAGAGATTTTCTCTTACTCTGAATTTGTTGATCTTCTCTTTACTCCATCTTTTTCAGAGGAGGAGTTTTTCGTTTGACTTAAAATTGTAAAATTTTTTGTTTTTTCTTTTGTGGACCTTGCTTTTTGGTTTTCTATGTGAAAATTCATCAAGAAACACAAGGTCATCCAGATTTTCTTCTGTGTTCTCTTGTAGGAGCTTATTCCTTTGGCAATTTACATTTAGATCTGTGATGTGTTTTGACTTAATTTTCATGAAAAGTGTGAGGCCTGTCTCCATTTGTTTTGTGTGTGTGTATTTGCACGTGGATATCCATTAGTTCTCCCACTGTTGCTTAAAATGTTTGCTTTTTCATTTGAATCTCCTTTCCTTCTTTGTCAAAGATCAGTTGACTCTATTCCTGTGGGTCTAGAAGGAAAGCAAACTTGCTGTACTCTCTTATTAATCCCAGGAGTCGTTTCTGTCATTGTGAGTTCTTCCAGTTGTTGCATAAAGACAGTCATATGAAACAAACCCCGAGAATTCAGCTACAGGATTTGTGAAGGTGTTCTTTCTCAAGAAGTGGAAGTTCTCCTCTGTTACTGGTTTATCATAAATAGATATTGCATTTTCTCAAATCTTATTTTATGTTCATTTCCCCTCCTTTCCTTTCTGATATTACTAATTTGTGTCGTCCCTCTCTTCCCTTTGTTATCTTGAGTGCATATTTCTCAATTTTGTTGGTTTTGTGAAACAAGCAACTTTTTTCATTTCCTCCATTGATTTCCCACAATGACATTCATTTCCTTTCTTATTTTATTATTTCTTTTATTGTGCTTGCTGTGGGTTTAACTTGCTCTTCTTTTTATTCTTTGCTAAGGTGCATGCTTGCATGAGTGATTAGAGATCTTTGATTTTTCCAGTGTATTTGTTTGATGGCATGGATTTCCCCCTGGATACTGCTTTCGCTACATCCAACAACATTTGCTATGTTGTGTTTTCCTGTTTTTAATTCAAAATAATTTTTAGTTTTTCTTGAGACTTCTAGTTTCATACTATGTATTATCAAGAAGTGTATTTTTGAATCACCACACTTTAGGGGGTTTTCAACTATTGCTGGTATTGCCTTCTAGAGGAATGCCTATGTGGTATGGGAGCCTATTTTGTATGATTTCTGTTCTTTCAAATTTGTTAAGGTGTGCTTTATGTCCCAAGGTGTGGTTTGTTTTGGTGAATGTTCCGTGTGAACCTGAGAAGAATGTATATTCTGCTGTTCTGTGAAGTATTCGCAGATTACAATGAAACCCAGCAGTTTCGCAGGGCTGTTCATTGCACGTCTGTCCTTCCTCACTTCCTGCCTACTGAAATGTCTAATTCTCGATGAGGAGGTGTTGACTTCTACAGCTGTGGTACTGGATTTGTCTCTTTCTCCTGCATTCGGTCAGTTCCTCCCTGAGGTGTGTTGCCCCTCTGTTGTTAGGCAGGTACACATGCAGCGTTGCTGTGCCTTCTCAGAGAATAGGCCCCTTTATCCGTACCTGCTGCCCCTCTATCTCGGCATTTTCCTCAGTTTGAAATCTGCATTGTCTATGATGTCTATTCCTCTGGCAGCTTCCTTTGGACTCGTGTTGGCATGGTCTGTTTTTCTCCATCCCTTTACCCTTCATCTCTCTGATTTTATACTTAGAGTGGGCTTCTTGTAGACAGCATACAGTGGAATTTTTTGAACTCTATTACTGTGTCTTTCAGTTGTAATGAGACCATTGATGATTAAAGTGGTTAATGATTCAGTTGGATTAATATTTACCAAAATTTTAGTTTTTCCATTTTTACCCTTGTTTGTTTTTGTCTTCTACTTTTTTGCCACCTTCTCTGGTTAAAATTGAGCATTTCCTGTAATTCTTTTTTTCCCCTCTCTTAACATATCAGTTACACATTTTTTAAAAGACACATTTTTGTTGTTGCCCTTGAGATTTCAGCATACATTTACAACTAACCCACCTCTCTGCCGAGTAACACTGTGCCACTTCACTGTGTGCAAGTACCTCTTAACACACTGCCCCCAATTTTCCTTTCCCTGTGTCTTGTGACATTGCTGTCATTTGTGTCTCTTGTCCATTAGCTTCTCATTACCAAGTTCATTCTTCCTGACAGTAGTTTAAATAAAGTGTCATCTGTTGTATTAATTATAAGAAACATAAGAGATATGTTCCCTCATCTTTTCTTCTTCTAATCCCCTACCTTTATCATTTACATTCTTTCTGATAAACTTTCCAACAATTTCATTCCAAGTATGTGTACTTGGGACAAATTTCCTCAAATTTTGTCTCAGAAAGTCCTTATTTCTTCTTTGTACTGAAGGATAATTTTCCTTGACCGAATTCTAGGAAAGTGAGTTTTATTTTCAACTCTTTAATTCTTTCAGTCTCCTCTGCTCTTGTTGCATGGTTTTTGAGAAGTGGTCCAATTTAATTCAAATCTTTGTTTCTTTCTGTCGAAGGTGTGTTTCTTCTCTGGTACTTTTCCGCACATTCTCTGTGATGTTTCTCTAGTTTCAGGGTGATACCCTTGGGTGTGCACTTCTGAACTTTATCGTGTTTAGTGTTCCATGAGCTTCCTGGATGGACAGTGTGCTGGCTATCATAAATTTTAGAGTAATTTGGTGATTATTACTTGATGTTTTCTTCTGTCTCTTTTCCTTGAAGTATTCCCATTATCTGTATTTTGAGCCTTCATTTACAGAGGCTTGTCCTAGGCTTCGTGGAAATTGTGTTCTGTCTTTTTTGTTATTTTTGCCCTTGCATTAGACTCTGGGGAAATAGATTTTTTTTTTCTTTAGTACAGGCCTTATTAAGAACAGAGTATGTGGGGCATATTTCAAAATGCCATCTTTTTTTTTTGTCTTTCCCAAGTTTGGAGACTCTGGTTTGTCCTGGGACCTCAAGGCTCTCCTGGATCTAAGAAGGGTTGTTCATCTCAAGTTTGTTCATTTTCTTCTTGTGAGATCAAGAATGACAGTTTCTAAGCTCCTTAGGCACAGGATCAGAAGTTGGCAGGGCATCATCCAGAGTGGCTGGTCAGGAAACACTTCCTCTTGAAGTTTGACAAAGGAAATTTTATGTTGTTTTGGAGGAAACCACTGTTAAATCCTTCATGTATTTTATAAACATGGGCAAATTTAACATCAAACCATTGTGTACTTCAAGGATCTCCCTTGCAATCTGCAGCTCTTTTGATTTTTTTCCTAAAGATTTGCACCTGAGCTAACAATGGTTGCCAATCCACCTGTGGGTTTTTTTCTGCTTTTTCTCCCCAGATCCCCCAATACATAGTCGTATATTGTAGTTGTGAGTGCCTCTGGTTGTGCTGTGTGGGATTCCACCTCAGCATGGCCTAATGAGCAGTGCCATGTCCACACCCAGGACCCACACCAGTGAAACCCTGGGTTTCCAAAGTGGAGTACGTGAACTTCACCACTCAGCCACGGGGCTGGCCCCTTTCTGCAGCTCTTAACCTACTCCTCAAGGGGAGCAAAGCTCTGGTACACAGTTAGCATTTGACCAGAAGGAGCTCTTGTGGCAGTTTATTATCTCACAATGTGTGCTAAAATTGGTGAGAAGTAGCTTTCAGGAGCATAAGTATAGTGATCTTATGGTCTAAGTTTTCATGGCTTCTTCCTTGTGCCTGAGCTCTCAGTTCATAATAATTCCAGCCCCATCAAATCATCCAGAGTGAGAAAGGTAGAACTGAGTCTATGATAGATATTACACAAGTCAAAAGCAGTGTTTCGCCACGAGAATATTTACATTCAGCCAGCTGCATCTGCTTATGTGTAATGGCCTGGAGTAGTTTAGGACAATGTGGGCAGCTGGGCTTGGTCAAAGTGTGATTTCACAGGCCTCCTGGACTCTCAGTTTGGTGATTGGATCAGATCAAAAAGCTTCCAGTTCTTCACTATGTTTTGTTTTCTTTTTTTTTTTAGAGGCAGATTAGCCCTGAGCTTACTACTGCCAGTCCTCCTCTTTTTGCTGAGGAAGCCTGGCCCTGAGCTAACATCCGTGCCCATCTTCCTCTACTTTATATGTGGAATGCCTACCATAGCTGTGCGTGCCAAGTGGTGCCATGTCCACACCCAGGATCCGAACTGGTGCATCCCGGGCCACCGAGAAGCACAACATGTAAACTTAACTTCTGCAGCACCAGGCCAGCCCTGTGCACTATGTTTTTATTCACTGAAACATCCCATAGATTTCACCCTCTGCCTCATGGAGTGCTGTAACCTGTGGGTAATATGGAAGAACATGAAAGAAGTTTTCTTACGAAGAATCATTGGTCCACAAATGATATGTGTTTCATTTGTATAGCATTTGAGTCATTTCCCAACATGTTCTGGAACTTGTTCTTAGAGAGAAATCAGATGGAATGTGATCACAGTGAAAATGTGTATTTCCGTGTGTTGACAATATTGTTAAATTGATGAGCATTGTGTATAGAAAAGAGGGAGCTTGTGATGATCACACATAGAATAAATGTTTGGAGATAATAGAATCCCATCTAACCTTCCTAGAATTGCACTGTAGATCCCCAGTGCTGTCAGGCTCATGTATCCTACTCTATACACATTTGTGGTGTTTCAGGACTCAGTGGCCGTTGAGGACGTGGCTGTGAACTTCACCCCAGAGGAGTGGGCTTTACTGGATCCCCCACAGAAGAAACTCTACAGAGATGTAATGTGGGAAACCTTCAGGCACCTGGCCTCAGTAGGTAAGAGTGAGGACATTCCTTCACGTCATCAATTAGAGAACAACTGGTTTTTGCCCATCATCAGTGTTCTAAGATGTAGAATGTGGAAAGGGGAGGTTGTTAGTAAATAAAGTAGAAATGGCCATAGATTAGCATAGACTTAGAATCTAGAAATTTTTGTCTAATTTTTAATATTTGGAATAAACTTTGTGGGTCTGCATTTCAGGAATAACATGGGAAGACTGTGATCTTCAAGATCAGTACAAAGACCAGGGGAGAAAAGTAAGGTGAGTCACACAATAGAAAGCTCTGTCTCATGTGAGAATCCTTGTATGTTAAGAAATTGTTTTAAAATAGAAAAAACAAAACAAATAACCCTTGTTTCAAATTTAGCTATTCTTAGAAAATTTTCACCAAATATACTTTCTGAAATGTGATCCAGAGGTTCAATTTTTGCAGAATATTTCACTTAGAAATAGTATTAGTGAACCTTATCTATGAATATCACTGTTTGGAAAATAAGGGTGAAGTCCTCTTTCAGGAAATTCAGTATATTTAATTACAGAGAATTCACAGAAGGGAGAAAACATAAACATTTCCTATCAATCATAATAAACATAAATATAAAATCATTAATAGAGAAATCATTAATGATATCCTTGTCATTTTTACAGAAAGCACAGGGTAGGGAGACTCTGTGAAAGTGAAGAGGATAGTCAGCGTGGAGAAAACTTCATCCTTCTTCCAAATCTCAGTCTGAACAAGAAAACTACAGGAGCTATACCATTTGGATGCAGTGCATGTGGAAGAGTCTTCATGCATCACTCATCCCTTAATGCGCACATTAGATGTCACACTGAACATAAAACATACGAGTATCAAAAATATGGAGAGAAGCCATATAAATGTAAGAAATGTGGGAAATCCTTCACTTATCACAGTTTACTTCAAAGACATGAAAGAACTCATAGTGGAGAGAAACCCTATGAATGTAAAAAATGCAGTAAAGCCTTCACTTCTTCCAGTTGTCTTCAAAGACATGAAAGAATTCATACTGGAGAGAAACCATATGAATGTAACAAATGCAGTAAAGCATTTACTTGTTCCAGTCATCTTCGACTTCATGAAAGAATTCATACTGGAGAGAAACCCTATGAATGTAAGAAGTGCAGTAAAGCATTCACTTCTTCCAGTTGTCTTCAACTTCATGAAAGAACTCATACTGGAGAGAAACCCTATGAATGTAAAAAATGCAGTAAAGCATTCACTTCTTCCGGTCATCTTCACAGACATGAAAGAATTCATACTGGAGAGAAACCATATGAATGTAAGAAATGCAGTAAAGCATTCACTTCTTCCAGTTGTCTTCAACTTCATGAAAGAACTCATACTGGAGAGAAACCCTATGAATGTAAAAAATGCAGTAAAGCATTCACTTCTTCCGGTCATCTTCACAGACATGAAAGAATTCATACTGGAGAGAAACCCTATGAATGTAAAAAATGCAGTAAAGCATTCACTTGTTGGCGTTATCTTCAAAGACATGAAAGAATTCATACTGGAGAGAAACCGATTGAATGTAAAAAATGCAGTAAAGCATTCACTTCTTCCAGTTGTCTTCAACTTCATGAAAGAACTCATACTGGAGAGAAACCCTATGAATGTAAAACATGCAGTAAAGCATTCAGTTCTTCCAGTTGTCTTCAAAAACATGAAAGAATTCTTACTGGAGAGAAACCCTACAAATGTAAAAGATGCATTAAAGCATTCGCTTCTTCCAGTTCTCTTCGACTTCATGAAAGAACTCATACTGGAGAGAAACCCTATGAATGTAAAAAATGCAGTAAAGCATTTGCTTGTTCCAGTCATCTTCGAGTCCATGAAAGAAGTCACACTGGAGAAAAACCCTTTGAATGTAAAATATGTGGTAAAGCATTTGCTTGTTCCAGTCATCTTCGAGTCCATGGAAGAAGTCACACTGGAGAAAAACCCTTTGAATGTAAAATATGTGGTAAAGCATTTGCTTGTTCCAGTCATCTTCGAGTCCATGAAAGAAGTCACACTGCAGAAAAACCCTTTGAATGTAAAATATGTGGTAAAGCCTTCATTTCTACCGGTTCTCTTTCAACACATGAAAGAACGCACACAAGACAGAAATCATATGAATGTAAAATCTGCAATAAAGCATTCTCTTCTTCCAGTTCTCTTCAAAGACATGGAAGAACTCACACTGGAGAGAAACCCTTTGAATGTAAAAACTGCAGTAAAGCATTCACTTGTTCCAGTTCTCTTAGAATACATGAAAGAACTCACAGTGGAGAGAAGCCCTATGAATGCAAAGAATGCAATAAAGCCTTCACTGCTTCCAAATATCTTCGAGTCCATGAAAGAAGTCACACTGGAGAAAAACCCTTTGAATGTAAAATATGTGGTAAAGCCTTCATTTCTACCAGTTCTCTTTCAACACATGAAAGAACGCACACAAGAGGGAAACCATATGAATGTAAAATCTGCAATAAAGCATTCTCTTCTTCCAGTTCTCTTCAAAGACATGAAAGAACTCACAGGTGAGAGAAGCCCTATGAATGTAAAGAATGCACTGGAGAGAAACCCTTTGAATGTAAAAACTGCAGTAAAGCATTCACTTGTTCCAGTTCTCTTCAAATACATGAAAGAACTCACAGGTGAGAGAAGCCCTATGAATGTAAAGAATGCAATAAAGCCTTCACTGCTTCCAAATATCTTCGAGTCCATTTAAGAAGTCACACTGGAGAGAAAGCCTAAGAATGTGAGGAAAGTGAGAAAAGCTTTAGTTCTCATGCAAATGTTTGAGGATATGCACAAACACACACTAGAGGTAAAACCAGGTGGATATAAACAATTTGGGACTTTTCTTATCCCACTTCTTTCTTCTTTTTTTTTTTTTTAAAGATTTTATTTTTTTCCTTTTTCTCCCCAAAGTCCAGCTGTACATAGTTGTATATTCCTTGTTGTGGGTTCCTCTAGTTGTGGCATGTGGGATGCCACCTCAGCGTGGTCTGATAAGCAGTGCAATGTCCGCGCCCAGGGTTTGAACCAACGAAACACAGAGCCACCTGCAGCGGAGTGCGCAAACTTAACCACTCGGCCATGGGGCCGGACCCGCCACTTCTTTCTTGAAGGCAGAAAGGACTCATTGGATAAAAACATCTTGAATGTTGAGAGCATGAGAAAGAGTTCAGTTGGCCTACACCCTTTTATGTGAAACTCCCACCAAAAGGAAATGTAAACGTAAGTCATATGAGAAAGCTTCATGGAAATTAATTTGTACATGAGGTTCTAGAAAGCTTTCAACAGGAAAGAGTCGCTATCCAAGTGGTAAATATGTTATTTGTCAAGCCTTTCTTAAAGTGCAACATTAGACTGTGGATTTCTATTAATTACTTCAGAAATGAATATTGAGGTGAGATGATTCTGCTAGTCATCCTTCATAAATAGTAAATAAGATTCATAGGTAGTGCATTTCCCTTAAATCAGTAAATTTTTTATCTTTAGTTTTTTTTATAATGTTTTAATTGTTCTGTGTGAACGGGGTATTGAAACATGACAGTTTGTATTTGTTGTGATTTTCTTACTGGCCTTGTATTTACAGTTCCTGCATGTGCCTCATCCATTGTACATATTGTACATGTTTCAGAGAAGACTCCTTTCTGGGGGTGGTGGGTGGAGGAGCCTGTTTTTATTTTCTGTACTGTTAAACAGTTGGGAAAAATTTTATGCATGGCAAGTTTATCCAAGAGTGTACTTCCTGTGAATTCTTATTTTCCCATTTGGGCCTTTGCTGTTTGTCCTTCCTTCTGACTGGTATTTGGTGAATAGACTTTGAATTAAGTAGAGGCCTGTGGCAGGGCAACAAAATCTAGAGCTGAGCACATCACCCCTGTACTGCATTATGTCAGTGAGGGTAATCTGAAGAGCTAGATCTTTAAGAATCCGTCCCATTGATGGTTCCTTGTTGGAATTCCCCAATGGCCTCACTTGTGTGAGATCTGGAAGGCAGAAGCACACAAGGCCTTAGGCAGATTTTCGAGCCACCACACAGGGAGGGAGCCAGTTCCATAGGAGCTTCAAGGACACCATTTTCCATCCCTTTTTCTGGATTCTTCACCCTTCTTGTCAAGAGTATCTTGAAAACCATCAATAATTAGTTGATTTCCATTTTGTTAGAGATGCATTTTCCACCAGTTTCACATCAAAGATCCATTGGAGTTAGGATCTTTCTGTAAGGCCTCTTGTGTCCACCAGGAAGCTAATTCAGACCTTTGTGGGTGGAAGTAGTCTGTGATTCCCCTTTTCTCTAGATGATAATTGAATACGGTCTGATGTGTATAGGAAACAGCTTTGCTGTTGATAGTGCTAGTGAGTACATTTTCATCCTTCACCGTGGCATCTCCAATAGGGCATCAAAATAAGCACCTGCAAGTTTGTTTCTTTGCTTCTGGTGCAGCAGCTGCCTTGACCCAGTTCTTCCATGTGATAACAATCACCTTTCTCATGCTGGGAAGACTGTGTGTGTTTCTTGTTACTTGTAGCTTGAATGTATTCCCTCTATGTGTTGTCAATGACCTTTGAGTGTATGTCAATAAAACTACTTCCATCTGTTTGTGAAATGAACACTTCTCTAGTTGTTTCATTGATATTTCTTATCAACTGTTCCAGTCCATCCTATGTTAATAAATATTATTGTGGATTTCATTTTTACTGACTATTAATATCCATTTTTGATTATGGATTTTCAGATATACTTTGCAATGTTTTTCATTTAATCATTATACATTTTGAGTCAATTTTATCATGTGTGGACCAATTCAGGTATTTCTTCATCAGGCAACCTGTATTTCTTATTCTTTTACAGTTATAATTTTTGTCATGAAAATAATTTCTCATTCATTTTTAATCCAAAAAGTAACCACCATGTTTTTCTTCAGTGCCCTCTTCCAGTGACCTACAGGATTGCACCTGCCGTCAGAGAGGGGTGTAAGGAATTCTACTAAGAATGACCACCCCCAGAGGACCATGAGGTGTAACAGTAATGGTGCTTGAAGGACTTCATACAATATTTTGGTCTCTGTTTGTGGGTTGGACTGCTATTCAAGGAGGCAGGTTATTTTCTGTCTTCAATGATGTGAGAAGGTAAACTTAATTCTGTCTCTTGTAAACTTTTTTTTTTGTGAAGTGAATCATTGTTTTCTAGAAGGCAAAAAGAATGTAGTGAAGGTAAGTTAATTTTTAAGAAGTTCCAGTGAGTCATTTTAGTAAGAAGAAGGAAAAGAGTCATTTATGATTTGGACTTTTATCCTTTACCATTTTTACCTGTATGGTCACAAAATACTGTTAGTTTTGTCTTGGAAACTGTGTTCTTTTAATGACCAAGCTGTCGGACACTTTTCTCTTCAGCAAAGTAAGACTTGGCCTTGCAGTGGATTCAGCCAGCTCCTGGTCCTCTGGAACAGCTTTGCCTTTCCTACTTACAGTCTAAACACCGATGTATTTCCTATGGTGAATTACACACTGTTTACTGTGATGTACCTCACTGAAATACATAACTTCTCTTCTTAGCATCCTCCATAATATTTTCAATATCTCCTTTAGACTCAGCTGAGGCCTTTGAGTTTAGGTAAATTGTGAGACAGTGCAGACCCAGCCAGGGAAATACGACCACTGTGCCACTCTGAAGCCTTTCCTTCTCTGAGACTGTGCTCTTGCTGGTACAGTCAGCGTCCCTCACAAGCCGTGCAGTGTGGAGTCAGTGTACACACTGTAGCAGAGCTGAGACAGTGGGATCTGAATACAGAGCATGAAACAGACAAGTCCTGGCAGTCCTGGTGCTTCCATGTTTGTGGAAAAGCAGAAGTGATGGATGCAGTGAAGCTTTGTTTTGTAGAATAGAAGGAAGGCCTTTGAAGAAAATTTAAAAATAGCATTGAGCTAATAGGCTGAGTTGTGTTTATATCTTTTCTATGAGGGTAGGAGTGAGGGAGGATGTCATTATTATTGTTATTGACACTTGAGACTTCCTATTGATCTAAGCCACAGGTATTTGTGTTGTCTTTAGTTTTTAATGTCATTTGAGAGGATTTTTATATTACCATCAAATATTTAAAATGTTATCGTTTTTGGCATTTTCGTTTTGCTGCTCTACAGACTGGAGTGTGCAACATGCACTCCAGTAAACCATGGAGTTCCTCCCACTTAGAGAGACAGTTGCCTTCACCTGCCTTGTTCTAGCTCATCCTGAGTGAGTTCTATGGGTAGAGTGACATCTCTGCGAGTCTGCTGTGATCTCCCCGTGGAAACAGCACAAAGAGCTCTGGCTGGTTAGATGCAACCATCCCAGGAATAATTGAGTGAGCTGGGGAGAGAAGGTATGATTTTTAGTAACATCCTAATTGAGTGTAAGAGGAGACATGGGAAATTTTCAACATCTTTTCATCACAGGAGTGGCTTGGAGTCTTTAATTTCAATGATCCAGAAAGCCCCGGAGCCCAGGTAGCTAGCTGATCACAGGTTTCCTTTCTATATGCTTAGACGTCCAGCACGTGGTGTGGAAAATTGGGGAAGAGCAATAACAGCTTCAAGGTTTAAAAAAGCAAAGGGAACAGAATCTCTTCCCTTTTTTTTTAAGTGTGAACTTATGAATTGGAAGGGTTTCGTTCAAATGGACACCACAGGATTGTTCTTCTGAGGTGATGGGATTTTTTTCACCTTTTGATGGCAGTATTCCTAACATTTCTGAAAACTCATGAGAGCACTTAAGTATTTTATATATGTTATATACGTAATTATTAGAAAGTGAATATTATAATTGCTTTCATATGCTAGAAGAATGTCAAGGTCTCCTGAACCTGCATTTTTATGTGGTCAAACCTTTCCACCACTGTGGGATCCTTCCTAGGAAGATTGCAGGACTGAGATGAAGGACTCAGTCCTCAACGGGCCTTTCTTGCAACCCCGGCTTGTTTGAGAAAACACCCCCTAGGGCTGCACCTGCCTTCAGCTCAGACTCATAACTAAGAGTGAAGTGAGAGGGCTCCCAGACTTTGCTTTGAGTTTAAGTCAGGTTCGTGGACAGATCTTTGGAAATTCTGAGGTCAGAAACGTAAACAAAGTATCCCAAGCAGAATCTGCCTGGGGACATCCTCATCCATGTGCATTAGCATCAGTTGTTTTCGGTGCCATCCATAGACCATCTCCAGCTCTTCATTTCCCAGCTCAAGCCTACTCTGTGCCTGCTGACTTGGAAAAGTCTTTAGAAATCCACACATGTCTTACTGCACATTTTCTCTGATGCAACAGGAGGGGACTGAGCTGAAAGGGTGACAGAAGCAGTGGTAAAAACCATGTCATAGGCACATTCTGTCAGCCACAGTGACACTCTGACATCTGGTAAATCTTAAATTTATCAGAGCTGCTTGCTTACTTACTCACCTGACACTTAGAAATTGACTTAGGTTGAACTGGGAAACAAAAGGCTCCAGAATCTTTGAAATAACATTCCATTAGTGTCCCCCTCCCCACAGTCCTTCTCCAAGATGCCTTAGATGCCTCTCACTGAGCATACAGGCATCTCTAAAGTCCCATGGTGGAAATAAATTACCTAAGGCGTTCTTGTACCAGAACTATTCTCTTCACTGGGTGGTGCACACAATTAGAGAAGGTACTGCTGGCAACTGACAGAGTCTTCATGTAAATGGAGTCCCTTCCAGGGCCTCAGTGGATGATCCCCCAGGTCAACTTCCCATTTTGCTTTGGGTCATGATTGCAGGACCCCCCCAGGCTTTGTAATCAAAAGCCTCCTCATTGAAGAGATGGGTATTTACAGCATGGAGCCAACATTGCTCCTCTGGAGTATCCCATGAACAGTGGGAAGTGCTTCATTCTTCTCTGATGTAATCCATTCTGAAGAGATCATTTCCATTTTAGACACATAGGCCACTTGGAGAGTCACTTAAGATCACGTGGGTGACCAGGGTGTTCGTAAACTTTATGGATAGTGTACGCCACCACACCCAACAGAGTTCACTGCGGAGATGCTGCCTTCTGTTGCCACATTAGACAGGCCATCCTTAATTAAAGAATGGACTGAAGCCTCAGAGTGATCAAACAGCAGTCCTGTTAGCAATAGAGACTTTCTTAGCCCAGAATCCAACCGGTCTCTACATTTTTACAGGTCCTGGGCCGTTACCCATGATGTCACTGTGCGGTCCCACAAATAGCACCAACGCCTTACCCAGGTTGCCGTCTATGTTTTAAAGAATTCTGGGAATATCTTGCCTCTAATACCCAATTACAACTCTGGCCGCTCCTTACTCTGCCCATATTAAAGCTCAATCTGCAGAGGCTGATTTTTATGGCTCAGGGTGATAAATTAACGTGAATTTCTGAGAGACACATTGACACCTCAGACGTGATCATATTCACCTTGGCCTTACGGTCCCACATAATGTGAAACCACTTACAGACCTCTAACTTAAGAGTCGAGGCAAAATTCAAGTTGTTTCCCTCCTCTGCCATGGTTAACCAGTGATGGACCAGTGAACCTGATGTGAAAAAGCAAGTCACTGGTAATATCATCAATGGGCCCACCTTCCAGGATGAGGAAGGGGTCCCTACGGGTGATGGCAAGTAGACTTGGTAGGCCTGTCACCCCATCCCCTGGGCTCCTTGCTGTGTGCAGACCATGGTAGAACTTGATATGAGAAATTACTCATGCCACCATACATTAGCCTGCTGAAAACAAAATGCAAGGACTCGCCAAGATGCTCCAAATTTATTGATTCTATCAGCTCAATTCTGAAAAGAGGAAACACTGGGCTCTTGAATAAGCTGTTCAGTGGACATTTTACCTCTTCTACCACCGCAGGCTACCCGCCTCCTATGATGGTGTGATGGCCTCCTCAGGCCAATTTGCTTTTTTCTCAATGGGCCTTCCTGCTGTTGGAGGCATTGATTAGACTCAATCCCAGTCTTTGGGGCTCAGTGATTTGTTGTCATCATCAGGCTCACTGGCAGCTGATAGAGCCCTTTCCCTACTGGCCATTCCTGCCAGAACTGTCACTCCTACAGGTCTCTGGCTTATTGTAACAGTGCACCCTGGCCACCACTGTCGTATCCCACTTCCAAGTCTTCCCCTCACATCACCTGTGGTCTGTGTGCCCTGCATGTAAATACTTCATTTGGGGCACCTCCTTCAAAACCCCTGTGGCTCATCACATACAGATGTGCTGTTTTCCTGCCATTTGCCCTCACCGTGCTCATTGTCATGGGAGTCACTGCTACTGACCTGGGCACACATGAAGTCATTCAACAAACATCCTTCCTGCCAATCAAGAAATGTCCAAAACACTCAAAATTCCTGTAGGAGACAGCTCGTGTTTGTGATGTTTCCCTGAAGGAAAACCCCTTGGCAGCCATGGTAACTGCTACCCAGTTGGCTTTAAAGTATTTATTATCCATCCAGGGAGAGCTCTCTTCCTCTAAGAGGGCTGCCTGTGGTATGTGGGTAGGAAGGTGCCACTAATAACACAACAAATAAGACAACAGATTAAAATAATATCACTTAAATATTTGAACAGAGTTCTGGAACCATACTTACACGTTCCTGGATCCCTCCACATATTTGGATGACTCTATTCAAATGTTTTTTTGAGGCTTTGTCACCTTAAATATAATATGTTTGCACTTTTAACACAGCTGTTTAATTAATATGCAAATCAAATTTATTTGAATAGTGGCATCATGCAGTCAACCAACCTCAGGAGTGAACACTAATAGACACTGACCTCGTTTTTGACATTTGACTCTCAATCAGGTGTAGACGCCTGCTCACCCTGTCAGGATGACAATGGTAAACAAGTTATGAAGGTTGACACATGACCCTTTGCTTTTTGTATCTGCACATGGGAGGCTCAGACCTTTAAAATGTGAAGCCTCTAAACGTGCACATATTAAATGGCCAGGCTGTGGTCCTTTGCACAAGCCACATGAATAAGCTTTCCCTTGGCCTGTTCTCTTTAGAAAGTATTTTGGAGAATAAACTTCTGTATTAACTTATTGCATATGGCAACATTATCCTGACATTTGGTCTGAAGGTAGAGTATTAATCCTGCCTGCAAAATGGCAATGATGAAACAGAAGGTAACTCATGGAAAATGTCTTTCTGGTAATGCACAGGAGCTCAGTGTAGTGAATTCTTAGAAGTAGTATAGGCAAATGAAGATAAGAAAGCATCTGCAGAAAAAGGACTATTTTATCTATGAGACGTTTTATACAAATCTCATGGTAAACACAAAGCAAAAATTTAGAGCAGAGGAACCAAGCATTAAAAAAGAGGAAACTGACAGCATTCACAACTCCGGGAAAGTCCCGGAGAGATTCCCAGAGAGCGAGGTGACCTCCAGCTGCTGTTGCCCGCCCCGTGGGGCTAAGGATTGCCGGAGATCTCGGAGCGGACTGGGGCTGGGTGAAGCTCCAGAGGCCGGCTCTGCGCCCCGGAGGGGAAGCTCCAGAGTTCTGCCCCAGCAGCAGACAAAACTCTCTGTCTGCCATTAGTGGAGGGGCCACGCCCAGCATCCACAGCTCCTGGAAAGTCCCGGAGAGAATCCCAGAGGGCAAGGTGACCCCCCAGCTGCCGTTGCCCACCCCGTGGGGCTAGGGATTGCTGGAGATCTCGGAGATCTCTGAGAGGACTGGGTCTGTGTGAAGCTCCAGAGGCCGGCTCCACACCCCAGAGGGGAAGATCCAGAGTTCTGCCTGGGCAGCAGACAAAACTCTCTGTCTGCTATTAGTGGAGGGGCTACGCCGAGCATCCACAACACCAGGAGGGTCCTGGAGAGAAGAATATCAGGCAGGGCAGCAGCTGACCAGCTACCAATGAAATCAGGATCTCCGGCTATCCCCCAAGACAGGGCAAAGGGCTCCCCGAGTTCCTGGGGAACAGGACTGGGGCTGGGGGGAGTTCCAGAGACCCAGCTCCGTAGCCTGGGGGAAACCCTACAGGCTCACAGCAGCCTCAGTGAAAGCCTCTGCACAGCACTAGTAGAAAGCACCCATCTGGCAGCCACAAGGCTGGAAGACCCCGGGACAAAAGTAGCATAGCTAGGTGGACTAACCACAGACTGTAGAAGATGTCAATAGCTCTGCTGCGACCCATAGTGGACAAGTGAGATTTTGTGGGTGCCGACAGTGACAGAGTGACAAATATAAGTGATCCTACCCCTGGCCAGTGGAAAAGCCCATAACACCATTGTAGACCCCAAGGAGGGAGCACGTCTAGGCAGGCTGCAACAGTAGGCACCAGCAACCTGAAGCCCCCCTGTGGCAGCCCCCACGGCAGAGGAGGGAATCCAAAGGACCACTGTGACTACGAGGAGGGGCCCAGGCCCAGTTAGCAACTACGGACAGGGTTCCTGGTTGGTGCAGTATAAACAGCTGCTCCCCCACCACAGCAGCAGAAACAAGTGAAAGGAGCAACTAAACTCTATCTCTATGCGGAGGCACAAATCAACAACATCAAGCAATATGAAAAAATACATTAAATCTCCAGAACAGAAGGAAAATAACAAATACACAGAAAACAATCCCAAAGAAAATGAGATATATAACCTAAATGATGATGACTTCAAAACAGCCATCATTAAAATACTCACTGAGTTAAGAGAGAATTCTGACTGACAACTCAACGAGTTCAGGAGCTATGTCACAAAAGAGTTTGATACAATAAAGAAGAACCAAACAGAAATATTGGAAATGAAGAACACAATAGAGGAGATTAAGAAAAATCTAGATGCACTGAACAGTAGGGCCGATAATATGGAGGAAACAATTAGCAATTTGGAAGATGGCAATATAGAATTGCTGCAGGCAGAGGAGGAGAGAGAAGTAAGACTAAAAAGAAATGAAGATACTCTCCGAGAATTATCAGACACAATTAGGAGATGCAACGTAAGGATTATAGGTATACCAGAGGGAGAAGAGAAGGAGAAAGGGGCTGAAAGCCTATTCAATGAAATAATGGCTGAGAACTTCCCAAATCTGGTGAGAGAGATGGATCTTCAGGTGACAGAAGCCAATAGATCTCCAAACTTTATCAATGCAAGAAGACCAACTCCACGGCATATAGTAGTGAAGCTAGCAAAAGTCAACGACAAGGAGAAAATACTAAGGACAGCCAGGCAAAAGAAACTAACCTACAAAGGAACCCCCATCAGGCTATCAGCAGATTTCTCAGCAGAAACTTTACAGGCTAGAAGAGAGTGGAATGATATATTCAAAAATCTGAAGGACAAAAAATCTACAGCCGAGAATTCTCTACCCAGTGAAAATATCCTTCAAATATGATGGATAAATAAAAACTTTCCCAGATAAACAAAAATTAAGGGAGTTCATTGCCACAAAACCTCCTCTTCAGGAAATCCTCAGTAAAACCCTCATTCCTGAAAAATCAAAAAAGGAAAGGGGCTACAAAACCAAGAGCAGAGGAGATAAGTAGAAGGACAACAACAGAGAGTAGCAGCTCTTCATCAGAACAGATTAAACCACGGGACGAGAAACAAAGGAAATTGAAGAAAACCGGAAAACAAGACATAAAATGGTAGTGGTAGGCCCCCACATCTCAATAATCACTCTAAATGTAAATGGATTGAACTCCCCAATCAAAAGACACAGAGTGGCAGGATGGATCAAAGAACAAGACCCAACAATATGCTGCCTCCAGGAAACACACCTCAGCCCCAAAGACAAACACACACTCAGAGTGAAGGGATGGAGAACAATACTCCAAGCTAATAATGAACAAAAGAAAGCAGGTGTCGCTATACTAATATCAGACAAGGTAGATTTCAAAGCAAAACAGATAAAGAAAGTCAAAGAGGGACAGCATATAATGATAAAAGGGACTCTCCACCAAGAAGACATAACACTTATAAATATATATGCACCCAACACAGGAGCACCAAAATTTGTAAAGCAACTCTTAATAGAACTAAAAGAAGACATCAACAACAATACAATAATAGTAGGGGACCTCAACACACCATTAACACCAATGGACAGAACATCCAGACAGAAAATCAACAAGGAAATAATAGAATTAAATGAAAAATTAGACCAGATGGACTTAATAGATATATATAGAACACTTCATCCAAAAACAGCAGGTTACACATTCTTCTCAAGTGCACATGGAACATTCTCAAGGATTGACCATATTTTGGGAAACAAAGCAAACATCAATAAATACAAGAGAGTTGAAATAATATCAAGCATCTTTTCTGATCATAATGCTATTAAACTAGAAATCAACTACAAGAATAAAGCAGAGAAAGGTGCAAAAATGTGGAGACTAAACAACATACTTCTCAACAAACAATGGATCATTGAAGAAATTAAAGAAGAAATCAAATATTATCTGCAGACAAATGAAAATGAGAACACGACATACCAAATCATTTGGGATGCAGCAAAAGCAGTCCTAAGAGGAAAATTCATTGCAATACAGGCTCACCTCACTAAACAAGAAAAAGCTCACATAAGCAACCTCAAACGACACCTAACAGAACTAGAAAAAGAAGAAGAAACAAAGCCCAGAGTGAGTAGAAGGAGGGAAATAATAAAAATAAGAGCAGAAATAAACGATATTGAAACAAAAAAGACAATAGAAAGGATCAATGAAACAAAGAGTTGGTTCTTCGAAAGAATTAACAAAATTGACAAACCCCTAGCCGGACTCACCAAGAAAAGAAGAGAGAAATCGCAAATAAATAAAATTAGGAATGAGAGAGGAGAAATCACAACAGATACCAATGAAATACAAGAGATCATAAGAGAATACTATGAAAACTATATGCCAACAAATTGAACAACCTGGAAGAAATGGACAAATTCCTAGACTCCTACAATCTCCCCAAACTGAATCAGGAAGAAATGGAGAATCTGAATAGGCCAATCACAAGTAAGGAAATAGAAATGGTAATCAAAAACCTCCCCAAAAATAAGAGTCCAGGACCAGACGGCTTCTCTGGAGAATTCTACCAAACATTCAAAGAAGACTTAATACCTATTCTTCTCAAACTGTTCCAGAAAATTGAGAAAGATGGAGTACTCCCTAACACATTCTATGAAGCCAACATCACTCTGATCCCCAAACCAGACAAGGACAACACAAAGAAGGAGAACTGCAGGCCGATATCACTGATGAACATAGATGCAAAAATCCTCAACAAAATTTTGGCAAACCGAATACAGCAATACATCAAAAAGATTATACACCATGATCAAGTGGGATTTATACCAGGGACACAGGGATGGTTCAACATCTGCAAGTCAATCAACATGATACACTACATCAACAAAATGAAAAACAAAATCCACATGATCATCTCAATAGATGCAGAGAAAGCATTCGACAAGATCCAACGCCAATTTATGATAAAAACCCTCAATAAAATGGGTATAGAAGGAAAGTACCTCAACATAATAAAGGCCATATATGACAGACCCATGCCCAACATCATACTCAATGGACAAAAACTGAAAGCCATCCCTCTGAGAACAGGAACAAGACAAGGGTGCCCACTTTCACCACTCCTATTCAACATAGTACTGGAGGTGCTGGCCAGAGCAATTCAGCAGGAAAAAGAAATAAAAGGAATCCAAATAGGTAACGAAGAAGTAAAACTCTCGCTGTTTGCAGATGACATGATCTTATATATAGAAAACCCCAAAGAATCCATAGAAAAACTATTAGAAATAATCAACAACTACAGCAAAGTAGCAGGGTATAAAATCAACGTGCATAAATCAGTAGCATTTCTATACACTAACAATGAACTAACAGAAAAAGAACTCAAGAACTCAATCCCATTCACAATCGCAACGAAAAGAATAAAATACCTTAGGATAAACTTAACCAAGGAAGTGAAGGATCTATACAATGAAAACTACAAGACTTTCTTGAAAGAAATTGACGATGACATAAAGAGATGGAAAGACATTCCATGCACATGGATTGGAAGAATAAACATAGTTAAAATGTCCATACTACCTAAAGCAATATACAGATTCAATGCTATCCCAATCAGAATCCCAAGAACATTCTTCACAGAAATTGAACAAACAATCCTAAAATTCATATGGGGCAACAAAAGACCGCAAATTGCTAAAGCAATCCTGAGCAAGAAAAACAAAGCCGGCGGAATCACAATCCCCGATTTCAAAACATACTACAAAGCTACAGTGATCAAAACAGCATGGCACTGGTACAAAAACAGGTCCACAGATCAATGGAACAGAATGGAAAGCCCAGAGATAAAACCACACATCTATGGACAGCTAATCTTCGACAAAGGAGCAGAAGGCCTACAAAGGAGAAAAGAAAGTCTCTTCAACAAATGGTGCTGGGAAAACTGGACAGCCACATGCAAAGGATTGAAAATTGACCATTCTTTTTCACCACACACCAAAATAAACTCAAAATGGATCAAAGACCTAAAGATTAGGCCTGAGACAATAAGTCTTTCGGAAGAGAATATAGGCAGTACACTCTTTGACATCAGTTTCAAAAGAATCTTTTTGGACACTATAACTCCTCAGTTGAGGGAAACAATAGAAAGAATAAACAAATGGGACTTCATCAGACTAAAGAGCTTCTTCAAGGCAAGGGAAAATAGGATTGAAACAAAAAAACAGCTCACTAATTGGGAAAAAATATTTACAAGCCACTTATCCGACAAAAGGTTAATCTCCATAATATACAAAGAACTCACATGGCTTAACAACAAAAAAACAAACAACCCGATCAAAAAATGGGCAGAGGACATGAACAGACATTTCTCAAAAGAAAATATGAATATGGCCAATAGACACATGAAAAGATGTTCATCATCTCTAATCATCAGGGAAATGCAAATCAAAACTACACTAAGATATCACCTTACACCCGTTAGATTGGCAAAAACATCCAAAACCAAGAGTGACAAATGTTGGAGAGGTTGTGGAGAAAAAGGAATGCTCATACACTGTTGGTGGGAATGCAAACTGGTACAGCCACTATGGAAAACAGTATGGAGATTTCTCAAAAAGTTAAAAATAGAAATACCCTATGACCCAGCCATCCCATTACTGGGTATTTATCCTAAGAACCTGAAATCAGAAATCTCAAGAGTCCGTTGCACCCCTATGTTCATTGCAGCATTATTTACCGTAGCCAAGACGTGGAACCAACCTACACGCCCAGAAACTGATGATTGGATAAAGAAGATGTGGTATATATACACAATGGAATACCACTCAGCCATAAAAAAAGACAAAATTGGCCCATTCACAGCAACGTGGATGGACCTCGAGGGTATTATGTTAAGCGAAATAAGCCAGTCAGAGAAAGACGAACTCTATATGACTCCACTCATAGGTGGAAGTTAGTATATTGATAAGGAGATCTGATTGGTGGTTACCAGGGAAAAGGGGGGGGTGGGAGGAGGGCACAAAGGGGAAAGGGGTGTACCCACAACATGACTAACAAAAATGTACAACTGAAATCTCACAAGGTTGTAATCTATCATAACATTAATAAAAAAAAATTCAAGGGGCAGAAACAATTTTAAATTTCTGGGCATTAACTGCTCGTCTAAAGGCTGGGAAACTCTTCCTCCAATTAAACATCATTTGTTAACTGTTCAGCCTCACGTCAACCTACAACAAGCCCAACACATGTTAGGTCTCTTCACATTTTGGAGGCAACACACACCACCCTTAGCCATCAGACCCATCCACGCAGTCACACGCCAATCCCCCACAATTCACTGGGGAGAAGCTCAACAGCAACACTTAGAGCTGGTGCAAAGATCAACTCATCAAGCTGCCACTATAGTGCTTGCTGCTCCAGGGTGAGGCGGTACTCTGCCTGCCAGGCTGCCCACCTCTGCACCTTTGAGTTTTAGAAGGCCAGGGTTATGTGTCAAGTCTCACAACCTTACAGGGACCCCTTGAACACTACACTCAGTTGCTTGCCTTCACCACACCCTTTAGATTGGTCCACATTATGAGTCCTACTGGGAGTTAGTGAACTTAGTTTCTATTGGGAGAAGCCCTCCCCAGGTTCGGATGCTACCACCACCACAGCATCCCCTCTACAACTTTCAGGACCACAGCTACAGGGTCACCTTCCTGCATCACCCTGAGGAGACCCTGCCCCACGGTCACCACTCAGGGCTCCACAGTCCTCCCATGCAAGCCCTCCAATAGTCTTCACATTTTTATACAATGGGCAGAAATGGGAGCTCATTTTTATGGCCACCATAATTGCTAGGTGTGTTACCAGGTTCAACAAAAGATTTTTCCAAAGTTAATGGCCTACCAGGCTGATTTATTGACTCTGCCCCAGTTGTCCCATGGAAGGCACCCCACTCGTTCCTGTGGCTTACCTGGCTGCATTCTACAGTTCTCAACTGCTCCCTTGCAGGTCACTCTGCAGTACAGTATGTGGCACATGGCAAGAGCCCCCATGTGCCCTTTATGATCTACCCTATCTTCCCAGGACCAACACCACCTGGATGAATATGACCTACTCCTCCTCCCAAGGAGCACGATCCCCATGCTCTTGGACTTCAAGGCCCAGCCATGTGGCAGGAAACCTCAACTTACTTTGGCTTCTCCAATCAAGCAGTTGCTGTCCACTGTGGGTCCAGCGCCCTTGTGGCAATACACATATGTGGATCTCCATATGTGCATTTCTCCTTCCCTCATACTCCAATGCGTTTGCCTCCTTGTTGACCCTGGAGAGTCCTGTCTGTTCACACCAATTTACCCTAGTCTCCCTGGGACTGCCCTGACAGATCACTGAGCAGGACCTGCGATCCGTCTCTCTTTGTGCCCCCTCACATCAAGAGCATGTGGCATATTATAATCATTGTTATGTTGGGAGTAGGTCTGCTACTCTCTCTCACCCAGACTGGGCTAGCTGCGCTGGGCTCACAACAGCACATTATTAAGGCAAACACCAGCCTGACAGCCACCTGGCTGGATGCGCAGGGATATTACACCAAAGCCGGGCCTTACTGCAACAGCAACAGGATTCTTTAGTGCAGATGGTTTTGCATACCTGTTTAGCTTTAGGTTACTTATTGGCCAAGAGAGCAGGCAGATGTGCTGTAAAGGGCACCGCCTGCTGCATGTATGTTAATAATTCTGGACAAATTCAGACAAATTTACAAAAGATGACACAACAGCTACAGGGATTCCATAATCTCCCCCAAGCCTTTTATTAAATGTCTACCTTAACCTTATCAAAGGGCTCTGATTTATTTTCTTGGCCGGACCCCAACAAATGGGGGGAGGGTTGCAAACAGGATTTGAGACTGTCATTCATCTATTGATATCGTTGATTGCCATTTTTGCTTTGTTCAAATATTTCATGTGCCGGTGACCAAAACTGTGCCAGCGGCTTTTAATATCTCCACTGTCCAGACACTGCCCACGTTTTCCCTAAAGACGAATGCCTCAGCATGATGGGGTTTATTTTGATGAGAAAAACAACGATTTTGAGTTGCTGCCTCGGCATGTTACAGTGTGATAACCCTGCTCACACACAGTCTGGACACTTAGATAAGGATCTGAGCTTAGGATTTCCGCCGTAAGTCCCCACTTTGCTTTTCCTGGGTGACCTTCTAAAATGACCACTTAGAATTGAGCCTGCAAAAAATTAGTGACCTCCACACCCAAACCCCCTTATAAATAACAGGTGCTTGTACCCTGCTCCCTACCTCCTGCTCACTCCTGACCTGGGACAGAGGACGGCCCTTCCCCTGGCTCATTGCACCCCACCTGTTTCTGGGATCTGCAAATAATAAATCTCGTGACTCTGTTTCCTTTGTGTGGGTGTATTGAAACTACGCCTTCAATCAAAATGACCCTGAGGTTTTCATTTTCCCAAACTGGGAGCTTAGATGCTGAAGGAGCTACCTAATGACTCCATGTGGGTGGCTGGTAACTTCTCATTCAGCAGGTCATAATCTGCCTACACTGAACTTTAATCCACCAGCTTCAGCTTCTTAACACAACATATTATACAGTGCACCTTGTTAAGGTGTACAATTCAGGGGTTCAGTACATTCACAGTTGTGTGCAATCATCCCCACGGTCAATTGTTGAACATTTTCATCACCTCAAAAAGAAACTCATCCACACTCTAGTTATCACTCGCAATATTTCCATCTTCCTCCTCCAATCCCCAGCCTTAGGGACCTCTGATCTACTTTCTGTCTCTACAGGTTTCCCTATTTGGGCTCTCAAATGAATGGAATTACATATGATTTTTGTCACTGACCACTTGCCGGGAGCCGTGGCTACATCATTTGATCGGCTGTTTGACAGGGTCCAGCCAATTAACGCCGAGGGGTGCAGGGTCGCCCCTTGGTGAAGAATAACTGGCCGGCCCCTCACATAGTTCTGAAACCTGTGCCGCTTCTAATTGCCCTTCATTCCTTTTCCTTTCTTAACCTCCAGTTTTCACTCCTTTGGGTGGCTGCTTGGGAGGCACTACCTCCTGGGAAAATTAGATATAGTAAGAGAATGTGACCACCTGCAGGTAACTTTCAAGATATTTTTCAGTTAATTATTGGAGGAGCACACAGTCCCATTTGAGACAAGCAGAAAGGAATCCTGCCCAGATCAGATGTCGAATTAGGTTTATGGCCTCCATCTGGTTAATGTTTCCTTCTCCCTCCAGTTCTTTGTCTAAATATATATATGCATCGTCATTCTAAGTTTGTTGGTTAATTGGATGATCAAGAAGTATCTACATATTATTCTTGACCTTCTGCTTTCTGTTAAAATGTTATAGAGGTTTTCTCCTAAAAGCAAAAAATAATAAACAATTGATGAGTAGGGGCTGGCCCCGTGGCCGAGTGGTTAAGTTCGCGCACTCCACTGCAGGCGGCCCAGTGTTTCGTTGGTTCGAATCCTGGGTGCGGACATGGCACTGCTCATCAAACCACACTGAGGCAGCGTCCCACATGCCACAACTAGAAGGACCCACAACGAAGAATATACAACTATGTACCAGGGGGCTTTAGGGAGAAAAAGGAAAAAAATAAAATCTTTAAAGAAAAAAAAAACAATTGATGAGTAGAAGGGCCAAGGGGTGCAGGGATGCCCCTCGGTGAAGAATGGCCGGCCGATACCCCTGATATTTTCAGAATTATATGCATGCTTTCTATCAAGGTTATGTCTATACTTATTTCTGTTTTTTACTCTTGAAGATATATAGTTTAGCTTAGCTTTTCAGCCCTTTACTTTACTAACAAAATGATACTTTCTCTGGCAGTGTGCTTAAGGGACTGTTAGCTCCACAATCTAAAAGACAAAGGAATGCTTTCACCCCCTCTAAAGGGCGCGAAAATATAAAGATGTTTAACTGCCCACTGAGAATGCAGATAGCCCTGGGGATAAGATACCGGGGAGTCGCTTTTTGTTCCCACTAACCATCTACACTAACGGCGTAAATGATTGAGGGAGGCAGGGATGGTGCCCCCAGGATGTAACCAGACGGACTGCTGTCCTGTCCGGAGGCCTGGACCTTCTCTCTTTGATTTAACTTTACCATGAATTACAACAGGTGTCTAGGTACCTATCTCTTTTAGCTTAGAGACAACAAACACTAGTTAGTTGCGGAGAAGACGATCATTAACCTTATGCTATATAGAATGGAATGCTAATAAATATTCTTGTGCTCGTTTTTTACTTCCTTATCTCTCTGAGAATATTTGTAGAACTATTTCTGTACTAATCCTGAAAAATATATAAACAACACCTGTGCACAGTAAAGTCGGACTTGCTAACACCAACCCAAGTCTCACGTCCCCTTTATCTTCCTCTCATTGCGCCGACACTGTCTATCCCTCAGGAACCTGGACTCAGCCGGGGCGGGACTCCGGCAACCACTCAGCATAATTTTTTCAAGGGACAACGATGTTGTAGCATGTATTGATGCTTCATTTGTTTTTATGGCCAAATAATATTCCATTGTATGGATAAAACTCGTTGTTTATATCTATTCATCTACCTTTCTATTTCTACCTTTTGGGTACAATGAATAATGTTGCTATAAAATTCATGTACAAATTTTTGTTTGAACATATATTTTCATTATTCTGGGGCATACACCCAGCAGAGGAATAGATGGGTCATGTGGTAATTCTAGGTTTAATTATTGAGGAACTGCCAGACTGTTTTCCAAAGAGACTGCACCAGTTTACATTTGCACCACCAGTGTAAGAGGGTTCAAATTTCTCCATATATCCTTGAAAACTTTATCTCACTTTTTTGATTCTAGCCATCCTACTGGTTGCGAAGTGGTATCTCCTTGACATTTTCATTTGCATTTTCTTAATAAGTAATGGTGTCCACCATCTTTTCACGTGCTCTTGGCCATTTCAGTGTATTCCTTGGAAAAATGTGAATTGAGATCCATTGCTATCTTATTAAATTTTTTTGCTGAGGAAGATTCACCCTGAGCTAAAATGTGTCACCAATCTTCCTCTATTTTTTTGAATGTGGGTCATCACCACAGCATGGCCACTGATGAGTGGTATAGGTCTGCACCCAGGAACCAAACCCAGGCCACCAAAGTGGAGCACACCAAACTTAACCATAAAGCCACCGGGCCAGCCCCATGGTCCTTTGCCATTTTTAAATTGAGTTACTTGATTATTTATAATTAAGTTATAAGAGGTCTTTAGATATTTTCTATACAAGTCCCCTATCAGATATATGATTTACATAATTCTCTTCCATCTGAGGCTTGTGTTTTCACACTCTTGTTTAAAAAATGTACTTTTAGGGGCTGGCCCCGTGGCCGAGCAGTTAAGTTCCTGTGCTCCGCTGCAGGTGGCCCAGTGTTTCATTGGTTTGAATCCTGGGTGCAGACATGGCACTGCTCATCAAACCATGCTGAGGCAGCATCCCACATGCCACAACTAGAAGGACTCACAATGAAGAATATACAACTATGTACCGGGGAGCTTGGGGGAAAAGAAGGAAAAAAATAAAATCTTTAAAAAATGTACTTTTAATTGTGGTAAAATACACATAAAATAAACTTTACTCGTTAACCATTTTTGAGTGTACATTTCAGTAGTGTGAATTACTTTAACATTGTGAGACCAGTCTCCAGAAATATTTTGATCTTGCAAAACTGAAACTCAGTACCCATTATACGACAACTCCTCATTCTCCTCTCAGTGGGGCTCCTGACAACCACCATTCTACCTTTTGTCTCTATGTGCGTGACTGTTCTAGGTCCTCAGAGAGTGGAATCACACAGTGTTTGACCTTTTTTGATGGGTGATTTCTCCATGCATAATGAAGTCCTTAAGGTTCATCCATGTTGTACATTGTGTCAGAATTCAAAGCCGAAATACACCATTTTATGTATGTACCATACTTTTTTTATCTATTCGTCCATTGTACACTGGAGTTACTTCCACCTTTTGGCTCTGGTAAATAATGCTAATATGAACATGAATGGACATGCATCTCTTTGAGTCTCTGCTTCTAATTCTTTTGGGTACTGACGCAGAAGTAGAATTGCTAGATGAGATGGTAACTCAGTTGCTAACGTTTTGAGGAACTCCCATGTTGTTTTTCATACCTGCAACACAATTTTATATTCCCAAGAATAGCGCACAAGGTTTCCAAAGTGTGTTTTCACATTCTTGATGTCCTTTGAAGCACAAAACTCATTAATTTGATGAAGTCCAAATTAACTTGTTTTCTTCCATTTTTGTTCTTCATGTCATATATAACAGTTCTTTGCCAAATCCAAGGACGGGAATTTTTCCTGCATTTTATCTAAGAGCATTATAGTTTTATTCTTTTGCTTAGGACTTTGATTCTTCTTGGTAAATTATTATGTGTAGTATTGCTGCCGGGACGGGCTGGGCAGTCAGCTGAAGGAGTGGATGGCATTAATAGACAGAACACAATCTATATATTCAATGGGACAGGGGACCATCAGCCTCAAAGACTGAGGTGAGGTCCCTCTGATCACCACATATTTATTTGCAGGTAAAGAATCACAGGCATGTACAACAGCAGGAACTCATGCCTGCAGGGACATGCAAGCCAAAGCCCAAAGGTTCTATTCTTCATCCCCCCGAAACACGCCAGCCCTATCCCAGGTCATTCCCTTGGGGGGTATCTTAAGAACAATCAGCAAGGTATGCAGGCAGCGTTCCGTACCTGCAAGGGCCCGGCGTTCCCAAACCCCTTGCCTTCATGCTCAATAACATACTCCCCTCCAGCCTTGGATTCCAAAGCACAAGCAATCTGGTATAATTATGAGAGTCAGCATATCACATATCTCCCAGCCACCCATTTGGAATTTATTTTTCCTAGGCTTAAAGCCTAGCAAGAATGCTGCTATGATCTCCTGCAGCATGGTACTGTAGGGGAGGAAGACATTTCCTCTTCCCAAATGTGGGTTCGTCTGGCCGGAGAATGAATTAAACTCACATGAGACAGAATAGCAAGAGAAAATTAAACCAAGCTCTATGAGGAACCATGGCGCGGGGCCTTTCTTCCCGAAGGAAGAAAGGGCACCGAAGAAGTGGGGTGCACAGAGTGGTTATATACCCCCAAACAGGGTGTCACATATGATTGAAATGTCCCTTTTACAATAGTCACGAGACTGCTCTGTCAGCACAGTGCTCGATGGAAACGGCAGATAGGTCTGCTGTCCCAGTGAACGCCGCGGGGTGGCAGGTGTGTTGCCTCGGGCTGGGGGGTCACAGATGAGTGCCGCAATCCGTTCCCAGCCTAAAGAAAGATGCTTAATCTTTAAGGAGATGCCAACGTTGGGAGGGGGAGGGAAGTCAGTCAGGAGGTTACCAGAGAAGCAGAATAAAATGCAGATTTTAAGTCCTTGCCTTTGGTATTGATTAAGAGTTTCTAGAGAGAAGGTCATCTCCTTTCTTCTTCCTGGTACAGAGAGGGAGTCACCTTTTACAGATAGAGATTTACCTTACAAATGTAAATGTGTCCTAACAAAGGGCAAGTTCCATTCCTCAGAGCCTCCTTCCCTGTCCCAGTTTATCAAAAGCAATCAGCCTCAAATAATCCTGATGCCAAAGACACATAGCTTGGGGTGGCCAATTTCAGGTCCCTACAGTATGATATGTTTACAACCTCTTTCCTTTCATACAGCTAAGCACTTGGCCCGGCACCAGTTTGTGAAAAGAACATTCTTTCCTCATTCTTAGCACTTTTTTCAAAAGTCAGTTGACCATAGATGGGTGGGTTTATTTCTCAAATCTCAATGTATTCCACAGATCTGTAGGTCTATCCTTGTGTCAGCACCACACCATCTTGATGACTACTGCTTACTACAAAATTTTGAAATTGGGAAATGTTAGTCCAGCCAATTTGTTTTTCTTTTTCAAGTATGGCTTGGCTATTCTGAATCCCTGAAATTCTATATAAATGTATAAACCAACTCAACAATTTCTATAAATAATCACCTGGGATTACGATAAGTATTGTGTTGAATCTTCAGATCATTTTGGGGAGCAATGCTATTTCAACGTTAACTCTTCTGGTTCATAAAATTGGGAAGTTTTCCAACTTATTGAAATCTTTATTAATTTCCGTCAATGATGATTGTAGTTTTCATAGAATTTGCTTTGTACATTTTTGTTAAATTTATTCCTAAGTATCTTATTCCTTGTGATGCTGTTTTAAATGCATTTGTTTTCTTAATTTCATTATCACAGTGTTCACTGAGGTGTATAGAAACACAACGATTTTTTTAATTTTGATCTTGTATCCTACAACATTGCAGAACTCAATTAGAAGTTCTAGTAGTTTTTTGTGGACTCCTTAGAGTTTTCTCTATGCAACTGTAGGGATGGAAAAATTTTACCTTATTCCCTTCTATGTTCTTTAGCTGGTCTAATAATTAAATTGATGTTAGGCAGATTAAGAGGAAAGAAAAAAACAAATTTAATTCCCTACATGTGGGAGACTCATTTAAAAAGTGAGACTCAAAGAAGTGACCAGGGCAAGAAGCTTCTCACATTTTAGATATCAAAACAATGTATTGGGGAAGGTTTGACAAGGCAGAGGGGTTTGAATTAGTTGTAGTAAATGGCGAAGAAATAACAAAGTTTGTTTATACAGCCTACTTGGCCCTAAATTCCTGTCTCTGATGCTCAAGTTGTCTTCTCCCCTCCTGGTTCAAAGAGGGTACCATTCACATGGGAGATTCATCTCCTGCTTTCAGAGGGAAAAAGGAGGGCCAGAGTGTCTTTCTTGTGATGGCTGTTTCTCAAGTAACTTTAATACAAAATAATCAAAAAGCCAGTGTATCGTATCTTGGGGTGACATATTCTGAACCTCTACACAAGATACCTCATGTGGAAGTAGAGAGTTTTACATCTTCCCAACCAATTTGCATGCATTTTATTTCCTATTATTGCCTAATGGTTCTGGCTAAAATCTCCAGGACATTTAGAAGTGGCAAGAGCAGACATCCTTCTTTGGTTACTTATCTTCGGGGGAAAGAATTCCAGTCTTTCACCATTAAATATAATATTAGGGGGCTGGCTTCGTGGCCGAATGGTTAATTTCGTGAGCTCTGCTGTGGCGGCCCAGGGTTCGGATCCTGGGCTCGGACATGGCACCACTAGTCAGGCCACGTTGAGGCGGTGTCCCACATCCCACAACTAGAAGGACATGCATCTAAGATATACAACTGTGTACAGGGGGGGTTTGGGGAGATAAAGCAGAAAAAAAAAAAGATTGGCAACAGTTGTTAGCCCAGGTGCCAATCTTTAGAATAAATAAATAAATAAAATGTTAGCTGTGGGTTTTCCATAAACCCTCATTATGAAATACGGAAATTCCCTCTATTCCTGGTCTGCTGAGTGTTTTAACCATGAAAGGGTCCGGATTTTGTCATTTTCCCTGAGTCTATTGAAATGATCTTGTCATTTTTGCTTTTTACTCTATCAATATCCTTTATTACCTTAATGGATTTTTAGATGTTAACCCAACTTTTCATCCCTGTAATAAACCCACTTGGTCATGGTATATAATTCTTTTTTATATGTTGCTGGATTGGGCTTGCTAGTATTTGTTGAGGTTTTTTGCATCCATATTCACAGAAGAAACAGGCATGTAGTTTTTTTCTGCAACACACTTGTTGTTTTTCATATCAGAGTAGTACTGGCCTCACAAAATGAGCACAAAGAGTTTTCTCCAATCTATATTCTTAAAAAAATTTGTAAATAATCCCAGTGCACACTGGAGCCCACAAGTTCACAAAGAGCTGGGTGAAAACAACAGAGGCAGACCCAGGCCAGGAAAAAGTTCTGTTTAAATGCAAATATGCCATGTAACTCAGGTTCCAGCCGCCAGCCTAGGTGGGTTCTGCTGAGCCTTGCAGCCTCCTGCCACTGTCACTCAGGCCTGAGGGAGCGGGGCCTACAGGACTGTCCAATCATGGAGCTCCTGGCGCAGGTGGCTGGAGCGGTGCACCCTGCTTATGTCAGCATCCCTTCTGGCTCCTGCTGTGCTCCAGAGCACTGTCACCTGCCGTTAACATTACTTTCTGACTCTTCCACAGCCTCTGTCCTGCTGTGATCTGCACTGGCTGAGGGAGTCCTCAGGAGGACTCAGGGAGACCCAGAAGACCTAGAAATGGTGAGTGTGCCACTCTGGGGTGAGGAGACATGGAGGAGGGACTGGTCAGAACCGGCCATGGTGGGACTTGGCTTCCCTATGGTCACCTCCAGAGTCTGTGGACCCAGGTCCAGTGGTGGCACCGCTCAGACCTCAGTTCCCTCTGGCCTGAAGTATGGGGACTGGGCTGACAGCCAGGACCCTGCGTCTATTGTATGTCACTGCATGCAGTGACTTCGGCCTCTGGGCAGCTCTGTGCCCGCAGTCCTGCATCTCCCCAGATTGTGTGGTGACCACAGGGAGAGTCATCAGGAACAATCGTGACTCGGTCTCTGGGGTTCATGCATGGGAGGAGCTGTGAACTCTGGGGTCCGCAGTGCCTCCTTTCTGCCCGGAGGACACCATTTTCTCCTGAGTTTTCCAGATGTTTGGGAAGCAGAGCCTCAAATCCACAACTCTGTCCCCCCAGCCTAGCTCTTCCTGGGCTGACAGTAAGTCCCTACATTTTCAGATCTCTCCCCACATTCCCAAGTGCCAACTTCCCCTCTCCAGTTCAGAGCATCATTATCAACTGTTCATCCTCTGTGTTGCATTTCAAACAGACCCAATATTTTCACTGTTTATCGTTTTTCCCCAGCACCATGGATGGTTCTTTTCATTATTATTATTTTAGTTTATTTTATTGATGTCATAATAGTTTATAGCATTGTGAAGTTTCAGTTGTACATTATTATTTGTCAGTCACCATATATATGTGCCCCTTTATCCCTTATGTCCAACCCCCTTCCCCTATGGTAATCACTAGTCTGTTTTCTTTGTCCCTGTGTTTGTTTATCTGCCACACATGAGTGAAATCATACGGTGTTTGTCCTTCTCTGTCTGGCTTATTTCGCTTAGCAAAATACCCCCAGTTTGATGGCTCCTTTCTACAGATTATATATGTCTGTGGATGTTTTACATGAGAGGAAAGCAGAGAATGGCCACCTGGAAGCACATTGCAGGAAATCCTTGTGCGTCTCCCCGAGGATCTTTCTAGGCGCAGACATCCTCTGGGAAGTCCTTTAGTTGGAGCTTCCTCTTCAGAAAGTTTCCTGGGTGATCTGTCCTGTTGGCACCGCCCATCCCTAGATTTGTAACATACAAGATTTATTCCCGGGGCTGGCCCCGTGGCCGCGTGGTTAAGTTTGCGCACTCTGCTGCAGGAGGCCCAGTGTTTCATTCGTTCAAATCCTGGGCACGGACATGGCACTGCCCATCAAACCACGCTGAGGCAGCGTCCCACATGCCACAACTAGAATGACCCACAACGAAGAATATACAACTATGTACCGGGGGGCTTTGGGGAGAAAAAGGAAAAAAAATCTTAAAAAAAAGATTTATTCCCTTATTTAAGTCTGTTTTTCACTATGAATAAATATATTAAATCAGCAGAACTTGGAAGACGGTATGAAATAGTTACAAACAGGCAACAAAGAGATAATTTCAGAAAAATACATTCTTGTGT
Source organism: Equus caballus (assembly GCF_041296265.1). Classification (NCBI taxonomy): domain Eukaryota; kingdom Metazoa; phylum Chordata; class Mammalia; order Perissodactyla; family Equidae; genus Equus; species Equus caballus. The sequence goes on from NC_091690.1 coordinate 50,062,569, forward strand.
TACATTCCATTTGTTAAGAATACTTACGACACTCTTTCTTCCGCTGAACATGTTTAGTAAGTTTCCCAGGTCTGTTCTTTACTTTTGGATTTTTTCAAATGAAATTCCAGGGGTAGACACGCAGACCACACTTGACCAAGTGGTCAAGTATGATTTTATGCCATGGAAACAATAATTAACTGGCATCTTTTTTCCTGAAAGGAATAGGTATTTGGTGTTTCCTGGTTGAACTAATAAGAGGGCCTTAGAATTTTCTTCCCTATATTCCGTGGAAGGACTGGGTTTAAGTGATTTTGCTGGATTATTCAAATACTGGATTTGTGTGATTTAAAATAACAATGATGTTGCAGAGCATCTCCAATGGGGAGCAGAGGCCCCCAGTCCAAGACCCAAGCTAAGGCCCCCTTGGATCTGCAGAGGGAAGGCCTTGAAGGCCCAGTTGTTCTTCCTGGGGAGCCTCCCCCTGCAGGTGTCCCACTGCTCACACCCTGATGGAGAGGAGCCTTTCTCCTGAGAGGAGCTGCAGAGCCCTGGAAAGCTGGGGGTGCACGTGCTCATGGGGTGGGGAGTGACGCCCCGTCTGAGGTTGTGGTTGTGCTTCTTAGGCCTGGACCTTTTTTATTTTCTTGAGGAAGATTAGCCCTGAGCTAACATCTGCTGCCTATCCTCCTTTTTGCTGAGGAAGGCTGGCCCTGAGCTAACATCCGTGCCCATCTGTGGGACGCCTACCACAGCATGGCGTGCCAAGTGGTGCCATGTCCGCACCCAGGATCCGAACCCCAGGCCACTGAAGTGGAGTGTGTGAACTTAACCACTGTGCCACGGGGCCGGCTCCAGGCCTGGACCTTTTAAATGTTATGTTTAAATTTTGCATCAACACTGTAGGTGCACTGAGAGTGTCATTTGTGCACAATGAGAAAGTCTGTGAAGATCAAGCTTTCTGTCCTATGGACAAAGGGTTTATGGATCTGAGAGTTCATTTGGGTCAGAGGCTTAGACTGAATCCGGCTGAGAGTTTCCTCACTTGTGAGAGTGGGAGCCTGGGGGAGGCAGTGCCTCCATGCCCACAGGAGAGGGAGGGTATGTGGGGCTCCCAGAGTTCACCTCTGTGGCTGCTGAGGTGTCTCCACCCTCCTTCACCAGGCACAAAGCACTCTAGGTGTTGCAGCTCAACTTTGGGGTGTTTAGACCCTAAATTTGGGAACATGGTCACTTTCTGAGTGTGGGTTTTCCTTCTGATCTGTAGACAAGCAGGCTGCTTCTATGGACTCATTTGAATATTCATGTTTCTGTCCTTGGATTTCTTTTTCAAACAAACATTTCATCCCTTTGATTCTAGTTTCATTTGCACTTGGGGTTTTTTGTTTTTTTTTTAAAGATTGGCACCTGAGCTAACATCTGTTGCCAATCTTGTTTTTTTTCTTTTCCCCCAAGCCCAGAGTACATAGTTGTATATTGTAGTTGTGAGTGCCTCTGGTTGTGCTGTGCGGGATGCCACCTCAGCATGGCCTGACGAGCAGGGCTAGGTCTGCACCCAGGATCTGAACCAACGAAACCCTGGGCTGCAGAAGTGGAGCACACGAACTTAACCACTTGGCCATGGGGCCAGCCCCTGCCACTTCTATTTGACAATGTACTGATGATTTTAGCCAGAACAGTTTTGCAAGAAAAGGAAACAAAAAGCATGCAGACTGGGTGGGAGGATGTAAAAGTCTCTTCACCTGCATATGACTTATCTTATATAGAGAAAGCTCTAAGGAATCCAGACCTACAAGTGTGAAATAACAAACTTCAGCGATGATATGAGGAAAGGGAACCCTTGTGTACTGTTGGTGGGAATGTAAACTGGTGCAGCCACTATGAAAAACAGTATGGAGGGTCATCAAAAAAATAAAGGAGACCTGTCATATGAGTCAACAATTTCACTTCAGGGTATTTATACAAAGAAAGCAAAAATGCTAACTCAAAAAGATATGCACCCCCATGTTCACTGCACCATCATTTACAGTAGCCAAGATAAGGAAACAGCCTAAGTGTTCATCAATAAATAAATGGATAAAGAAATTGTGGTATACAGGTACAATGGAATAGTGTTCAGCCATAAAAAGAATGAACTCTGACATTTGTGACAACAGGGCTGGACCTTGGGGCTGGCCGGTGGCGCGGTGGTTAAGGGTGTGCGTTCCACTTCAGTGGCCTGTGGTTCACTGGTTCAGATCCCTCGTGTGGACATGGCACTGCTTGGCAAGTCATGCCGTGGTAGGCGTCCCACATATAAAGTAGAGGAAGACAGGCATGGATGTTAGCTCAGGACCAGTCTTCCTCAGCAAAAAACAGAGGAGGATTGGCAGCAGATGTTAGCTCAGGGCTAATCTTCCTCAAAAAAACAAAAATAAAAACAAAACATGGCTGGACCGTGATGACATTACACTAAGTGAAATATGTCAGAGATACACAAATATCGTATGTTCTCTCTTATGTGTGGAATCTAAAAAATACAGCAAACAAACAAACAAATACCAAACTCATGGATACAGATAACAGACTGGTGGTTGCCAGAGGTGGGGGTGGGGAGTGGGAGAAATGGGTGAAGGGGGTCAAAATGTAAAATGAAAAAGACAAAAGTAAGGGAGTTGTACCCAAAATGCATATTTATGATAATCATGCAGTGACAGAAAAATAATTGCATACTTTTAGATATTTTAAATTTACAATCTATGCACCACTGCTATTGGATAGTCATTAGTGAATGTACATACATGCAAAAGGATATCAGTTACAGAAAAGGAAATTAAATTTCCTTAAATTAATTATTTTTCAGGGTTCACTATTTCATGGATTCTGTTCGTGAATCCTTAGATTTAACACTGTTGAGATGGCAATACTTCCCAGAATGATCTAGATTTTCAACAAAATCCCTATCAGAATCTCAGCTGACTTCTTTATACTGTGGATATTAATAAAAGTAACCTTAACTAAATTGGAATTGGGAAGGCCTGTAGGGGGAGCTTTCACAGCCTGTCACACATCCTCAATTATACCAAACGTAATAGATGATGGCTTTCATCTTCGACAAGAAGAAAAATTACTTGACTACTGAAGGAACCTTCCTTTCCTCACGGGGCAATGGCTCAGCCAAGGAGGAATGCCACAGTTCAACCAATGAGTGCAATGTCACTTTCCCCCCGCGGGTTTTCATTTAGAACAGCCCCTCCCTACTCCCTCTTTTTCTGTATAAAAGCAGCTCTTTTTCTTTGCTGGATTTTGTGTAGGGTTTGCCATGGCATGCACATCCTAAATTGCAATTCTTTCGCCTATTCTTGAATAAACTCATTTTGAGATAAAATAACAGGCAAATTTGCTTTTCAAGCTGACAATAGAAATTGGCAAGCTGTTTCATAAATTATATGGAATTGCACAGGAACCACGATAGCCAAACCAATCACCAAAAGTAAAACACAGCAGTAGGATTAACATTTCCTGATTTCAAATCTGACTACTCAGCATGGTAATCAAGGAATGAGGTAATGACACAAGGACAGAACACAGAATGATGGATTTGATTGAGATTCCAGACATAAACCCATTCATCTATGGTCAATTGATTCTCAAAAAGAGGGTGCTAAGAATGAGGAAAGAATATTCTTTTCAAAAGTTGATGCTGAGACAACTGGATAACAACATGCAAAAAACTGAAGTTGGACTCTTACATTACACTATATACAGCAATTTGCCAAAATGGATCAAAGACCTAAATTGGAGATAAAACTGTAATACCCTTAGGAAAAAGCATATGGGAAAATATGAACCTGGATTTGGCAAAGAATATTACATATGACCCCAAAAGAAAAACCAGTAAAGAAAAATAGATAATTTGAAATTCATCAAAATTAATCACTTTTGTGTTTCAAAGAACACCGAGAAAGCAAAAACATCCATGGGAACCTCTGCACTTCTGGCGGGAATGTAAAATCATATTGACATTGTGGAAAGCAGGATGGCAGTTTTTAAAACATTACGGAGAGTGTTATCACATGATCCAGTATTTCCACTTCTGAGTATATACTCAAAAGAATTCAAAACATGGACTCAAACAGATATATGTGCACCTGTGTTCATAGGAGCATTATTCACAGTAGCCCCAAACTAGAAGCAACCCAAGTGTCCTGAACGGATGAATGGATCAACAAAATGTGGTATTCGCACAGAACAAAATATTATTCAGCTTTAAAAAGACATAAAATTCTGACACATGCTACAAGATGGGTGAACCTTGAGGACATCATGCTAAGTGAAACAAGGCAGTCCCAAAAAGGACAAAAACCATATGATTCCACTGATGAGAGGTATCTAGAGCAGTCAGATTCACAGAGACATCAGGACAGTGGTTGCCAGGGCCTGGGGGTCAGGGGCAAGTAGGCTGTTGTTTCATACACAGAGAGTGGCAGTTTTGCAGGATGAAGAGTTCTGGAGATCGGTTTCACAATGTCAGTGTACTTCACACGATGAACTATACACTTAATATAGATCAGATGTAACTTTGATGGAATAAATATAGAAGGTAATCAAAAGGTACACACTTCGTGTTATAACATAAATAAGTCATGGGGATGTAATGTACAGCATGGTGACGATAGTTGATAATACTGAATTGTATATTTAAAATTTGCTAAGAGAGTAGATCTTAAAATTTCTCAACACAAGAAAAAAAAATCATAACTACATGTGGTGATGCATCTTAACTAGATTTATTGTGGTACACCTGAAAGGAATGTAAGGTTGCTTGTTAATTAGATGTAAATTTAAAAAAAAAATCAAGTAATGATACATGCTACCACATGGAATCCCCTGAAAAAATTATACCATGAATGAAATCAAACACAAAGTCCACATATTATACAATTTCATTCATATGAAAGTAAACAAATACAGAAATGTAGAGATACAGAAAATAGATTAATAGTCGTCTATGGCTGGCGCTTGCACGAGCGAGGTGGGAACATAGGGCAGTGCTAGGTTAAGGGTAGAGGGGTTTCTTTTTAGCTGATGGAAATATTCTGAAATTGACTGTGGTGATGATTGCACAGTATCTGTGAATATACTGAAGACCAGTGAGTTGTAGACAGTAAAGTTTCGATAGAATTGGGTGTGTATTGTTCCTCAAAAAGAAAAAAAAAACCCACAAAACTTTACAAACAAGTAGATAAATGCATTAAGAGTTTCACAATGCGGGGCCAGCTCCATGGCCAAGTGGTTAAGTTCGCCTGCTCGGCTTCAGTGGCCTGGGGTATCGCAGGTTCAGATCCTGGGCATGGACCTGGCACCACTCATCAGGCCACAATGAGGGGGCATCCCACATGCCATAACCAGAAGGACCCACAACTAAAACATACAGCTATGTACTGAGGGGCTTTGGGGAGAAGGAGGAAAAAAAACAAGAGTTTCGCAAGGCAATCTCTTAAGCACATGAATACTTTCCAGGTAGATACTACATTGACATAACCTTTTCTTTTCTTTGTTATTATCAGTCCAAATAGGAATTGAATTTCCTTAGGGATATTCTAGACTTTCACATTTCAAAGTTCTCCCACGATACATTCAATGATCTAAAGTAAATTTCCCTGCAGTGTAAAACGTACACCTGAGACTTGAATGAAACCATCTCATACCTTGTGGTTAGACGGAGAAGAGGCCTTGCGCCCCGCTAGGGCTGCGGGTTCCAACTTCCCACCAGGGCTAAGGGCTTGGGAGGCCACAGGATTGTTTAATGTTATGAGTGGAGGCGGGGAAGGGCAGGGTGGAAGATCAAAGACCAAAGTGGAGACAGACTAATTATGACATACGGGGAGGTGATGTTAAGGGTGTTTGCAAAGAAGGGTCACAGCCCCCCGAGTGGCCTCCCAGCATTACATTTCAGCGGAAAAGTCCCCATAGAGGCCAACTGCCAGCTCTGGGTCGGCTCACACACGTAATCTCCATCCCGCTGTCACTCAGGACGAGGGGCCTTTCGAACTGTCCAATCAGGGTCGGCGCCAGGGCAGGTGGGCGGGGCGACGCTGGGCAACCACCCTGGACTTCCTGTAGTTCTACAGTCCTTCCGGTCACGGGTCACCTGCCGTTAAAGACCCCACGGTGTTCAGCTGCTGACTCTGTCGCGTTGTGACGTGTGCTGAATCGCGGGAAGGACCCCGGGTCCCCGGGAAACAGCAATGGTGAGAGGGGGGCCGGCCCAGGCCGGGTTCGCGCGCCCCGCTTCGGCGCCCCGGGGTTTGCTAGTTGGGATCCTGGGCGCGGACATGGCACCGCTCATCAGGCCATGCTGAGGCGGCGTCCCACATGCCACAACTAGAGGGACCCACAACTAAGAACATACAACTGTGTACTCGGGGCTTTGGGGAGAAGGAGAAACAAGCGAAAAAAGAAATGGTGAGCGCTCTGGCCGGGGCTTGGGAGACAAGAGTTTGGGGCAGGAGGGAGTGGTGGGAAGCGGCGGGGCGGGCCCGGCCTCCCGCGGTCCCCTCCGGGGTCTGCGGCCCCGAGTCCGCGGTGGCGCCGCTCGGCCCTCAGGCCCCTCCGGCCGCAGCGTGGGGGCCGGCAGCCGGGCCCCGGGCGTCCTGTGGTCCCTGCGCGCGGCGACTTGGGCCGGAGCGTCTCTGGGCCGCTGTGCGCCCGCAGCCCCGCGTGTCCCAGACGGTGCGGGGCCCGCAGGAGGGCCCGCAGGACAGTCGGGCCTCGGGCTCCGGGGTCCGTGCGCGGAGGGGCTGCGGTCTCTGGGGTCCCCAGGGCCTCCTTTCTCCTGAGTTTTCCACATATCTGAGTAGCAAGCCCTCCAATCCACGACCCTGTCCCCTCAGCTCTTCCAGGACCGACAATAAATCCCTAAATTTCCAGATCGCTCCTCGCGTTCCCGAACATCAGCTTCCCGTCTCCGGAACACAGCATCGTCATCAACCACAAACAGACCCGATATTTTAATTGTTTATCATTTTCCCACAATCAATGGGCGGCCCTTTTAAAAGGGTTTGTTTCTTGTTTGTGGATGTTTAACTTGAGAGAAAGTAGCGAATGCCCGCCTGGAAGCTCGTTGTGTGAACTCCTTCGGCCTCTCCTCCCAGGCTGTGTCCTGGCCTAAGACGTTCAATCCTAAATCCTTTGGTTGGAGGTTCCTCTGGGCAAACTTTCCCCGTGATCTGTCCAGTCAGCGCTGCCCCTCCCTGGGTTTGTCAGCTTGAAAAGATAGATTCACTTTCTCTTGTCTCAGGTTTTCAGTGAATAAAAGTTTATTTCATCAATACAGCTTGAAAGACGATATAAAATGTTTCCAAAGACGGAAGAAAGAGGTGAATTTCAGAGAAAATAAAATATTACAGTAGTTCATTGTATGATTTAAAAATTGTATTTTTTCCTCCCTGAGCATGTTACTCGTATTCTGACATGTGTTCTTTTATTTTGGGTGAGTTCAAATGGATTTCCAGGGCTGAAACATGCAGACCTGAAGTGTTCAAGTATGATTAATAGTTTATAAAACAATTTCTTGTCATGGAAATAATTAATTGATATCTTTTCTCCTGGAATGCAGTACATTACTGTGGGATTTCTTTTGTCTTTTTTTTTTTTTTTTTGAGGAAGATTAGCCCTGAGCTAACTGCTGCCAGTCCTCCTCTTTTTGCTGAGGAAGACTGACCCTGAGCTAACATCCGTGCCCGTCTTCCTCTACTTTATATGTGGGACACCTACCACAGCATAGCTTGACAAGCAGTGCCATGCCTGCACCCGGGATCGGAACGAGCGAACTTAACCGCTGTGCCACCAGGCTGGCCCCCGAGTGGGGTTTCTTGTTGAGCCAGCAAAGTGCCATACAGTTTTCTTCCCTCATTTCCACATAAAAACTGGTTTGAGTGTTACAGTTGGATGGTTCAAACACTGGGTTTGTGTATTTAAAATATGAATCGTGGTCCAAAAAATCCCCAGTGGGGACAGAGGCCTGAGGGCAGTGAGTCTAAGCTGAGGCCCCCTTGAACCTGCAGAGGGAAGGCCTTGCAGGCCCAGTTGTCCTTCCTGGGGAGCCTCCCCCTGCAGCTGCCCTACTGCTCACACCCCCACGGAAGGAGCCTTTCTCCTGAGAGGAGCTCCAGAGCCCTGGAAAGCTGGGGGTGCACGTGTTCATGGGGTGGGGAGTGACGCCCTGTCTGAGGTTGTAGCTGTGGTTCCCTTGGGCCTGTTTCTAGACATAATTGGAGTTTTGCATCCACAGTGTGGGTGCACTCAGAGTAATTTGTTTACACTGAGAAAGTCTGTGAGAGTCAGGAGCTCTGTGACCTGGATTAGGGCTAATCTGGGGTCCATTTGGGTCAGAACCTTAAACTGGATCCAGCTGAGTTTCCTGACTGTGAGAATGGAGCCTGAGAGAGGGAGCATGTGCACTGTTCCCTGGGGAGAGGAGGGTGTGTGGGGCTCCCAGAGCTCCTTCCTGTGGCTGCTCAGGTGCCCTCCCCTCCTTCTCCAGGGACTGACCCCCTCCAGGGCTCTGTCTCCACCAGGAGGTCAGAAACACGGAACCTTCTGACCGTGGCTTTCCTTCTGTACTGTGGGAAGCAGGCTGCTCATCTGAGCTGGTTCCAGTGTTTGTGTTTCTTTGCTTTGGATTCCTTTATCGATGGACTTGTGCAGCCCTTTGGCTCTCGTTTCCCTTAGCACGGGGGCCCTGAGACTGCAAGTTGAGAGATAGGATGTGAGGGAAGCAAAAACATTTGGAGCAAAGTAGAAATTTTTTTCCTTTGAGACAAAAGAACCTCAGGATGTGAGAGAAATGTATAAAGTTTTTAGCACATTTTCCATTCTTAGATTCGCGTTTCTGTGTGCCTGTTTCTAGAGAATATGGAAATTTAAAGGCTGTAGCAATAGACTTTCTATTGTAATTGATATGAGGAAAACTTCTGAAAGCCTACGTGATCTTTGAAAATCAAATACACTTAAGTAGTTAAACTCACACCCCTATTGCATTAAAATATACTGCTCATTCCTGACAAAACTCATAGTGTGAGCTACAGGGAAAGGACAAACTAGGATGCCACTTGTCCTTTTAGTTAGAAAGAGATTTGAAAATTTTATTTTGTGGTTTGCAGTTTTGTAACTATTGGTGTTTAAAGGAATTAAATCCTAGAGTAGTTTTCTATGTACAGAAGTTAAAACTAAATAAAAGAGTGCTAAAAAAATATATATATATCAGTTTCACTGTTTTAAAATAAATCTGTAAAATAGCAAAGTCTAACTTAAGAGGACTCTTTGCCAACATACCCTGGTCCCCTCCAGTGCTGTTATTCAAGTCACCACCCAAATACACAGTTTTGATTAATTTTTCAGCTTCCTGCTTGTGTTTCTTTATATAAAAACAAGCAATTGCAAATTCATATAGTTTTATCCATGTTTGCCCTCCACATTTTTGGTGACCGCTCACAGCTTAAGCCGAACCCACCCTCCTCCCCTTGTGCCCCGACCTGGACAAGCTGAGGAGGAAGCCTGGGTGCTCTCTCCTCTAGAGCAGGCAGGAGATTCCAACCACCCCAGCCCCTGCCTGTGTGCAGAGCTCTCGCCCCGGCCCCACCCCCAGGCCCAGTGAAGTCCCAGGCCAGGCTCCATTCCTTGCTTTCTGAGCCCTGTCAGAGCTGCTTGAGAGGCCCAGCCCTCCCTTTGGACCTCTATTATGTGAATCCTAAGCCTTTTCCTACCCTGTGTGTGTGTGTGTGTGTGTGTGTGTGTGTGTGTGTGCGTGCGCCACCCTGGCATCAGTCTCAACAAGGGAACCACCCCTCTGCAGGTGACCATGACAGTTGGTGCCCTGAGCAGCATGTTCAGACATGACCCCACCTGTGGGTCTGTCTTCTCTTGCTCTGACTTGCTCTCCTGTTCTGCTGCCTGGTGGCGGCGTGCGCTGTGGGCTCCTGCTCGCTGGGGAGCTGGGCTGTGAGCTGTGCTGCCCAATGTTCCATTGTTGACCCACCAGTTCTAGATTCAACTGAGCAGAGTTGGAAATTTCAAGAATTTATGGGCATTTGAGAACAGGATATGGAATTGAGTTCTGTATAACATGGCCCTGTTTCAGTGTCTTTGCCGGGATTCATCTGTGTCTTAGAGTGAAGATGTGACAGCGGCTGCTGTGGCTCTTAAATACCCCAGGGATGGGGGTGGTACAGGGGGACTATACTCAGTGCAAGAGGAGGGCGCATTGTGGTCACTCATGAAACTGCTGTCATTTCAAAAGGCAAAGAGGGGGCCGGCCCCGTGGCCGAGTGGTTAAGTTTTCGAGCTCTGCCTCCGTGGCCCAGGGTTTCACCGGTTTGAATCCTGGGCGCGGGTATGGCACCGCTCATCAAGCCATGCTGAGGCAGCGTCCCACATGCCACAACTAGAAGGACCCACACCTAAAAGTACATAACTACGTACCAGGGGGACTTTGGGGAGAAAAAGGAAAAAAGTAAAATCTTAAAAAAAAAAAAGGACAAAGAGAAGAGAGGGGGAAGGGTAGCCAGTAGGTGGATGGTGGAGTCCACACCCTCACCAGCAGAAGGCTCACCAGGACCCTTGAGTACCGCTGCTTCAGCTGCTCCTGCCTCTACTGTGACAAAGATGCTGACCATTGGGATTATAGGGGATGCACGCATGGCACCACTGCGACACAGCAAAGGGATTAGTTGAAATCTGACTTAAGTCTAGGGACTTTAACCTCACTAAAGCACTCATTTGACATCAGGGAGGCTCCTATAGTTGATGGCACTGTTGAGGTCCTTGGGAACAAAAATACTAGGGTAGAGAGGATGCCTTTTCACCCAAAGTATAACAGACGACCAAAAAAAAACTAAACAGGGAAGGACAAGAGGGAGGGAACAAAAGAAAAAAATACTGAAAGAGAGGTCCAGTTTGAACGAATTGGAAAACCATAATATACTAAAATAATTTACGTAACAAAACAGATAGAGGTACACTTGGCTTTTGGGCCTCTACAATATAGTTCTGAAGTAATTTTGCTATATGATGTAATGAACTAATTCAGCAACTGTCAAGCAGTTAATCAATCCTAGGTGTCAAATTACAGTTATGCCTGGGATCCCATTAAATTTACAGAAAGTGCCTGATGATCATAGGGGTGTTAATGAATATAAAATAGAGGACAAATAGGACAAGTATTTCTCCTTAACCATTAGAACTATGGTTTTGCCTAAATTCTGAATGTCATAGCACTCACTGTCCTAAAATATTCCATAGTGTGCTGGTAAGCTCTGATCCAGTGATCAAGAATTAAAATTAAGGGGCCGGTCCAGTGGCACAGTTGTTTAAGTTTGCATGTTCCACTTCAGCGGCCCGGGCTTCGCTGGTTCAGATCCCAGGTGCAGACATGGCACCGCTTGGCAAACCGTGCTGTGGTAGGCATCCCACATATAAAGTAGAGGAAGGTGGGCACGGATGTTAGCTCAGGGCCAGTCTTCCTCAGCAAAAAGAGGAGGATTGGCAGATGTTAGGGCTAATCTTCCTCAAAAAAAAAAAAAAAGAAAAGAATTAAAATTAAATGAAGTCTTTGCCACTTACAAGTTGGCTTGACCAGTTGGGACTCCAGGGATGTTACCCCACAAATCGAGTATTTAATATGGTCCAAAGTAGATTACACAGGGCCTGAAGGACTGACAACAGTTTAGAAAACCTAGTTAGTTGATTGAAGGGTTGATTATTCCCAGTCTTCTTTTTAACAACCCCATTTGTCTTCTTAACCCTGGAAAGAATCTGGTTTACCTCAACCTTGCAGCTGTGTTTGCACCACACAGACTCCGCATTATACAAGTTGCTCTCTACAACAAATCAGCAACAGATAAATACCCTGCTCTCACAGGTTTGGCTAAGTCTGTTCTGTGCAGTCCTGTGTCCACAGCCCCTCAGCTGCACTTGGCCTCCCCCTCTGAAGGGACATGATGCCCTTTTACTGGGTTGTCCTCATGGATCTTCCACAGCTGTGCCCTCCCACAGTCATTGCAGGCGGGGTCTGAACCTACATCCTGGTGTCTCCAAGATCACAGGTGTGACATTACGTTAATGACATGGCCTCTTAGATCATTCAGGATTTACAAATATTGAAAAAATGAGCTCACAAAAATGGATGGGACATTGCCACACATAGAATTGAGGCCCTTACAAGTTTGTGAAATTTCTGGAAATAATTTGATATCGGAGACCCATTCCATCTCTGACACCATGAAGAAATAGCAATTGTTCCTCTCAGGACCCACAAAATGTACGAGGTTCTCTTGGTGTTTGGGAGGCCGTATGTTCCTTGTTTACACATTTTACTTGAGCCTGTTTGTGCTGTTACTTGCAAATTTGCCACCTTGAATGCCACCCCTACCACAAAAGTCTAGAGACTTTCTGCAGGTTGTCGTAGAGCAAACAGTCCTGTTAGTGGCCTGAGAGTTTCTTTCACTATAGAGGCCTCAGTGACATTCCCTCCTGCCTCCTGGGGTACCCATGGTGGCTTTAAGTTGTCTGTAGGCATCTGATGCAAGAGCCTGCCCTAGGTGTCAGTCTGTAGGCCATAAGAGCTTCAATGATCTCTACCTGCAAGGCTGTCCTGACAGTACATGGTCCTGAACATAGGACCACCCATCCAGCAGTCCAGTTTGCCTTGAGACATGGAAACAGCACTTCAGGAGCTCAGCATGGCTCCTGAGACCTCCTGGAGACAAGGTGGAGCCGCACCTGGGCCCTCTGGGATATCCTACCTGCAGGAGAGGGTGGCCTTCCCTTTTTTCAGTCCCTTGCCAGGTGCCATGGTGTTGAATAAGGTCACCCATCTCTCAGACCCCCGGGCTCCCTGGGGAGCTCCTTAGGACTCCCTGAGCGAAATGCAGTGGGAGTTCCTAGACTTCAGGGACAACATCACCTCATTCGTACGTGATGGAGCTCAGACAGAGTTGCTTTTAATTTATTAATTGGGGTAAATCTGATGAAAGACTGGACCCAAAGGTCATCAGATGGACTGTACATCAAGCAGTCATCTTAGCACCGACCAACAGTGGGCTCCAGCTGCAGACATTACAGACTTTGGGCGATTCCCTGAGAGTTGCCCCTTCGTGGAAAAGAACTCCAGGAATCTCTTGCCTCACAGTTATCTACGATATAAATCAAGGTAACATTTCTTTCTATGTCTATGAAGGTCACACACAAAGCCTCACCAGGACACTATCTTCGTGGGAGATCCAGACTCTACTGATAGTAATGAAGGCACTCATTTCACTTCTCAGAGTATACGGTGCTGGGCTCTTAACAAGGCATTCAATGGAAGTTTCTTCTCTCTTCCAGTTCTCAGGCTGCAGGCCTCATAGAGCACCATAATGGCTTATTGAAATAAGATCAAATTCTTTTCTTTTTGGCGGGGGCTAACAACTGCTGCCAATTTTTCTTTTTTTTCTGCTTTATTCCCCCCCCCCCATACACAGTTGTATATCTTAGTTGCAGGTCCTTCTAGTTGTGGGATGAAATAAGATCAAATTAATGGAATGAAAGATCGTCTGTTTCTATCATCAGTCAGTCATCGTGGGTATTAATGTGCCAGTCTTTAATCTCCTTTTTCCTAGTTGACTGTTTTTTTTAGGATCAGTTTTAAGTTTACAGAAAACTTGATCAGAAAGTACAGATTTCCCACTAACCCCTCTAACTGCACAAGTTTTCCCTATATTTTATATCTTGTATTACAGTAATATGTTTGTCACATTTGATGAGCCAAATTGATGCATGAAAGTTCATAGTTTACATTAGTGTTGACTGTGTCATACAATCTCTGGGCTTTGGCTCATGTGAAATGGCATGTCTCCATCATTTCTGTATCATGGCACACTTGCACTGTCCTAAAAATCTCCTGTGCTCCACCTATTCATTCATCCCCTTCTCCTTCCCTCCAAATCCCTGGCAATCAGTGATCTTTCTGTGTGTTCTATTTGATCTTTTCTAGAATGTCACATGCTTGGAATCATACAGTGTGTAGCCTCGTCATATTGGCTTTTTTCACTTAGCAATATGACTTTAAAGTTTCTCCATATGGTTTTGTCTTGATAACCTCATTTATATTCATCGTTGAAGAGTATTTTATCCTATGGATGTACCCATGATTGTTTCTCCATTCCTCTATTGAAGTTATCTTGGTTATGTCTAGGTCTTAACAATTATGCATAAAGTTCCTATAAACATTCATGTAGAGAGATTTTTGTGAACATGTTTTCTATTTATTCAGGTAATTTCAAAGAACATGACTGCTGTATCATATGGTAAGGGTAGGCTTTGTTTTAAGCAACTGCCTCTCCTCTAAAGTAGGCATACCATTCCCATTCCCGCCAGCAAATGAGTGAGGGTTCTTGTTGCCCTTCATCTTCATCATCATTTGGTGTTCTCAGTGTATTTAATTTTAGTCACTGCAATAAGTGTCTGGAGATAATCTCATTTCCTTTTATTTGTAATTTCCTATTGCCATAGGATTTTGAGCATTTTTCTTTTTGAGAAAGATTAGCCCTGAGCTAACATCGCTGCCCAGCTTCCTCTATTTTATATGTGGGATGCCTGCCCCAGCATGGCTTGATAATTGGTGCATAGGTCTGCACCCGGGATCCAAACTGGTGAACGTTGGGCTGCCAAACTGGAAGGCAGGAATTTAACTGCTTCACCACTGGGCGGGCCCCTTGAGCATGTTTTCAAGTGCTTGGTTACCATCTGTATTTCATTGTTGAAGTGTGTGTTGAGATCTTTTGCCCATTTTTAACTGGATTGTCTGTCTTCTTTTTGTTGAGTTTTAGGAGTTCTTTGGAAGTTTGAGTACCAGTCCTTTATTAGAACAGTGATTTCCAAAGATTATCTGCCAGTCTGTGACTTGTGTTTGCATTCTCGTTACACTGATCAGAAGATTTTCATTCTAATGAAGCCAACATATGTTTTTCTATCTTGGATCTTGCTTTTGGTGTTGTATCTAAAATTAATCACCAAACCCAAGGTCACCTAAATTTTCTCCTATGTTATCATTTAGGAGTGTTGTGGTTTTGCCTTTCATGCTAAGATCTGTGTTTCATTTAACATTAATTTTTGTGAAAATTGTAAAATCTGTGTCTAGACTTTTTTTGGCATGTGGATGGCCAGTTATTCTGTCATTATTTGTCAGAAAGTTTGTTTTCCCAGTGAATTACCTTTGGTCTTTAGTCAAAGATGAGTTTAGCTCATCTTTGCTTGCATGGATCTACAGGAAATGATAGACATTTGTATATTAACATTTTATCTTTCAATCTTCCTCTAGACTCTTCTTAGTTAAAGTGGTTTTCTTTGTTATTGGGGATTCTCTGAGATTTTCTCCCTAGACAGTCTTGTGCCACGAGGACAGTTTTATTTCCTGCTTCCCAAGCTGTGTACTTTTTATTTCCTTTTCGTGTCTAATTGCATTAGCTAAGAATTCCAGTACAAAATTGACGAGGGGTGGTAACAGGGGATACCCTTGCCTGCTTCCTGATGTTACTGGAAGGCATGTAGTTCTTTCAGTGTAATACACTAATATTGAACAAGAGCCCAGCTGGTGTAGAGGTAGGTGTGGGCAGAGGGGAAGCATCCTTCAGTCCGGTGATTTGGTCTCAATCTTTTAGTGAGCCTGTGTCCCTGGGCTCGACCTTCTGTGATATAATAAGGAAGATATTTGATCCTTGTCCTCAGTTCCTAGCAAAGTCCTCTTTTTTTTTTTTTGAGGAAGATTAGTCCTGAGCTAACATCTGCCAATCCTCCTCTTTTTACTGAGGAAGACTGGCCCTGAGCTAACATCTGTGCCCATCTTCCTCTATGTTATATGTGGGACATGTACCACAGCATGGTGTGCCAAGCAGCGCCATGTCCGCACCCAGGATCCTGTCAACAAAAATCATCTGTAAGCAATCTATAAATGAAAATTTGGGAGAGTTTATTCTGAGCTAAAATGTGAGGACCATGGCCTGGGGCCTTTCTTCCCGAAGGAAGAAAGGGCACCGAAGAAGTGAAGTATACAGAGTGGTTATATACCCCCAAACAGGATGTTTCACATATGATTGAAATGTCCCTCCCACAACAGTCACAAGATTGCCCTGTTGGCACAGCACTTGATGGACACAGCAGGTAGTGGGTCTGCTATCTAGGCCAGCGTAGCAGGAGGCAAGTCTATTGTCTTGAGCTGTGTGGTCACAGGTGAGGGCAGCAGTCAGTTCCTAGCCTGAGGAAAGATGCTTAATCCTCAAGGGAATGCAGACGTTGGGAGGGGGAGGGAAGTTGCACCTTTATCTCAAGGGCCTTTGTTCTTGCCATAGGGAATGTCTAAAGCAGATATACAATGCATGCTCAATGGCTGTGGTCAGGGCTTTTTGGAAAGACAAGGTCAGGCCGAATTAGGTTTACACAAAATGGCTTCCTCATGTACTCCAATATCTCCTATTACTTGCCATTTTTATTTGTCAGTCTGAACCAGCGAACCCTGGGCTGCCGAAGCAGAACGTGCGCACTTAACCACTGAGCCACCAGGCCAGCCCCTAGCAAAATCCTCTTGAAGCCCTTGGAGTTGCTTGAGTGATAAGAGTGTTTTTTTGTTTAAATCAGGCAACTCTTGGCCAGCTCCTAGATGGCTTCAAGATGGGGATTGGACACCAGAAACACCAAGCCTTGATTAGAGGCTTGGAAATTACAGCCCCAGCTCCCAGCCTCTGTGGAGAGGAGAGGGGCTGGAAAATGAGTTAATCACCAGTAGCCAATGATTTAACAAATTGTGTCCATGTAATGAAACCTCCAGTAGTACTAGGTCCATGCCCAGGATCTGAACCTGCGAAACCCTGGGCCACTGAAGCAGAGCGCTCCAACTTAACCACTCGCCCACAGGGCAGCCACACCGTCATCTTAATTGCCCCAGGTTTGAGATGAGAAAAGCCTAGAAGAGACTCAAATTGGCTATTTCTCTCCCCCTAGGTCAGTTCAGCTCTTTGAAAATTCCAGTCATTAATACTCTTTTAAAGTAGGTTGCTGTTAGGGTGTACCTTGTTAAGAACAGAATATTTTGCCTGTATTTTTGACCAGCTGCTTTCTTGTCTGCCTCTCTGATTGTGGAGACAGTGGTTTACCCTGTGACCTCAATTCCCTGATGGAAGAGTTGTTGATTTCAAGTTTCTTGGTTTTTTTCTTCTGGGGACTGGAATCTAGCTTTAAGCTTCTTATGTGACAGAGCAGAGACCAGAAGTCTCTGACTGCTTTTTTCCCCCAGTTTTATTGAGAAAAAATTGACATACATGACTTTATAAATTTAAGGTGTACAGCATGATTTGAATTCCATATATTGTGAAATGATTGCCACAGTGGTTCACCTGACATCCATCTTATATAGATGCACTAAAAAGAAAAGAAAGAAGAAAAAAATACTCTTTTTGTGATGAGCACACTTAGAATTTATCCTCTTAAAAGCTTTCCTCTGTATCGTACAGCATTGTTAGCTATCGTTGTCATGTCATGCATTACATCCCTAGTACTTATTTATCTTATAAGTGGAAGTTTGTGCCTTTTGATCACCTTTCTCCAGTTGCCTCCCCTCACCTCTGGTAACCAAAACGGATCTCTTTTTCTATGAGTTTGTTTTTGTGGGTTTTTTCAGATTCCACATATAAGCTGGATCATAAAGTATTTGTCTTTGTGTGATTTATTTCACTTAGCATAATCGCTTCAAGTTTCATTCATCTGTTCACACATTGTAGGATTTCCTTGTTTTTTATGGCTGAATAATACTCTGTGTATATATATATACACACCCCACAACTTCTGTATCCATTCATCCATTGATGGGTGCATAACTCCCCTGGTAGGTAGGCGCCTCAGTGAGTGAGGATGTCATTGTCTTCCCACCGTCTAATGCATCTTAAACACTGTTGGAGGAACTGCTCGGGTGTGGATGTAAACCGTGGGCAGCAATACTGAAAGTCCTGCATTCCAGGGAGTAACAGCAGTGGTTCCCCATAAAGGTAAAGGCATAGACAGAGTTCATCTTCATTTTAGCCGTGCTTAAATGCTTTCCTGCATGTGCTGTTTGATCATGGTCCAGTCACATGGGTGCCTGGAACTCAAGGCTTCCATTGTTTTGAGCCATGGGTATTTGTGGTATGTGTGTTTCTGTTTAAGATCAGTTGAAAGGACTTGAAATCACCGTTAGATTCAGTGTATCCTTTAGCTGCTATTCAGACTGAGTGCCATCATTTCTGCCCCATGAAACCTTTCGAGTTTCTCACAGTTTGGCGGGGCAGGTGGGGGGGCTGGTGATCTGATCATCTGCACAGGTGTAGCACATCATGGCTGTTCCTATGCATAGAGTAATGTCTGTGCAACTTCAATGTGATTTCCTGGTTAAAACACTAAAAAGAGCTGTGAATGCTTAGAGGGTAACGATCCAAGCGGTAACTGAGGTGAGCTGTACACACGCACACAGTATCATTTTGAGTAGTATCACACGTGATGGCAAAGGAGGTAAATTTGACATCCTCAAACTGGGACATTTTCTGTGCTTTTTTCTACCAGGAGTAGCTGGGAGGTTTTTGTTTCCATGATGCACAAAGCCCATTTTTACTGTTTTCAGGGATGATTTCCATATGTTTACATTTTCAGGAGGTGTTATGGAAGATGGGGTAAAACCTGACAGCTTTTGTTTCACCAAACAACAATGGATATCAAAACTTGTCCCCTTTTTTTCAGTGCTAATTTATGTTTTTTCTAGGAGTGTAGAGATTATGTGATTTTGTAATCATTAGTATCTCATTTGATCCCCTGCCCCATCCTTCCTCCCATGATGCAAATAAAGTTAAGGGGCCGGCCCCGTGGCCGAGTGGTTAAGTTCACACACTCCACTTCGGCAGCCCAGGGTTTCACCTGTTCTGATCCTGGGCACGGACATGGCACCGCTCATGAAGCCATGCTGAGGTGGCGTCCCACATAGCACAACCAGAGGCACACATAGAATATACAACTATGTACTGGGGGCTTTGGGGAGAAGACGAAGAAGAAGAAACAAAAAGAAAGTTAAGCACGGGTTCTTACCCAAAATCACAGACGTCATAGCAGAGGAATCTCTTAGTTTTGAAGGCATAATGGGCAATGTCAAAAATTTTAAACTCACAAGAACACTGTAAGGTTTTTATAATTATGCACTTTTGCAAAAGTGGCATCAAAATTTCCAAACAGGACCCATAAGGCAACATGGTGTTCCACTTACATGACATTCTAGGAAAGGCAAAGGTGTAGGAACCAAAAACAACAGTGCTTTCGGGTGGGAGGGTTCAGTCCAATGGGCATCGCGAGAGTGTGCCTTCCGGGTGACGAGTGTTCTCCATCCTGACGGTGGTGTAACTGTACATTTGTGAAGACTCGCAACTGCCCTTAAAGTAGGATGTGAATATACTAACGGGAATTAATAGAAAAAGCAAAAATGTGCTCACATGCTAGAGTAATGTGAAACTCTCCGGAACTTTGGTTGCTACGTGTGCCACACTTCCTTCCATCGCCTTGGGTTCCTTCTTAGGAAGAAGTTGTAGGATGGGGAGAAGGACATAGACTACTATAGCCTTTTCCTGGCACCCAGTCTGAGGTTAGAAAACTCCCTCTAGGGCTACACCTGCCCTCCTGTCATTCATGTAACTGGAGAGAAAGTGATAGGGCTCCTGGCCTCCATCTTCGAATTGATGCCCATTTTCCCAGGTCATACCTTGGGAGTGGTGGTCTGAGTCATAAAGCTGCACCTGACACATCTCCACGTGGGATCTGCCTGGGCGCATCCTCCTCTAACCCTTGGGGATCAACACCATGTCTTCCCAGAGCAGGTCTTGAGGCCATTTGCAGCTCTTAAGTTTCCCATCTCAAGCCTACTCTGTGCCTCCTTGCTAGGAAACATGTTTAAATGCAACACTTGTCCCACTCTTGAAATTTTCTCTGTTGTGTTGACCTTAAAATTAAAAGAGCCAGTTTTTTTTTTTTTTTTGCCAGTAAAATGAGTTTCTTTGGGAATAGCAGAGAAAGTACAGTTCAGGACGTGCAAATTCTGGTGAACCATAGGCAGGTAGGGAGAACAGAACAGATGGGCTTGCTTTCATAGAGGACGGGAGGGAGCTGGGAGGGGCTGTTGGGAACAGAAGTCCATTGAAGGAGGAGAGTTCAGGGTGGTGACAGTGGCTGAGTGTGGTGTTTTCTCATTGGCTGGGCTGTTCCTGGGCAGGAGAAGTTCTTCCTTCCTCCTCCTAGAGTCTGTGAAGTAAGCTTCCTCCTGATTAGGAATGGGAGGGACACTTCTTCCTGCTTGGGGTCTGCAAGGTTTTGACAACTAGTAGTTCATGACAGCCCCCCCTTCAGGGCTCCCTCACTCCATTTTAAATGAGATTTCCTGTATTTGTTTTCACATTTGCAACCCCAGGTGACTGTGAGGTGAGGCAATGGCAGAACCCAGAATTCATGTCATGAGGCACAGGCCCCTGGAACACATTCCTCCCCACTGTCACATAAACATCACCTCTGCACCAACAAGCAAAGTTTCACAATAGTCTCAATACCACCAATAATGTCAAAGAGATGCCCTCCCTTGTCCTAGCTCTGGGATTTCCTGAGGTGCCTGGCTGTACCTAAATCACTCTCCCTGAGATCTCTGGCACATTCCACCCTGTGGTTTCAGTGGCTCATGTGCTGACCATGCCCAGCTCCCTCACCTCAGAACCCCCCTCCAGAGTGAGTTTGGAGCCCTCCCACCAAGGTCCCTGCTTAGTTTTTCTGGATCAGGACTCACCCTGCAGAGTTCCAGTTCCAACACCTGTGGGAAATGGCGATCTCAGCCAGACCCTCCACAGTCACGGGGCCCCCTCCCCTCACATGGCTCCCAGAATCCAGAGGGCACTTTGCTGTAGGAAGTGCTGGGAAATGATGGGAATTTCCACCTTTCCTGAAGTGCGCAGGTGCAGGAGGTTGTAACCCCTCCTTTGTCAGAGGCCAGGCCCCCTGTTTCTTGAAGGGAAGAGGCAGAAATGGGTCAAGCCACATCCCTACGTGCCCTTGCACCAACTTCCAGTGCTCTCCTGGGTCCCCAAAGTGATGTCTCTGTGGCGGGGAGACCTGGGGTCTGATGTGGTAAGATCTCCTTCCCCCACCAGTGAATATTCCAGAGAGGGCAGTGATCAAGGCCTTGGTGAGGATGGCCCATGGGGCTGACCTGCATGAGGTCTCCATGCAGGCGAGGCCTCAGGTGTGATGGATCCCAGACCACAGAGACCACAGCAGAGGACATGGTGGCCGGGGGAGGACGCACAGACCTTTGTTGTCAGCACTGAGCTGCCCATGGGAGAGTGAAGTGAGGAAGGGGCACGTGGTGAGGGGTGCGTTTCTGGAAGGGATCAGAGTGGCGTGAGGGGCTGGAACACGGTGATCACTGCAGCCATTGTGGGCCCTGACTCTCCCCTCTTCAGGCTCCTGAGCTGTGACTCTTACGGAGATGACCTTGCTGTACTCTGTAGGCACAGGAAGTGTGAAGGCCCTTCGCCATCAGGAGGGGCAGGTGGACCCTCATATGGAGGTTGGTTTGTGAGTCAGGGGTCACCCCTCTGTCACACGGAATGGGCTGAGAACCGTTCACTCTGTTATGATTGAGTGCATGTGGGCTGAGGAGGTTTGTGTAAAGCCTGGGGCGTGTGTTTGTGGGTGTGTCTGTGAGGCTGTGATTCAGTAAGTGTGGTCTCCTCCTGTGTACCAGGCCTTCTGGTAGGTGCTGCAGTGAACCGAGGGAACAAATACCCCTGACCCCTTGGAGCTGACATTCTAGGAGACAAGAAACAAGCGATACAGTAAGACGTGAGCTGTGTCAGATGGGGCCTAGCCCTGAGGAGGGAGAGGAAGCCGCAGAGGAGTGTGAGGGCCTGGGCGCTGGGTCTCTGGACCATTATCTCTGAGGGTCTGTGACTTGGGGTGTCCGTGTGGGTGTGTGCACATGTGTGTCCAGTGAGGAAGCCTGTGTGATTTTTGTCTGTCTGTCTGGGGGGCTGTGTGTGGATGTCCTTAAAATCTGGAATGCTGTTATGTCATTTGGTGCCTAACTGCCCTGGTAGCATCTCCCTCACCATGTTGAATTGAACTGACATGAGCAGACAAATCCTTGTCGTCTTTCTGATTGTATTGGTCATGTGATTGATTTTCTGTCTCTTCAGATGTTTTGACATCTTGAGGGTCCTCTCAGACATAGGGAGACCCTGCCCATTCCAGGGGCACCTCATTCCATGTTGGCGGTGGACAGCTTGTCTGGAGCAGGCCTCTCATGTGCATCCCGCCCGATCCAGTGCCCTGTCCCTACAGACCTCCTTATCTGCCTCTCACACGCCAGACAGTGTTCCCTGCCCTAAACCCACCCAGGGCCAGGAACCGGATGACTGAGGGCCGTCCCTAGGCCCCAGAGGCTGCTGGGATTTTTCAAGCACGCAATCCTGAGCTGCTCTCTCTGCCCTGATGCACATTTTCTGTGGACCCAAATGAAAACTGTGGCCTGGGTTTGTGTTCCCCTCCTGATTCTGCCTCCTGAGCAACCCTGATGCAGCTCCTGTGACCTGCCTGTCATGGTGTGCCCCTTATCTTGGGAAATGTAAGGAATAAACTTCTTTAAATGACATTGGCCTGTCCATGTTGTCACTTACATCTATAAATTAAAATCTCAAGGGTGCAGATCGGACGCTGATCCTGAGGAGAAAGTGTTCAGTGAAGATGGTGGCACCACCATGGGAGGACGGAGTGAGGTCTGTGGGAATGTGAGTCCACAGCACAGCTGATGTTTCCCAGGGAGCCTGCAGCAGGGGACATGGGGGCTGAGCGAGGAGATGCTCACCTTTGGTCCCCTCACTGAGGCCACGATAGAAAAGCAAAGTGACAAAGGACAAGTCACGCTGAGGGAGTTTCTTGACGCATTTATAGCAGTGACAGGGGCTGGAACATAGTGACTCCTGCCATTTTGGGCCCTGATTCTGCCATCCAGTCTCCCATTTTGTGTTTTTTGAAGAGATGTCCTGTTTGTACGGTGTGGTGTCAGGAGGTGTGAAATCCCTTCCCCATCTGAAGGGGCTGAGACCCCCTCTTTGGGGATTGGTTTGGGAGCCAGGAGACACCCCTCTACCAGGTGGGATGGGAATGAGAACAACGCACTTTGTGAATATCTGGGCCTGTGATGAGGTTTGTGTAAAGCTTCCATGTGAGTGTGTGTGTGTCTGTCTCTCTCTGAGCCCCAATATGCAAGAAGTACGGGTGTGACAGGCCTTCTGGTAGGTGCTTTGGTGAACAGAGCAGAGCAAATATCCCTGTTTCCTCTAAAGCTGACATTTTAGGAGAGAAGAAAGAAGATATATTAGTGAAATTATACCATGTGTCTGATGATGGGCGCTGAAGAATAAAGAAAAGTGGGGAGGAGTGCAGAGGGCCTGGGCTCGGTGTGTCTGTGGGAACATCCGTGTGTCTCTGAGCCATTAACTCTGCAGGGTTGTGTGTCTGTGTCTGCGTGTGTCCTATATGTGCCATGACAAAGTCTGTGTGATTTTGCTTGTCTGTCTGCGGAGCTTTGTGTGTCTGTCCTTTGAATTCTGGAGTGGTTGATTTTTCCCATGTTCCTGCCTAACTGCCCTGGTAGCGCCTTTCTCACCACGGTGGGTGGAGCTGGTGAGAGCAGACATCTCTGTCTTCTCTCTGATCTGAGAGAGAAAGCCCACAGTCCTTCACCATCAAGAGTGACGTCAGCTGTGGGTTCTTCACTGATGCTTTGTTTCAGGGTGAGGGAGTTGACTGAGGGAGTTTCTCCTAGTTTCCTGAGTGTTTTCCTTGTGAAGGGCTGTTGAACTTAGCCTAATGCTTGTTTTTACCTATTGAGATGATCCTGTAGTTTTTGACCTTGATTCTAATAATCGTTTCTTATGTTAATGCACTTTCAGATGGAAAACCCCTATTTCTTTCCTGGGTTAAATCCCACATAGTCATGGTGGTTAGGTTATTTTATCTATAGCTGGATTCAGTGTAGTAGTATTTTGTGTAGGCTTTTTTATCTATATGAAAAATAAGTATTTGTTTATGTAGTAGGTAGTATAAAATTTTCTAATGCTGCATATAGTGTGTGTATATATATAGACAGAGAATGTAGAATATAGCATATATATTTATATGTGGCATATTTAGTATATTGCCTGTATATCGTATAGGTAGCATAGAGTTTAGTATTATACACAGTTTATACTATATATAAGTAGAATATACTATATAATTAACATGTATAATTAGTTTTGTAATGTATACTGTAGTGTTGTACTTTTACAAAATAGTATTACAATCTTAGTCGGTAGCATTCTGAGTATCATTACCGTGTCCGTTTACAGTTATTCAAATAAGCTGTTCACAGCCTCCCGTGGGAACATAGGGGCATCTCAGTGTCTTAGTATTCCGGAGCCTGCCTCCCCACCCCGTTTGTTGTCTCTGCTTCTGAGTGCAGCTGAAGTGTCAGGGTGTGCCTCAGAAATTGTAACTAATTTATCAGCCTGAGGGTTGAAGTGAGGCTCTGTGGTTTGATTTTTAGTACGCGTAGAGATGGGTGAATTTCTTATGTATTTGCATGATTATGAGCTAGATTCTCCCAGAGTGCTTTCTCACAAAGCGGTGACCTTGGATAAGGAGTTGATGTTGATCTTGTTGCCAGGCAGCTAGACCATTGGCACTGATCTCCACATCTCTAAAACTGTGAAGATGTGGTGGACAGTTGGGAGGGCATTCTCTAGCATGATTGCCTGGATTTGACTAATCCTCATGACCCTTGAGTCCTCTCTTTCGTCAGGGATGGCCTGGTTAGGGACAGTAGCAGGAAGTCACTAGCGTTCTCCATCACATGTGCTAGTGGCACATCACCACTGATATGAAAATAGGTGCGGGATTTATTTTTTACAGGAACAAGAAAGCAAATCACATTTCCCAATGTAAACCACGTGACCTTTGCATATCAAATGGAAGAAAAATATGTAATTTAAATTGCTTCTTTTTACATAAATGGTGAAACGACTGAGAAGAAATGAGTTGCATTGTTATTACAATGCAATTTACATGGGCAGTTTCCCTTGTTACATCTACATGAGCATGGGGATTCTACATGCCAGTGCGAGAAGACATGCTAGGGGCAGCCTTCAGACACACTTAAATCTCAGGCTGAGTTTTTGAAACTAGATATTTACAATAAACAATTTATGATAAAAAATATGTATGAACTATAGTTTATTTTTAATAGTGTTGGATACCAAAAATGCAACAGAGTAAATTTTAAAGATCTAATTGGCTTTATTGAGCAATCCATCAGTTGGGCAACATCTTATCTAGCAAGTAGAGAGGAGCTCCCAAGGGCTACAGAAAGGGAAGATTTTAAAGGCAGGACAAGGGAGTGATAAACAGAAAAAAGGATTATTTTAGGCAACTGTTACCTCCCCTGTGGACGAAAGGGTCTTTTTAGGTGGATTACTTTCTCTTCCTTTGGGGGATGGAGAGGCCCGTGTGGCACATTGCCTCATTGGTGCTGACCAGAGAATCCTAGACTGACGGTCAGACTGCATTCTTGGGGAAGGTTATGGCTGCGGTTAGGTTGGGTATTAAGCTCTGGTTTGGTGATGTCAGCGCAGCAGTAGTGACTCTATTTGGGGCCTGTGGTTTTCTTGGTCAGAATTTCCCCCTTTTTGATCTGATTCTCAGCTTAATTGAGAGATCAAATTGAAGGCATTAGCACTGCTCTCAGCTTCCGCTGTGAAATTCTCTCAATTTCTGTTGTTCCTTTGGATGGTATGCAGAGGTCATGACCTTTTTGCTTAACCCCTGTGACATTCACAGGTCAAGTCTTCAGGTTCACAATCATTATGTCAGTCATTCTCTTTAATCCTTTCCTGATGTTCCAGTCTTAGGGAGATCATTTGCTTGGTGTTTAGCAGCTACAGACATGCATCTAAAGCTTTTGAGATTATACAACACACCAGGGAGTTAATTATGATTATAATAAGCAGGATAATTCTCAATATGTGTAGTACAATTTGGAGCCATGGTCCCCAAGACCCAAACCAATCAAGATTATATAAGGCAAGGAAAGTCCCCATTGAAGGAGTCAACTGTGAAAAAAAGCCCAGTGGCTTGCTCAGTGGTCTTAGGTAATTGAGTTTCAGCTTCCCCGGAAGTGTTAATTCAGGTGCAGCAGATGGTGTTGGCCACAGCACAGATACTCCCTCACTTAATTAAAAGATAATCAAGGGCTACTCTGTTACCAATAGCAGCTTTGACCAGAGTCTAAGGATTTTTGTTGGGCCCTCGTGTCTTAGCAGTGGACTTGGCAATGTCTTCAAGAGCTAAGGAGGGGCTGGCCCCGTGGCCGAGTAGTTAAGTTCCAGTGCTCCGCTGAGGCGGCCCAGGGTTTCCCCTGTTCGAATCCTGGGCATGGCAGACATGGCACTGCTCATGGGCCCATGCTGAGGCGGCGTCCCACATGCCACAACTGGAAGGACCCACAACTAAAAATACACAACGATGTGCCAGGGGGCTTTGGGGAGAAAAAGGAAAAATAAAATCTTTTTAAAAAAAGAGCTAAGGAGAGGTTGTCTGATTATATTCTCATTTACATTTACTTCTAACCAGGTTAGTGTGGCCCTGTCAAAGGAAGTGAATCCTGAGGCCTGAATGCCTCCTGGTAGGTCCTTTCTAACTCAGTGATGTAAATTCAGGAGAGTCAACCAGTGAGATGTCTGAGTTCACTTGTGAAAAGTTGGGGGAACAGTAAGATAACCTCAGAGGCCTGCCCAGTTATGTGCCAGCCATCTGGGTGTTCATAGGCCCAAGGAGAAAGACAACCACTACAGAGAAAGGGCACAAACCACTCTCACTAAGGTGGCCTTGCCAATGGATTCATTCACACAGACTGTTGCATTTGCCCATTGAAGCCAGGGGTCAGTTAAAGTTTCTCCTAACCTGAAATTAAAAGTAAGTCTAAATTCCAGAGGTTGCCCTTTGTAGCAGTGAGTGACCTTGGGGATATGGATGATGGCATTATGTTTCCAGGCCAGTGCCAGAGTAAAGGAAAGAAAGAAAAGAAGCAAGCGTTTTGTATTTAGCCAAAGTAGGAAGTTGATGTGGCATCTTAGAAGAAGCAGTGTTGATAGCACAACTAGAAGGACCTGCAAGTAGAATATACACCTATGTACTGTGGGGGGCTTTGGGGAGGAGGAGAAGAAAAAAGCAGCCGCAGCAGCAGAGTGTACATCGGTGTCAACTACTTCTCTCCCTTGTCAGTCTGATGTGGAGGTGTCCAGCATCTGCACAGGACCAGATGTCGGGTGGGGCCTTCTTCAGCTGTGAGATCTGTATCCAAGGTACGAGTCCCTGATGTTGGCTGTCATGTAGGTAGTGAGGAGGACCTGGTGTAGCTTCTTTGAAGGAGATTTCAGAGCAGTCTTTATTCTCAGCAGTTCATTTTTATGATCTTAAAGTTGTCAGAAATTAGTACTCGTCAAAAGTCCTTTCCTTGCATCTCCTTGAATGTGAAGCACTGTTGCAGGAACTCTTTTGTGTAAGCATCAGACTGAAACAAGGACTCTCTGTAAATGGCAAAAGACTTAAAATGCCCGTGGTTAAAGATCTGACGAGAGTTCGCTATAATGGAATGAGAAGGAAAATTGGTTAGTTTTGGAACATTCAACATTCTAAGATAATAACTGGAATTTTGACTGATAACATAATAGCAGGACATGTCAGATTTCCAGGAATTTAACACAATTTCCGGAAAACTTAGAACATATACCTATACAGACACAACATAGACATTAGGGGGAGTCTGCGGTTATGAGGATGATTGTACACCTTCACTGAGCTGAGCCCATCCGATGGTCACTCCTTCAAGAGCAATTATTTCAGAGAGAAAGAAGGGCCAGGAAAGTGCAGCCAGTAGGAAGCAAGATTCCAGAGGGCTCCCCAGGGCCCCTAAGTCACTCTGCTGCTGCTCCCAGCCCTGTACCTGTTGCAACAAAGATCCCGACCCTCTGGGTTATAGTGGACCAACCACAGTCTGAGTTTGGCCCAGTGAAGAGATTAATTCAACCCAACTTAAGCCCAGGCACCTGAAACTCTATAAAGCAAGCAGTTGTCTTGCCCCTTTGTGGGAAAAGAATTCTGGAAACCTCTTGACTAAGAAATCCCCAAAACAGAAGTCAGAGTCACACTTGTGTGTACACTAATAGGTCTACAACACCAGGACACTCGTCATCCCCCCTGGGGTTCTGCCACTACTGATAGTGACCATGGCACTTCTCAGAGGATCCAGTGCTGTGCTCCCCAACAAGGCATTCGATGGAAGTTTCCCCTCCCGTGTGGGTCTCAGGCTCCTAGAGCACAGACTGGCTTCCTGAGATCATTTGAAGTCATAGTACAAGTGGAAGCACCTACGACTAGAATATACAACTATGTATTGGGGGGCTTTAGGGAGAAGAAGAAGAAGAAAAGATTTGCAACAGATGTTAGCTCAGAGCCATTTTTTTTTTTTTTTACTGAGAAAAAAATTTTTTATTAGTTGCAGTAACATTGGATTATAACATTATATAGCTTTCAGATGTACATCATAATGTATTTCAAATTCTGTGTAGATTACATCATGTTCCCCAAAAACTAATTATAGTCCATCCCCTCACATGTGTACCTAATCAGCCCTTTTGCCCTCCTCCCCCCTTCGCCTGTGGCAAACACTAATCCAATCTCCATTGCTATGTGTTTGTTTGTCCTTGTTTTTATCTTCTACTTATGAGTGAGATCATAGGGTATTTGACTTACTCCCTCTGACTTAGTTCACTCAGCATAAATACCCTCCAGGACCATCCATGTTGTCACAAATGGTCAGATTTCATCATTTCTTATGGCTGAGTAGTACTCCATTGTGTATATATACCACATCTTCTTTATCCATTGGTCCCTTTTTTTTTTAAAGATTTTATTTTTTCCTTTTTCTCCCCAAAGCCCCCCAGTACATAGTTATATTTTCTTCGTTGTGCGTCCTTCTATTTGTGGCATGTGGGACGCCGCCTCAGCGTGGTGCCATGTCCGCACCCAGGATTCGAACCAACGAAACACTGGGCTGCCTGCAGTGGAGTGGGCGAACTTAACCACTCGGCCACGGGGCCAGCCCCTCCATTGGTCCCTTGATGGACATGTAGGTTGCTTCCAAGTCTTGGCTGTTGTGTATAATGCTGCAGTGAACATAGGGGTGCACGTATCTTTATGCCTCTGCGTTTTCAAGTTCTTTTATAAATAGCCAGCAGTGGGATAGCTGGATCATATGGTAGATCTATTCTTAACTTTCTGAGGATACTCCATACAGCTTTCCATAGTGGCTGCACCAGTTTGCACTCCCACCAGCAGTGTAGGAGGGTTCCCTTCCTGCCACATCTTCTCCAACACTTATTTCCGGTCTTGTTGATTATAGCCATTCTGACCAGAGTGAGGTGATACCTCATTGTAGTTTCGATTTGCATTTCTCAGGGCCAGTCTTGAAAGAAAAATAACTTGAAGTCAGTTGAATGAGAGATGTCCTGTTTCAGCCAAAAGGGATGAATTGTAATGAGTCTATCTCCATCCGTTTTTAAAAAGACAAGAGTTTTCAGTTTACAGAAAAATTGATCAGAATTTACAGTTTCCACATAACCCTTCTCTCTGCATCCACACAGTTTGCACTCTTTTTCACATTTGGTATTACTGTGGTACATTTCTTACAATTTCCAAGCCCATATGGACGCATTACAGTGCACGGTGCACATTAGCGTTGACTCTGTGTGTTACACACTGTGGGTTTTGGCAAATGTGTAATGACGTGGACCCATCATTTCTGTATCATGGAGTGTAGTTTCAGTTCCCTACAACTCCCCTGTGCTCCACCTGTTGACTCATCCCTCCCTCCAACCTCCAAATCCTTCACAAGCAAAGATCTTTCTAATGCTTCATACTTTTGTCTTTTCCAGAACGTCATATGCTTGGAATCACACACTGCAGAGCTTTGTCCTCCTAGCTTCTTTACTTAGCAATAGACTTCTAAGCTTCCTCCGTGTGTTTCCATGGCTTGATACCTCACTTCTTTTTATCATTGGACGATGTTTCATTGTTTGGATGCACCACTGATTGACTGTTCGATACTTGAAGGACATCTTGTTGAAAATTCTAACTCTTGCCAATTATGAATAAAGTGCTTCTAAACATTCTTATGTAGGTTTTGTGCGAACATAAGGTTTCAGCTCATTTGGGAAAATACCACGGAGCGTGATTGCTGGCTCTTACTCTATGTAGTGACAGTGTATTTTATTCTGAAAGGAGGTTCCTGTCTTGCAGTGTGTGTGTTCCAAATCCCGTTTCCACCTGTGATGAACTAGGATTCCCTTAGTTTTGCATCTTCACCGATATTTGCTGTTCTGAATATTTTTACCCTTTTAATAAGTGTTTAGTGATCCCCGTTGTTTTCTTTGCAATTTCCTAATGACATTTGATGTGGAGCATGTTTCATATTGCTTATTTCCCATCTAGATCTCTCCTTCAGTGAGCTGTCTGCAGATCTTTTGCCCATTTTTTAATTGCATGTTTTCCTCTTACTATTACAGTTTAAGAATTCTTTGTATATTTTATATGCCAATCACTTGTCCAATAAAGGTTTTAGAGAGATTTTCTCTTACTCTGAATTGGTGTTGATCTTCTCTTTACACCATCGTTTTCAGAGGAGGAGTTTTTCGTTTGACTTAAAATTGTAAAATTTTTGGTTTTTTCTTTTGTGGACCGTGCTTGTTGGCTTTCTTTGTGAAAATTCATCAACAAACACAAGATCATCCAGACTTTCTTCTGTGTTATCTTGTAGGAGTTTATTCCTTTGGCATTTTACATTTAAATTTATGATGTGTTTTAACTTAATTTTCATGAAAAGTGTGAGGCCGTGTCTGCATTTGTTTTGTGTGTGTGTACGTGGATATCCATTATTTCTACCACTGTTTGCTTAAAAATACTTTTTCGTTTGAATCACTTTTCCTTCTTTGTCAAAGTTCAGTTGACTCTATTCGTGTGGGTCTAGAAGGAGAGCAAACTTGCTGTACTCTCTTATTAATCCCAGGAGTCGTTTCTGTCATTGTGAGTTCTTCCAGTTGTTGCGTAGAGATAGTCATATCATATGGAACAAACACCATGAATTCAGCTACAGGATTTGTGAAGATGTTCTTTCTCAAGAAGTGGAAGTTCACCTCTATTACTGGTTTATCATAAATGGATGTTGCATTTTCTCAGGTCTTGTTTTATATTCCTTTCCCCTCCTTTCCTTTCTGATATTAGTAATTTCTGTCTTTTCTCTTTATCTTGACTAGATATTTATCAATTTTATTGGTCTTGACAAACAAGCAGCTTTTTTCTTCTAATTTTCTCCATTGATTTCCCACAGTGACATTTATTTCCTTTCTTATTTTATTATTTCTTTTATTGTGCTTGCTTTGGGTTTAACTTGCTCTTCTTTTTATTCTTTGCTAAGGTACATGCTTCCATTAGTGATTAGAGATCTTTGATTTTTTCCAGTCTCTTTGTTTGATGGCATAAATTGCTGCCTAGATACTGCTTTCGCTACATCCAAGAACCTTTGCTATGCTGTGTTTTCATGTTTTTAATTCAAAATTATTTTTCTTTTTTCTTGAGACTTCTAGTTTGATACTATGTATTATTTAGAAATGTGTTTTTGAAGGAGCACACATGAGGGAGTTTTCCAACTATTGCTGATATTGCCTTCTAGAGGAATGCTTATGTGGTGTGAGAGGCTATTTTGTATGATTTCTGTTCTTTCAAATTTGTTAAGGTATGCTTTATGTCTCAGAATGTGGTTTGTTCTGGTGAATGTTCCATGTGAACCTGAGAAGAATGTATATTCTGCTGTTCTGTGAAGTATTCCGCAGATTACAGTGAAACCCAGCAGTTTCGCAGGGCTGTTCATTGCACGTCTGTCCTTCCTCACTTCCTGCCTACTGAAATGTCTAATTCCGGATGAGGGGGTGTTGACTTCTACAGCTGTGGTACTGGATTTGTCTCTTTCTCCTGCATTCGGTCAGTTCCTCCCTGAGGTGTGTTGCCCCTCTGTTGTTAGGCAGGTACACATGCAGCGTTGCTGTGCCTTCTCAGAGAATAGGCCCCTTTATCCGTACATACTGCCCCTCTATCTCTGCATCTTCCTCAGTTTGAAATCTGCATTGTCTATAATGTCTATTCCTTTGGCAGCTTCCTTTGGATTCATGTTGGCATGGTCTGTTTTTCTCCATCCTTTTACCCTTCGTCTGTCTGACTTTATACCTAGAGTGGGTTTCTTGTAGACGACATATAATGGTTTTTGTTGTTTTTTTTTAAAGATGGCACCTGAGCTAACAACCGTTGCCAATCTTTTTTTCTTTTTTCCTGCTTTTTCTCCCCAAATCCCGCCAGTATATAGTTGTATAGTTTAGTTGTGGTCCTTCTAGTTGTGGTACATGGGACGGCGCCTCAACATGGCCTGATGTGTGATGCCGTGTCCGTGCCCAGAATCAGAACCCCGGGCCACTGAAGCAGAGTGCACGAACTTAACCATTCAGCCACGTGACCGTCCCCTATAATGGTATTTTTTTCAAATCTGCTACTGTCTCTTTCAGTTACAATGACACAATTGATGATTAAAGTGTGGTTGTTGATTCAGTTGGATTGATATTTATGAAAATTTGTACTTTCTGCATTTTTACCCTTGTTTGTTTTTGTCTTTTTGCTACCTTCTCTGGCTAAAATTGAGCATTTATTGTAATTCTTTTTTTCCCCTCTCTTAGAATATCAGTTACACGCTTTTTAAAAAACACACTTTAGTGGCTGCCCTTGAATTTTCAGCATACATTTACAACTAACCCACCCCTCTGCCAAGTAACAGTATGCCACTTCACTGTGTCCAAGTACCCCTTAACACACTGTCCCCAATTTTCCTTTCCCTGTGTCTTGTCACATTGCTGTCATGTATTTCACTTGTCCATAAGCTTCTCATTACCAAATACGTTGTTGCTAACATTAGTTTAAACAAAGTGTCATCTGTTGTATTAATTATAAGAAACATAAAAGATGTTTCCCCTCCTTTTTTCTCCTTCTAATCCCCTGCTTTTATCATTCACATTCTTTCTGGTAAACTTTCGAACAAGTTCCTTCAAAGTATGTGTACTCAGGATGAATTTCCTCAAATTGTGTCTCAGAAAGTCTTTATTTCTTCCTTGTACTGAAGGATAATTTTGCTTGACCGAATTCTGGGAAAGTGGGTTTCATATTCAACACTTCAAATCTTTCAGTCTCCTCTGTTCTTATTGCATGGGTTTTCAGAAGAAGGGCAATTTAAGTCAAATTTTGTTTCTTTCTGTCGAAGGTGTGTTTCTTCTGTGGCATTTTTCAGTACATTCTCTGTCTGTGATGTGTCTCTAGTTTCAGCGTGATACCCTTAGTTGTGCACTTTGTACTTTATTGTAGTTAGTGTTCCATGGGCTTCCTGGATGGACGGTGTGCTGGCTATCATTAATTTTATGTTATTTTGGTCATTACTACTTCACATTTTCCTCTGTCTCTCTCTTCCCTTCTTTTGCTTCATGTTTTCCCATTACGTGGGTTTTAAACCTTCCATTAAAGAGGCTGTCCTAGGCTTCATGGAAATTGGGTGCTGTCTTTTTTGTTATTTTTGCCCTTGCATTAGATTCTGGGGAAATAGTTTCTTTTTTAGTATAGGCCTTATTAAGAACAGAACATGTGGGACATATTTCAAAATGCCATCTCTTTTTTCATCTTTCCCAACTTTGCAGACACTAGTTTGTCTGATGACCTTAAGGCTCTCCTGGATCTAAGAAGGGTTGTTCATGTCAAGTTTGTTCATTTTCTTCTTATGAGATCAAGAACGACAGCTTCTAAGCTCCTTAAGTGCAGGATCAGAAGTGGGCAGGGCATCATCTAGAGTGGGTGGTCGGGAAAGACTTCCTCTTGAAGTGGGAGAAAGGAAATTTTATGTTGTTTTGGAGGAAACCACTGTTAAATCCTTCATGTATTTTATAATCATTGGCAAATTTAACATCAAACCATTGTGGTCTTCAAGGAGCTCCCTTGCAGTCTGCAGCTCTCTATTTTTTGTGTTCTTTAAAGGTTGCCACCTGAGGGGCCAACCCCGTGGCCGAGTGGTTAAGTTCACGTGCTCCACTTCGGCGGCCCAGGGCTTCCCGGTTCAAATCCTGGGCGCAGACTTGGCTCCACTCATCAGGCCATGCTGGGGCGGCATCCCACATGTCACAACTGGAAGGACCCACAACTAAAAATACACAACTATGTACTAGGGGGCTTTGGGGAGAAAATGGAAAAGTAAAATCTTTAAAAAAAAGAAAAGATTGCCACCTGAGCTAACAACTGTTGCCAATCTTCTTCTTTTTTTTTCCCCTGCTTTTTCTCCCCCAACCCCCCAGTACATAGTTGTATATTGTAGTTGTGAGTGCCTCTGGTATTGGTATGTGGGACACTGCCTCAGCATCGCCTAATGAGCGGTGCTGTGTCCTATGTGGAGTGCATGAACTTAACCACTCAGCCACGGGGCCAGCTGCAATCTGCAGCTCTTAGCCTACCTGTCAAGGTGAACAAAGCTCAGGGTACAGTTTGCATGTGACCAGAAAGAGCTCTTATGACACTTGTCTCAGAGTGTGTTCTAAAAATGGTGAGAAGTAGCTTTGAGGTCCATGAGTCTAGGGATCTTCTGGTCTAAATTTTCATGGCTTCTTCCTTGTGCCTGAGCTCTCAGTTCATAATAATTCCAGCCCCATCAAAGCATACAGCGTGACAAAGGTAGAACTGAGTCCATGATCAATATTTCACAAGTTAAAAACAGTGTTTCACCACAAGAATATTTACATTCAGCCAGCGGCATTTGATTACCTGTAATGGCCTGGAGTCCTTTAGGACAATGTGGGCAGCTGGGCTTGGTGAAATTTAGATTTTCACAGGCCTCCTGAACTCTCAGTTTGATGATTGGAGCAGACCAAAAAGCTTCCAGTTGTTCACTACGTTTCTATTCAGTGACACATCCCGTAGATTTCTCCCTCTGCCTCATGGAGCGCGGCAACCAGTGGGTAATATGGAAGAAGATGAAAGAGGTTTTTTTACAAGGGATGATTGGTCCACAAATGATAATATTTGTTTCGTTTGTATAGCATTTCTGTCATTTCTCAACCCATTCTGGAACTTGTTATTAGAGAGAAACGGGATGTAATGTCATCACAGTAAAACTGTGTAAATATTTCCATGTGTTCATAATATTGTTAAATTGATGAGCATTGTGTACAGAAAAAAGTGAGTTTGTGCTGATCACAACATTGAATGAATGGTTGGAAATAATAGAATCCCATGTTACCTTTGTAGAATTGGCATATAGAGCCCAGTGCTGTCAGTCTTATGCATCCTGCCCTATACACATTGTGGTGTTTTAGGAGTCAGTGGTCATTGAGGACGTGGTTGTCAACTTCACCCCAGAGGAGTGGGCTTTAGTGGATCCTTCACGGAAGAAACTCTACAGAGATGTGATGTGGGAAACCTTCAGGCACCTGGCCTCAGTAGGTAAGAACGAGGACATTCCTTCACTACATCCATGAAAGAACAAGTGCTGCTTGACCATCAGGAGTGTTCTAAGGGGCTGACCCAGTGGCAAGGTGGTTAAGTTCGCACATTCTGCTTCGGCAGCCTGGCATTTGCCAGTTCAGATCCTGGGTGTGGACATGGCACCGCGTGGCAAGCCGTGCTGTGGTAGCCGTCCCACATATAAAGTAGAGGGAGATGGGCATGGATGTTAGCTCAGGGCCAGTCTTCCTCAGTAAAAAGAGGAGGATTGATGGCAGATGTTAGCTCAGGGCTAATCTTCCTCAAAAAATACAAAAAGAATGTTCTGAGATGTAGAAGGTGGAAAGGGGAGGTTAGTAAATAAAGTAGACATGGCCATAGATTATCAAATACTTAGAATATACAGCTTTTTCTATAATTTTTAATATTTGGAATAAACTTTCTGGGTCTGCATTTGAGGAATAACTTGGGAAGATCATGATATTAAAGATTAGTGCCAAGATGAGGGGACAAAACTATGGTGAGTGACACAGTAGAAATTTCTGTCTCATGTAAGATTCTTTGTATGGTAAGAAATTTTTTTAAAAGACAGAAAACAACGCTTCCTTCAAATTTAGGTATTCTTAGATAATTTTCACCAAGTATAATTAGTGAAATGTGATGGAGAGGTTCACTTTTTGCAAAATATTTCACTTAGAAATAGTATTAATGAACCCTATCTATGAATATCACTGATTGGATAATAGCAAGGGGGAAGTCCTCTTGCAGAACATTCAGTATATTTAACTTCAGAGAATTCACAGAAGGAAGAAAACATAAACATTCCCTATAAATCATAATAAACATAAGAAATATAAAATCATCAATAGAGAAATCACTAACAATGTGCTTCTCATTTTTACAGAAAGCATAGGGTAGGGAGATTCTGTGAAAGCAAAGAGGGTAGTCAATGTGGAGAAAACGTCAGCCTTCTTCCAAATCTCAGTCTGAACAAGAAAACTACAGGAGCTAAACCATGGGGATGCAGTGCATGTGGAAGAGTCTTCACGCATCATTCATTGCTGAAAATGCACATTAGCTGTCACGCTGAACATAAAACATATGAGTATCAAAAATATGGAGAGAAGCCATATAAATGTAAGGAATGTGGGAAAGCCTTCACTTATCTCACTTTAGTTCAATCACATGAGAGAAACCCTATGAATGTAAACAATGTAGTAAAGCATTCACTTGTTCCAGTTATCTTCAAGTACATGAAAGAATTCATACGGGAGAGAAACCATATGGATGTAAGAGGTGCAGTAAAGCATTCGCTTCGTCCAGTTATCTTCGAATACATGAAAGAACTCACGCTGGAGAGAAGCCCTTTAAATGTAAAATGTGCAGTAAAGCCTTCATTTCTACCATTTCTCTCGCAACACATGGAAGAACTCACACTGGAGGGAAACCCTACGAATGTAAAAAATGTGGTAAAGCATTCGCTTCTTCCAGTTATCTTCGAATACATGGAAGAATTCATACTGGAGAGAAACCCTATGAATGTAAAAAATGCAGTAAAGTATTTATTTGTTCCAGTAATCGAGTCCATGAAAGAAGTCACACTGGAGAGAAACCCTTTGAATGTAAAATCTGTGGTAAAGCCTTCAGTTGTAACAGTTCTCTTTCAAGACATGAAAGAATTCATACAAGAGAGAAACCCTACGAATTTAAAACATGCAGTAGAGTATTCACCTTTTCCAGTTCTCTTGAAAAACATGAAAGAACTCTCACTGGAGAGAAAACCTCATGAATGTCAGGAAAGTGGGATAGGCTTTATTTCTCATGTAGACTTTTGAGGATATGCACAAATGCACACGAGAGGATAAACCATGTAGACATAAACAATTTGGGATAGATTTTGTCATCCCAGTTCTTCCTGAAGGCATGAAAGGACTCACTTGATAAAAATGTCTTGAATGTAAACAGCATGAGAAAGACTTCAGTTGGCCTACATCTTTCTGTGTGAAACTCCCACCAAAAAGAAATGTAAAGGTAAGTCCTATGAAAAAGCTTCATGGAATTTAATTTGTATGTGAGCTTCTAGAAAACTTTCAACAGGAAAGAATTGTTATAAAAGTAGTAAGTAGATCGTATTTATCAAACTTCTTTCTTAAAGTGCAACATTGGACTGTGGATTTCTATTAATTACTTCAGAAATGAATATTGAGGTGAGATGATTCTGCTAGTCATCCTTCATAAATAGTAAATAAAATTCATAGGTAATGCTTTTCCCTTAAATCAGTTAATAATTTTTTATCTTTATTTTTTTATAATGTTTTAATTTTTCTCTGTTAAGGGGCCATTGAAAAGTGACAGTTGGTATTTGTTGTGATTTTCTTAGTGGCCTTGTATTTACAGTTCCTGCATGTGCCTCATCCATTGTACATATTGTACATGTTTCAGAGAAAGCTCCTTTTTGGGGTTGGTGGGTGGAGGAGCCTGTTTTTATTTTCTATACTATTAAACAGTTGGAAAAAATTATGTGTGGCAAGTTTATCCAAGAATGTACTTCCTGTGAATTATTTTCCTATTTGGGCCTTTGCTGTTTGTCCTTCCTTCTGACTGGCATTTGGTGAATAGACTTTGAATTAAGTAGAGGCCTGTGGCAGGGCAACAAAATCTAGAGCTGGACACATCACCCCTGTACTGCATCATGTCAGTGAGGGTAATCTGAAGAGCTAGATCTTTAAGAATCCATCCCCTTTATGTGCCATGTTGGAATTCCCCAATGGCCTCACTTACATGAGATTTGGAAGGCAGAAGCACACAAGGCCTTAGGCAGATTTTTGAGTGGCGACACAGGGAGGGACACAGTTCCATATGAGCTTCAAGGACACCACCTTCCATCCCTTTTTCTGGATTCTTTGCCCTTCTTGTCAAGAGTATCTTGAAAACCACCAATAACTAGTTGATTTCCATATTGTTAGAGATGCATTTTCCACCAGTTTCACATCAAAGATCCATTCGAGTTAGGGTCTTTCTGTAAGGCCTCTTGTGTCCACCAGGAAGCTAATTCAGACCTTTGTGGGTGGGAGTATTGTCTGATTCCTCTTTTCTCTAGATGATAATGGAATAAGGTCTGATGTGTATAGGAAACACCTTGTGCTATTGATAGTGCTAGTGAGCACATTTTCCTGCTTCACCATGGCATCTACAATGGGACATAAAAAGAAGCACCTGCGAGTTTGTTTCCCTGCTGCGTTGTGCAGTGGCTGCCTTGACCCAGTTGTTCCATGTGAGAACAATCACCTTGCGTGTGCTGGGAAGACTGTGTGTTTCCTGTTACTTGTAGCTTGAATGGATTCCCTCGACGGCAAATAGGCTTGGTAGGCCCATCCCCCACCTTGGGCTACTTGGTGTGCTCATACCATGGTAGAACTTGATATGGACAAATTACTCATGCCGTCATACATTACCCTGCTGAAGCCAAAATGCAAGGACTTGCCAAGATGCTCTAAATTTATTGATATTATCAGCTCAATCCTGAAAAGAGGAAACACGGGGCTCTCGAATAGGTTGTTCAGTGGACATTTTCCCTCTTCTACCACCGCAGGCTACCCCCCTCCTAGGATGGTCTAATGGCCTCCTCAGGCCAATTTGCTTTTTTCTCAGTGGGCCTTCCTGCTGTTGGAGGCAGTGATTAGACTCAATCCCAGTCTTCGGGGCTCATTGCTTTGTTGTCATCGTCAGGCTCAGTGGCAACTGATAAATAGAGGCCTTTCCCTGCTGGACGTTCCAGCCAGAACTGTCACTCCTGCAGGTCTCTGGTTTATTGTAACAGTGCACCCTGGCCACCACTGTCATATCCCGCTGCCAGGTCTTCCCCTCACATCGCCTGTGGTCTATGTTCCCTGCGTGTCGATACTTCATTTGGGGCACCTCCTTCAAAACCCCTCTGGCTCATCACATACGGATGTGCTGTTTTCCTACCATTTGCACTAATGTGTACATTGTCATGGGAGTCACTGCTACTGACCCGGGCACACATGACGTCATTCAACAAACATCTTTCCTGACAATCAAGAAATGTCCAAAACACTCAAAATACATGTAGCAGACAGCTAGTGTTTGAGATGTTTCCCTGAAGGAAAACTCCCTGGCAGCCGTGGTAGCTGCTCACTATTTGGCTTTAAAGTATTTATTACCCATCTGGGGAGAGCTCTCTTCCTCTAATAGGCCTGCCTGTGGTTTGTGGGTAGGAAGCTGACACCAGTATCACAACAAATGAGACAACAGATTAAAATAATATCACTTAAATATTTGAACAGAGTTCTGGAAACATACTTACACGTTTCTGGATCCCTCCACACATTTGGATGACTTGATTCAAATGGTTTTTGGGGCTTTGTCATCTTAAATATGTTTGCACTTTTCACATAGCTGTTTAAGTAGTATTCAAAGCAAAGTTATTTGAATAGTGGCATGATTCAGTCAACCAACCTCAGCAGTGAACACTCATAAAGACACTGACCTCATTTTCAACATTTGACTCAATCAGCTGTAGACGCCTGCTCACCCTGTCAGGATCAAGATGGTAAACAAGTTATGAAGGTTGACACGTGCCCCTTTGCTTTTTGTGTCTGCAGATGGGAGGCTCAGGCCTGTAAATCCTGAAGCCTCTAAACCTACACATCTTAAATAGCCAGCCGGTGGTCCTTTGCACAAGCCACATGAAAAAGCTTTCCCTTAGCCTATTCTCTTTAGAAAGTATTTTGGAGTAATAAACTTTTGTATGAACTTATTGCGTGTGGCAACATAGTCCTGACATCTTGTCTGAAGGTACAGTATTAATCCTGCCCCCACAATGGCAATGATGAAACAGAAGGTAACTCATGGAAAATGTCTTTCTCATAATGCACAGGACCTCAGTATAGGGAATTCTTAGAAGCAGTATAGGAAAATGAAGCTAAAGTATCAGCAGAAAAAGGACTATTTTATCTATGAGACGTTTTATACAAATCTCATGG
Source organism: Equus caballus (assembly GCF_041296265.1). NCBI lineage: Eukaryota > Metazoa > Chordata > Mammalia > Perissodactyla > Equidae > Equus > Equus caballus. The sequence goes on from NC_091690.1 coordinate 50,103,290, forward strand.
TAACCACAAAACAAAAATTTAGAGCAGAGGAACCAAGCATTAAAAAAGAGGAAACTGAGAAAAACATCATTGGAAACCACAAAGTAAAATGGCAGACAGAAACACAAGGGAAAAGGAAAAATGGAGATATAGACCAATTAGAAAACAAAAGGCAGAATGGCACCGGTAAGTCCTCCCCGATCAGTAATCAGCCTAAATGTGAATGATTGAAATCACCAGTCAAAAGGCCCAGAGTGGCCGCATGGAGTAAAAGACATGACCCGACTCTCCACTGCCTCCAGGACACTCAGCTCAGCTCTAAAGACCAACACGGGCTCAAAGTGAAGGGGCAGAAGAGGAGCCTCCAGGCAAATGGCAGCCAAAAGAAAGGGGGTGTGGCCATACTGACATCAGCAAATAGACTCCAACCCCAAAACAGTAACAACAGAGATGGACCTTATATACTGATAAAGGGGCTATGCCATCAGGACGACCTAACAGTTAATAATCTATGTGCACCCAACACGGGAACACTCAAATATATACAGCACCCATTAGCAGACCTCAAGGCAGCAATGGGATAATAGGGGACTTTAACTCCCCACATACATCAGTGGGTAGGTCAGCCAGGCAGAAAGTCAACAAGCAAACATTGGCGTTAAACGAAACACATTAACAGACACACTTCCTAGATATATACAGGCCGTTCCATCCAAAGGCAGCAGAATACCATCCTCCTCAAGTGCACATGGAACATTTGTGTTGGGACACAAAGCAAGTCTCAATAAATTTAAGAAGACTGAAATCACATCAAAAATCTATTCTGACCACAATGGTATGAAACCAGAGGTCAACTACAGGAAGAAAGCTGGAGAAATCACAAATCTGTGGAGAGAAAACAACAGGCTGCTGAACAACTACTGAGTCAGTGTTGTCACAGATGAAATCTTGCCATTTGTGACATCATGGATGGATGTGGAGGGTGTTATGCTAAGTGAAATAAGTCCGAAGGAGAAAGAAAAATGCCGTATGTTTTCCTCACGTGGAGTATAAAGCAAAAACAAACTCAAGCCCTGTCACCTCAGCTGCCACTCTGAGGGCTTTCCTCCTGGAAAGGCGATGACTTCAAATTGTCAAAGCCTCCCCCCATGGCCTGTTGCTGAGGGTGACCAAGTGCGGTGCGAGTTGGCTCGAAAAGTTGGGACACCATTGTTTCACTCCCTCCACATGGAACTGAGGTGACGTCTATGGGGTGGTGACCTCACAATCCTGGGGCACTGGTCACCCTGTCCTAGCTGCTGAGGTGGCTGGAACATAAGTCATCCATGAGATGCCAGGAGACACAATGAAGAAGACCTCTGGCTGCTGTCTCTCCCCTCCCCTGAGCACTCAACTCCTGAAGTGGGATCATCACTCAGAAAGAGGCTTCCCATTGTCCTCCAGACAACTCCAGGGTCCTGGCACAGAGATTTTTCCTGAATATGGGGGTGAAGCAAGGCATAAAACACATAGCTCTTCATCCCTTTCCAAAGTATTAAGATAGCTGGCAGGAGATCATGAAAAGTGCAAGTGAAAGGACACTCTCAAAGAAGTGGAGAATGATTTAAAAGGCAACTAGGAGTAGATTTGTGTATTTCATAAAGATACAGGTTAGACTGTGGGCTGACTGCTTTTCTGGAAAGAACCAGAGAATTAGACTGCTGGGAATGGGCTTGCAAGGGATCGGAACAGATATGCAACAGTGACTTCCGGAAGTGTTTCTACAAAGGACCAGACTGTTATTGGACTAACTGGTAGAGCCAATGATGCCCCCAGGACCCTGATGAAAACAGGAGAGCAATCAGGCAGCAGTTAACTGAATGGAACCACCGCGTGTGGCCCCTAAAGGAGGAAGAGAGCCCTGGCAATACCATTATCCCCCAGGACAGCAGTGGGCGCACCCAGAGCGGGGCCCACCTGAGGAGCTGGGGAAGAGGTTTCTCTCTGTATGGCGGCTGGTGAGAAACAACTTTTGTTCTGAGTTGCTGCCTCAGCGTGTTGCAGTCTGAGGCCCCTGCTCACACCCAGAATCTGGACGGTTAGAGAAGGACCTGAGTTTAGGATTCTGCCCTAAGTTCCCGCTTTACTTCCCAGGGCGTTTTAAATTAAGCACTTAGAGTTCAGCCCGGGAATAGTTAGTGACCTCTGCCACAGCGCACTTCAAGGTACCGGGTGCTTGCTCCCTGCTCTCTGTCTCCTGCTCGCTCCTGACCTGGACAGAGGACGGCCCTTACCCCGGCTCACTGCACCCTCAGCCACCGCTTCTGTGACCTGTGAGTAATAAATCCTGTGACTTTGTCCCTTTCGATGGGTGCATTGAAACTGCCCCTTCAATCAAAGTGAGCCTGTGGGTTTCACTTCCCCACAGTGGGAGCTCGCATGCTGAGGGAGCTCCCTGCTGACCCTGTGTGGGTGGCCTGTGCCCCCTCCTTCAGTGGGTCATAATCTGCCTGTCAATTCAGTACACCAGCTCCAGCTTCTGCACGCAATTGGCCATAGGGATGGGGCTTTGGGCTTTTTGTATGCACTTGATGCCTCGGAGCTGTGAAGGGCTTACTAACCTCCTCTCCTGGACCGCTCAGTCTCTCTGGGAGGAACCACCGCTTGCTGGGATCTGCGGTGGGGATTTCCACTGCTGCATAAGCTGCTGCCGGGTGAAGCCTCGGATTCCCACCCTACACTGTCAGTGCTGTAGGTCAGAGCGCCCTGCAGAGACCGGACTGCAGGCCTCAGTCTGAGGTGGGTGTGTCTCCCACTCCTTTCTGAGAGACCCGGCGGGGTGTCAGGGCTGGAGGTGATGGGTTGTAATCACATTAGGAGGCCCTGGCGTGGAGCCCAGGAGAGCTGACTGGGAAGGTAGGGCTCTGCCCCGTCCCCCCAGGCAGGGACCAGGGGCCAGGGCCATCAGGTCCTGGAGTTGAGGAGAGTTCACCTAGATCGGTGCTGGGAGGGGAGGCGGCTGCTGGGCCCACGGTGTCAGTGGTCAGTATCAGGGTGTTGAGCTTGGCCAGCCAGCCCTACACCATAACAGAGGCAACTCTCCCAGGGGCATCCTGGCAGGCTTCCCGGGTGTACGCTGCTGGGGCAAGTGCTTCTTATGGTGCTGCATTCCTTTGGCTGTCACAAATCATCCCTGACCCCAGGGGACATCAGGAGGCCTACCCCTAACATGGTGCAGCAGAATGAATTCTCCCTAAAAGCAGGTCCCTGAGCACATGGTACCAGGTCCTCCCAAGTCCCCAGAGGAGGTTGGAAAACTACCAGATGCTTGTGAGACCCCTGCTCCAATGGCCTGGGCTCCACTGAGCGTGGTCGTGCGTCAACAGGCCAAATTACCATTGCTCCGTTCTCGGGCCTCAGGAGCTGTCCTGAGTGCATCGGGTAACACTGCACTGGGAGAGGTGGGCTCCAGCCCCTGGGGGATGACGGGGACACCCTAGAATGGGAGGCGGCAGCATGTGAGTCGGGAAGAGGCAACATGCTCAGGTCTTCCCCGTCACTATCCAGCAGAAATGAGAGACAGAGACACGTAACTATAATAATTATCCTGAGAGAAGTGCGAGGTTCTTTAGAAAAAATTTTCCAAAGGGAGGGGTAGAGGGGCACTTGTGGGCTCTTACAGGTCTTTGGAGCCAGCTCCGAGCTGTTGCTCACTGAGACTGAGTCATGCCAGCTGGCTGGACTGGTCAAGGATCACAGAATTCACAATTTGTTAAGAAAAAAAAAAAACCTCAAGTTATTGAGGGCCCATTTTATTACAGATACCCTAGGGGACACCACGGACTTGTCACCACACCGAGGACGCTCGCAAAAGACGTGAGCCACCAGGGCAGAAGATGCAGACAAAAGAAAGGAGGAAATGGACTCTGCAGAAGAGACCCCCCCCCAAGCTCTGGAGCCCACAGGGATGAGGGGGAGATACCCTGGCTCTCCTGACTTGAACTTTTATGGCTTGGCACCAAGCCCAGCCTTCCATCACGGTTGTCACAGCGAAGGCTCACTGTGCATGGAAAACCCTGCATGACACGCACCTCCTGTTACATCAAATCGGATGGTTCAATGGGTGTATCGTTCTGTTGAGAGCCAGGCCCCCACAGAGCCCCTGACCATTTCCACCCCAGAGGAGGCACCCTTGAGGCCAGCATCTCAGGAGTTCTTCTTAAAGGGGGGTCTGCTATTCTTAAGGCCATGCTGTCACAATTCATGGAAATGTCAGCTACAGTACAACAGGCAGTAGACTGCATCGATGCTGTAGCTGGACACAGAACAGAGAATTTTCCAGATCTTGTTTGCCAGTAAAGGTGAATGGGACCCACTGCCCCCTCCCCAGAAACACAACAGAGGGTCCCTGGGGAATATGGGGCTTCTAGACTCCTTATTGGTACCACAGAGGGGTGGCACCTTGTCCCATCTGTCTCATGAGATGACCACCAGGTCTCCCTGCACTGGCAGCTATGGAGATCATGGGTCCCGAATGACCTAATTTCAGGACAGCCCGGCCACGAGTTAGAAGCATTTGCTCAGGCACTGCGGGCTCTGCAAGATACTGCCGACCCCCCCCAACCCAAGGATAGATGCTGTCAACTCTCAGAATGCCCCAGCCCTGGCAGCAGGATCCGGGATCCGTCCCCTGATCTCTGACAGTGGCAGCAATTGAGGCCCCTGTGCTAGGAACCTGGCTGTTCCCCAGAGAGTGTCTCTCGCCTGCGGGACAATCACCCAAAGACTTCTTTAATTATCTATTGGGACACACGTAAGAAACAACCTTGTACTGCTCTCATTGACCCTGGAGCGCCAGTTACAGTGCTTCCTGGGAACCCCTCCAAACCTAAGCCAGGGGCGCCCTTTAAATTACCAGGGGTAGCAGGTGGGACAGGAGACGGCGTTCAACTTCCATTGGCTGTTGCTGTCCAAACAATCTGCATGAAAAACCTTCGGGGCCGGCCCAGTGGCACAGCGGTTAGGTTCGCACATTCTGCTTCAGTGGCCCAGGGTTCGCGGGTTCAGATCCTGAGTGCAGACATGGCACTGCTTGGCAAGTCATGCAGTGGTTGGCGTCCCATATATATTAAACAAAAGTGGAGGAAGATGGGCACAGATGTTAGCTCAGGGCTAATCTTCCGAAAAAAGAAAAAAAATCTTTTAGTGGTGGTGACCTCTCTGGCCATACCCTTTCTTGTTATAGTATGGACGCCTCAAGGTGCCACCACACCATCTGGAACAAACCCACATTCCTGGCCTTCCTGGTGGGAGCTGCCCATTGGGAGCCAGTAAACTACCACTCCTGATTAAGGACTGTAAATACCCCCAATATTATTTCCAATAGGGACTGAGGAATTACGGCCCACAATTCAAGATTTATGAAACACTGCGTCTCCTGTCGATTCTCGCATTTGGCTGGGCTAGAAGCCTGCTACTGTGGAGTGGGGCCTCACAGTCCACGATGGAAATTTAAATGCTCAGGTGCCCCGTATTAAGGCTCCCATTCCCTACATTGTCCAATTAGTAGAAGACATCCAAAGGGCTACAGAGGACTACTGTGCCATGAGCAATCTAGCTAATGTGTTCTCTTCAGTATCGATCACCAAGGAGTCCCAGTCCAATTGTTTGCATATTTGAAGGGACCCAACATACCTTTACCCGGTTGCCTATGGGTGATCTTAACAGCCAGGCTATTGCCCACAATCTTTGCTGGCAAAACCTGGATGCCCTTACAGTGTCCCCTCCCACTCTCAGACACTATATTGATGACATTGTAAGTCAGGGCCCTTCAGAGGATGTGGTGCATGAGAGCCTAGCATGGCTGGTGACCCACCTACAATGTAGAGGATGAGCTATGGCCCCACATAAAATTCAAAGGCAGCCACAACTGTTAAATTTCTGGGACTTCATAGGTCCTCTAAAGGCTGGGAAATTTCACTTGCAAATGAACATCAATTCTTAACTATTCAGCCTCCCATCAAGCTACAAGCCCAACACATCTTATTTCTCTTCACATTTTGGAGGAACACACACCACACTTAGCCATCACTCTCAGACTCATTCACGCAGTCACACAATCCCCCACAATTCATCAGGGAGAATCTCAACAGCAAGACTTACAGCTGGTGTAAAGGTCAGTTCATCAACCTCTCCCCTTGGGTGCTCCTGGCTCCTCCTTCAGATGGAGGCCCTGGCCACCATGGACTATGCGTCCTGGACCCTTGGACTAAACATGCCTCCTCCTGGTTGCCTATGGGCTTCTAGAACAGAGGGCTGCCTCCCCCAGCTGCCTGCTATACCCCATTGGAATATGAAATTCTGCCCACTCATTGGGCTTTGTTAGAAACAGAGGCCTTCACAGGACAGGGGCCTGGTCTCTGCATGCCCACATTCCTGTCACATCATGGATAAGGGATGCCTCCCAACAGTGGCTCAGCATGGCCACCAATGCCTCTTAGCTAAACTGGAAATGGTACCTTCAGGAATGGGCTACACCTGACATGGCAGATCTTTCTAAATTACAGGAGGATGTGACTTCCCTGAGCCTCACCCCATGGACCTTGAGGAACTGGTGACGGTACCCCCATTGCCTAAGCCTCTGGTGGCCTGGGTGGACCCTGGGAAGAGCTGATGGAGCTACTAAGAGTCCGTGTACTTCACAGACAGCAATGCCACCACTGGACATGGTGGAGCCTGATGGAGAGCAGTAGTGTGCCTTCCTGCCAGTGGTGCCACTCATCAAAGATGGCAAGTCAGGGTTGGCTCAGCTTTGTGAGCTGGTGGCAGTACAAATGGCTGTGCAGAGTCCCGTTGCCCATGACAAGCCTCTTGTCCACATTTTTACTGAGTCATGGGCAGTTGCTAACAGGCTAGTGGTTTGGTTGGGCCAATGGGAGTGGGACAATTTTCACATTCCAGGCCGTGGTGTTTGGAGAGCACCAATTTGGAGGGACATTCTCCAGGCACCAGTCACAATTATGGTCACTCACATTTCAGAACATACAAATGCTGTCGCATCAGAGTTACTTTTCAGAAACTCTGAAAAGTAGAATTTAGCCTTTGTAAGAGACAGGTCCATTTGTAAAGGAAATCTCCATCTGTAAAGGTGTCTCCCTCTGTGTACCAGGAAGAAGGGGGGATGACCTTCTCTCTAGAAACTCTTCTCAGTGTAGAAGGCAAGGACTCAAATCTGCATAATGACCTTACTCTTGTTTACTGTGCTTTTCTGGGAACCTCCCATAACTGACTTCCCCGACCCCCAGCATCCTCCTTTGTCTTCAGCTGAGGAGTGTATTTAAGGTGAGACACTCTGCCATTTTGGTGAGTTACTCAGTTTTTCTGGGTCTCTCCCGTGTATACATGTTATAAAGCTTTGTTTGATTGTCTCCTGTTATTCTGTCTCATGTGAATTTAATTCATTGTCCAGGCAGAAGGACCTAGAGTGGGTAGTGGAAATGTCTTCCTCCCCTACATATACATACATTTGTTTAGTTGAAATGAATCTGTAAGATAGCAAAGTGGAACTCTAGAAGACTCATTGCCAATATAGCCTTGTCCCCTCCAGTGCTGTTAATCTAGCCACCCCCAATATAGTTCTGATCATTTCTTTTTTTTTTTAAGATTTTATTTTTCCTTTTTCTCCCCAACGCCCCCTGGTACATGTTGTGTATTTTTAGTTGTGGGTCCTTCTAGTTTTGGCATGTGGGATGCCGCCTCAGCATGGCTTGATGAGTGGTCCCATGTCTGTGCCCAGGATCGGAACCAGCGAAACCCTGGGCCACCAAAGCACAGTGCACGAACTTAGCCACTCGGCCACAGGGCCGGCCCTTGATCATTTCTTGAGACTGCTGTCAGTGTTTCTTTAGATAGGTCAATGGGAATGCATATGTTTCTTAACCACATTTGTCCTTGTAATGAGCAGTCAGACTCTACATTTTGGGTGACTGCTCACAGCTTAAGTCCCACCCACCCTCTTCCCCTTGTGCCCCGACCTGGACAAGCTGAGGAGGAAGCCTGGGTGCTCTCTCCTCTAGAGCAGGCAGGAGATTCCGACCACCCCAGCCCCTGCCTGTGTGCAGAGCTCTTGCCCCGGCCCCACCCCCAGGGCCAGTGAACCCCCAGGCCAGACTCCATTCCTTGCTTTCTGAGCCCTGTGAGAGCTGCTTGAGAGGCTGGCCCTGCCCTCCCCTCAGACCTCTCTTATGTGAGTCCTGAGCCTTTTCCTATCCTGTCTGTGTGTGTGTGTGTGCCACCCTGGCATCAGTGTCAACAAGGGAACCAGCCCTCTGCAGGTGACCATAACAGTTGGCACCCTTCGCAGCATGTCCAGACATGACCCTACCCGTGGGTCTGTCTTGTCCTGCTCTGACTTGCTTACCGGCTCTGCCACCTTGTGGTGACTGGCACTGTGGGTGCAGCTTCCTGGGGAGCTCGTGCTGTGAGCTCAGTGGCCCCATGCTGCATTGCTGACCCTATAGTTCTAAGCCACAGTTGTAGGTTCAGCTGCCCAGTGCTGGCAGTTTGAAGAATTTATAGGCAGTTGGGAGCAGGACTGTTACAGGCTCTTAACATCAGCACTGATATCAGTTCCCCACAATGAACCCAGAGTATATGGGGTGAAAACTAAAACCCACCACCCCCTTTCCTGCTTCTCTAGCTCCACTCATATGTAAATACTTGTTTCTTTAAACTTGGACTCTTTGAGCTTTACAGCTAAATGGAAGATACAAATTGTTAAAAGCCCAGGTGGCCTGGAGTTGGAGGCACACTAAAGTTTAGCTAATCATGTGTCCCTGAGTTTGCCAGGAAAGCTGCTGTCTCGAGAGTATCAAGGAGCAGAGGCTTCCCAGACCTCAACTCCTCGACTCCCGGCGCTCGAACCTGCCTCAAACAAGAAGAGGAGACAACGGCGAAGGACGCCCACCTGCCATCCTCCTATCTCACCCTCCCCCCATGCCTTGCTGCAAGCAGCCTTTCAAGGCCAAACGCAGGCTGGTGGGAAAGCACCGAGCTGCACAAACTACATGTTCCCCCCTCCCCTACCCAAAACCCCAAATAAAAATCCCTACCCATTCCCCATCCGGGAGCTAGCAATTATTGAGGCATGAGCCCTTGCTTTGCTCCCTGTGCCTGGCATAGTAAAAACCTTTCCTCTTCCACTCAAGACTCTGTTTTCATTATTTGGATTGGCATCGGATTCAGAGACCGAACTTTCGGTTACAGGACTATGGATTGGGGCCTCCTTAAATGAGTCCTGGGTCGTGTTTCTGGTGGGATCTTTCTGTTTGTTAGAGTGAAGCTGTGACAGAGGCTGGGTGGGCCCTGACATACTCCAGGGATGAGGGTAGACAGGGACTATACCCTTTGCAAGAGGTGGGTCCATCACATGGTCACTCTTGAAAGAGCCGTCATTTAAAGAAAAAGAAGTGAGGGGAAAGACAGGCAGTAGGTGGCAGGCTGAGTCCACGCTTCTGACACCAGAGGGCTCCCCGGGCTGCTTCAGTACCTCTGCTGCTGCCCCTACCTCTACTGCCACAAGGATCCTGACCTTCAGGGTTGCAGGGGACAACACCCATGGTACCCCTATGACACAAGGGATTAGTTCAAACCTGACTTAAGCCCAGTTGTTATAGGGGAGGCTCAGAACCCTGGTGGTGCTAGGTGTCATATTACAGTTCCACCTGGGAACCCACTAAATTTAAGAGAGGTGCCCCTGATCATCTTAGGGGTGTTAAAGAATATAATATGGAGGACAAATAGGACAAGTATTTCATCTTTAGCCATCAGAACCGTGTTCCTGCCTAAATTCTCCATGGTCATAACACCCATCCTCATAAAATATCCCATAGTGAGCTGAGGAGTTCTGAACCAATGATCAGAGCTAAGTGATCAGAGTTAAAATTAAATGAAGTCTCTGCCACTTACAAATTGGCTTGACAAATTGGGACCCAGGGACCTTAGCACCCAAATAAAGTAGTTAATATGGCCCAATATAAATCACCCAGGGCCTTGAAGGATTGAAAACTTATAGAGGAAGCCTAGTTAGTGAAGGATTGATTATTCCCAGTGCTTTTAACAGCCCAATTTGTCCTATTAAACCTATTTGTCCTCTAGAGCTCCCAGACTTCATTCCTGTGGCTGCTCATGGATCCCCATCCTCCTTTGTATCACTGAACAGTATTTCTTTGTATGGATTCACCACTGTTTGTGTTTTCTGTTCAACTCTTGAAGGACATCTTGCTTAAAATGCTAACTCTTGCCAATTGTGAATAAAGTGCCAACAAACATTCATGTGTAGGTTTTGTGTGTTTTCAACTCATTTGGAAAAATACCAACAGCGTGATTGTTGGATCTCACTCTACATAGTAACAGTGCATTTTGATTTGAAAGAACGTTCCTGTGTTTCACTGTAGGTGGACCTAATTCCATTTCCACCAGCAATGAATGAGGCTCACCTGTAGCTTTGCATCTTCACTAATACTTGGTGTCCTGAGTGTTTTGAGTTTTACTCATTTAACAAGTGTTTGTTGATGCATCGTTGTTTTATTTGCAATTTCTTTTTATTATTGAGTTCATAATAGTTTAGATGAATGTGAGATGTTACTTGTACATTATTTCTTTTTTTGTTTTGAAGGAAGATTAGGTCTGAGCTAACATCTGTGCCCATCTTCCTCTACTTTATATGTGGGACTCCTGCCACAGCACGGCTTGCCATGCAGTGACATGACTGCACCCGGCATCTGAACCGGTGACCCCCGGGCTGCCAAAGTGGAACCTGCACACTTAACTGCCGTGCCACTGAGCCAGCTCTTGATACACTCCTCTATGATGTCTGCTCGAGGGTTCAGGGACTCCATTTTTCTTTTCTTTCTTCCTTTGTGTCTTCCATCTCTAATATTTCTGTTTGATTCTCCTTTATAGTTTAGATTTCTTTTATGAAGTAGCTCCTGAACTCCCTGAGTTGTTTCTCTACATTGTCTTTTACCTCGTTGAGTTTTTTGATGATAGCTATTTTGAATTCACTGTCATTTACATGAGATACTTCTGTGTCCTCAGGAGTGATTTCTGGGTACTTCTCATTTTTCTCTCTGGTCTGGAAATTTGATAATGGTTTTTGATATTGCTAGAAGGGGTCACTCTGTTTTTCTGCATCCTGGTATTATTAGGTTGCAGTTACCTCCCAACGCTAATGGGTGGGGGTCAAGAGCCATGTATGCTGAGCCATCAGCCCTCAGCTGAAATCCCAGGGTCTGGAGCAATGCTGGGTGGGGTTGGGGAGGGGTTCCTTCTCCTGCATGCTCTTGTTGTTTTCCCCCTCTGCTCTCACCATCTGCTCCCCTGGGGTGTTGGCTTGATGAGGTCACCTCCTGCAAAAGCTCTTGCTTCACTAGAGGTCTTCCCTCTAGGCTGCATGGGCCCTCTGGGATGCTTGCTGCTCCCACAAATGAACGGCCCCTCCCCCGTTCATTCCCTCTCAGAGGCCTCCCGCATTCCCCGATCATGGCCTTTGGGTGGGGTGAAGTTTTCACTTACCCCATTCCACCTCCTCCGAGGGGGGCTCCAGCCTCGCCACCCTCCGTAGTAGGGCTGCTTGTGTCTCTCTGACGTTATTTGTGTTGTGTTTAGATGTCCTCTGAGTATGAATGTTTTTTCGTTGTGTATTGGAGGGGGATGATTACCAGGAAAGTTCACTCTGCCTGATGCTGACGTCCTCAGTGGCTCAGGTTTGCAGGTTCAGATCCTGGGTGCAGAGCTACACCACTGTTCAGCCATGCTGTGGCAGTTACATAGGAAATCGAGGACGATTGGCACAGATGTAAGCTCAGGGCTAATTCTCCTCAAGCAAAAAAAGAAGCAGATTGCCAACACTTGTTAGTTCAGGGTGACTCTTGCTCAGAAAAAAGAAGCTGTAATGTTTTGATGAGACAGAATCTCTGGACTGTGAGCTTCAGAACAGGTTGTTAGCGTTCATTCCTCCCCTGTTGTCAGAGAAATTCTGAAGAATCTGGGAGTTGTCTTACAGCTCTTTCCTTGATCAGACAAGGTTTTGGCCAATTAGATTTCTTTGAGTGATGGCCTAAGTTAGCAGAGCACGGAAAGCTTTGGGCATATAGGAAAAGTTTTACCCTGCTTTCCTGCATGAAGCATGAGACAATTTTTTCCAGTCTTCAAAATGAGAACGTCCTTGGGTTACTAGTGGAAATATACATACATTTTGCGGGTTCCCTAAGACTGGACTCCCTGATGCTTTTAACTCTCAAACTACTCCAAACTGTATCTCTAGCAAATTCATTGTTAACCAGATATGTGTTTCCAGGGGTTGCTGGCTGCAGTTGCTTCTCCTCCAGGTAAGCAGTAATTCTCCATACTTCTCAGTTTCTCATTTGGGAAGCATTGGTTTGCCGTGTCATCTCAAATCTCGCTTGGATCTAAGGAGAAGTGTTGCTTTTCAGGTGGTTGGTTTTTTTTCTTCTTGTGAAGATGAGATCACTCAGAGCTCTTTATACATCAGAACAGAAACCATCCATTCACCTCTGTTGCTGTGTTTCCTCTTGTGAGACTATCCCATTTGCACGTGTGAATCCTACTCCTAGAGCAATGTGGGTGGTTTCAAAGTTTTCTTTTTTGTCTAAGGCATCTAAAAAGATTATGTTTTCTCTGGTTTTGGATTTATTTTTCTCATCTTCTAAAAATTCCATTACCTGAATACCCATTTGTTACCCCAAAGACATTTTCCGTTGGTTATCTTCTGTTTTATCACTGGCCTTTTGAAGGTCAGGATTAACACCCTACATAAAATGGGATTGGATGCCACGACTTTGTTGCCACACACATCAAGTGAATAAGAATATGTTCATTGCTCACAGGTACTTTCTACGGAGAGCAGGGCAAGGCTAAGCAGGCTGGAGTGGCTTGTGTGAGGGAGAATAGCTTGAACTTTAAGGTGTATTTGTGTAGAGGCTGCAGGTTTCCAAGCTTTGACCCTCCTAAGAGTTCACACAAAAAAGATACATGTGTCAACCCTCCTGACTTGTTTATCCATTGTGGGCCAGACAGGGTGAGCAGGTAGCTAAAGCTTATTGAGAGTCAAATATCAAAAATGAGGTGACGTCAGCATCATGGCAGAGTGAGATCTTCCCTTAGTCTGTCCCCCTAAGATACAATGAAAAGGATAGTCACAAACAAAGAGAAGAAATTCACAAGAGACAACAGATGTCTGAGCGATCCAAGCCGCCATATGTCTGAAGGTGGGGGTGCAGAACCCCGCCTCAGCAGGCAGTGGGAGGAAGTAAGCAGATCTCTTCTCCCTGCTGAGTGGCAGCCATTTGGGTGTGGGACTTCATGTGGTGCCTGGCACATGACTCAGAGAAGAAGGGGAGAAAGGCAGCCATCCATGGGAACACTCTCACTCTTGGAGTTGCCTCAGCCTGTGGGAATGCTCCACACCAAGGCAGCTAAGCAATTGTGAGGGTGCCCCCACCAAGCCAAACAGCCCAGGCAGGCAGACAGTGAGTGGAGAGCAGAAGTGTGCAGGACCACATGCAGGAAAGAAAGCACCCCTCCTACCTGGTGCATAGGCTCTGCCAGCCAGTCAGAGCAGGGGTCCCTGACAGAGTGACTGTGCCTGTGCCTGTGCCTATGTGTGTAAAGCAGCAGCAGCCAGCAGGCAAACAGAGATGGGCCCTGGTGGCACAGCTGCCAATAATAGGAACAACTGCCAGGGGTCATGGTGGGCTCAGAAAACACAGCTCCCGTCTCCCCCAGGGGTGGCCAGTGGACTCTGCAACCACATAGTACCACTATTTGGTGGGAAATGTCCACCCCATCGAACAGCATAAAGACGTACATTAACACACCAGACCAGAAGCAAAATGACAAGTACCTAGAAATCAATCAAGAAGTCACAGAAATGTAAAATCCAAATGACAGAAAACTCAAAATAGTTATCATAAATAAACTCAGTGAGTTACAAGAAAATTCAGAAAGACAGTTCAATAAAATCTGGAATAAAATTAATGAACACAGGGAATTTTTCACAAAAGAGCTTGAAAGTATAAAAAAAAAGTCCAATCAGAAGTGTTAGAGATGAAAAGCTATTAATGAGATGCAGAAAAATCTGGAATACTTAATGAACAGAGCTGATATTATGGAGAGCAGAATCAACAATTTAGAGCATGTAAATATAGAAATGTTTCTGATGGAGGAGGTGAG